>NC_071497.1:85667699-86301658 GCF_028500815.1 Rissa tridactyla | reverse complement strand
CCAGATAGGCTTTGCTGTACGATAAAATTCAAGGTAACTTCCTTGTACGTTAATTAGCTCGCTCCGCTGCTTCACAGGAAACATCTGAAAAGTGTCTTTTTTAATAAAGTTCCTTCCAAGCTCATTATACAACGTAATCACCTTCAACCCACTAAGAACTTCAATTTGTACAGCATGTGAATTTGCACAAGCGTGTAGCTGGAGGTGAAGGGTTGTGTTCTTCGTTTAGTCTTGTCTAAAGTGATTTGAGCTGTGATAATGTCATTGAAAGAATAGGGTTTAGGTGTTGTTGCACATCACCTCTTTTGAGGTCTGCTGTTTTTTGTTAATTGGTTGTGTCAAAAAAACGTTGTACGGTGTTTAATTTGACAGGATAAAGTTTAAGTGCTGATATGTATGTCTGCTATGGTAGAACTAAGTCTCTCAGGTGCACTAAATTTAATAATTTTGTTTGGAAATAAACCCTAGAAACTTCTAATTGAAGTTAACAGATTATTTTTAAAAAAACTATAGAAAGTTAACTGTCTTTAGGTAATACTAAATATTTGTAACTTCTGGTTAATGCTTATAAAAGTAACAGCCATACAACAATCTATTGTTGAAATTGTATTTGGAGATGTTCCTGTATAATCCCACATTTATTTTGCAATTCTTAATTGTCTCGATGTTGGGGCACGCTGCAGTTTGGTCAGACCAGAGGCTCCGCTATGTCACAGCACCCTGAAAGAACGCTTTCGCTTACTCCTTGTGACATGAAAGAAGGCAGTGTAAAATTAAGGAATATCCAGAACATGTGGATGAGGACAAAGTTTACTGGTTTCTCCTGTATCTGTGTAAAGTTTCCTTAAAATAACGTAGTGGTCCATGCATCTGACTTTTGTAGCAGTTGAAATTTTAGAGTATGGGAACTCGGAGCAATGCATTTTAAAAATCTTCTGCAGCGAGTGGGACTTCAAAGTCTGAGCTTTCTACAACAGCCCTTTCAGTTTGACTTCTAAGGTATCTCCAGCGTATCATCCAGAGTGCCTTCCCAGGGAGAAGAAAGCTTTGTACCTCTCCTTCCACCTTTCTTTTCTACTCAAAACTAAATTTGAATTTAAGCTTGGTTTTAACACCTCCAGAAAAAAACTAACAGAAGAAGACGCTGTTTCTTAGTTTCAACCAAGATGTGTAAGTAGCAGGCTTTTATGTAGACATACTGGTTTCAATAGGTTCTATAACCTCACTCTTTTCCATTACTGCATGCTAATTATTTAATAGATGTTCAAATAAAGCTGCTGCAAATAGGCCTTTTAGTTGACTTTTACCTCAATGGAGCTTTCTCTGCAGGTAAGAGAAAGCTTTGCAGCAGGAGCAGGTTAGAGATTGAAGATAATCTGGGAATGATTCAGAAATTAAGGCATTATTTCAGTGATTTGACAGCCTACAGGTTGGAAAATGGAAACGACTACAGGACTGGTAGCGAAAAAATGAATATATGTGAAAACTAAGGTAGTTGGGGTGGAAATAAAGTTTTGAGTTTATTCCAATCCTTCCAGCTCACGTATTAATCTCCCTCATAGAACAGGGGGAAGGTCTGACATACGAAATGACGAGTCTGGGCGGCATTGATAAAAACTGCAGCCTTGAAACTGAACGGAAGGCCAGTGGGTGTTTTGTTTGCCATCTGCTGAGGTTGACCCGGAAGGCTTCCAGAGCATGTACTTTCTCCAGTATTTTGACATCATATGAACTTGTTGGAACTCTGAAATGAAGTATAAGTAAGGATCGGGGCTTTTGTGGAAAATGGAATCAAATGAAATATGGTTTCATAGTAGAATTCAGTAGATTTTAGAGTTTGTGCCAAAATAATGTTCTGAAGTAAGCAGAAGGAAGGAGTGCCCCTCAATCTGTTGGACTTTAGTGAACTGCACTTTCAGTTGTGTGTCATTCGATTTCATAGGAGCTGGAGAATGGAAAATACTACAGGTTTTGCAGCATGGTTAAGGCGCAGGTTGAAGAGGAGACAATAGTGGGTTATGGTAAAACAAGGGCTTCTTGGTTGTTGTAAGGTACTGATGGAGTTGCATGGACAACGTTCTTGGAACCAGTCTGTTATTAATATCTGTGAACTTGGATGCGTAAGTGGTGTGTGCTGCGTATCAGCAAGTTTCATACCTAGGACATCATCAGAACAAGTGAGGATCAGAAAATAATCAGGAGAAACTGAATGATTTTGACAGTAAGGGGGTGATTTAGGATGAAAATAAGCATGAATAGAAGGCTGTGCACTTAAGGACTAAGAAAAAGAATTCTGCTTTTTTGTCAGAGAGGGCAGGTGGTTGGTTCACCACTTGGAAGGAAAAGATGCATTGGCAATAACATGAATGTAGTGGGATGTAAAGGAGTGACATACTGAAATAGCCTTTGAAATAGCTGTGGATTGAAATAGCCTTTAATACCCGCCCTACCGATGATCCATGCGGATGTTAGTATGGGAATTGGATCGTATACTTTGATTTGCTTTTGGATTACTGAACAAAACAAACAAACAAGAGCCACAAAATGTTAGGTGTGTAAATAATAGAATTTAAGAATGGTGGATGCATTTATAAAGTTTGCTTTTACTTGTGGAACCTGTTTTCAGAGCTCTGCAGGAAGAATTTGTAGTGAAGCTAGGCTGATAACTGCTCACTGCTGGAATTTTGGATTCCTTTGGGGGGTACACGAAGCATTTCTCCCCAGGGAACCTCAAGAGCAAAGATAGTAAAAAGAGTGTTGTCTTGATGACACAGTCTGTTGGCTTCTTACAACAGAAGGGGCTGATAGGGGAAAAATGGAAGATAGCATGTTTCATCTTTAGTACCGAAATTTGGATAGAATAGGAGAAGCAGCAGCATGTCAAATTTCTATATCCTTTTAGTAGTTACTTAGCTATGGGCTAAAATGACTGAGTGTATACAGGTTTTAATTTAAAAAAATATGCCTGGAACAGAGAATATTAACACCAACTGCAGAGTTTCATTGTTTTCTTCTTTTCAGTCAGTGGTTTGTGTTCATTAGGAAAGCTGGGAAGGCAATTCCGAACAGGAGGCTTTATTCAGTAAATTCAGCCCTTCCGCTCTGGTAGGAAACAGGGACAAGCAGCCAGCAATTCTTGACAAGGTTTTATCCTAAACTTTTCTTATAGGTGCCTGAATAGGAATGAAAGACAATGGGTCAGATTATTTTAATAGCAAACCTGCTTGCCCCACAAAAGACTTGCTCCGTCTCTGACCTTCAGTGCAGAATTTTCCTTACTGTTAACAAACCAGGGTGTTAATCTCGACTATCTAAAATAAAACTGGTGTTGTGTTTAATTTGGCTTCTAGCGTAGCTTCAATTCTCAGTTTACGAGAAGTAGAAGGGAGTTTTGTGGTGGGATGTGTGTGTGTACGTATGTGTGGTGGGGGTGGTTTTTTTCCTTCCCACACCCATCCTTGAGGAGGTTAGCTTCAGATTGTGATCTGTTTTAAGTCTCTTTCTCCCACCCTTTACCTCTTGTTAATTATGTCTTTCCATATTTCTGGAGTCATTTAAATGACTTTGAAAAATGTTTGGCTTAATTAGCTATTTTTCCCAGAATTCAATACATATTCTTCTGTGGGGAAGTTCTTGCCTCAAGGTGTTTTTAAGTTTAAAAAAAACCCAACAAACCAAACACTTTGGAAAAGTGAAGAAAACAAAAATCTTCAGTAGTTTTCTGCAGAAAGGAAGTGGTGTGAAAATTTCTCTGAGCTCAGTTAACCTTGTGGGTTCCAGTAGTTGGGAGGATTTTGACATTTGGCTTGTTTCATTGGAGAGAAATTGTCATTAGACCAAGAGACTGTTGGCTTCACACGATGGGTATTTGCCATTTTCACGGCCATCTATGCTGAGAGGCTGTCAAAAACAGGTGTCGCAGTCTGAGTTTTACATAGCAGTTCTTAATAGATGATTTTCTGCCGAGCTTTTCAGTCTGGGGGCAGTGCCATGGTCCCTTCCAGTGAAAGGAACTATATGGCTTCTTGTCAGTAAGGTGCTTATTAACAATGACTTGCACATGGGGCAGTAAGTCTACAGGAAGCCCCACTGAGGTTGGTGAAAATATGTATGGATTAAATATGTATTTAGTGCAGGCGGTGTGTGCACAATGTGTGTGTGACTGTGTTTGAGTTGCTTGAGAACGAAACAGAGATGAGGGAACAGAAAGTTCTGTGATGTAAAGACTGGTAGAAATACCCCTTCCTTAGGATAACAGGAAATTAGATATTTGCTGATGCCACTCAAAAACATCAGCTGGGAATTTAGGGTAATAATAATTCCATAATTCCAAATGCAGATGATTTAAATAACTTCCCTACAACCGATTTGATTTGTTATGGTGGGATCTGTACACCCAATGGCAGCTTTGGACCTGTTTCATATTCTGCATCATCTTGCTTGCTGCTTGCTTGCTTGTTGCTCGGTTCCTTATCTGGCTTTGCTCGCCCGTCTGAGGGACGGAATCGCTAAAAGATGTCATGTCACCTCAAGTCCTCATTCTGCCCATCTGTTTAATGCCTCGCTGTTTGATAGCTGCGAAGGGTTGCTGTTGAGTCTAGGTTGGCCTTAGCTAGCAATCGGTTTAAACCTTGCATACGGTCTTTACATTCGTGCAGAGAGGGTCCTGCACTTGGCCACAGTCTGACATTTAGAGTCCTTATACTGGAATTTAGTGGAAATTAGCTGGACTGCTACCCCAGCTTCCCAAGGTGTAGTGTATCCTACCGTCCAACAGCCTTACATATAAATTAAATCCAGTGCCAAGGATGGGAGTGGATATGCAGAGGTTGGGCAGGTGTACCATCACCGATCAACACATCAACCAACATGCCACATGGAATAAAGATAACGGAAACTTTTTAGATAATTAACAAGGTATAAAACCTGTTATAAGAAGTCAAGGTTGTATCCTCTTGTACAACAAAACATACTAAAGTGTTTTCTTCTTTTTAGTCCAAGTGGTAAGAAGTTCAGAAGCAAGCCTCAGTTGGCAAGATACCTGGGAAACACTGTTGATCTCAGCAGTTTTGACTTCAGAACGGGAAAGATGATGCCCAGTAAATTGCAGAAGAACAAACAGAGACTAAGGAATGATTCTCTCAATCAAAATAAGGTTTGTTAGTAAATACTGTGTTTAAGGATATCCTAAGAATTTCCTTTCCTGTAGTTCATTTAGCAATTTCTTTTCTGCTTAAAGCAGTCTGCTTCTAAGATGTACATGTATGTTTAATTATTAGTAGTGGTAGAGACGTAAATTTATAAATAGAAGGAATACTCTGCTACTACCAAGGAAATATCAAGGTGAGGTTAAGTATGAATCCAAAGTTTGAGTAATTCAGGAGTTGGCTTGTGACTAAGAACCTCAGTGCTGGTCATCTACCTGAATGATATTCTTCTAAATGGGAAAAGTTAGGACTGTTGACACCAAGAGATTCTCCTGTGCAAGGCTTCAAATTGCTATGTTCATCTTCCTGTTCTGAGATGAAATAGTTCACATTTTTAACGTGTGCACTATGTGCCAGGAAGCTTGTTTTCTGAGGCAAATGCATTTATCTGTCCGAATCTGGCTGGCTGTGTACAACTTAACCAGGCCGGGTGTTTTTAAGGTTGGGCCTTTCTCAATTCATCTGATTGTTCCCTTATTGTCTGTTGCTTTTTGAACAACAGTGTATCCTTTTGAATACTGAAGAAAATGTGTGTAGTAGGTGAAAAATAAAAGGCTGAAGCATACAGAAGTGAAATATAGCACACAGGGACATGACAAGGAAATTCAGCTGACTCTCAGATAATATGTTCCTGGACAAACTTTAGAAACCTCATACAACAGTTTGAAAGGATTTCTGTAACAACCTGCAATGTTTTCTTTTTGAAGTGTTTTTATTCTTCAGGATTTCGTAACTTACAGTAGCACACGAAAATACCTAACGAGTTATAGCTATGTCTTGTGCACTGATGTTTTTTGTCATCTGCCGTTTGTAATGTGTGAACCACACATTTCATGCTGATTTCTTTCTTTGTTTGAAGCACGTGTTCAAATTATTTCATATTTCCTTCCCACAGACATAAGACTTTCAAATAATAGGACATTTGGGGGTAGTCCAAGGAAAGGTTTTGGTTAGCCTCTTTGCATGAGCAGAAATTACAAAATTTGGTATATAATATCTGAATGAGTCTGTGCTCACTTGGCTTTCCCGGGATCTTAGATTACTTGAATGTTGCTCACGGTAGCTCTGTTAAATACAAGATTAGAAATCAATGCCTTTTTTAGGTAAATACCATTTATTATAGCTAAGTGACTGAATGCGGAACTTGTGAGCTTTCAAGAATCGCTGCACTATGCTTGCGATAGTTAACAATGAGATTTCAAATTATTCCTGAAGTTTGTTTTCTTCCACAGACACTGAGAGAGAATAGTTGTGGCCGTCTTCTCCTCCGCCTTGCAGCTGGGGTCCATAAAAGACAGACTTGCCTAGGCAAGTTTGTGTATAAACTTGCTCATGTTTTATGGGTTGTTTGTTTTCGTACAAACAGTTTACCGCAAATGTTTCTAAATTCTTTGGCTCCCCTTGTGTTTCAAGAAGGAATATCAAAATATACTTGAGTCTTCTTTCTGGGACGTGTCTAGGCAGTGAGATTTATGCAGCTGGTGGATGGAAATTCTCTCTTGCCGTACTTCTAACCTTCGAGATTCTCGTCACTAGCAGATTAGATCTCAATGTCAGGATTGACATACTAATGCCACCTGGCGTAAAATGGAACTGAGGATAATATATGCTAATGAATGCTCTCCATTTTGTGATGGTAATGCACAACAGCGTACACGACATGGAAATAGTCTAGGAAAATCCTTATCTCCGATCTTCGCCTGCTGCATTCTTACTGCCCTTTCGGTATTGGCAATAAAGGTATATATTTGATAGATGTACTTACTTTAGAGCCGCAGGAGGAGTTTTTCTTCAGCCTATACTGATCTTGCCATTGTTTTCTCTGTAAACATTTTTACCTTTCACTTGCAAATGAAGTCGCTTTATTTATATGAAGTGCTGTTGAAGAGATAATGAAATCAGGAATACAATTGAATATGAATCCAGTAGATACAGCATACTGCTCTGCTTACAAAAATATGCTTATCAATTCTTTCTATTGAAAAGAAAACATAATAGAGAGTGCTGGTTAAACGTGCTGGCTGGTTATAAGTGTCTCCTTAGGTTAAAGGATGGATTAGGTTAATGGAAATACATTGCTGAGTTTTTATAACATTTTTATGTCCGGGGCACATTGATGCTTCTGGAAATACATGTCAGTGGACTGAAATTCTTTTGGAAACCATTGTGGGAGGATAAAATACTCCTAATGAGTAAAAATAAGCAGAGAATGTTGATATTTCTGCTGTCTGATACATTGCTATAGTTCCCAGAGTAGGAAGAGATTTTGTTTCATGATAACAGTCAAGCAATGGAAAGGCCCAAAGTATGTCTGTGTTTCTGAAGGCTGAAGTTTTGTAGGTGTGCCTAAAAGTGAATATTCTGAGCTTAATCGCCATCTGAAACGAAGTAATCTGTGGCTGACCATGTGAAATATGTAGATAGTGTCTTGGTCGTGAGGATCTTTGTTACTTATTTCTATTAGGATGTACTTGAAGCTTTTCCTTTGTCATGGATAAATCTTATGTATGGCTGGCTTATGATTTGTTGTGAAAAAGAATTTCTCGGAATATGAGTCGCCTCCTGTTAAAATATGGTAATTTTTTTCCCTGTACATCTGAAGATCTGCAGGTGCTGGAGATGGGTGAGCTTTGCAAGTTTCTGTCCTAAAGAGTTTATATCTGTTGTTTAAAACTCAGTGCCGCAAATGAGAGACTGTTTATTTAGGATGAGATCAGAAAGCCCAGATGTGACTACGATTAGAAAGGAAATAAAGTAGGAAAGTAGGAAGGTTGTAATTACAGTACTTAGGAATTGATCTGTTCTTAGTGTAAACAGTTTATCCTATTTTCTAGTATGTAGCCTTGATAAAAAGTATATGGGATATCCACTGCTTGAACCTGTATTTCCTGCATAGTTTGTAACTCATCAGAGTTTCACTTTAATTCTGGGGGCCATATCATTAATATAGCTGAATTTTCTTAAGTTCTCACACTGCCTGAAGGAATCTCCCTTTTTATTTTTCTAAGTTTAATGGATTTATGTTTTAACTTCTCTTTAAGGCCAAAAGGAACCTGTAAATATTTTTCGTGAACTTGAAATGAAGACCTTTGTTCTAGAAATGTTTGCTAAACCAGATTTTTCATATGGCAGATGGCTCTGTAATATTATTGGTTTTCTCAGTTTTAATAGCTATTTCACCACTAATACTGATGCTACTGCCCAGAATGCCCTGGGGGCACGGACTTCAAAGCATCAAGTAGTACTTTGAACGTAATGTCACAAGATCAGGGGATGCGAAGCTTGTAGGATAGGCAGGGTCTATCAGGGTTCTGGACTGAATTAAGTTACGTGGTTTGAGGAAAGCTCATTGTCAAAACACTTTGTGCAAATATAAGTACAGGCGATTACTGTCTAGCTCTGGTTGGTGATTCTGTGCTCATCAGAGATGCTTTCATTATATATGAAAAAGTCTAACGTTGGGTTTACTATTGTCATCATCGGGTGGAAAAAAAATTTGAGCCCATAACCAGTATCCATCAAAGTATCTGAAAGTATTTTTCTAGCGTACTGGGTCTTCCTGGGTGAAACATTAGGAGAAGACTGATGTCTAGATTTATTTATAAGCTTAGATTCTCACTTTTGCTTTGTATAAAAAGGTCTGATGACTTCCGTGCTAATTGAACGGTAATTTCTCTGGTTGGTTAAAGCTATGAAGTGTCATCAGGCAGCAGTACTCGTGCCCTGTTGCCGTTTGCTCTGACCATGGAAACCCTGGTCCCAGTTAGACGAGCATCAACAGTGTGTTAGGGATGGAGCCGAAGGTGGAGATCTCTGAAGGTCTGCTGCTTTGCCCATTGGAAAGCAGTAACATTGCAAGACATGGAGACTAGTTAGTTTCTGGCTGTAAGTTTATAAACCACAAATGAATGAATTTCTGAAGAAAACTTCCATTGGGATTTGTGATTTTAGCCTTATTATATTTTAAAGAGTTAACTGCTACCTGGAAATGATGAAGAAAAGGGACACGTAAAATAACGAGGTATATTTAAAGGAGTGGTAGGAATAGAGACTTGTGATCAGAATTGCTCCCATTGAAAAGAATCAATTTCTAGAACTCTTTCAGAATTCACCTGTATGTTCTAGCCTTTTTCTTCTGTTGGTCTGGAAAACTGTTTTTGTTCTTATGGGAGCATGCGCAAATGAGTATTAAGCAAGGATTCCCAAAATGCTACGGCGCTAATTTATAAAATGAGTGTATGGATAGAGTCATACTGTTGAATAGCTAAGAATATGCATAGTGCTCTTGATAGATCACCTTCTCTACCATCATTTAGATTATCTTGAGATGCCTAGATAAATATGAAGCACTATTCTTATGTTTCTTCCTATCAATTACATTCCTTAGAATTACGTGGAGGAATTCCTTATTTTTTTCTACCAGGAAGGATCTAATAGTGCCATGTCATCCTGGATAGGTTATAGAAAGAGGCTCTTCCCTTGCCTCTCCCCCGACCCAACAGAAGTATCGAGCAGTTGGATAGGAGCAGCCAATATAATAACCACTGTAGTGTGTAAGGATGTATTTTGGGATTAAGTGGCTTGCCTGCAGAATGGTCTTCATGATGAAGATTACTTTCTCTGGAGTGCGGAGATGATACTCTCTTTATTGCTGGTTTATAGATTACGCACTGTACACGCATAGGAAGAACGACTTCACACTCAGTTGCTCCTCAGCCATCCCCCTTGCAGTAACAGAGGTGTGCTAAAATACAGGACGTTCTGATGATGGAGGAACTACCCTGTCAGATTGCTCTAGCAAAGCTCCAAAAGGAGGGATACATACTTTTAAAATAAGAATTTAATCTGAGACAGATGCAGTGAAGAGATGGCTTATTACGTAATAAGCCTAAGCCCTTTCGCGATATTTTTAATTTCATTTTTATGCAGATCATTAGAGAATATCTATAGTCAGTATTCTAGCTTTCAGCATCTGGAATTCCAGAGTGTTCAGTTTAGGAACAAACAATTTGTAAAGAAACATGTGCTCAAGGGTTCTTAACACAGCCTCTTTTGTGAAGTCACGTTGTCCAGATCGTATAATCTAAATATGGAGGACTTGAAGATTGAGACTTAATTCCCTTTTCTAAGCCCAAGAGATTGCATTTTCTCACAAAATTAGGAGTCTAAGTAAATCCTAATGAAAACTTTTTTACCGTCATCCTTGGATGGATTCTAATATCGGTGTTCATAGTGTAACTTCGGAGCTGTGATCTCACAGCCAGTTATAAAGCTTCTGAGATCTGAAATACCACATAATAACTTTTTTTCTTTTGAAGAAAGTAGAGGTAAGCTTTTAAAAAGCAAAAGCTTAACCATTTTCCTTTGTGGGAAATTAGATACGGCAATTAGCGTATTGAAGCGCTTAGCACTCTCCTGCAAAATAGAGAACACGCTGTTTGATACGCGTTCATTGGGAAAATGTGTATTTAAAATAAACAAAAATGTTTGTTTTAAGTATCTGTCTTGTGTGGATATAATCAGTTCACAAACCTGATAAAAACTAACTTTGTCAAAAGACTTGCTCAAGTTGATACAGTTTTAGATTCTTTCCAGAATAAATTCCTGCACTTAAGAATTGTTTGACGTAGGAATTGCTTAGGAAATTTGTGACCAAAGTTATGTAGGAAGTTGCTGTCCTTTAACACTTGGAACTCTATAAACTATTTGCTACAAACATATTTTCATGAAGCTTTGGAGATTTCATTTTGACATCTGGTTGTGAAGCCGTCTTTTTTCAGAATGAACAATTAACATACATTTTAACAAAAGAAAAGATGAACTTTCAAGCGGTTTGATTCTTCCCAAGAAGGTGAAAATGTGTGGAGCCAGTTAAGTGTTATATATGTTTTTCTTTACAATGGATGACTCTAAAGGTTAGTTAAGAACAGCATTTAAGGGAAATCTTTACTCCAAAAAAAGCCTCCTTCTTTTGCACATCAGTAGAAGAGGGTGAATCCAAGTTTTGCATAAGTTTGGTTAAGTCACTTTTTTTCTTTTTTTTAACAGGGAAAACCAGACTTAAATACAACTTTACCAATCAGGCAAACTGCATCAATTTTCAAGCAACCAGTCACCAAAGTTACCAATCATCCTAGTAACAAAGTAAGATCTGATCCCCAGCGAGTGACGGAGCAGCCGCGACAGGTAAGAATTAAATCTGTTTCCATTGTTACTGCTCAGAAAGCTGAAACAGTGTTCTTGTTTTCAGCTGGCTTCAATTACAGATGAGAATTCCTATCTTGAAGGTTACTTATAGACATGTGTGCAATACATACAATTTTAAAAAAAATACAGAAATAACAGTCAGTTCATATTGAGATTAATATTTCTTATTCCAAAACTTCATTCATATTTGATTACCACATTCCTCTTGAAATTCAGATGTACGCCGTACTGCTGCAATTGGGTATCAAATGTAAATTTTCATGTTCAGCTTCTTAATAGAAGTTTCTATAAAATACGCAGTTCTCATCAAGAAGTAATACTTCTCTTTTATATAGAAGAACTTTGTGCAAAATCAATAAAAATTTGTATTTTAAATCCCTCTTTTTTCACTCTGCTATAAATACAAGCCACAGTAACATAAACTCATCTTACACAAGTTCTCCTTTGGCTGCTTTTCTTTATATCAATGACAGATCACTGGTTCACACAATCCTTTTTTGTTTGGTTTGGGTTTTTTTTAATGGGGAGGAGGCAGCTGAGAAGAAACGGAAATCTAATTAATGAACGAATGATCGGCTAGATAGTGTAGTGTATATTGGATTGAGGTATTGTTTTTAAGTCTGCCTTGTATTTTTTGAGTCACAGCATTACTACCATCAAATTGAAACACCTTAATCTATCTTAGGAGTGCAGAGGTGAGAAGAAAATGCAGAGGCATGTTCAAATTTGTGTACGCTCGTATGTCACTAACTTTTAACCACATTTCCTTTGAAACTCAAGCTGTCTCTAATATTGCACTTTCAAACATCTTGAATGCTGTTCTTGTAAGAAATAACATAAGGAATTTAGACTCTGCATCCTCTAAATTCAGGTGAGAAAGAAAAAGAAGAAATATCGAGCCGTATTGGATCCTCTTGTTGAGATGTCTTTTAGCAAGATTTGAAGGCCTCAGCTAACCTCACTGTTGGTCCCGTGAAGTTCAACAGGGGCCATGTAAGTGTATCACGTTCAGATCTAAAAGATGCATAATTGCATGTGTCTGTTGATTCTCTTCACATTCTTTGGGTTTTCCTTGTGAACTACTACACTCTGTGTGTCAGCAGTTTCCTTTTGGTCCTGTCTGCTGGAGCAGGAATAATCCCCAAAGCATATGAAAGTTATGGCACCTTTGTGGCAAGAGAAATGGATGTCTGGCAATTCATATCTTGATGGATTCCAAACCCTTTCACGCTTGCCTATTTCCTCCCTTTTTTTCTTTCTTCCAGAATCTTTTCTTCAAATAGACGGTAACTGAAATCTTTAGGAATGCATCCCTTGTCTTTTGAGAATGACTATCCAGTGAAGATTTGCAGAATAGGCTATTTTCAAACATACCCGAGTTAAATCTTTGCCTCCTTAAGAAAGGTTCTAACAGATTAAGCTGTAGCAAGGTCTTTGAGAATATATCATCTGCTGATCTCTGTGTCAGCATTCTTTTTCAATCAAATTCTTTTCTCCTTGCTTGCAACAGTATATCTTTGGAAGAGGCCGCTTTAAACACTGTTCTCATTCTGTATTGCCATACTTCATTTGGAAGAAACACTAGCTCTGTTTGCGTTAAATGTGGAATAGTAAATCTCACGTATCTAACAGCAAAGCAAATCTTGGTGTGTCTTTCCCTTGCCTTTCTCCAAGCTAGAATGCTGCTTTGAGCTGTTTCCTGCTTTGTCATCGTTCTGAGTAATGGTGATTGACAGAGGTGGGGGACTTGGGAAAAGGAGAGATTGTTACAGTTGTTTTCACTGAAAATTTGAGTGAGTTTTCAGTAAAATTTTCATTAAAAAATCTGGAACAAAGCAATTTAATGTAGGTAGTATGCTGTCAGTTGCTGGAGAATCTTAAGCAAATTGACAGCTTTCATAAACAATTTCCAACGATCCGGTTTCTTTACGCACAGATTTCCATCACTCAATTATCGATATCTCTTTGGTGTTAGTAACCAAAAGCATGGAGGAACTCCAGTCATTGATCATGTGGGCACCCTATATATACATACATATCTGTCACTCGAGATACGATTGTTGGACAAACGTAGCCTTGCAAATGTGTTTGAATTCTCTTCCCCTCCAGTTAAAGCCTGTAGTTGCCTTACATAAAAAATCCCTATTCAAAAAAGCTATTCAAGTGAATGCTGCAACACTGACTGTACTGCCTATTTGTATATAAAGCTTATTCAGTTACCACTTCCAGTGTCATTCCTCCCTGTTTCTTCAATCCTTGGCCCAAATCCCTTACGGGATTTTTGTTCGGTAGTTCTAGATAGCCAGCTCTGAAAGCTTTATGTGCTTCTATCTATTGTACCTCCCTTTTCAAAAGACAGTCGAACCAGAATTCCCTGAAAATTCTCTTTGGCCTGCCTCCTTACGTAGAGATCAAAATCAATGAGTAGTGTAGTTCCTTTGGCAGTCAGTAGTTTTTTTCATGACCTGAGAGGGAGAAGACATGCTTATTGGTGTTGGCAGGGAAGATGTTTGGCAGCGGCTCTTCTTTAAGCAGTAAACCCTGTGGTAGTTCTTGGAAAGATAAACTAATAACAGCTTGCCTATGATCTTCATATAGGTAAATCTGTCAATTAGAGCAGCGGAGCTTTGTGGCAACTGCTGGGTCCGTATATTCAGCTTGCTGGTTCGTTCCACACAGGTGACACAAGGTTGTCTTAAGCCTTTTTCAAGCAACAGCTCTGCAAGACAGCATCTTAAAGCCATTCACAGCCATTCTTAAAGGTATTATAGATTAGTGATTATCAGAGTGGAGAACTTCACCCAAGAGAAAATGGAAATGTTCTGGAGAACCCTGGAAGTGGGTAGTGTCAGAACTTGAGCTGTGTGTGTATGCAGGCATGCTCTGCAGGGTCTTCTAGTACTCACTAGACTTCTCTTAACTGTGAGTCTTCTTCCTCTGTGTGGCTTTTCAAATACCGGTACCAGTCAATCCATGAAGATTTCTTGAATTCTTCATATCTAATCAAATTATAGGAGTATCTGTAAGTTCCTAAATAGCAAATCTCCTAGCCTCCATTGCATCTCTCTTCAAAGTGCTTTACCGTCTCTTTTTGAAGTATCAACCTGCTCAAAATATTTTGACTCTCCATAACCTTAATTAGGATAGGTTTTCTTACTATTTCGGTGGCTTTGGGTTTCTTTCCCTTGCAGAGTCTACTGATAAACCGGTGTAAGAAACGGAATCCTGAAAGATTGCTAGTGGGCCCTGCAAGGAAGAAAAAAAAACAAACCCAAACCCCCTTGGTTTAGCCTCCTCTCCACTGTTAGACTTAGTACGTTTTGATAAGGTACGATACATTCTTGATTAATTTAAGGGTAGTGGTTTGGATTTTAAAAAGTCAGATGAGCATTGCTGAAATTGAAACTGGACTTAGTGATGAATCAAAAAATCGTGCAGCTGTATCTGTCATCTTACTCTTAAGTGGTGTTGAGTATTTTCTTAAAATCACTTTTTTTCTCCCTCATTCGTATTTAGCAAAAAAGCCACTAGATGTAGCAGTACTTCAGGGCACGTTAATGCTCCACTTCTGCGTCTGGATTTGAGTATTCCTCAAGGAGAAGAGTGAATGTGAAGCAGAGGAAGTCCTGTAACTATCCAAAACTATTATAGGCAGTAAATCTTTTATGTAATCACTTAAACTGGAGTTAATTGCCTGTCAGGCGTTCCGTACCTAACTGGATCAACAGGAATGGTGCTGCAAATCAAACTTCTTTCTTACAGATCATTGCCTTTTGTACCTTGGTGCCTCCAAAAGGTCCAGGTCTATGTCCTACGTAGAGCACTTAGCTGCTTCTTCCTGTGTTAGAGCCTCTTGGTTCACGCTGTTCCACGCTTATTAACCTTTTACAGGGTTGCATACAAAACTCACTCTTTTACCTCTGTGTCCCAAATGTACCTGAGGTGTTGCTTTGGGAGAGGTTTGACTCCTGAGGACCCACTGATCACTAGTTGATTCTGATGTACGCTGTTGGTTGTGGTGGTAGAGATATTTGAAACCATACTGGTAAAGCTGATGTTTATGTAAGCGGTAATCATAATGCTGAATTTGCAAAGCATTGACCTCCGGATCTTCCTGATACGTGTGGCTAATAACGTTCCATGAACATACCTCGAGTGTTTAAAAGAGGGCTATCCTTCTTTTCAAAGCTCATTTTGAGAAAATCAGGTAGTCGGTGTTACGTGATCTGATTCCTCTAGTTCTGTGGCAGACAACCGCCTTTAAAAACCACCTTAGGACAAATCTGAGTCTATTTTCTTTTTAAAAACACCTTAGGATAAACCTGATATATTTACTTATAACATCATCTATCTGTAGGCCAGAAGTACTCTTTAAAATTGATTTGAAAGTCTCTTTTATACTTACTGTCACATATTTTTGCAGTGGATTGTATTGTAATGGATTATTGAATAGGATTATATATGAAAAATTAAATCTGACCGTAGTCATTTTTTGGCATAAGATATATGCAGTCTAAAAAGCCTAATTCATGAGAAAAATTGCAGGATGTCATTTTATGTATGTCTTCTTGTGAGCGGTTCTTAACAAGAAAGGCACGTTTAGTTCTTAGCACTTTGTATTTTGTCAAATAGATGTGATTTTCTTTCCTGTGGATCAACTTAAAGGATAGGGTTGGAAATCTTCAGCTTCTTGGTTAATATCTGTTAGAATTACCAAAAAGAGGGATGGAAGGAACCCAGTGAGATTAAGTTCCATCTCCCTCTCCCAGGCAACTAAAGGAACGCTGAAATTTTGATTGGCTGCAGCAGAGCCGAGCAACTCAGCAACTGGATCTAAAAAGAGGAAAGAAGTTTCCCTGATTTCTGGAGAAATTCTCATTCCTTTCAAATTATTCCGTGGAGGCTTTGAAAAGATGTCTCTTTAATCATATTTCCTCATTTAACTGCCTGTAATGTCAATCACTTGAGCAGTTTCCCAAATGTAACTGGCATTCTGGTCTCACCTATGTTTTAAGATGTTTTAAAGGCTAACAAAATTGCAGGCTGCCTGTGTCTGCAGTACAGTATAGATATGTTGACTGTATTTTATGTACAGACCTAAAAATCAGTCACCCTCCAAGCGTATGTGCTTTCATTTTAAAAATAACAGAATTGGAATGGTTTCCTTTCCAGCAAAAATTTCCTGTAGGCTTCCATTGCTTGAGCAACTGCAAATTGACTTCTATTTAGCTAAGGAAAAGGAGCAGCTCATAATATGTTTGTATTTGGTGGCTCTTGCAATAGAGAGGCTAATCTATCATTTCTTTGTTGTCTGAATGAGAAATAATAGTTGCTTAGGAGATTGTGTTTTTTACAGAGATTACGGGTTAGATTATAATTCACTGTTAGTCACAAAGAGCTTTTCTTGGACAAGAAACAATTATGGAGGAAGCAATATTTTATAATTCTCCAAACAAAGAACTGCAGAAGCACAGCTGTAGTACAGCTCTGCCATTATGGAGTCGCGGAACAACAAGGAAGTGAAAATCCTGCTCCACCCTGGGGACTTTGGCGTTGCATTCCTCTGCTGCCTCCTCTGCCACAGGAAAAAACCCAGGGCTGCCCTTAGGATAGTAAGTTTGAGCGATAAGGGATACGTTTCATGCTCGGCAGGAGGTTATTGCGTAACAGGTCACTTTTGGCATAATGCATATTGATTAATTTCCTGGTAAATGGAGCACTTGGCCGCTGGGTCTTTCTGAATCTAGAACGTTCAAACCATCAGTAAATGAAGGACCTGGGTTTTAGGCTCTCTTTCAGTGTGTGTTCACTAACCACTACTTCAAACAAAACTGCGATAAAGCCATTTTTCATCCTCCAACAAGATGAATACCCATAACTGACTGATGAATCCTCGGAGTGGTTATTCATTTTGCATTAGTAATGAAACAGGACATCAAAACAATGATGAATCTTGAAATCCGGTTCTTCTCTCATTCCTTCCTATCCTGGTCCCGTCAGGATTCTCACTACTGAATAGCAGGGTCTCATCTTTGCTAATACTTTTTTCCTGGAGGCACGAATCTTGCTTTTCTGGCTGCACTGGTGCGTTCTCAGCAGGAGGAAGGAAGACTGGAACCTATCAGCCTGCCCTGCGCTTCAGGGATTACGGTACTCTCCAGGGAACTCAAGCTGAGAAAAGCCCACAATCTGGATAACTCACTCCATTTTCCAAGGAAACCTCTAATTGTGCGGTAAAGTAAGGTTATTATGCAGAAGGTGGCCTCTGTTGCTGGCAGTCATTTATGGAATGGGAGTAGCTGCACTGCGTGAAGGGCTGTTGCTTGTTTTCTGAAGCCCGGGTGGCTTTGGGCAGGAGACAAATGCCAAGGGGACAATCTGCCTAGGCCATGGCCTACGGATGCTGATGCCTAACTCAAACTAAACGGGATTTTTATGAATTGCTCCTAATTTTGGTGCCTGATTCTCTGCTTAGCAGAACACAAAGCCTATGAACCTGAGTTTTATTTTCTCTTTTTCTGCTCCCGCTCTCACTAATGGTGAGAGAGTTGCAAGTTAAATAATGTAAGCTATTTTTAGGGCAGATACTCTGCGCGTCGAGACTTGCGTGATCTTTTTGAATGCGTATTTCCGTTGCTGCGGAATGGTTGCGTCTTCATCATGTAAATGGAGTAACAGAAAAGCTTTTTCTGAATTTGTATCAGCAGCTTCCTTCCCCCTCTCTCTCTGTCCCTTAATAACTATTCCTGGTGCAGCTGGTAGGGAAATACTTGTCCAGGACTGATCCAGCTCAGAATCTTCACTAGGATGCAGGAAAAAATACAGGGGTTCAGAGGGGACTCGTAAGTTCAAGCTTCATAATAAAACTCGAGGAATGCGATTCATATCTGAGCAAAAAATTAGTAAGTGTGACTTGTGAGATCTGGGGAGATGAAAATTTGGACCACCAGCATTGTCATTTGCAAATAACTGTATATAATGGTGCTGGAAGCTTTGTGCGAGGAATATGCTTCGCTTCAGTCTTGTTTTAACAGGTGTGTCTAAGTGCCAAGTGCTTTTTTTTCTACCTGACATTGGCCTCAAAGTCATCTGAGGGGTTGATAGTTGTGTGGACTTTGCCCTGTGTTTGCAATCGGTGCTTAAAGAGCTGAGCGAGTGCTGGTGTCGGAAGCTCCACCTTCTCGATATTGCACTACGCTTTCCAAATCTTCTGAGCTTTCATATGGGTTAGTTGTCCTTCTTCAAGAACCTCTCTCTCCTACACAGGACCATCCTGATTACTCATTCCCTCTGTGGTGTGTACTGAGCTGATTTGAGTGGGAAACTGAAGAATCAAAAGCCAGAAATATTTGATTGTAGTTGGTGCTGTATTTGCTGCTGTAGACCCAATTAATTTTATCCTGCATGAAGAGAGGCTGTGCTTGTGTTTAGCTGTAGCATATAAAAACATGGCTCGGATTTGGAGTTGGTGGCCCTTTTGTTTATTTCTAAAAGTCGATGAAATGCAGAAGGGGAACAAAGGGTGAATTCTTTTAACAGCGGAAAACATGAATAAGCTTTGTAGAGGCTTTATCAAGATGGGAAGCTGACCTCGTGATGAAATGTTGAATTGATAGGATTTTACTTTGACTTCGTTTATCTGAATCCTAATATTCCCGTTCGAATTTGGCTAGTGAGTTGCTGGGTTTGCCTTTGTGACGAAGGATTTCTTTAGCGTTCTAGACAGCTTTAAGGCGCTGCCGTTTCATCCCCAGAGCCATAAGGACTGCTACAAGGCATCGAGAGTGCTTTCTTGGGGTGGGGGCTTGGCCATAGTGGTAAACAGCAGGAGCGAATGGCTGGGGGTACTAGATATTTACCATTTAACAGGGTAAAAGAGGCGCCTTGATGCTCAACTAACCATGTAGCTCAAACCTGGGTTGGAATGTTGAAAATGAATTCTAGTTACAAGCGAGGAGTCGGTTTACTGGAAGCATTTGAAGTTTAAGTAGCTCTAGTAAAATGAGACGCAAGTGGAATGGGTATTTTCAAAAAGCTGTCAAATCACAGAGATATCAAGAACATGTGAAATGTAGTTCACAAAAAAACTGAAGAGCTTGCTTAGGTGATCCTGTGGGGGTTTTCTAAGCCACTTAGGTCTAAACTCGGTTACAAATGTGTCCTGTGGTCCAGAGAAGAGCACTAAAATAAGTAGATCTCTATAAAATGGCATACTAATCTCTCAGGCAATACAAGTATCATTCAACCTACTGATTCACAAAGCTGTACAGACTTGTTGTGGAGATTATTGCGTTTTTCTTAGCATGACTGCATGGTATATTTTCCATCAGTAGTATACTCTTAATGCTAAGGTAGATGCTCCTTGTTGCTTTTCTCTTTGCTGTTACTACCTCTGTAACTGAATTTTTTATTTTTTTTTCTTTGGGAATAAGAATCATTGCTGTAAATGCTTCAGTTATGATGTCATGACACTAGCAATATAGGGTTCCATAGACGACGAAAGAGGATTTTCTAGCTGTTTCACTTCCAGTTTGAGAGCAGAATCTGACATTCGAAAGCCCTGCCTTCAACTGAGGCTTTTGGTTACCCAGCTGCAACCAAGAATTTCCTAGGAATGAGAATAACTGCATGTCTAGTTTTTTCTCTCAGGTTTTG
This sequence comes from Rissa tridactyla, assembly GCF_028500815.1. Classification (NCBI taxonomy): domain Eukaryota; kingdom Metazoa; phylum Chordata; class Aves; order Charadriiformes; family Laridae; genus Rissa; species Rissa tridactyla. The sequence continues at coordinate 86,281,589 of NC_071497.1, read as the reverse complement.
GAGGCATGAAAAGAAATACATTTGTTTTTTTCCCCCCTCCCTTATATCCTGCAGAAAAATCAAACTATTTCTGAATGCCCTTTCCCCAGGAAATTGCATAGCGACGTTCTTGCTTACCTCCTTATTAAGATTGTTAAATGTAGCTTCCCAGGGAATGGAAATCAACTTTTTAACTAGCTTTCATCACTATCTTGTGAAATAGAAAAGCCCCATTTTAAAGAACAGACGTGGCTGATCTCCAGCCCAGAACTTCAGGAGGAGTCTTTGGACCACTAAGATCGGAGTGAGTAGGGAAATCTGGATCATTAAACAAAAATCTCTTAGGTTAAGAAACTGGTTTCTGTGAGAAACGGAAACGTTCCCAACTACTAAACAAGACGATAGAAAGTAAAATGAAAGCTGTGATTCTATTTCCAGCTAAGTCGAGAGATCTATAGAGCGTCGGAAAGGGCGAGGTCGTGGAGCCAGCACAGCTCTGTAGCTGCTGGTTGGCATTGCGGTTGGTGCTCCAGCGGGCAGAGCCGTCCCCAGTGCCTCAACACACACTGCATAATTCCATACAAGCACGTTCCCGATGGCTAAAACTCCATCAGCAGATGGAATATTACCTTTTTGGTAGCTTGTGACTGTTAGGTTGATTGTTTGGTAAGCTGGTAAGCACTGTCTGTCTTTTATTGTTCTGATGCTGTTTTGATCTTGAAGACTGTTTATTTCCATTAGCTGATTTAGGGGATTTTTTTAATTGTTTCTAATGAGCGATCTTCTTTTCTCTTTTTCAGCTTTTCTGGGAGAAAAGACTACAAGGCCTCAGCGCGTCGGATGTCAGCGAACAAATCATAAAATCCATGGAGCTACCTAAAGGTCTTCAAGGTATTGTGTTCCCTTACTGCAGTTGCTTCAGATCCACCAAGTTGTTTGTGCTTAAAAAGGACGGAGTTTTTGATGCTCTTAACAAGTTTTCAGTTGACAGTCCGATTAAGTAAACTTCAAGTTGTAAATGTTCTTGCTGACAAAATACCTCAGTCTCCAAAACTCTGCTTATTTTTAGTTCATTTATGTAGTTAATATAAACCACGCTTCAGAACTGCACTCTTATTGGTGAAAGTTGATCTAAAGTATGTTTGAGTCATAGTTCAAAATTAATAACTTTGTTCCACTGCTTGGGAGATTTTCTCAGGAATTTGAGGGTTGTAAAAATCTCCAGTGTTTATTTTCCAGAATTAGTTTAATACTTTGTAGCATTAAAGCAAAGACTCTGCTGGCATGGATTAATACTGTGAAGCTGCAAAGGAACTATTTCAATATGTGACTCATAAATTTATGATGTGATCATCTTTATTAAAAAATTAATGATGTTGTGATTGCTAGTGTAAGCAAAAAACCTAGCCAATTTTAGAAATGAGATGCCTTTTGAAACGCTAACTTACACTTAACTGAGAACTGTGCTATTACAAAGCCATTTTTAAGAACTTGCATTTAACTGTTTAGACGATACAGCCACGTATCCGGTTGTATCGTGAGCGTACGTAACCTTACAAACGGAGAAGAGCTCTGCCGCTGGAAGTTGTATATGAAATGCGAATGGTAACTATTCAATTATCTTTGATTTAGGAGTTGGCCCGGGTAACAATGACGATACCCTGTTATCAGCTGTTGCTAGCGCTTTGCACACCAGTTCCGCGCCTATCACGGGGCAGCTCTCTGCAGCTGTTGAGAAGAACCCGGCCGTCTGGCTTAATACATCTCAACCCCTCTGCAAAGCTTTCATAGTCACGGATGATGACATTAGGTGAGTTTTAGAAAGTCTTCGGAAAAACGAAAAGCAAGTTCAATTAGATTCCTTCCTGGCTCAGCGCAGTCCTGGAGATAACGGAAGAGAAGTGTCAACCTTTTTCTTGTACCTCTAGTTCAGTAACTTGAAAAAATGAAAACCTGGGTTCTTTCTTTGTGGTCAAAAAAGTAATATAAAATATTCACTAAGGTATGAGTCACAATCCACATTTTCTTTCCCAAGAGAGTGCCCTAAACATTAAGCTGTAGTCATGATCAATATTGGCTTTTTTCCTTCGCATTTCTGGTTTGGTCAAGTTAATTTGTTGATCTCATTTAAAAAGTAAGTAATTTCAACAATGGAGAATAAGAATATTCCCCTATAGCGTATAGCTTTGTGGCTAATACACTCTTTTAAAGTGGGAGATCGGGATATGATATGAAGAGCACAGATAGATCTTTTCACATATGGGCAACGATTTTGGTTTTTTAATAGCTGCATTGTTAATTTTCTTCTCAAAGAAAAACTCATCCTTTTTTTGGATACTGAATGCAGGCTCTCTGAGCGAAGAGACAGATTTCTTGTTGCATTGACTAATTGTCAGAGTGTGGCAAGACACGGGGCACAATCCCGTCATCCGCTTATTTTTTAGTATTGCTTAACGTGAATCAACACGTGGGATGAAAATTGCATTTAGTATCACATTTTTGGTTAAATTCTAGGTTGCATAGGGAAACTGAGGACCAAACTTGGATCTTGCCACTTAGTGGAATTCACTCAGCACCAGAGTCCACTGCTATCACATTCTTTTCTAAGATGGCTAGCTGAAGCTCCTGCAGAGCTAGTGTGAGGTACAGAATTATCCGATTCCTGGTCCTTTGCTTAGGGATTTACTTTGCTTTATTTTCTTAAACATCAACTTGAAATGCTTTCAGAAGGTAAGCTCTTCTGGCTTTGTTACAGAAAGTTACAAGGCAGGATGAGAAACTTTCTGAGAGCTGTTGACAACGTTTATTTTTTATTGGAAACAAAATTACTTCTTTCCTATTTAGTTGTTTTTAGAAAGCAGATTCTGAATTCGTAGTCAGACAGTACTGACAACTCAGGCGGGACACAGATTCTGAACTGGGGCAGCTCTGCCTCTGTGAATATGCTGCCAGTTTGGTGCCTCTGATGGTTCGTGACTTCGTCGGCAGCTCACTCCAAAAGGATTAAATATTCTTAGAAGTTACTGTTTCATACTGTTTGGGTGAAGCTGGCTTTCATTTGAAAACCATCCAGAAAACGCATTGCATGAAGAAGCAGTATCAGAGTACGGCACCTGTTCTCACTAAGGAAAGCAATACAATTGCTTTCTGAATTTATATATTGCTAAGGAAAAAATTCACCATTGGGGATATCTGGTCAGGTACCAGCAGATATTCTCTTGTGCTATAAAATCTTCAGGGACATCATAGCAATTGTTTACAGCTAATAAACCAGCTGTCAGCTTGACTCGTGTTTAACTTGAAGTATTCACGGTCGTCTAATAATGGTAAATCTCTTTCATAATCAGAGTAAAATGCAAAATTTCCTTTTTTGGTTCAGCACGTTCGCTAGGAAAACATTAAATAACCTCCCATAAACGCATGGTTATGAAACAACCGTGCTTCCTTATCACTAGGGACAAGCACCTATTTTTTTTTTTTTTTCTCAGTTGTGGGCTACACCTTCTGAATAGTTTTGGGTTTCTTAATGCTAGTCCTGTGAAAGGTAAGCGTGTAAAATGAGTATGGTGTGGGTCCCGGTGGTCTTTACAGCCAAGTATGAGCCTCCTGAGGCAGGCTTTTAGAATTCCCCGTTTACTCTCTTGTCCTGTACTGAGATCATTTACCTTGAGACTTCTCTTTTAGCTCCTTTTCCGAGCAGCCTCTAGTTATGTTCTTTGTAACTGTGCCGTTGAGTCGCCTCCGTTTCCATGGAAGGCTGAGAGTGACAACCTTTGTGTCTCTGCTAGATAACTGCTTTAACCAGTTTCTCTCTTTTGGGATGAACTGGGGAATGCTGTCTTCTGAAAATAACAAATAGGTGGATTGTTTTTTCCAGTTGGATGAAGTTTTGCAATATATTATAAAATTCAGACTCACAGCTCTGTTCTGCTTCGTACTCCATTCTGTCAGTCTTTTCAAATATCTCTCTCTTCAGTGGGATTTTCTAAAGCTGATAGTTTTCAGGGGATTTCTTTTCCTAAAGCATGTAAGTCGTTTCTGAAAATCCCACCTTTCAGTTTTCAACAGCCCTTTTCTCTTGCCCAGTTTAGGCTCTTTGCTGAGCACTTCCCGTCACCTGGTGGGTTTTGTTCCTGAGCTTTCTCGGGTATCTCTGCAATTGCCCTTTTCAAATAGCATGGCAACGGGACTTCTGCATTTTCTTAGGGGTAGCCGTAACCTGTTAAATTTGCCACAGCGTAGCAGTTAACGTAGTAGGTCTGGCTGTGTCGTGGCCCTGCACAGTAGTGGGTAAGAAAAAGTACCTCTTAATCTGTCTAAAAAGTAAGCTGCGTTTACCAGGAGACAGGAATGGAGAGTAATTCAAGTTTAATGCTCTCTAAGTTTGTTTGGCATGCGTTTAAGAACGTCTGAATCTTAAGCTATATGAACCTTGGTCCAAGCTAGTCAGCTGTAGCTTAGTCCCTCACAATATTCCTCAATACCCTATACAAATCTCACTTTCGGTACGACGGACCAAAGCCCGTGAGAACTGTAATGTGCCAAAGGAAGAAAATGAGAGATGGAGAGTGTTTCCACAGTCTGAGCTCTCCTCAGGAGTAAGAAAATTGGAAGGTAAAGTCATGTGTGTTGCAGGGAGGCAAAACCCTAAATAATCCTTATCAATCTCGGTTACAAAATAAACTTTCTACCCTGGATCTAAAGAGGAATTTAACACAACGTGTGCCAGGAAAGCACGATAACTAGGCATCTGAGAGTTTCTGTAATTAGCATTTAGAGTATGCCATCTCAACAGTGCTTAATTTCTGCTGAGAGGCAAGGAGGAGATGGGAAAGATCTGTTGGAAGTGATGTGTTGGAGTGGTGTATGCATGGGGGGGAGTTACCAGATGCCCCTAAACCTGAGTTTAGTATAATATAGCAAATACAGTCAACATACCAGTAATTAATTCTCCTTTCAGCAGTGCTTCTCAGGTCTGGTTAGGGCAAGACTTCTGGAATCCCTGCTGCTGAGAAGCTCTAGAGTATGGAGTTTTTTTTAAGAACAGAGTAAATATTAATGTAAGCACTTACAGTGATGGCTCTTGATTAGAGTGTCTTCAAAAAATACTATATTTGAATGTACTGGAAGAGCAGGGGAAAAGGGGTATTGCCTCCCTCCCAACACAGAGGGAAGTGGAACTGGTGTTCAGACAAGGACAAGTTGGTTCTGTGGATTTTTCCCATCTAATCTGACACCCATCCTACATGTAAAGGTCCCTTTGTGTTTCTGCTGCAGCTAAATGCTATTACTAGAAGTATATGGAGCACATATTGCAGTGCCAGCACATAAGGAACTGAATCAAATGGATCCTCGATAGGTTTAGCAATCTAGAAAAATAGATGGAGAGATCGGAGGGCAGGTTGGCGCAGCATCATAGTTTGGTGGCATATGGTAGTGTGGAATCACACGTGTCTTTAAAGCGTGCACTCATCGCTTAGTTGTGTGGGATGAGAAGAGTGCAGTTAGTGAGGACACATAAAATCGTGCTAAGCACTGGGGAAATGATCTGAATGCAGAGTTATCCACTATCCTGTGGAATAAAGCAGCTCTCCACTGAAAATAAGGTCAGAAGAAGAGGGGACACTCGTGGGCAGCACGCTTGCCTTCCCTGGCAGCACTGCTAACCCTGCTGACTTAAGGGGCTAAAGCAGTTTTACTTAAAACTGCGGTGATAAACTAGTATAAGAAGTCAAATTCATCACATTGAATGGAGATGCTCTTAAGTCCTAGAGCTTTACTTAGTGTTAAAGATGGGCACTTTTTATTAGCTTTTATTAGTGTTTTCTTGCTGCTGGTTCTTAAACATTTGCTCTTGGTAGTTCATGTGCTTTGTAAGTCATATGACTTGTATAAAAAAAGCTATGTTTTAATACTTTAAAACTGTTGGCTAGAAGAGCAGATTCTTCAGGACTGGGAGCTCTGTGAATTATTTGTTGGCTGTTCCCTGGGAGAACAACTAGCTGGCTGAAAATGTGGAAATGAGAACTGGGAAAAGCTATGTCTTCACGTGAGTTTGGGAAGCAAGTAGGGAGTAACCTCTGAAAAAGGCCACGTACGCTGTAAATAGGAAACCTGGGCCCTTAATATCAGGAGTTAGTCCAAGATGGCCGTCGCTTCTGTGTTTTGTGAGAGTTAAACACTACAGCCATATGTCCAAGATGGCAGGAAGGGGCATATTACAAATCAGGATAATGATTCTGAAATCTAGGACAGGCTGAGCTTACACTTCAGCATATGTTTTTCAAAACTTCATCAACATAGTTAAGCACATTTAAAAGAAAATCTCAAATATAGGAGCCTAATGAGGTGGTAAAGCTTATGATTGTTTCGTGCCCAACTCCTCAAAGCTGATATAAAAGATACTTGCCAGCCTTTATGTTAGATTCCATGTCTGGTCAACAAACTGAAGAGCAAAGCAGGGAAGGACCTTGTAGCACCAAGACTGAAAGTTCTGGATAAACATCTCGTGTGCTTTCTGGCAAGTGCATTCGCTGATACACGTTGATGTTATGAAATATTCACGGCCTGGAACGGGCCTCCTTTCTCGCCCAGTTCATGGCTTAATTCAGATTACTGAGTGGGCAGTAAGCGCCCCGTGACTTTTTTGACAAAGGGAGGATTGATGATTACCCAGATCTTCACTGGATATGTGATACTCCAGGGCTTTTCCAGGAGAAACACTTAAAATGCCCAGTGACCAGAACCTCATTCAAGGGACATTTATGTTTCATTCTTGATCCATTCTTTGTAAGAGTAGGGAAGCATCCCTACTGTATTTAGTTCATTGGAATTTTCTTTGTGCTCTAAAGGGGAGCTTGATAAAGATATTCCAGCAGCTTTCTTTGATTTGGTCATTCAGGCCCTTTTTCAAAACTGCTGTCGTTAAGTGTTCGGATTTATCATGTTCACATTTATCATGATAACCTAAATTAACCCTGAGTAAGGAACCACCAGGAATCTAGGGAAGGGATCGGCTGGTGTAAATGGCTATTGACTGGAGTCTGAAGCCTGTTGCGATGGAGTTTGGAGGCTGTGGATGGGGGAAAGATCCTACTGTCTTCAAGTCAAAATTCTAAAGCCAAAAAGGGGAAAAATAAAATACACTTCAACTATTTATTTTCCATAATCTTTGGCCAATTCGTGGTGTATTCCAACAGTGAGATGGTGACAACTTTTTATCACTGTTTTTTGGGTTTTTTTTAAATTATATCTCAGCTTATGGGTGCTCTTGGGATCATTTTCGTTCAATTAACGAATACTGAATTTGCCACTCTATAACTTCTATTTCTCCTTTGTCGCAGGCTCTGCGAAAAATAAGGCATCTTGGTTTATGGTCGGTTCTCTGCCCTGGGGTTTGAAAGATCACTCTCTAGGCATTGAAAGTCAACAGCTCTGGGACAATAAGTATATTGAAGATAGAAAATGAGGATAAGAAACCTCAGATGGAAGATAGAAAACAAGATCTGTACTGAACCAGCTTGTTCTTTTTGCCTTCCTTTTGCTATCTCTGCAAGCAGACGGCCCCCTCAAAGTACTCGGGGAGTGCTGGTAGTGGTTGCAGCCGTCGAACTGAACAGCCTTCGAGGCTGGAGCTCCTCAGAGGCTTCTTCTGTGGAGCGCGTTGGGTACCCCTCCTGCTCTCCCCAGCTTTCATGTTCTTCGTATCTCTCCTGCCATCCGATATAGCCACGGGGAGTTTGTGGCACTAACGAATGTTTTCCTGTGCCTGCTTCTGTTGAGTTCTGGACGGTTTAAAGCATATATTTTGTTTAAAGGTTTTCTTTTTTGGAAAACATAGCTTGATAGAACAAGTGGATTTTCATGTGAAAAAAACCAACACTGGGTCTGATGCAGAATTTGTGTTCTCTTGGGAAAACTTGAAACGGGGACTTCTTGTTTTCTGGTAACATTTGAAAGCTAAATATTACCTTCAAAAGTAAGCATTGAATCAAAATATTTTACATTTATATTGATATGGAGGTGGTATTTTTGAATTAACGTACCTCTGTGTTTCAGCAGAAGTTGCTGCCCTCTTAAATGCGTCACTGACTATTAGATAAGACTAACTAGATAGGTAGGAGTAATTAATGAAATAAATGGGAACAATGAAGCTCCTTGAGGTTCTTCCCCAGCACACACATTGTGTGCGACTTGGAGTTGGTTCTTTGAGCACTTTGGAACCTTCCCAGTGCCCCACCATCCCGTAAAGGTGCTCCTGGTATACACCCCCTTATGCTGGGAAAGAGGGAGGTTGCCTCAGATCTCCTTCACAGTGCTCCTGATGGGAATCTCCTGCTATGATTGTCGCTTATCCACCCTAAAATGTCTTTGCCCTAAAAATAAAAGGGGGAAAAAAAGAAAAAAGCCAGTCTGACAAAGATAGTCCAGTGGCATGCTGCTCCATTAACGTTCTGGTTGGTCTTTTCAAGTAGCCCATCTGGGAGTGGAGGATCGTATGTCGCTTTCAATCCTTCTGCCTCTGCATGAGGGAAAATAAACCCTTCGCGCTGAACCGGAGAGGTTTCTTCTGGCTCAGAGCGCTCTCAGTCTTAGTGCCCAGCACTCCCTGCGTCCCCGTGTGCGTGCGAAGGTAACACAGCTAGTCAATAAGGATTTAGAGAGGTGCCCCAAACACTGTCAGCGTTTAAGAGGCATTTGGACAATGCCCTTAATAACACGCTTTAACCTTTGGTCAGCCCTGGAGGGGTCAGGCAGTTGCACCGGATGATCCTTGTAGGTCCCTTCCAGCTGAAAATACTCTATCATATTCTGTTCTGAGTTGAAATAAGAGTTGAGAAACCAGTCCTGAGTCATTGTTTATGCCAGTGTTACGCTCACAGCCTACTAGTAGACGTGAAGGATTGACACCTCTGCCCCTTCTTCTCTTCTCTCCTTTCAGAAAACAAGAAGAGCGGGTGCAACAAGTGCGTAAAAAACTGGAGGAAGCACTAATGGCAGACATCTTGTCACGAGCGGCTGATACAACAAAAGATATAGAAGTAGAAATGGATAATGGAGATGAAGCATAAGAAGAAATCAGGTGAGTCAGATATAGACATGAACATCCTGACGTTAAATGCCACACAGATCACCAGGGAGGAAAAAACAGTGGCTTTCATCCTTCACAGCAAAGACCCAGTCTCTCGAAACCAGTGCAGGTGTATTTTCTGGCACTTGATTCTTGAGGCGAAACTGGGGTAAAGCAATCAAAGTAACCGGCCTTTTTCTCTTCTTCAAAATTTCAGTTGGTGAAATTACACAACAAGTTCCTGAAACTTTTCTATTTATTTTTAAATGGATAATGCCTCTACAAATTAATTTTCCAAGGCGCCTTCTTGTATCTTATACCTGTTTATGGTACCAATCTGTCGATGGGCCGAACGCTTTCTTAAAAAACTTTTTTTTTTTTTTTTTCCTTCATTATCTGCGGAAGAAGAAGAATTCGTTCTCTTGTTTGCATTGAGCTCATGGTGCTCAAGTATGAAAGTGCATGGCTTTGAGATCTGACCTTTTCACGAGGAGTTAGCTGAAGTTTTAACAACCAAGAATTCCATCTGGAGATGGTTGTGTAATTTTGAGGGAATTACTTTCTTTTTTTTTCTTTTTTTTTTTCTTTTTTTTTTTTGTTCTGGAGTTAACTGCCCACAAGGGGAAAGAATATATATATTTCCTATTTGACAGATTGAAAGGAGTTAACTTTTATACAGCTCTGAATACTATATTCAGGTAACTTTTAGCCATGGGATGGAAGTTTCTGGGCTGTGACCTGCTTTAACACGGCTGCTGAACGTTCCAGCCTGGATTCAACCCTCTTCCTAACGCGCAGTCATTTTTATTCCTTATAGTGTCAGTGCAACATAAAGGGAAATTTGATCTTTAAGTTGTGGACAAGAGCTCTTTGCCAGTGTCGTTTACTGGCCACTCAACAGGCCAGTAGTCTTGGTGTTTTCCAGGCTGTTGGAATCTTTTAATTACTTTAAATGACCGCTATTTACTATTAAACGCTTCATCCCTGAGTATTTCTCCTAGAAAAGTCTAATTATGGATAACTTTGAAGGAAGCCAAGAAAGAACCTTGTTTTAAGATGTGAGATCTCAAAGCTTTGCCATTTCAGAATCAAAGTGGCATTTTGAGTCTTTAAATTTAGCATTAAATAATTATTTTGTGGCAGAGTCATAAATCTGGTGGTAGACGTGGTTGGTTTTGCACTGGTGCTGTGGTTTCTCTGCCGAAATCAGTTGGATCAGGAGACCTTGAGTTTCATCAACTTGTGAATTCGTTACCTATTTACGCGTACATAGCCAACGGACGTGGAAACGTACACGTGTTGGCTACATTCTATAAAACGCCTTTGGTTTTTTTGCCCCGGTGGCTTTAATTATAGCCTTGAGCAAGCTTTTTGAGCAGCTACGTCCACTCTACTGATTTTTTTGTTACCCACTTATGAACTATTTATGGGGTACTTCAAATACGGAGTGAAACCCGGCTCTAACTGCTCCGACAAAATCATTCTACTGGATGTAACACCGGCCTTTGCTTTTCCAAAAGGGGTTGTTTCTTTCTCTTCTACAGGTACTTTTAACTGACTTATCCCAGGAGGAACTTCCTAAAAGACAGAGGCACTTTCTCCTTCGGTCTTTCGTTATAAGAAGAAACGGACCCATGCACATTTATATAGCTTTCTAATAGCATTAAAACCAATGCCTTTTTTAGACTCCTATTTTTTGATGTATATATCTTATTTGAAAAGCAACTTTATTTTGTGTCCTATGACTTAAAGTCCTTTTTTAAGTATCAGACGTTACCCTTAATCTAAAGCTGAGCTTTTGATGCCAGGTTGCAAACCTACTGGAATTATATTGCCTGTACTAAATATTTGTTTTTCCTGTGGTTTTTGGTAAGGATGGATCAGGAGAACAGAGTGATTTCCCAATTAAAGATTATTGTGACTCTGTATATAAACAGATTTTTATACCTATGGGTGAAAACACCTGTACATTCTTCCGTCATCACTGTAAAGATAAATAAATGATTATATTCCAAGCAAATTGGCGTGGTTTTGTGGTGTGTTTTTTGGTTTTTGGTTTTTTTTTTCTGAAGTGGCTTCTCTCAGTTTATAATTGGGCAGAATAAAAGAGAATAATGGAAAAGACCAAGTTTTTTTCCCAGCCTGCTAAAACTCAGAAAGTAGAACTTGAGCGAAGAGGAGTGAAAACACGTCGCTGTTGATGGTGAGTTGAATTTAAAACCAGTTTGTTCTTGTTCTAATTCCAGAGCTGTGTCATGTAATTACTGGTGGAAGCGTTCATGAATGGGGACGTGAGTGACTTCTCCTGTGCAGTCTCATTTGAGGGGTGAAAATGCCAGGACGTTACTCGTCACACGGCTGCACGTTAAAGTGCAATAAAGCCAGCACAGAAGTGGCTTTAAAAGGCTGACGGAGCTCCTCTGACATGTTGTTTTACTTCTTCATCTTGTCTCTCATTAATTTTTTCAGTGATTAACCACTGCAGGTAGCTGGAAAGCCTTGAGGGGGGAAGAAAATGCTTCTCTTTTTTTTTTTTTTTTTTTTAATGAAAAGACGTTTTCTGTCAAAACAAGGAAGCTTTGTGTTAAAGCCCAAAGAAGTTTCCAAAGTTTGGACTCAAATTTGACAAGAGAATTTCCACTAATGTTTTCATCCCCTTTCTGTCAAAATCCTGGTTCTGACGGAAGCCTTTCTTTCACCTGTTGGCAGCAAGATGGTATTTTGGTACTAAAAAGATGGATATTAATCCACGATGGTGATGCTTTAGTGATCCTTGCAGTGGTTTGGAATGATTTTCTGGGTTGAATGGTATTTTTCTATCTGGAAATCAGCGAGACCACCGAGAGGGAAGGGCATCGCTGGCCTTTGGCTCCGAACCCTGGTGCATCTCGTGGCCCTGTCCTGGGCCACTGCTGCCCTTCCCTTCCCAACAGCGGCTGAACTGGGGAACTGGGGCTGGGGGTGCTTACAGGTTATTTAAGATATGAGATTCCACATCTTGACACCTCCACCCACGTCAGGATGTGTGAACCCTCGTTTCATGCACTGCACCAGGCTATTGCTTGGGCTCCCAACTGAGGCCATGCCACTTTTGAGAAAATAAATGCCAAATTCCGGGGCGGGAGGGAAAGAGTTGGAAGGGACCTTAAAACTCATCTAGTTCCAACCCCCCTGCCCTGGGCAGGGATACCTCCCTCCAGCCCAGGTTACTCAAAGCCTTAGGACAGCATCTCTGCGAAGCAAGGGGTGTTTGGGATGCAGGAGAGGTTTCGGCACGTGGGTACGCATTGTCTTTCGCTCCACGTATCTTTTGAGGCAGATGTTGCTTAAAAGTAATGCAGTAGTCTTTTGGGGGCGCTAAAATTCTCTGCTAAAGTACACCTCAGCGAGATGAGCAGCTGCTTTTTCGTTGACTTTAGAAGAACCTAGGCGCAAGCTTTCACTTTTACATCTACACCAGAAAGATGGGCGTTTTCCTAGCTTTTCTGTCGAAAGTTTAATGACTTCTCCATTAAAGCTGAGCTCGTTTCATTGGTGCATTGCTGGTGGCATCTTCAGTGAGCTCCCAGCCTTAGGAGCTTCGTTCTGGTACTTCGTGCAGCTCTGGGTGCGTGGTCCAGCTTCACTGTCCCCGTCTGCACTCCTGTGTTGGTCCCGAAATCAATGAAATGCTAACGACCGAGTAGTCTGAACTGGAGACCTACTTAAAAAGGGATGTGTGGCAACGCGTTGTTTGGGACCGGGTAGGGATGGTACCCTTTTTTTCCAGCAGGATACCGATCGATCGGCCCGACCAGGTGGCCAGGCCCTTGCAGCATCGCAGGCAGGTGGCCGTCCCCAGGCTTCCCTACGGGAATCTTACGGATCCCCCAATTTGTGCATCAAGCGGCGCGCTGCTGGGCGCCATCGCAGGCTCCCTCCTCTCTGCCCAGGCGGGGACAGTGGGACAGCGGCGGGGACAGAAGCAGATGGAGCCGGCGCTTGTCCCCCGCCCTCGCCCCCCTCCGTCCTTCTCCGTCCGCCCGGTCCCCCCCCGCCCCGCGGAGATCGGCGGCCGGGGCCCGGCGCTGCCCGGGCGCCACGGAGGCAGTTGGGGCCGAAGCCTCTAGAGGTCGGTGCAGCTCAACCAATGTGCCGGCAGCTGCCTGCATCCCTGGCTGCTGCCCGTGTCCCAGGAGCTGCCTGCATCCCTGGCTGCTGCCTGTGTCCCAGGAGCTGCCTACATCCCTGGCTGCTGCCTACATCCCTGGCTGCTGCCTGTGTCCCAGGAGCTGCCTACATCCCTGGCTGCTGCCTGCATCCCTGGCTGCTGCCTGTGTCCCAGGAGCTGCCTGCATCCCTGGCTGCTGCCTGTGTCCCAGGAGCTGCCTGCATCCCTGGCTGCTGCCTGTGTCCTAGGAGCTGCCTACATCCCTGGCTGCTGCCTGCGTCCCAGGAGCTGCCTGTGTCCCAGGAGCTGCCTGCATCCCTGGCTGCTGCCTGGCCACTGCCTGCATCCCTGGCTGCTGCCTACATCCCAGGAGCTGCCTGCATCCCAGGAGCTCCCTGCATCCCTGGCTGCTGCCTGTATCCTGGGAGCATACTGCATCCCTAGCTGCTGCCTGCATCCCTGCAGCTGCCTGCATCCCAGCTGCTTCCTTCATCCCTGGCTGCTGCCTGCATCCCAGGAGCTGCCTGCATCCCAGGAGCTGCCTGCATCCCTAGCTGCTGCCTGCATCCCAGCTGCTTCCTTCATCCCTGGCTGCTGCAGGCATCCCAGGAGCTGCCTGCATCCCAGGAGCTGCCTGCATCCCTGGCTGCTGCCTGCATCCCAGGAGCTGCCTGCATCCCGGCTGCTGCCTGCATCCCCGGCAGTGCAGGCAGCACGCAGCTCAGGCTTCCAAAGGGCAGCAGTTGTCCCAGCCCTGCCTGCAGAACTGGCACCAATCCCACCACCCCCCTGCCCAGGTGTGGGACCCTCCTGGGACCATCCCTGGGGATCGGAAAGAGCCCTGGGAAGAAAACTGAGTTTATCCGGCTCGCAGAGCATCCGCAGGCAGCCAGGCCGGCTGGAGAAACGGGGCAGGAATAGCTGCTTCCATGGGTGGTCCATGGGGAAGTACCGGGTACGGGACAGCAGCAATAGCTGAAGACAAATGTGTTGGAAACCCCTCTTTTCCAGTATTTTCGGTCATGATGAAAACATGTCATTGTTTGCACATTAATTCCTAACTGTAACACTAATACACCGTAACAATTAACATTGCTCCTGCAACTTACGCCGGGAACGTGTAACAGGACGGATGGCCAGGATTTGGGCAGATTTTGGCCGTTTCCTTGGCAAATCCAGGAGCCTCCACAACACACCTGCAGCTCCTGAGGGAGTGATTTTTAGTTTGGCTTTTTATTTGGCTTTTTGGTTTGCAGGGAGCTGCGGGAATCGGGGTGTGCTGACAGCCGGTATTTAGGCATCTGCCGGGGCTGCAGGAGTTCAGCTGCTGCTGCAGTGCCTTACGCTCGCCGTATTTTAAAGATATTTCTGTTTTCCGATGCCCAAAGTCTTCGCCGAGCCTCTGCAAGCAGATTTAACCCCTCAGTGCGCAAACTGAAATGTTAGGGGAAAAATCACGTGGAGTGGACCCATAACGAGAACAGATTTTCCTTGCTTGGAAAATAAACCTTCTGCCCCAAAACATTTTCAACCTGGGCCAGCGTCTCGCCACCCTCCGAGTGAAAAATTTCTTCCTCAGATCTCATCTCAATCTCCCCTCTTCCAGTTTAAAGCCGTTCCCCCTCGTCCCATGGCTCCCCTCCCTGCTCCAGAGTCCCTCCCCAGCTTTCCTGGAGCCCCCTGAGGGACTGGAAGGGGCTGGAAGGTCTCCCTGGAGCCTTCTCTTCTCCAGGCTGAACCCCCCCAGCTCTCTCAGCCTGTCCTCCCAGCAGAGGGGCTCCAGCCCTCCCAGCATCTCCGGGGCCTCCTCTGGCCCCGCTCCAACAGCTCCGTGTCCTTCTGCTGTTGGTGCCCCAGAGCTGGAGGCAGCACTGCAGGGGGGTCTCCCCCGAGCGGAGCAGAGGGGCAGAATCCCCCCCTCGCCCTGCTGCCCACGCTGCTGGGGATGCAGCCCAGGCTGCGGGGGGTTTCTGGGCTGCTGGAACACACTGATGGGTTGTGCTGAGCTTCTCACTCACCAACATCCCCCAGTCCTTCTCCTCAGGGCTGCTCTCCATCCCTTCATCCCCACTATTGATACTGGGGGTTGCCCCGATCCACTTGGCCTTGTTGAACCTCATGAGGTTCACGCGCACCCACTTCTTGAGCTTCTCCAGGTCCCCCTGGATGGCATCCCGTCCCTCCCCCCGGCACCGCACCACACAGCCTGGTGTCGTTCCTGCTCTATTCCATTCTATTCTCCTTGATAAAATGAGGCTCCGGAATGGATGACGATAAACCTTGAACAGCCAAGACTTACTTTTGAAATTGCATAAGCAACAGTCGAGGATAACGCAGAAGGGTTTGGGTCCTCTACTGAATTTTGAAGTTGGGTTTGAAAAAACTGCCCATGAAAGACTCTCTGAAAGGGTTCCGGGGGTTTAATCGAAAAAAATTTTTTTGGCACACGCATAAAAGCGTTGTTTTAAAAATTTCATTTTACACCCAAGTATTACAAAAATTGCACTCACACTTATTGATTAGCCCGCTATAAACCCAACCGTCGATTATAAAAACTCCATAGGATTTTCCCACACAAATAAAGGTTCCGCGTTACGCTGTGTGCTGGGAACGGGGGTTTTCGAATGACACGAACGTAACTGTGAGCACTGACTGAACAAACGCCGGCCTCATACCAAAGGTAATTGATGATATTAATTACATCTTGCTTGAAACTCATAGAATGAGAGCTGTCGGAAAAAAAGTTATTTTCCGTGGAAATGTAAAACACTGACAATATTGATTCAATTTAAGTGGGGTGATAAAAATTCTTCTGTCCCCAGAAGCCTGTTCTGCTTCCTTCTCTGTTCTTTTTCCCCCTCATCTTTTTCACCTTCTAATTTTTCTCTTTGCATTTTAATTCCGTTCTTCTATTACAAGCCAAAAAAATTGAAGTTCCGTTAGTTTTGGCCCTTACGCCCCAACCCTTGGAAAGGCAGAGCCGGTTTTCTTTAACGCTCCCTGTGAAGGCAGCGAGGTTCGGGAGTGCTCGTGCGCTGGGAAATGTCCCAAAATAGTTGTGCTGGAATAATTGTTGGAATAATTGTTCCCTAAGAGTTCTTTCGGTATACCCTTGCATGAACCCTCGCAATCTGAGATCGTTAATTTTTATTTCCCCCCCCCCCCCCATCTGGAGGTGGCTCGAGCTAAACGCGAAAAAAATAATCGTTACAGCCTGGAACAAATTTCCACGGGGGGCCTCCATGGGGAACCGCTTTTTGGGGAATAGTTAGTCCTTCGCCGGGCTGCTGGCAGACTTCCAAGCGCAGACAAGTCGTTATAGGGCATCGTTTCATTTATTTGCCGAACAACCTCGCCGGCCCGGGGCACGTCACGGCCGCAGGCTGGTGGCACCCAAAGGGGCTGTGAGCTTTGCCCGGACGGCGCGGGAGATCCCTGCCCGGGGGGGTCCCTGCAAAGCGATAGCCCCCGTTAGAGGATAATTCGGAGAGCTTTTATTTGGTTCCTGCCCTTGTTCATCACCCGCAAGTGCTTAATTTTTCTGCAGAGGGAGGGGACTCGTCCCAGTGAGCCCAGCACCGGTGACGGCAGCTCCGGAGCAGCATCGTGCCCGTGTGGATCCCCGTGTGATCCGGGACTCCCAACCGCAGCCTGAGAGGTGGTTTTTAGAGCGATTCAGGGTGAAAACTGTCACCAGCGGCTTTAATTGTAAAAGCCAAATGCTACTCCTTTGGGATACAGGCTGAGAGAGCTGGGGGGGTTCAGCCTGGAGAAGAGAAGGCTCCGCGGAGACCTTCCAGCCCCTTCCAGGCCCTCAAGGGGCTCCAGGAAAGCTGGGGAGGGACTCTGGAGCAGGGAGGGGAGCCATGGGACGAGGGGGAACGGTTTTAAACTGGAAGAGGGGAGATTGAGATGGGATATTGGGAAGAAATTCTTTGGTGTGAGGGTGGTGAGCCCCTGGCCCAGGTTGCCCAGAGAAGCTGTGGCTGCCCCATCCCTGGAGGGGTTCAAGGCCAGGTTGGCCGGGGCTTGGAGCAACCTGGGCTGGTGGGAGGTGTCCCTGCCCAGGGCAGGGGGTGGCACTGGATGGGCTTTAAGGTCCCTTCCAACCCAAACCCGTCAATGATTCTATAACAGAAGAGAAGTGGAGATGCAGGTGCCGTTTTGCTGCGGCTGCCCCACCGCGGAGCATGCCCAGGGTGGGCAAGCAGAGAGGGGCCAGTCCGTGCCCCCTCGCCCAGGCAGTGCCTGAGTCCCACGCAGGACATGACGCCAGCGGGGTGGCTTTGCATCCCCAGGGATGTCAGACACTGGAAAACCTCACCACAGCCCTTGCTGCTATTTGTGCCGCAAGGGTTGGCCAGGGCTGCTCTTCTGCACGACCACTTGAATCCCAGCGCTGGATCGTATAGAATTCCCTCTGTATTTAAAGCTACACAAAGCGCTCTTTTTTCTTCCTGACAAGGACAATATTGCATTCCTCCAGCATTCACAGCCTGATTTTACCCTTTGATGCACTTCCAAGAGTGGGCCTGTGTGTGTCCGTGATGCATCTGCAACCTTCCGTCCTCTTAAAAGCAACCGTAGAGAGAACACTTTCCCACAATGACATCTCACCTGGGGTTTTCCGAGGCCGAATCCAGCAGCGATGTCCACAGCCTGGGACCGTCCGCATCCATCCGAGGGGCGAATCTGTCCCTAAACTAGGGAGCGTGAAGAAATCGTGTGAGAGCATTTTATTAATGAGTCTTCGGATTTCTTGTTCTTTTCCGTTTTATGCCTGGAGTTCATGACCAGGAAAGTTATGGGGCAATAACTATGGAATTATTAAAAATGAAACGAGCTTGTGCAGTGGACTTATTTTACAGTACAGCTTGGGGACAGGAGAACCTTATAACTTCATAAGGTTATAGGCTTTAAAGAGCTTTAGAAGTTTTCTGAAAGTTTCACCGTTTCATAAAAGGAAAGGAGGGAACGGGAAAAGTTTCTTCACAGGAACAGAAGTATCTAAGGAAAGAGCTGGGCTTGTCCCGGCTGTTTGAAGAGAAAAGAAAGAAAAGAAGAGAAACAGAGAACGAAGGTGGTGTCTGGAAGGGGAGCAAGATGAGTCCCTTTCTCCTCTCATTTGCCTCCGGATGTTCCCTCGGTGTTCCAGCAGGATCCTGGACATTATCCGGCTGGATGTTAAACTCCTTGGTAATGAGAAGCCCTTGGAGACGGCAGGCTGTCAGGTCATCCATCTGATATTATGGGATTGAGGCCTCCATTGCCTTGTAGAGCTACATCCAGCCTCGCTAGAAGAGCCCACCCCACCGCTCTCATATCTACGACTCTTCAAGCAGTTATTGAAAACCACGTAGATCCATGAGGAACTTCGCCCTATAAGTATAGCCCAAAAGTCTGTTTTCTTACTTCACCCCCCTTTGTAACAGCTGAATGCTTTAGACTTGTACCATCACGGTCTTCACTCCCAGTTCCTGTGCTCCTCTTGAGTCCTCCGTGTACCGTCACCCCACGTTACCTAATTTCCCACGTTCGGTTGCCATCCTAGTGGCTGCCAACTTTCTTCCTTTTGCTGGCCGCCTCTCCTTTCGATTCATCTCTGAAATGGATCCCCATTCACCGGGGAGAATGGGCTCATCGGTTTTTTACCAGTGCCAAAGAAA
Source organism: Rissa tridactyla (assembly GCF_028500815.1). Lineage (NCBI taxonomy): Eukaryota > Metazoa > Chordata > Aves > Charadriiformes > Laridae > Rissa > Rissa tridactyla. The sequence goes on along the minus strand of NC_071497.1, from coordinate 86,262,724 downwards.
AGACTTTGGGCAACGCGTTTCGGTGCCCGATACTGCTCCCCTGCCTTGCTGGCATCACAGGGAGCTGGGCGAGCGTTGGTGGGAATGGCGTTTCCCTCTGCTCCCCGGTGGCACTTAAATTCTATAACTACAGTGAGAATGTAAAGGTGAAAATATAACTGTAAAAATGAACGCTAACAGAAAACATAACCTGACTACAGTGAAAATAGGAAATATAAATATATTTCCTGACGAAACGTCAAAGTTTTTTGTTTTTTTTCAATTTCTGGCCCTGGGTTTGTGCTTTCACCACCCACCACTAGGAGGGGGATCAGGGCCGTTCATTCCTCAGTGGGAAGGGAAGAGGGAGGCAGAGGTTTAACTATTTATTTTTTTTTCCCCCCCAAGTACAGGCTTTCCCTTTTGCTCCTAAAATTCTGAATCCTTTTTTTTCAAAGATGCTGAGTAATTCACTGGGCATGTGGCATCCGCCAGGCTCTGCGGGGCTGAACGTGGTGTCCGAAGTACCCTTCATTAAAGGCTTAAAATCGTCGTTTTTTGTTCTTGAAAATTGCGACGTGGGGCAGCTGCCCCAGCTCTCCTCGGAAGGCTGCAGATTGACAATATTGACTTCTTGCACGTCTGCCTGTCTTTTCAGTAGCTAAAATATATTCCTTTATCCGTTAGCGTTCGCTACTACCAGCAATGGAAGAAAAACTTGCTTTGAATGATTTATTTGTCTCCGTTTGTTCTTGTTATTTGTGTGACTGCGTTTGAAATATCCCTCCTACCAGCAGGAGCAGTTTTATGCTGCGGCTTCCAGACTTAGACGATGTTTTGATGGACAGCCCAGCAGTTCTTTACAAAAGGCGGTCTGAATCAGGAGTTATAAAATGATGAGCATCGCAGTTTGCAGTTAGAGGGAGAGAGATGCCTTTTCTTCCCCAGAAAACACGCCCCGGGAGAAGGAAGATTTGAGCTAAACTAGGATAAGGGATTTATTTATATGTATTTTTTTTTTCAAATGAGAAGCCTTACCAACATAAAAAAGGGGAAAACAAAGAAGAAAAAAAAAATACTCCCAGAAAAAAAAAAAGAAAAAACCAGAAGTGCAGGAAACAAAAGCAGAGGTGTGTATGCAAGGATTAAAGAAATACCTGGAAGCAGAAAGGAATTTTCATGGAGAGAAGGAGGAGCTGCAGTGAAAAGCAGAGATTTGCAAAGGCCCCTGGTGGTGACCGGCTGGTTTTAAAGTGACAATGATCAGTTTGGGCAAAGGCTCTTGGAAAAAGGCTGTAGATTTTGGGGGGGGGGAGGGAAGGGACTCAGATTTGGGAGCTCCTGGCCTTCTGCAAATGTCTTCCCATCAGGAGCCGTTGGGCAGGCGCTTGCTGTATAAGTAGGTGGTGTTGGCTGATAAGATAGCAGGCAGGAAGCTATTTTCTGATTTAGAGATTGTTAATCTCCCCAGTTCGACAGTTTTCGTGGCAGTTTGAAAAGTTTTGACAAGGCGTTTGGCGGAGCTGTTAGGCTTCGGATAGTCGAGGGGCAGATAAAGGACTTCGGACACTACAAATCCGAAATAACTCCTAGGGCTTGTGAGCTTTTGGCTAGTACCCGCTGTCAGGTATCTATTCCGAATGAACGAATTTATTCTGAAAAGACTGTGGGAAGGAGTGAGGACGGTATGGTGGGGAGGGGATGCCGTACCCAAATGACATCAGCGCATCCTTCTTTGGGGTGTTGCGCCCTTTGCGCTGGTTTGGGTAGGAAAAAAGGGATTTGACTCTTCTGGCCGAGTCTTTGTGTTGATTCAAAAGTGACAATGGTCAAGGCACGGAGCGAAGAAGAAGTGGAAATAAGTCTATAGCTGATCAGTGGTGGAGCGCCGTGGGCTCAGTGGGGGAACGGACCGGCACCCCCCAGGTCTGCTCCGGGAGACGGAGGTACCACGGGGAATTCGCAACTGCCGCTTTTATAGTGAGCAAAAGCGTTTGCAAACAGAACTGGGATAAATTCTGCAGACAATAATAAAGGAATTTGCCTCGCCCCTATTTTCTGCGCCGTTCAGATCCCTTAAACCAAAAGGATGGCCCTTTCCATTATTTTCTGTGTTGGGAAGGACGTTCGTTATCTCCTTTGGCAGAAACACCCCTTTCTCTGTCACCCGCGGTGTTACGCCGAAAGTCCCATCTCGGGGGTGGTTTTTCTGGGTGCGGGGGATGCTGTTTATATCTGTGGTGGAGCAGGAGCACGTGGTGGCCCCTCGTTGTGCCGCCTGGGGACCTCAGCCTCCTCCATCCCCTTAACATAGCGCTGGACGCTTTGTGCCAAAAGCTATTACTAGCGCTTTCCTGTTTATGTGATACGTTCACGTTTTCGTAATTAGGATGCTGCCTCTCCAAACTAATCAATCTATTCCGAGGGTTTATGGGAACAACCCGTACCACAGCGTGACTTCTGTGTCTGGCGTCTTGCTCCGTGGCGATGCTGCTGAACGTCTCCCAGCCACAGGGCTGGTACACCTTCACCTCTGCCCCAGCATCCGCTCCTTCCCTGAGGTTATTTTCCGCGGGTTTTTCATCCTTCCTCATCGTTCGTTCATTCTTTATTGTGTTTTTGTAATCAAAGATGTTGTAATCAAAGAGGTTCCCTTGTCCAGGTGGCATTCATTTCAGCCTCTGATTTCTTCGGCTCTGTTATCTCCGAGCAGTCCTGGGAAACGAAACCAGACAGAGATGCCAAAGAGGACAACTAGCCATTGCCCCAAATACAGGTCAAATCTCTTTGGTGATCTTATTTTTTTTTTAATTAACGGTTTAGCGCTATTAAACAAATGTCTGTGCTGTAGCTGAAAGATAAATTAAGCGTGCTCAGCACTTGCTTAGGTCATCATAACATGTTTTTAAAATAAAAATAATCCATTTTTCTCTCAGCTTTCGAGTTGAAAAGGATAACGTCTTGATCTGCTGCTTACCTTACGCTGGCACTTACGCACACGATTGCCCTGCAATGGCGTCACATCAGCGCGAGGGGAGACATTCTTCTCTAAAATCAAGGGCCAGACCATAATTTAGTTCTCACTGACATAAACTTTGTCGTATTGTTCGTTATTCCGTTGAGCCACAAGGAGGTGTTCCTTGGGAATTCCCTTTCCCTGCGCGCGACGGCGGTGTTTAGGCGCAGGCGACAGCAGAAACGGGAATACAAGGGGAGTTCCGATTAATCGCGTGGCTTTCCTCTTCAGCTGAATGATGCATCTATTTAAAAAATATGTAATTTGCTTCCCTTACAGTGGGGCTCACCCAGACCCAAATAATTTCTCGATGTTGTGATTTCACTTGAATTCACCAGGGATAAGGACATCTTGACCGGAAGATGAGGATAGGCAGAAGAAGGTAGTCTATCTGAAGGAGAAATGAATTTGTTTTTGTCTCAATGTTCAACAGAACAACTTGGAAACCACTTAATGGCTGCCTTGAATTAGCTTCGTATACAGCGCGTCTGATTTTATCCTTTCTAAGCGAACGCAGATTTTCTCAGAAGGATTCTGTACGGACGCGGCGAAAGAAGATTCAATAACAATCACAGGGGAGCGTCTGAGGGGCTCGGGGCGAGATACGGAATATTCAGTTTAATTACATCAGTTCAATCCCACAAAGGCAGCGGGAGCTAAGTACCCCCGTTAAACACTTCGGAAACTTTCCTTCATTAAGACGCGGAACTTTGCGAGGATGCTCTGGGATTACAGAACTACAGTGCAAGCGAGAACTGGGGCTGGGATCATTAATAGGAGATATTTCCAATAATTTTTACTTAAAGACAACCCCAAAGAATAAACGAGAGGCATGAGACGTAGTCAGAGTAATTCACCTCATATCCCGTGTGTTTTCGTGGCTTCCTCCAGGCGTCTTTGTTGTTGTGGCGTTGAATAGCAATGATCAGCAAAGTCTCCTTAGCACAGAGGAGTACAGGATTTCACAACGAGCCAGTTCGGCAAATTAGTGCTTTCAGTCCATGTCAGAAATCCAACCGCCACGGCCTGACTGCGGGAAAGAACGAGCACGGAGCAGCAGTAAAATTGGCACCAAAGAATTTGACTGTAATCAAGTCGACCTGAATTATTGATGGGGAATAATAGAGTCAGCATTAGCTATATTACAGCAAGAGAGTTTGCTGTGGAGAAGAATAAAGATGTGGGTTTTCTTTAAGGCACCAGAAAGTATACATTATTAGCAAACGTGCAAACGTATAAAAATCTCTTGCTAACGACAGCGACACGGTTGTCACGGTCCAGTTCTCAGGCCCCTGCCTTGGAAACCACAGCGATCTCCTAATGTAACCTCTTGTAATGGTTCCACGTGACGGGGAACGCCAGGCTGATGAGGATCCGTGTGCGTGCACCGCATCCCGTGCCTGAGCTCTTTAAAGCTCAGTGTGTAGAACGGGGTACTCTCGATGAAAAATATAAGCAAGCAGAGTTAACGAGGAATACAGAGATAACAGCAAACACCTTTTCATCTTTAAAGTACACAATTAAATTGCACTTCAGTTAAATGGAGGTCTACTAAAATCCTACTTTATGGCATATTTTGAGGCATAGAATCATAGAATTGTCTAGGTTGGAAGGGACATTTAAGATCATCGAGTCCAACCATCAACCTGACACTGACAAACTGCCACTAACCCACGTCCCTCAGCACCTCGTCTGCCCGGCTTTTAGATACCTCCAGGGATGGCGACTCCACCACTGCCCTGGGCAGCCTGTTCCAGTGTTTGACCACCCTTTCAGTGAGGAAATTCTTCCTAATCTGGAAAAAGTGTCTTTTGAACTAAGTAAAATGAGCCTTGGCACAGGCAGCCTAAGCTCCCCTTCTGCAGAGATGAAAAGAGCTGGGTGGCTTCAGAGTTACATTCAGATCACCCTGGATAGGTGGGATGAACCCCTCTCTGATGCTGCAGATGGCACAAGTACCGTGTGATTGTCTCAGGGTTGTTGCCCGTGGCCTGACAACAGGGATGAATCGTTGGAACAGGCTGCCCAGGGAAGTGGTGGAAACATCATCCCTGGAGGTATTTAAAAGACAAGTAGATGTGGTGCTGAGGGACATGGGTTAGTGGTAGTTTGTCAGTGCCAGGTTGATGGTTGGACTTGATGATCTGAAAGGTCCCTTCCAACCCAGGCAATTCTATGATTCTATGGTTTAGTCACAGATACACATCAGAGAGACGAACAGATTTCTGTTTTGGCACATCAACATTGTTTAATATGGGAGCATACCAAGGAAAGCATGAGGCAGAGCTGGTTCTTCTTGGAGATGGGGTGGTTCTTCTCAGTGGGATGAGTGCAGGATACACAACGCAGACAACCAAAAAGCCACACGCAGGGTGGCTTCTTTAGGTTCTTCATTATTTGCTGATGAGTTTCTTCTCTTTCTAGCTTTCACCTGACAGGCTGCTCACCCGTCGGGTAGCACGTACAAAATCCTCTCATCTGAGGTGAGAAGTCACCGAGCTCATCTTCGCCATGGTGCTACCTCGCTGCCACTGAGCCTCGGGAGCCTCCAGCTCCACCTCGTGTGGGACGGGGATCGCTGTCTGTTTGACACTCGCTGGACTTTAGCGAGTTTTAATCACCCGCTTGCTAAATTTATGTTACTGCGTTGCACTTTAAATCTGTGCTTGTCACGGCGTGAGTTATTTGTGGTCCTCTCCTGGAGGATTTCCCCACATACTGCCACGGTCTTTGACATTTTCAGTAAATGAATAGAAATAGTGGAACTTTGGATGATTAAAATACTGTTTCTGAAGTAAGCATCAATCTGTTCTTATTTTACCCCTCGCAATGCACTTTCCATAACGTGCAACTCTGAGGAAAGGCTGTTTCAAATTGCATGCCCACGTCACCCGCCAGGGTCTGCTGATCACAGAATCACAGAGTGGCTGAGGTTGGAAGAGGCCTCTGGAGGTCATCTGGTCCAACCCCCTGCTCAAGCAGGGCCACATGGAACTGATTGCCCAGAACCACATCCAGGAGACTTTTGGATATCTCCAAGGATGGAGACTCCACAGCATCCCTGAGCAACCTGTGCCAGTGCTTGGTCACCCTCGTGACCTAATGTGTTCCAGTTTGTGCCCATTGCTTTTGGTCCTGTCACTGGGCACCACTGCAAAGACCCTGGCTCCATCCTCTTCGCACCCTCCCTTCAGGTATTTGCCTACACTGATAAGATCTCCCCAAACCTTCCCTTCTCCAGGCTGAACAGCCCCAACTCTCTCAGCCTCTCCTCACAGGAGAGATGTTCCCGTCCCATCATCATCTTGGTGGCCCTTCATTGGGCTCTCTCCAGCGTGTCCATGTCTCTCTTGTACTGGGGAGCCCAGAACTGGGTCAAGGCAGGGGCTGGTGGCTTGTATCCCAATTGTCTTAATCAGAGTCAATAACAGATTTTCTAATCTGTGACCTCCTTGAGGGAACCTTGCTTTAGTTACATGGAAAATGAGCTGAGCCAGGGATCAAAACCCCAGTAATTTTATAGTCTTAACTTCCTGTATTTTGTGGGATTAGGCAAAATCGATAATTTTGCTTGAGAGTAGATTTTATGGCTTAATTTCTTACTGCTTTTCCACTAGGAAGGAAGAAAAAAAGCTGTGTATATGAAAATCAACATAATAAACCATTATTGCTGGCACAAGAGACATTACGGTCTCTCTTGGAAGAGCACAAATACATTAAAAATGTATTTAGATGCATTTAAACATGCATATTATTTCGCAGATGAGTGTAATGGCTTCTTAGGAGCTATTAGGTTTTAGTATGCAAAAAACATGTTTATTTGTATGACTTTGAAGAACAGTATTTAACAAAAATTACAGCAACAGGCCCCTTAAGGTTTCATTACATAAATCTTAATTCAGGCATTTGGATTATTAATCCGAGAAAGTGCCATGGACCTAAATGACTCATTACACACATACTTTGCATCAGTTTATTAATAAACTCATAAATAGCCCATTATTATTAATTGGATTTTTCTGAAGCATCCAGATTTGCAATGTAAACAATGCACGTTGTGTGCCTCCAAAGCGTTTTCTCTTCATGTCCATGCCGCAAGTGAAGTTCGGAGAACATGGACTTTACGAAATGTCTCACTAAAAAGTGACACTTTGTAAAACGAAGAGGTCACACTTGAATTAATGCTTGTAAGACATCAAGACTGGCTTCTAAACATTTTGTTACATGGACAAGGCAAAGCAGGGAGCAGGTGACCTCTGTTGTCCTGGAGGAAGAGGGAGGGATGGAAGGTTGTTGGGAGGGACATTGAGGATACCAGTGCATCTTCCTCATCTGGAGTTTTACTCTGCTGGTGGCAAAATTATGGCCAAGTCAAAATGCAAAGGGAGCCAATGGGTTGAATGTTTGGACAAAGAAAAGAAGGCAAGAAAAGGCCCAGAGGAAGAAAACACCACCTTCTTCATGGTCGAGGCATGAACTTGGAGTAAATGAGGTAGGGTGGAGCAGAACCCAAGTGACAACTGACCAACAGAAAGTTTGATAGTGCCTGATACTCTACTGCTCTTTTTAAGATCTGGACTTGGTGACATCTTTGCTTATATTTCTTTCCTCTTTGCGTTGTAACGGTTGAGGCACTGAAATGAAATTTAATAAAAAAGAAATGGGAACAAAATCCTGCCTGGAGTTTTTATGGCTGAGCATAAACTTCTGAAAACAGAAGTGTATCATGCAGGGTTCTTCCCATAAAACCAGGCAGGCCGGCTCTTCTGCCAAGGGCAGAAGAAAAAAGGGAAGGTTTGAGGATTGACTATCGGAACAGAAAGATGCGTCCTGTTTTTCTGCATCCTTAGACCGACGGACAAAGGAGATCATGAGCCTCTTGGTTAGTAGGAGGGAACCAAAGTGTCTGCTTTTATCAGAAAAGGGAGAGGAAAGAAAAGCGAAGGTTCCACAAATGGAGAAAGTCAGATTTCTCTTTGAATTGCTGTGTGTTGACAGCTCCCACCTCACCATCCGCGCGCACGCAGACACAGAAAATGTCAGTGGGAAGAGTTTGTCACATAACAACAGCGTCGAAATAAACAGCGAGGCTGAGGCTGCCCGTGGCGCGCCCAGAGGTGGGTTTGGCTCTTGGGTACTTGTTCTCCAAATAAATGCTTTTTATTCTCCAGAAAGCACACCCTGTCAGGGTTGTCCTTAACATGGATGATGAGAAAGTGCTGTTAATGAAAGTCATTTATTTGCAGCTTCACTCAGTCAGACCTGCGCGTCCACCACCCCCCTAGCATACGTTTTGATATTTGACCATCTTCATGGCGAATTTTTTTCTCGTTATATTTAATTGGAATTTTCTGTTCTGTAACTTGAGTCCGTTTCCTCACCTCCTACCACTGCACACCTCGGAGAAGAGCCTGGCTCTGTGTTCTCCACCAACTCCCATTAGGTGACTGGAGACCACAAGGTCTCCCCATAACCTCCTCTTCTAAGGCTGAATGAACACGCTCTCTCAGCACCTCCCTGTTTTCTGGACTGTTGACTCTCCCGGCCATGGAGAATTGAGGAGTTCAGTTTTTAGGCCTTTTGGGTTGGCATCTTTCACCACCACTAAAAAATAATTCACTTTTCACTTTTCTTCCATAAAGTCTTTATTGCCCAGCTCTCAAAAGGGAAAGTTTTTTTAAAAAATTTTATTCCCCTGACGTGCCACCTTTTCGGCGTCAATTAAATAGCATCCAGCATCCAGGCAATAGTATATTGTCGGCAGTAAAAACCAGCGGCAATGAAAAACTAAATACAGAACTGCAAGCAGAATAGTGAATTAGCCGGGAGCGAGCTGCCTTTGAGTGCAGCCCCTGATATTTATGTGCCAACGGTAGGTGCTCTCAGTCTCATTCCTTCCAGGCTGACAGAAAGCATTAATTGCAATTCTTTAAAACAAAAGCGACTCATTTGAATAGGAGAACGTACCACCGACAGGACCTTATATATATGTAAGCACTGAGAGACTACTTTTCCCAGCTTTTATATTTTCTGGCTTAATCAGCTCACCATAAGTTGTTTGAGCACCTGGCTGCTTCATCTTTTGGCACGGTTTGGGGTCAGGTGTAAGCAACGTGCTCAGACCCGTTGAAACTGAAACTCTGTGGTCCTTGCCCCCGCTTTCTCCCCAGTGCCTACATCGTAATTCATGCTGGGGCTTTTTTCCGTGTCAAACCGAGCAATTCCTTGTTTTTGCAGAAGAGGAGGATAACACGCACCAGGGTTCAGCTTTGCATGGACACAAGCCATGACAGGTTGGATTCAGAATGCCCCCAAGGGTATCCCGCAGACCTTACGTCTCCCACAAAACTTAGGAATGGGGCCTATGGAGATGTCCTGTCTAGATGCGATGGGCTTATGGGAGTGCTGCCCTGGGCACAGTCCATATGCAATTTGTTGTTTCAAAGGATCCCGAGACTTGGACAGCGTGGACCTAAGGTAATCCAACCTGCTTAGACTGGGGCCTTGACTCTCCCCACTGTCTGGGGTTCATCACAGGCAGAAGAGATGGAGCCAACTGCTGATGCTGGGTGACGGTATCTTCTAGAGCTGGCAATTTTGGATCCCATCCTGAGACACCTAATGCAGAGCGCGCCCTAGTCCTATTTGTCTTTAGCCTTTCTAACACCTTATCACAAATCCTGTTAAAAAACAGCCACCCCAAAAGTAGATAACTCCCCTCTCCCCACTAACCTAAGGAATAAAAGTACTTCAAGGTGTTTCTGCCATGCAATCATTGACTGCAGCATTGCCCTCATATGTTAATGTTTAATCCCTCTGCTTTGGAAACAGAATGCTATGTCGCTTACTCAACACCCGGTTTGCATGGTTTATTATGCAATAAATTGTTCTATTCATTGATATTTTGACTCCAATGTTTACTTCAGATTAATAATCTCAGAGCAGTCTATTGTTTTAAAAAATGATACAGTTCCAAGCTTCTCCATAGGAGAAAAGCTTGTAATTGTCTAGTCTAAATTCAGCACTCACGCTAACACTTAAAAAACCCAAACTTGTCCATTTCGCTTTGGGTTTCCTAAGTCAGACATGACTTTACAAATCGTGTTCAGACCCAACCAAAATGCATTACTTGTAAAGTTGCCAGTACATCATGTTCTTCACTTGCACTTCTCGTTTTATCCTTCTCTGCACTACGCTGGATACTGTGCTCTGATCTTGTAAGAATTGATGCCCCAGTCAACAAATCAATATGTTGATCTTCATGCTTCCTCGTGCACCTTCTGCAATGTCTTCTGCAAATTAGAGCTCTCCCTGGCCTTTCCTTCGGGTGCCTGGTATTTTCTCCCCGACTGACACCTCTCCTCGTGATGCATGCTGGTCCTGGAGCGATTTTCCATTCCTTTTCTCGGCAATGCGTACAGCAACAGGCAAGGAAGATGTTACAAAGGGCATGGCTGCCAAAGTGAGAACAAACATTCCAAAGCTTTTTATCTTGTTTAGTTTTTCAGAGTTGTCTTTGATGCTCTCTTTGCTGTGTATCAATGTCGTTCAATTCACCGTATCATTTTCTGTTGCAGGAAAAATAAAAATCTCTTCTCTCGCTCCGAAATCAAATCCTCCTTTTCCACGCGTTTCCTTTAATTCAGGATTTCCATCATCTGTATTCACTCTGTCTCGTTTTCTCTTGTTAGACTAGCTCCTGTTGCTTCTAGCTGGGACTTGGTTTACTCATTTCATGAGTTTTGAGAGGTCTGGTGCTCGTTAGGTGAATGGTTTCAAGCAATGTCCCAAATCCCATTGCTTTTTTTCTTGAGAACGTCCGCTATTGCCAAATCTTTGCCTCTGTGCCTATTCTTTTCCCATATACCTCGTTCTGCATTTTTCTGAGATAGATACATTTGTGAAATCACCCACCACGCTTAATGCTCCCTTTCGCTAAGGCATTGCTCGCCTTGACCTTCTCTCTTGAATTTAACTCTCTTCCATTTTAATAAGGGTTGGTAAAAGGAAAGCTTTCCCCTTCCTGATCTCCCCCATGGCAGGAGCTTCCTCGCTGCAATTTGCGTTTCACAACACGCCAACATTTCTGTCTGTCAGAGATGTCCATCCATCTGGCAGAGGATTTGGGAAGAATTTACTGGTGTTTCACAGTACGTCTACCTTGGAGGCCAAATTCAAATGACTGAAGAGGAGCCGGGAGGGCACAGGATATTGCTGCACAAAGTTCTTTTCTATGCTGGATTTCGCATCATGCCCACAAATTGATGGGGTCGCATGCTCAATGGGGGTCATCCTGTGCTGCAACCGGGCGCCTCGCCTGCCCGCGTCTTGGGTATTTGTTGAAAGTGGGGTTTTTTCACTTTGCAGGAGCAGTGGCCTCTGCTCTGTGGCCTAGGAAAAGGTTTTGCTACACCAATTTCCCTTGTGGGCCAGGGCAAGTTTTGAAAAAAAGTAGTTCAGGTGAAGGTGGCTGCCGATCCAGGCTAATTTTATTTTATATTATGTGCTTATTATTACCTACTGCTAGTTTTGGTTTAGGGACAGTTATGATACATCGAAATAGAGCAAAGCAACCATTTGCAGATACCTGAACCACCTCTGAGTGATTTCGTCCAGACCCAGGAACAGTAAAACTGCAGTAAGGATTTGTGACTGGGTTTATTAGGCTGGATTAAATGCTGCACTAATGGGACTATATTGTTCCTCGTCCCGAGCCAGCGGCTTTGCATGGCACCGAGCAGTGACACGTGGATGTGCCAGCACAGTCAGACCAGGAATATTTGGGCATCTCTACCCAGAGCCAGATATCACTTTAGAGACAAAAATTACATTTTGAAATCCTATTTTACCAGCTGACACAAAGGCCCTTTGGTTTGCTTTGCAGGGATGGCGCTTTCCTAGGGAAATGGGAAGACCATCCGCGGTGTTGCCCTCGTGGTGTTACTTCTCCACTGCTCTCACCCGGGGCCAGCCCCGGCTTGTTTCTCCAGACAGGCTTTTCCAGTTGCGTAATGAAGTCTTTGATATTTTTTCTTGTCTGTTTTCAAAGAGAAGTTACTTCTTTCTGTGGATGCAAAAAGTGCCCATTAATCCAGACGCTTCGGTACCCTGCGATGGGAGCGAAGGCAACGGCGCACACGGACCCATGTTGCTCCTTGTCGACCCCAGTTGGCCAGTCAACTCTCGGCCTTGTGTTGCACCTTTATTTATGGATGCCTGGTTTAAAGAAGCTTGGCACGGGACTTGCATTTTGGTATCTATATAATTGGAGGTGTTTTAAATGTAATAACCACTTACTATTTTGTAAGTAGGACCAAGTGAATAATTTTAAATGAGCATGCAGTTGATAAATACAGCTTCTTTTGCCGTATACGGAGAATTTGCCAAATGGAGAATTTCCCGAGTCATTTGTTAATTTATTTTTTTTGCTTGCCCATTTTTAGTGTTCCTTTTCCCTCTCTTTCCCAAGGATTGATTGCAAGCAGGCTGCCACAGCTATTCAGTGTTTATATTTGAGCTGGATCAGCTAGCTGTATTTTAGTGACTACAGTAATTTTTCATCAACAAAAGGGAAAAGTGCCAAAGCAGCACAAGAGATTAAAATGGTTTATGGTGGGCATTTGTGAGAGTAAAATTTAACTGTACATGTGTCGCGGAACACACGCAGCCCAGTTTGTTTCCAGGTGAAAGAGAAAAGAAAAATTTCCGTGTCTTTTACTCATCCGCAAATTTAGGTATGCGAATTTATCAAATGAAACCTGACTGTCCTGGTTCCAGCGGGGATAGGGTTAATTCTCCCCAGGCTCCGGCAGGGACACAGGTATTCCGACATAGTGCCTACTGGAGCTGCCGGGGGAGGGGGTAGAAGTCAGGGCTTGGAGCAGGTGCCCTGGGTGCTGTCGGGGAGCGGCGGTTCTGTAACCGTGTTTGTATATTCCTCTGTCCGTGTTACTGTTTTCTTGTTCCCTTTGCTGTTCTGTTAAACTGCCTTTGTCTCAACCCACGAGTTTTTGCCTTTTTTCTCCCGGTTCTTCCTGTACTGGGGAAGCTCGAGAGAGTGGCACGAGGTCCTCTGTTGCTGTCTGAGGCCAAACCACGGCACTGGCTCAGAACTAACACATCAGCCCTAAATTTTACTTGTAAACCAGGGAGAGATTTCAGGTGGTGTCTTTTAACTATTTATGCAACGGGCTGACAAGCAGACTTCAGCAAATTAAACGGAGTAAATAGGATTGTTTGCATTCCTTAAACGTCTGTTTTCGTTTTCCTTATTTGCATTCATGGATCTCACGTAGGTGAAAAATGAAATGCAAAAAGCAATGCAAAATTCAGTAAAGGCGCTTCTAGCCCATAAGCTTTCCTTAGGGCATATGAACTGTATGATTTATAAATAGCTCGTGTAGACACAAGATAAAAATAACCCAGGAAAAAAAAATAAAACTGAAAAGAAAAAAAAAAAAAGCCCACCAGACTCCTGTCAGATGAAGTTCTGATTCAAGCACATTCTGTCCCTAAGAACTCCCATCTCTTACCACCAGATACATTTCAAAACTTTCTTTTTTGTGAGATAAGGGCGCGATAACTTTCTCCTTCTCCCAGCTCTCTCTTACCTGCATTAAATTTTGAATTTTCTGACTGCTGTTATCTTCAGTTGACATCCCTCCCCTGCCAACTTGCGGTGAATTCCTGGGTTGTTTGATGGGAAGATGCTGAAGCGTAAGCAAGTTTTTCGTTCTGGAGGTTTCCATCCCCAGACCCAGCGTGCCGGACCCAGAAGAAGCAGCCAGTGCTCCCAGCCTCTGCGTGGGTACAGCTCGGACGGGATGCGCTGCCCTTTGTAACTGGGATTGGATGGTGGGAAGCCAGGAAATATTTAATACCAACCCTGGAGAGTGGTTTTCCTCCTTGTATATGTCTCAGTCTCTGATTTGAGAGCACCTCCCCATCTCCGCTGGTCCCACAGTGATGAAGAGGACATCCTGCGCTGGTAGTCCCCCATTCCCGGCATGGGGCAGGGGTGACCAGGTTATCCTGCTCACCTTGGCATTTAAACTTGCCTTTGGCCCTGGAAAATCTGACCCTCAGAAGCTTGAAGAAGACGGGTTCCATTGAGCAAGGCCATATAAAGACTGTTCTGTTTTCTCCAAAACGTTAACGTCAGACTGAGACCCTCGAAGAAGAATATTAAAACTCTCCCTGTTCATGTTTTATACTGTCCTTGTCCCCATTGATCTGGCAGAAGTCACCATTTTTCACCATTTACATATAAAACCTTATTTCTAATTTGAAATAATGTAACTTTCAAGTCCATTTATTTTGTATGATTTATTAAGAAAGTACATCGGTATCACCAAACTAATTATCATAGGCAAATGACTTGTCATAAAATTAATGTACCTAGTGAAAAAGTTAATAGTTATTATTTAAATTCTTGATTCCTCTTCTTTGCCTGTAATTACTTCCCAATATGAGAAAGAATACAATTAATATGGAAAAGTGAAAATGAAATGAATTTGTTTCAGACTTTTTCCTCCACAACAACCCTCTATCCTGCAATCTTTATTCTAAGAGAAAGGACTGCAGGAGATCCAATTTTTGTAATTAAATTTTTCTTTTTCTCGTTTAGCTAGACATTGAGAAACCTCATCTAAAGCCCCACCAAAAAAATTGCATCTTTTAGTAATTAATAAATTTCCTCAGAAAGAAGTCCTTGAATAAAGGATTCTAGGTGTGTGTGGGGAATGTTTAAAATATTGTGGTAGGTATGTTGAAAATGTTGGGGGTCTATTAGTTTTCTGACAAGTCGTTTTTGTAACCATGGTGAAAGAACATTATTGTTCTTGCCACATTCATGAAATAAACTAGATAAATAGCAAACAATGTATTTTTTTCCAGTGAACTTATGGTAATTTTTGCTTTACTCTCCCTTTCCTTTTAGCCCTCTTTCTCCCCTTTATAACCCAAATTCATGATTCCTCTTTCATCAACGTAGAGTCTCCAAGAGTCTCCATCTTTTTCTTTTTTTTCCCAACCGTTTACCAGCTCCATTTTTGGAGCCGCTTGCTTCAGGCTTTATCCTCGTGCAATGTGACAACAGAATAACGCGCTGTGACCTGCGGTGTCCGACCTGAGTGGCTTTGACTGTTTTTTGAAGGGACCACACGCAAACGGACATTACGGCACCTTGACCTCAGGAATCACTAGTGCAAGGGACGAGTATCAACCCCGTGGGCACTATTTGCAGAAAGGCTGTGTGTAACTTATTTCCAACTCATTTTTCCATCAAATTGCACCTCTGGATAATCCTCCACAGCAAGAGAAAATCGCCACATCCTCGCGTACAGTGTGCAAACAGAAAAAAATAAGCCCTTATCCTTAAAAGAACTTCTTTGTTACAAATGATTTACTCAGCTGCGCGGTGCAGAAGCCGGACTGTCAGTAGGATGATAAACTAGTTGCCAGCAGGTGAAGACGTGAACCGTGATGTTATATTTGGACCATCAATGCACGTAAAATATTAATACTCTGGCAGTTCTGAAAGCGCATGTGGTACTTCTGAAGAATTGTCCAAACACGGGTCAAATACCAGATACCTTCCTAAATAAATCTCACAGGGAAAAGCCGACTCCATCCATTAATTCACATACAACAAACCTGGAAATATGCTTCAGCATCTGGGCACAAAATTCTCAGCAAAGGCAGTGATAAAGTATGTCTTGTTTATATAGATGACTGAATCTTCCTGAGTTACTGGCCTCTACACGTTACAATATTTACAGCGTTATCGTTATCTGCATCCTGTAACTAAGAAACAAATCACTTTAAAATATTGTTCCATTAAAAAAACCCCCACCCGGCACAACATTAAGGCAAGGTTGTGCTCAAGAATTTAAGTGCACAAAAGCCAGTGTGTTTACTCAAGTGGACGGGGCGATATATATGATTTGTAGCCTTATATCTGCTCGGGAAATAAACATATTATGGCTCAAATGGATTGATGGCCAGTTATGTCATCTGGAGAATTCGAGTTCGACATGAATAATCATTGCTATAAGCTGAATTCTGATATTCCCAAGCACTCGGAGCGAGACTTGTGAGCTGTGAGGTTACCATACCCTGCAGGTGCTACAAGTGATTTTTTTCCAAGAACAGTCACAATTTTCAAATTCTGAGCATCGGGGTTCAAAGCCATAGGATAGGGAATGTCCCGATATGCTCCATACTAATCTCAAATGCATTATAATGCCAGCAAGGTGGCTGTATAAGTGTTTTATTCTCCATAATCATTTATCTTTGTAAGTGACTCATGATTTGGCACCCAATGGAATCAGTAACATCTTTTTCTGGGTTTGGCAAGCAATGAATTCTAGTTCCAGCACATAATGACAACAAATGAACAAAGCTGTTAATTGTTTCCATGTGTTAGAGATAAGGACATTGATTATTAAAATGAATAAGTGAGGTGAAATGGCTTAATTAGTCATCATGCTTCCTTGCTTTGAAAACCCAGACTGTCTTTGATTAAACTCAGGATTTCTGTTGGTAAGAATCACTTGCCCCAGGAAATAAAAGGCAAGCAAGAGGGGAGAGGGGCTCTAACCCTGCCTGGTTATGGTGGTCTTGGGGTGGGCTGCAGCGTGAGTGATGGGAGATGGTGTAGTCTTTTCCAGCAACATCTGCTGTGGCTTTTGGCCAGCTTGAGTGTTCACACAACTGCTACCGTGTAAGTATTTTTCCAAATTTAGGGGCCAGGAACCTTTCCTACAATCTCCTTTTGCTAGTCCGGGGAAATCCCGGTGGGGTCAACAGTGCTAAAGTTAATAGCAGAGCACTCTGAAGGATGCCGTCAGAATCTTCCCAGCACTAACAGTTCATCATAGATTGAAAAAGAAACATATTTTTTGTGCAGATGGAGGATTTCTTTAACTGTAGGCGTGTAAGACACCTAATTATCAGACTGCTAGCAATGCTATGGCTTGTTGTTTGTTTTCTGTTCTTGGGCCTGTAAAAGTGTTATTGGAAAAAACTGATAATATTCAAGTACTGCCAAGGTACAATGTAGGGATTTGGTGGGATTGTTCCTCTAATCTCACGAATAATCATGCTGATATACCTTTTATCCAGGATGCTGGCTTTACCTGGCAACTGGGGATTTCTCCTCTCAGCTACCCAGAAGGTGGGCAGGACTCCTCTCCTTGTTTGCATGGCTACGTGAGTGGAGCAGGTAAGGAGGAATGTCTCTCTAATCTGAAATTATAGATATGGAGGTCCTGTAAACCCTTGTTTGTGCTCATTTGCTTGGTGTAATATGTTGTAAAGGTTGCGTCTCAACAGTACTTCCTGCTAGTGTCACTACAAGTAAACTTCCAATAATAAAAGTGAGTAATAATCCAGAGCTGATTTCAGTTTGTAGGCTGTGGTGCTGAGGGATGTGGGTCTGTGGTGGATTTTGTAGTGTTAGGTTAATGGTTGGACTTGATGATCTCAAAGGACCCTTCCAACCTAGATGATTCTAGGAAGAACGTACACATATGTGTCTATATATGTGGCAGTTAAGTATCTAAACTTCCATCATCCTCAATGGAGATGTAGTTGAAGGATGCAGTGGAGCTTGGGGAGTTATTCCAGCTCTGGTTAGCGCAAGCTCCTATCATCTGGAGAGCTCTCAACCTCCCACTGGTGGAGTTGGCCCAATTCAGCAGCTCATGGGCAGGTATCAGGTGCTGGCTGGCATGCTCTGGGGTGCTGGGGACATCGCCAGCGGTGGTATGTATGAGACAAGGTCTGGGGGAGCAGCCAGAAGGCAGACAAGATACTCGGAAATATCTGAGGAGACACTGAACGGTTTAATCTGGATATGTGGGGGATGGAGGAAACTTTGGGCTGGAAGACGTGACTGCCTGAAGCCAACAGAAGGACACACGCTCAGGAGGCAGGACTTGTACAACTGTATATTGGTTAAAATATATTGAATTGATTTCTGAAAGACTCCTTTGTGTAATTGCAGCTGATTCTGTGCACAGCTTGGCTCTCTAACCTCCGTGTGGCATATTTGAACTCCTAATGAATATCTGTACCTATTTTAAGGCTATTGGCATATTACTTTGCTCCGGATTGAACTCTGAGGGTGTTTTTGCAGACTGAAAGGAGCTGACACTTTCATTTTGCAGGCTGAGTCCCTTTTTTCGTTTACATTTGTGCTTCTTCACTTTAGATTCTTCCAAATAATTCAGATCTGGAAAAAAAAAGTGGTGAAATGGAATAATAATGTTTGCCCTAAAGGAATTGTATCGATTCGGATGGGTTCTGCTCTCTGAGTTCTTGAGAAGTAGTGTCTATGGCTCTTCCTATTACAATATGTAGTTTTCAAACATTGGATCTGTGTGGTGCGCTGGATATTCTTCTGAATGCCTCTTGATCTTTTTTTTACACTTTTTTTAGCATATTTTTTGACCACCAAACTGAATTACGGCAATAAATACAATATGTGCCTCAAAGGGCCCTCCATCTGAACAAGGTTGTGTGGAAGGAGGGAGCCCTATAGTACAGAGAATTCAGGCTCTAAATTCTTCGTTCCAGTTCTTTGGTTAAGTGCCTGAAACTCCTTCTGTTTCCTTATCCAACACAAGATGATGAAAAAAATCTCCTGAAAATAAAGCATGTTTAAAAATAAATACAGCATATAGCATTTTCTGGGTTTAGTGTAACGATTGAGAATCTGATCTGCATAACATGTCAATTAGTTTTCTCAAACTACCAAATGTCTGTTATTTCAGAACCTTTTAGCTGTAAACATTATGTTCAAGGTTTTCTTCTTTTTTTTTTTTTTGCACAGTTTGATCAGATGAAATATACTACATCTTGGGCTTAACATCAGTATTTGCAGGGCTGCTTGTAGGAGCTAATGAATACAGATGGTGTTGCTAGATGTGCGTAACGTGTTCCTACAGCACGGAACAAGAGCTCAGGTGTCACTTCAGAATTCATCGGCTAGCCATGGAAGCTGGCTGGCTCCTCCAGTTCAGCCTGTGTGAAGAAATATTATGGTTCATTATTAAAAAAAATAAGTCTTTGAAAGCGACCATAAATGCGGCTGCCTCTACAAGGAACTCATGACTAACCAAGGAAAAGACAAAGTAAAATCGTTTACTAATGATAAACCCAACTCTGCTTCCTCTTGAAATCAAAGGCAATACCGCTGCTATTGTCTGAGAAAGTGGGGCTGGGCTAACCAATTATCGATGTACCATCAACAGTGATGGAAGATTAATGTTGGAATGGAGGAATCGGCATATAAGGGGCTGAATTGCTGTTGGTTGAGTGAGTGATCAGATCAGTAGCTTGAAATACTTCTGATAGTCCTGACAGCTATTATTTTTTTGGAGATGGCATCAGCTGTGTGCACCATCAAGGCTTAGAGGAGGTGGGTTCTGTAGGTAAAGGATCTATGTAGCCCCAGGTCAGAACAACACATGGGAGGCTCATTTCCAATGGAAAAGTGCTGATGTGGGTTCTGATGGGGTGGGTGGAGATAATGCTTCTGTACGGTTCCATTTACAGCAGAACTTACACTTCCTGACAGCTAAAATAAAGAAACAAATCCCAAATTTCACTTAATAGCCCAAGGTACAGATTTTGAGCTGGTAGAGAGGAGACCAGGATGTAAGAAAATCATTAATTTAGGCTTATTAGCACATGAGAAGAAAGCCACTTAATGGGAGAAACTATTGCTGTGATTCCCAACCTGTGCCAGGTGGGTTTGGGTCCCATGTGGTTCATGGAGCTGTTTCTGCCCCAGCTGCGGGGCATGGCTTTCTTGCTGGGAATATTCCCTGCTGGTGTCTTTTCCCAGTGGAAAAATCTCTGCCTTCTAGACCCTTGATGTGAAATTAATTGTCTTTGTGCTTGCTGAGCCTACAGGTTTGTGAGTTAGATAAGCATGGTGCATTGTATCTCTGTTTCGCTTTCATTAGTTCCTAAAAATTCTCTTCTCTCCTAGACTGTGGCTTGAAAAACCCTTTTTACCCAGTGCTGTACCTGGTATTAGACGGCTTTTCTTCATCAAAAGGCAATTGAAGCTAGGAAGAGGCATTTCATGTCTGGAAAAAAAAATAAATCTGTAAATAAACAACGGTGCAAGAAGTTGTATCAGCCTGTTCAGGCTTCGACTTCCCCCTCAGGCTTCCTCAGCTTTTCTGAAAACACACAATTCGGACCATAACTTCATGTTCCAGTTCCTTGCTCTTGTCACTGTGTTCTCCAGGCTCTAAAACCTTACCGAGTTTTCTTTTTCCTTTCCTTTTGCCACTCTCGTGCACGTGATAGTGCAGTGCTTCAGTTAAAGGACCCAGACCAATGAACAAATTGAGTTTTAGGCTTCATAATTGGTGAAAATATTAATATTAGTGCATCTTTCTTGTGTGCAGTTAGACATACAGTGAACTAAAAAGCCCTGTTCTATCTATTTCTTCCTTCAGCAATCTCTTAGATCTCTTCATAGGGCATTAAATTGCTATATTATACAACAGAATACATTTGCGCTAGAAATGGATATTTCTGTAGAAGCCTGGTCCTTGGTCCATCACACGCGCTCCTCCAGTCTGTTCTCTGCCTTGGGAAGCTTTTTGTTGGTCAGAAGATGACTATAGATCAAAAAAAAAAAAACCAAACCAACAGCTTTTGGGAAGAATGTGTCAATTTAGGAAAAAAGCGGGTTGGAAAAAAAGACCCTGGATAAAATACCTTGAAAACAGGAACGCTTCCCTACAGCTATACCCACTCGTGGTGCAAAGCAGCCCTGTGGTCATGGAATGAGGGAGCTCGAGGTTCAAATAAGTCTTTTTTTGCGCTGAACCCAGATCTCCTACTTCACAGGGCATCCTGAGACTAAGAAGCTGATATTCCGGCAGGGGTCCCCTAGCTGGACCTGCTCATCTTTGGGGTTTAACAGCCCAAAGAGGAGTTACACTTCCACCTGGGCAATTTGGGCACCCTCCTCCTTTAGCTGGGGAACTGCCCTGCCCCGGGAAGCCCGACAGCCAGGTTACTGGTCACAAGTGGATTGTTTGAGTGCCAAAAAGCTTAAGAGTAAGGCATCATCAGCCTTAATTGTGATCCTATTCTGGATATTCAGTTATTTGCTCTCGTGGCTGCTAATTAGTGAACCTAACCACAGCTATTCACACGTAAAATCTCTGTTGATACTTTCTCTATTTACTTTCCCTTTTCCGGGATGCTGTAAGGAGCTGCAGAAGAACACAATGATTACGCGCGCTAAATACTGAGTAACATATGCCATATGCTGGGATTTGGCTTCTTGAATAAATCTTAATTAGTTCAATATAACCAAACTAACTATTCTTTTATTCTGAAATTGGGAACAAATTGAATGTGACTGATGTACAGTCCTCCATGCTAACAGGAATAAAGAGCTCTTTAGCAAGCTTGCAGAAGCAACATACTTATAATTGCTTCTATTATTAGCTAGGTGCTTTAATCCAGTGATAATGAAGGTAATGATTTTTTTGGTTGCAGTGTAATTCTTCTCCCTATCTCTTCCAGTGGCAGAACACATACTTGGAGGGAGTTCAAGACCACAGATAACTTCTGCTGTGGAGACACCGCTTCTGGGGCTGCTGGACCTGTTACTCAGCAGCCGTCTGTCTAAGCCCCCATCTGCAGTTGTTCCCTCTGTGCTGAATTCATGAAGTTAAAAATCCAAAAAGCATAAAAAACAAAAAAAAGACTCGCCCAAAAATAGAAACATGGCTGGGAGAAGTCCTGGAAGGAGTTCAAAGCTGTGTCACTGTAGGCAGTAACTGTGTAATTGTTACCATAAACCAACCAGGTGCCACTTCATGGGTGGCTGAGGTTTTTTGATCAATTCTGCTTGTGTTTTTACCCCGGTTACATCAACTGTGGTTTATATGAGGTATCTAATACTCAAGCAATAATAGCAACATTCTCTCGTTTAATCCGTACTTCAAGCGTTCTTAGGATGAAATGACATTCAGTGATTGAAGGGCTGTTAGTGAGATGGTGAGAAACAAAAAAAAAAAACAGGTTGTGACTCGTGATTTTTGCACTGTACCAAAACTCTTCCATGGGAGATCTTAAAATGCACATCTGGAAAAATACTTCTAGAGTGCCGTGGTGGAGCAGGGCAGCAGAGTGGCCACGTCCATTTAGTATTTCCAGTCTTCATCCACTGTCTTTCTGGCTACGTGGTTACTAATGAAACCCAGGAAACGATACAGCCTGTGTGATCAGGAGCTGATTAAAAAAAAAAAATTGATTTATTTTTCTGTGGAAAGAAATGACTCAAGAACAGAGTCTGGCTGAGTTCCTGCCCTTTAGTTCCAAAGTGGAACAAGGAAATATCAAATGTGGTAATTTGCTCCGAGAAAAATGCTAGTACACAGGAAAGCTGAAGAACATGGGGAAGGATAAGACAGGCAAAGATGTGCTTATACCAGTACTTTATACTACTCACACACTAAATAAAATATGAATGGCCATATAAGCAAAATATGGGCTTTGAGATAACGAATACTTGCATTTGGGAGAGCAAGTCTGTGTTTTGATGAAGATAATGGAGGAGGCAGATGGCTGCCCCACTCTTCCTGAGTCCTGGGATAGCAGGTCAACCAACTTTCCCATCAGCACAGGGCAGATAATGTTGGCTTCACACAACAGCAAGGGATATTAGTAGTGTATATTTTTGGTGACATTTAAGGCAATATAATTTGCTTATTAGTATCAATATGGCCATGGCAGACTGGTGGATAATACATTTATTTAAAATACAGGAAACACTTAGAACATGTTTTTCTGGTGAAAATGATGCTATTTTCAGGCTCAAAGTGAAATGCAAATAAATGAGATTATGCACTTCCAAAGAGGGTGCAACAACCTAAGAATAATTTGTACCATTTGGCTTCTATTTTAATTAGAAGTTCTAATTAATCTAAAGCTGAAAGGAGGGGGGAAAAAACCAATTGAGATTTCCAGGTAGCTTCGAGCAGAGGCATGAAATACTCTTGGTGTATGACATCTGAGTCCATACCTTAATAGAAGGTGATAGATTCCCCTTGACAGCCAAGGCTTATCACTAATAATATTATTAATAATATGTTGTTAACTTCTGTTCATATTGAATATATGTAAATAGACATGTACTTGCACCCATACATATAGCAAGTACACTGAGCCAATCCTGTTCCCCAAACTCCTCGCTTCTAGCTCTTAACATACCCTTGGAGCATCTTCTGTGTCAGAAAGTGCTGTGGAGATGAGAAAGGTATGAAGAGCGGCATTTATTGGAAGCAATGTGGCTATTCATCTGTGAAGTCTATAGCAACAAAACGATAAAACTCCAACTCTGAATCTCAGGGGGGCAATGGCATGGAACCAAGGATGGCTTTGCTAAAGCTTCCCGGTCTTCTGCTAGGTGACATGTCATGCTCATTATATTTGATTCATTGGTTTCAGTGCCTAAAGCCCAGCACCAGCTTTAGCAACCAATTGTAAAAGAAAAATAGAGAGTTCAGGAGCTGGGATAAGCATTCGGGATTCTCGCTGCTTTGAATTCATCTTATGATGACTGTTATTACTAGAAATGTCCAGAATACCTTAACACCTGATAACACCCATTTAGGATTTGGACTATGTTACCTTCACTTTTTAGGAGGACATGAGTCCGTTGCATGCCAAGCATAGGTCCAAGCTACTTTGGGTAAGGACAGGTCATGCCTGGTATCGCACCCTGTAACCGTATGGTAAAACCTGCTGGTTCACTGCCTTGGAAGAGTGAAGATCGGTCCAGTTATGCTTATTCCATCCATCCCTTTGCTGTTAGAGGATGGGTTCTTGTGTGGATGCGCCCTGTGTTACAGGCAGAATAATTGCACGTACCCACCAGGTATATGTGTATATGGATGTGCTGGAGCGTGTCCAGAGAAGGGCCACGAGGATGATCAGAGGGCTGGAGCACCTCTCCTGTGAGGACAAACTGAGAGAGCTGGGGTTGTTCAGTCTGGAGAAAAGAAGGCTCCAAGGAGACCTTCTAGGGGCCTACCAGTATCTTAAGGGGGCCTACAAGAAAGCTGGGGAGGGACTTTTCAGGATGTCGGGTAATGGTAGGACTAGAGGGAATGGATTAAAGCTAGAGATGGGCCAATTCAGACTGGACATTAGGAAGAAGTTCTTCCCCACGAGGGTGGTGAGACACTGGACCAGGTTGCCCAGAGAGGTGGTGGAAGCCCCATCCCTGGAAGTTTTTAAGGCCAGGCTGGATGGGGCTCTGAGCAACCTGATCTAGTGGGAGGTGTCCCTGCCCATGGCAGGGGGTTGGAACTAGAGGATGTTTAAGGTCCTTTCCAACCCTAACAATTCTATGATTCTAAATAAGTTCCCCAAGCCCATTTCTACCCTTATCTTGGCAGCCTCTAATCCTATGTAAGGAATATATCCAGAATGTCTTATCTAAAACGTGTGGAGATGCAATTTTTTAAATTTACTTCAAATAATTTGCCCTAAACTGGAGTTTGTCAAAATGATGATGATGTTGTGGTAGCCCCAGTTAAGTTTTTTAGTATTGTGATGACAGCAATATCAATCTGAGACAGCTGCTTGTGATTTCTGGTTACTTAATCATCTAGAATGTGCCTGGTCAGGTCTAAGATACACTTGTTTCTATGTTTTGGGATACTCCTGTGCATTTATGACCCTATGGAGATATTTATTATCTGCTTTAGCTCTTTAAAAAAAGCAATCTGTGAGGTCCGAGGTGACAGGCGTGATGTGCATCTCAGAGAATGGATCCAAATGCAAAGTTCCCAGCTGACTTCTGACAGCATCAGCCCAGCTGTAGGTCCACCACTGTTTGAAGCACTTCAAACAAAGCTGAAAGGGTTAATTAGTGCCCTAAGTGGTTGCCGTTTCGAGAGAGATGGTCAGATTCTACATCCATTTTTGAAAGATATACTGATTTCTATGGGCATTCCAATCGGGTCTCTACCTGAAGTTGGGCTCTTTACACCATGTCAGTCAATAATTTTGAATTTCATTCTAAAATAGAACTCAAGAGCCCGTAATTGGATTGTTATTAGGATTAATTTTCAAGTACTCCATGATTTCTCTTCCCCTGATTAAAGTTGAAAAAAAATCCCTCATCCAGCCCCCCTGCCCCCAGTCACAGAGGAGGAAAAATGGTTGGAAGGGATAGAGGGAGAGATGGGCAGATGTTATATTTAGACTGAAGAAAGGTGATTTCTCATTCCAGACAGCGAGTGGGTTATTAATTCCCTCAAGTGGTTCTGCACATCTCATAAACCATGAGAGCAGCTGAGCTCAAGAGGTTCACAAATGTCAGCTGAACCCCAAGAATTACTGCTGTCTCTGGGTCTCTTCCATATTGGTTGTTAAATCTTGTATATTATCCCTCCCCAAGAAGGAAAGGCAGCAACGCAATGCTAAAAATACCTGAATACATTTTTCAACATTAAGCATAAAATACGTTGAGATATCTATGAAACACGCACTGTATATCTTGGGAGGGGGGGGGAATATATGCAGGGAGAAAGCTGGCACTTAAACTCAACATTTCCATAAGTCCTAATGCTGATGTTGTCACTTCTAGTGGTGCCAGTGGCCTCTGAAGTTATATGGGCTCAACTTTGTCAAGCACTTCTGCTTCAAGTTTTTGCTCGGCCTGTGCCTACAAATGTGTCTCTGATCTCCCCAAGGCTGGAAAATGAGAATGAGGGGAAGTGGCTCTGCTGTGTCAAAGGAATAAGCTGGATGCTCTGGGTTTTGTTAGGAGCTCGTGGGGAAGTGTTCAGTAAAGAAAGCCATGCAGTCTCTCAGTGTTGAAGTCCCCAAGACGAGATCTCTGATGTGTTGAAGCTGCTCGGAAATCCACCTATTCCCTAAAGTCTCTCCCGGATTTCACAGTCATCCTATAAACCCTTCTAGTTACACCCCCTTGACCCGGCCTTCATACGTGCTCCAGCTTCACAGCTCTGATGGAACTTTCTGAAGTGGAAAGTTCCACAGCTGGACTTAAAAATTTGTCTCTGCGGTTGTTTCCACCCTTTGAGATGGGACAAATAAAGAAAAAAAACCCCCTTGATACATGTTTCTCGGGAGCAGGGATAGGCTGTCTTTTGTATCATAACTGACATTTTCCTTATGGCTGGGAACATACGGGGTGTATCAAAAGCAAGAAAGAAATTGTTGGGTAGATTTGGTCCTTAAATCCTGCCTGTTTTCTGAATGGTTGCCAAAACACATGGTCTCAGTGACCAGCGGAGTCCGTCATGTTTCTTTTTGTTTTTAATTAAATAGTACTCCCAATTAGTAGAAAACACTTCCTTAGCAGAATATTAAAACTTTGCCGCAAATAAATTACTTTTCAGGCTCTTTGAGCTACTCATTAATTTGTCTGCATAGTAAATGGGTCAAGTTGGAGTCTGGGCATCTTCCTGCTGTCGAACGGTTCCTGTGGCATTCTTGCAGCCGGCAGGGACAGGTTAACGTTACGTGGGGAGCAACTGCGCGGGGGTTTGTCGGTGCTCGGCTAAGCCAGGCAAACCGCCGCCTTCAGCACAGCAGCGTCTCCTCGCCGTCAAAAAACACATTTACAAACACCACGCTCTTGCTGCATATTTAGAAAAACTAACAAAGAGAGGGCATACCAGTAGAAAACAAAGTATTACAGTAAATAACCGGAATTTTGGATTCGGGGCCAATACGGGTCAATACATCAGGTAAACTTGGTTTTCCTTATTCCCACTCCACTTGAATATTTGTTAAAATTAATATTGGTTTTGGTAATGGGTAGGTGGCATCTGACTCCAAGAGGACGGGTAATGAACCCTATATTACTTATCCTTGTGACTTTCTTTGCGGGTATTGATTTAATTTTTTTTATATAGAGTGTGGATTGGGGCTGGGTGAAGATAAGTAATTGGGCAGGACAACAGATTAAAAGTGGACAAGAAGAATGAATAAAGAATTTTGGTATGTTTTTTTAAGAAAACATCTCTGTATAAGCTTAACCGCCTGCTTTCCTCCATTGCTTTCCCAGGTGTACTCATGTTATTGTAATAAAATCGCCTTTAATTATTAATCATTCAATAGCTGAACACTGAGCTGGTGGAATAGTAGCTGTTGCTGTGTGATGTTCATGGAATAGGGCCTGGTAAGAGACAAAAGAAAGTTAGGCCATTGAAAACAATAGAAGCAATCACTGTCATTAATTGTAATTTATAATGGCATACCAAAGCGGGACACAACGTTGTATACAGCGAGGAATGTTTCATCAGGAAGATATTTGGGGGCACAGGTAGAGCGAAAACAGCAAAGGAATGGCGAAAGGTAAAAAACAAATTATCAAAATGTCCTTCCAGGTGGAAAACCCCCTTGGTTTCCATTCCGTGTTACCGACTGTGCGTTTTTGCCGTGGTTTTGTAGAGAATAGGGCTCGGCATCACGCTGAGGGTGTTCTTTCATTTCAGCTGCCAACGCGCACTCCGGTAAAGAAATCTCTCTGCCATTTGTAATTTCCCAGCTTCAGCCTGCTGCTATGCGCGCCGCAGCAAGTAAACAATGCTATTTTGATAAAGAAAATAATTAGCTACCATTGCTAATTATGCTAATCCTCTTCTGGTGTTGTCACATTATAATAAAGGCTTTTGACAGTTTTGTGCTTTGCATTGGGTTTGTGCAAAGCTATTATAATTTACCTTCCTTTCTGTACTAAGAGTTCTTAAATATAAGGAGTATATAAAAACATTGCACTACTTAGAGGAAGATATTTTTTTTATAGCTGTGTATGACCCTGTTCTGGTGCATCACTGTGTTCCTAGATGGAAACACAGAATCGAAAAACATCTCCAACGTAATCAAAACTTCGAGACTGCTGTGTTCCAGCCAGGGAACACAGACGCGGACATAGAGGGGTACAAACCTTATCACTTTGAGTGTTTTCCCCAACTCTTCTTTCTTATTCATCTCCCTGAACGCAGTCCCCATTCGAAGATGTTTCTGCAAGAGGCTCGTAGGAGCTGGCTGCATCCATTACAAATGCCAATGCTGCTGGTCCGTACAGCAAACTGCCACTAATCTATACTTATTACTTATTTTTAATGGAGGTTTTGCAGGCAGTCAAAGGTATCCTGGGTGTCACAGGCTAAAGAGGAACTCATTGTTCATCTTTCTGTGTTTTTTTGTACAGCAAAGCTCCTGTAAGGCTCACTTTTATTTATTTCGTGCCGCAGATGACTGAAAAATTAGCCATTTGTCTGTGGTTCTTAAATTGACTTAGTTGAAATAAGCCAGGGAGATAAATATGCTTATATATGAATTAAAAGTAGATCAGCATTTCAGAGAGTCCAAAACTCCAAGGTGTCTTCTCATCTTTGGCTCTGTTATTCTCAGGTATAAATCTTTATTTTACACTTGGAGTTATTACCTGTGTTGCCTTTTATACACTGAAGTTAGGAAAGGAATGCGGTAAATGAGATGCGCGTTATGCTAGCGGGTGCTTCCTTTTGGGGCAGACGGGAGTGAACAGTAAAGCATCGTGATCAATTATAGCCACAGAGCTGAATAATGAAGACGATTTTAAGACCTCTGTACCTAATTTATAAGAGTAAGCTTGCTCCTGAAATTCTTTTCCTCCCTGCGTGGCTTGATTTGTATAGGTGGAGGGCTCCATTTGCCAACATAACAGACATGGGCTCTGCTGGAGTGACAGAGCAGAATAGGAGCTTATATTTACATTTAGTTGATGGCAATAAGCTTTAGCGGTGGTTTTTCTCTAAGCATCTGTGAATTGGACTATATTCATGCAGAGTCATTTGCTTATACAAACTCTGGGTTAAGTCTTGCTCCTTTTTTTTTTCTGTAATTTGTACATTAGACTTTCCCTATGGCATTTCTTGC
Source organism: Rissa tridactyla (assembly GCF_028500815.1). Lineage (NCBI taxonomy): Eukaryota > Metazoa > Chordata > Aves > Charadriiformes > Laridae > Rissa > Rissa tridactyla. Next base: position 86,233,782 of record NC_071497.1, on the reverse strand, counting down.
TCCCACTGAGGCTGTGATGTTCACAGCCCCGCAGACCATCACCATGCAAAAATAATGGTCTTTAAGGCAATTATGGCTTATAGGATACTGGAAGAAACATTGTCAAAGTATGAACAGATCTAACAAATAACCATTTAGCTCTTCTACTTTTCAACCATAGAGCTCCATGTAATTTCCAGCAGAGTAATTGTCTTCACTCCTGCTGTATGGAGAGAGAAACAACACCTAGGCAATGTCATTTGCTGAATGCCATCTGGCAGCCGAGAAGAGAATCTGGGACCTGCCTACTGGCCTACAGTGACTTGTTACGAGATGTACTATGTGTATATGCACGCTGTTCTTTCCATTGGAAAACCCATTAGAATTGAAACTATGGACTCCAGGAAGGAAGGCGCATTCAGACTGGTTTCTCTGATCGTCCAAGCTACATCCATAGCAAGAAGCGCCCAGGACCTCTGAAGTAAGACTTGCATCAAGAGAGGACTGCCTCGAGTGAAATGAGGGACCGTAGTACCCCTGCTGACTTTGGGGGCGGATGAGCGGGGCAGAACGCAGACATAAGGGTATGATTATGTGGGGATAACAAGGGGAATTACAAGAGAGTTACTTTGGAAATGCCGTTAATTAATCACCCTTTCTAAAACGTTTCCAATTTCTTTAATGCAATTCACAGCTGTAGAGGAAATGCAGTGATTCCTAATTGCTTAAATCCAGACACAAGTTTTAAGGTAATTTGGATGTAGAAACAAAAGCTGCGCAATTTTCCATTTGGTAGAAGGGATAAAAGTGCTTCTAAATAATTACTTAGTTCTGTAACCGCTATTTTTCCTCAGAGAAGTGGAGGTGCTTATGTTTTTAAAAATAGATACTCTGTTCCAAACTGTCAAGGTAAACTGTCTGAGATCTAAAAAAAAAAAAAAAACAAACCTTTAAATCAGGATGATTTGTTATGTTTGCATGTTTGGAGGAAGGCTAATGAACCATCTGACAGGACGCTAGTGATAATTAGACTGCTGAAATCCCTTCCTCTTACTGGCAGCGCTTTAATAGAAATAGCAGTGCCTTGGAAAAGTATTGGAATTTTGTCACTTCTGGGCATCTGCTGCTGGTGGGTGCCATGCACTTCCGCAGAAGCTCCCGTGAAGCTTCCCACAAGTTCAAACTTCAGTTGGGCTTCAGCTCCCTTTGGGGGCTCCGCAAGCGAGGCACTCGTCGTAGTTCACTGTGTAGCTCGGAACAATTCGTATCGCTGCTGGGGGTACAAAAGAGGCTGAGAAGAGCTGTCCGTACGTGAGCAGGCCCAAGGCCAGCGCTTCCATCCCGTTACTCAAAAGGCTGATGTTTTATTTATTTTTTTTAAGAGATCGCACCCAATGTGATGCTGAAGTTACACCCTCCCATTTGTAGTTCCTTTTATGACCCTGACTGAATTTCAACCCTTGAATAATATCGACAAAGCAGCAGTGTAAAAATAATTCTCCAAAACTTACGGATTTTCTAAATCATGGTAAGCGTGCAGTGGGAATCTGAACAAGTTTCAGCTTGTCTGCTAGACATGGAAAGTTCAAATGCTTTCTGGGATGGCTTGGGCAGGATTGCCTGTTTGGCTAGGAATAAGCTCCAAACCTGGTGTGTTTTGAGGGACACATTCCAACTCTGACAACAGCTGAGTAGATCAGCAGCCATGTGCTGGGAAGAGACAGGAGGCTCTGAGCAGGAGCAGCAGGGCTTAGCCAATGACTCAAAGGACTTGCCAGAGACCGCGTTCATGGCCAGCCCTGCCATCCTTTCTCCCAGATGCTTGACTGATGTGATTAGTCTGCATGGACTCTGGGTTATGAACCTTAACATGTCCAGCTAGCGACCTTCTGGATTGTTTCTTGTAGTCATCCAGAATTCTTCCCTCCTACAGTGCCTCCCAACAGTATTTGGAAGAAAACTGGTGAACGGAAACTCATCTTTCCTCCCTGGTGATCTCCGTCCGGTCCAGCTGCGGAAGCACTTGATCTGCTGCCATCTGGTCCTACCTGCTTGCCAAAAAATGTCCTGAGTCGGCTTCCAGTCCCACGAGCACTCTGGCAGAGCTGTGCTGACCTCATGCTTCATTTTCCAGTAGACTTGCCTCCTGCGGCAGGAAGAGGGCACGCAAACAAAAGTGTTATTAAATGGTCTGATCCCTCCCCATTATATTGTATAAAGAGAAGTGGGTGTATCATTCTGCCTCTCCTGCCTGCATCTTAGTTTCTCAGGTGTATCACATAGTCCCTAAACGGTATTTATTATTTGGAAATAATTAGATTTTGAGCTATAATGATTCATCTGCTTTGCGCTTCTACTGTTTGAGCTAGATTCTCAGAGAAAGGAGGTGATGACAAGGACTCGGCAGTCTGAGTTCAAAACACAAGGCGACTCAAACCTAACCTTAAAACCGGTGTAGATGTACCCTAGATTAAAAAACAGGGTCAGGAAACACTTGAGCTTTAATGAGTAGGTTCAAGCTCGTAACCCTAAGGCTCTATCTGCACTGCAGAGAACCATGGCACAAAATGTTACGGGGCGTAAATCCTCTTTGAGTGGATGTCCTTCCACTAACCTGAGTTTCTTTTCCTTTGGGGGACCATTTGCTGATTAAAACACTTCTTTGAACCTTCAGAAAATAAACCAGTTATGTATGTTAGGCATTTTGATGTGGACAAATGCGAACAACCTCATTTGGGTGAATTCCCAACATAGGGGCCTACAGGAAGGATGGGGAGGGACTCTGGATCAGGGAGTGTAATGATAAGACACAGGGTAACTGCCTCAAAATGAAAGAGGGGAGATTTAGATGAGATCTGAGGAAGAAATTCTTTGCTGTGAGGGTGGTGAGGGCCTGGCCCAGGTTGCCCAGAGAAGCTGTGGCTGCCCCATCCCTGGAGGGGTTCAAGGCCAGGTTGGCCGGGGCTTGGAGCAACCTGGGCTGGTGGGAGGTGTCCCTGCCCAGGGCAGGGGGTGGCACTGGGTGGCCTTTAAGGTCCCTTCCAACCCAAACCACTCTGTGAGCGAGGGAGGCTGCAAGCGAACGATTCTCACTAGTCCCTGGTGAGGAGGGCTTTGGTTTTGACTGCCTGCCCAAATTAGTCTTGCAATTTCAATTGAAGGTGGGTTTCTGCCCTGCCTCTTCCAAAATGTGAAGCAGAAGTTCTCTCTCCTCTCTGCCAGTTTCCATAGTAAAGAAAGAAAAATACAGAAGTGTCTTAGCACAGGTCACTTTTGAAAGTTTGGGTGCTGACTTGTATCCGCATCAGTTCCTCTGTCTGTACTAGAGGAGCATAATCAATAGTTTTTTTCACCATGTTTTGAAAAGATAATTTTAGTTAATTTAAAGAGCCTCGATTTTCATCTAAGAGGAAATGCAAATTGATTGTTGGAGATATTGAAGAGAATAAACTGAAATTAGAGACTTTTAGTGTACCTCCTACAAGACTAGAATAAAATAGAAGTCCCAGTAGAATGTATCTAGGAGTATAATGTTTTCCAAGTGCTGGTTCCAAAACATTACCCATGTTATTTTCGAAGGGATTCCTCCTTCCCATTAGCAGAGGAACATTATCGTTATGATCCAGATAGCCATTAGTTCAGGGAACACAGTTTAAATTAATAATGTGTATTTGAATTCACTTTTTGAGGAGAGGTCAAATAGTTGTAAAACCTTTTGTGGAAAAATAGGTGGTTCCAGGTAGATAAGTCATCAGTTAGCCTGTGTTCTATGCTGGTAATGAGTATATCCTTAACATATTCATGAATTTTGGACCACACTGACTGTGGAGAGTGTTTTGGAAATAACCCTCAGAAATTACTCAGATGTGAGTTGAATTCTGCTGTGTCCATTGTTTGCTTGGTCTGCTCCTTCTCCATGGCTCTACCTCTTTTCCTTGCAGACCAAGGAGATGTTTACACCACAAACCTAAATCACCAATCCCGATTTCCATAGGAAATCCACTTTTAGTAGCCTCAGACAACTAAGAAAGCCTGGAGGGAACCATCTCCTACCCCAACCTGCAGAACTGGGTAATAGAGCTTTATTGTCAGGAGTCCATGTTGCGTCTACACCAACAAACTAAAAGTGCTCGAAACCTCCCTGGTCTTTGGCCAAAGTGTTGTGAATGGTCCTTGTGTGTTGGGAACGGTCCTTGGCTGCCGCAAACTCCCTCATTATGCCTGGAAATTTTTTTGGAAAAGCGGCAGTTGGCCTAGGATAGAGCTGAGCCACGGCCTGCGCCAACAGCCAGCCATATGGGCAATTAAGTTCCCGTGCCTGGGACATTTAATTCCCTGGAATAGACACAGACATGGGGAGTTCAACAGTTCCAGATTCCAGTAACCCTCTGTTAGCGTGCGCCGTAGCAAAAAGGTCTGGGAAATGTTACTCATTATCCAGAAGTGCAGGTGCTTGTTTGCACAGGGCTTTCTTTTGCCGAGACGCTGATGATAATAATCATCGAGTTTTATTTTATAATGTGTTCTTACGGGTTTCTGCTGTGGATGTGTATGTATATGAGGCTACTAAGAAAGACGGCGAAATGAGTTGTGTGTGGAATACTGCCCACTTCTTCTCTACGTCTTGACATTTTGTTAGAAAATGATTTTATATTTTTTCCTAGATAGCTTATGGGCTGAACTAGAATCGGAGTGTCCCAATTTAATAAGAGATGCAGGTTGTCCAAACTGTTTGAAATGGTCCACTGTCCTTGATGATAGCGGTGGAGCATGCCTGTGATTTTTGTCTACTTCTGAAATGGAAGAAAACAAGGTTTTTACACAAACGTGCTCACTTGGAAATTATTGCCTTTTCACTTGTGGAATAAACTTTTGATGCGCAGTTCACGGCCACTTTCTCTGCTGCAGCCCCTGCTATAGCAATAAGTTTGTGTGTTGTGACTTGTTCTTCTGTGATTCTTACTCAAGTTGCTGGAAAACTGCAGGCAATGCACCTTCTTGTTATGACACTTATTAAAGATCTCACTGCCCACATCAGAGGATTGAAAGCTTTCTTGGTGAATACCTAGAAACTTTCCAGCGAAGGCCCAAACACCTCCAGAAATAGCATAGATACAATTTGCCGTCTGACAACTGTGACTACCTTTCTTAACTGTCTTGGAAGAGCAATAATTAAGTGATCCAGGGGTTCTTGGTACCTGCAAGCCTTCAGATGAAAGCCATGAGCTTGGAAGCCCTGAGCAACCTGCTGTGGTTGACTCTGCTTTGAGCTGGAGAACCAAGGGGGTTGAGCTGGATGGTCTCCAGAGGTCCCTTCCCACCTCGGCTATTCCGTGATTCCATCTTTACCTGCAGTATTTAATATGGTTTCTTTGTACAGGAGCTTTAAACACAGAAAAAAGTTTCCTCAGGCAGCTGCGTGAGGTAACAGGTTTAGGCGAAAATGTAATAAGACCGGAATGGTTTTGGGTTTTCCTTTAATGAGAACAAAAAGGTAGTTCAAAGCAGGGACTGCATCCTTTGCTTGTCACTGCCGAGTCTCTCAATGGGGGAATAAAGGGTAGAAAATGTCTATGGGCAGATGGAAATTTAGAGAAGCTGCTGAATTTGATACATACCCACCTACCTTATGCAGAAAAAAATATGAATATGCTCACTGGAAGGAACCAGAAGGTACTGCATTTTGGGTTTGTGTACATATTGCTTCTGACTAGCCGTAACTCTCTCTTGCAACTGAATTGCATACATTTAGACATGGAGTGCTTGGAAAATATTGTAAAAACCTTCTTCAGTGAGAATTTATACATGTTAGTGAGCCTTTGTAATTGTTATGTCCATCTGCTGTTATCTGTGCCGAGTTGCAAGGGAATGCCCACAGAATTATAAGCAGCCTGTGACTCTCTTTGTCTTCGCTCTCCTTTTTACACTGTTTTCAGCTCCAGATAATTAGGGGAAGGTGTAAGCAGTGAAGGAACACATTTATCTGTGTTTATGTGTATTTATCATCCCCGATCTTCCCACAGTTCTAAGCTTTCTGGAGCGTATCACACGCATAACCTACCAAAACGCACACGGCGTGCCATTAACAGGTTAGTTTTGCTGGAGAGGCGGAATTAAAAAAAAAAAAAAGGAAAAGACGTTTCTCTGCAGTTTTGGCGCACTGGCTGTTCAGAAATGTTAGTATTTGCAAGTTGTAAGTGGCAACAGTGAAGCTTGAAAAGGGAAGAGACTCCCGCCCACTGCGGAATAACGGAGTAACACGCGGGCTGATTTATTAAGGTTTAAGATGGATCTCGCTTCGTCTGGCTTTGGGCATATTAGGTGTTTGTCTCTTCTCACTCCGCTGGCTGTACAGTCAGTGTAAGAAAACAGGCAAACGAGGAGGGGGAACCAGTTCCAGGTGTCAACCCCCTTTGCCCTCTGGCAGCACCAATTTCTCCCCATTGATTGTGAAAGGAGAGTAACTTACGCTTAGTTCTGACTCTTAGCCTGATGTTCGATGAATGTTGACCGCTCCTTGTGTTCTCCCTCTGGAGACGTGAGACCAGTATCCAAGTCTGCAAGAAGGACAAAAAAGATATTTTCGGTGAAAAGCAATTTAAATGGCTTTTTGATATTTTTACGCTTATTACTTAAGAAGAAAAAGGAGGTGTTCGAGTTCACCTCAGATTTTTAAACTCCTTTTTGCTTTGTGTGTTGGGTAGCCACCGCCTAAATTCCTAAAGGTGCTTTTTGGCTTTTTCTGCTTTCTTCAAAGGTTGTGGATGGTTTGGGGGGGTTTTTTTTAGTTGCCTTTTTTAATTAGAAATTCTCCTCTAAGAAATTAAATCAGATTTTACTCAGGAAGTTAGGTGATTTAAGAGTCTTTTAAGCTTCTATCATCTCTGGTTGCGTCCTTCCTATGTAGCGATTGCAGTGGAAATCGCCACCAGTGAAAAATACTCGTTAGGAACAGGTTGCGCTGAACTATTTGAAAGTAAATAGTTTCATTACCCCATCACTATTTTGCAGGGACTCTTGGGAACGTCTAGCTTTGTTCCGGGCTTTCAATGTTACTCAAAGAGCTTTAACATGTTGCACTACGAACCTCTACCAGCTAAATCTTTATTAACTTATAATGACCACTCAAACGGGAAAAGATTCGAGAAACTTTTGTAGCTGAAGAGCTTCAGGAAACAGTCTTTTGACCAATTTCCTGGTTTTCATCATGATGCTATTCCAGATTGGACAAAAACCAAACCACAGCCAATGTGTGTGTGTGTGGGGGGGGGGGGGAACCCCACAGCCCAGACCGAAAAGCCCAGGTAGTATCTTATTTATCAGGAATGTTTTCTTACAGAATTTCATCTCACTTTTTAAATTTCTGTTGGCGAAACCTATTTTCTTTCTTGGTGAGAAACAGTTTTAGAACTCTCGGTTTGTTTTTGCAAGACATGGTTCAGGCTAGTGTGTACCTGCCCCTTAAAGCTCCCCCTCTGATAGGAACCTGTCAGCGGCAACTTATCATCCTCAACTCTGCTGCTGCCCCACCTGAGATGTGGGTAACGTCAGATCATTTGGTACCTCATTAATCTTTTCCGTGACATTAATTCCTTCGCCTTGTTGAGACCTGGACATGTAAGGAATGGATAAAGAATTCGGGTCCGCTCGTCATTGTTCTATTATTTATCTAAATATCTGTTTATATATTTTTTTTTTGGTGAATAACATGTGGACTCCTGAAAAATTATGACTGAAGCTGTTTCAGTGTTTTCTAACCCAAGTGGAAGCTGCGAATAAGAGGAAAACCTTCATTTTGTGGTGCCCACCTTTAAGGGCTGGGGAAATCATTTGCCGTAAGAACTGCTCATGGATTTTTTGCCCCTTTTCAAAGCATTTAAGAAGAATTCATACCAATCTTCAGTTTGAGTGTGTGTGTGTCACAGACCTACTAAAGCTACATATTCTGCCTGGGGTGGTTTGCAGAGCTATTCATTATTTATGTTTTATGAGATGTCACCACTCACATTAATATTTTTTTTCTTTCTCTCTGAATAAATAAGGAAAACATTTTTAAGCGGGAAGATAAATGATGGATAGTGATTGATGAATAATAATGAAAGTTCTTTGAGCACCTAGGCTTGCATGGGAATTAGTGCTGATGTATTCCAGTGGGGAGCAGCCATTCTCAAAGATCTCAACAAATTGACTTTCATTCAGATGCATGCATCCACAAACGGCAAATAAAAAAAAAAGAACAGAATACAATTTGAAAAAATAGCCAGGAAAAACGTGAAGCAGTGCACCCGAATACCAGGTTTTTCCATATACTTTTCAGTTGGGTCTCATGTTTAAGTACCTTAAATACATGCCCGTGATTCTGCAAAATCAGCCTGCCTTCAAAACCTTTCGAGACCCGCCAGCAGCGTGGTCCCCGCTGCTTCTCCTGAGAAGCTGGGGCATTATCTGAGGAAACACTTCAGTATCAGACAATTCCTTAACAGCCGTGTCTCGCCCCCACTTGCAGTGCAGGTTGTCGTCGGCGAAATCCTGTGCTCGGCGATGTCTTCATCCACTCGCGTGGGTCTGCGAAAGCTTCCTCGGCAGCTCCGATTTTGAGTGATGAAAACCCATTGCCCAATTCATGAACTCTATAAACCCAGGCATTTATATCATGTATATCTATAGGAACTGTTGTAGTCGCACTGGATATTAATAAATTTCAAGGTAAATGATCCTTAGGATCATTGATTTGATTTTTTTTTTAAAGCACCACATTTGCATGAGGTACAACACATGATGAAGCCCTGGCATTCTAAGATTATGGCAGTGATTTTTTTTCCTGTTTATTGTTCAAATAAGAACATGGGCATGAATAATGATCTTTCATCATTCTTCTCCTGCTATGATAAAAATGTACTTCGGTCAGGGGGCACTGAAGGCCATATATCTTTAGATACCAAAGTAATATCAATGGGGATATGGGTTAGCTAAGTAATTCTCACTAGTTTTGGCGGAAGCTGTGAGGACCCTCAGCAGCTTTCAGTAATTGTGGGAGATGGAGAAACACACAAGTAAATGGATGGGTTTTCCATCAGTAAAGAGGGAAAAACAGATTTTGGCTTACCTCAAATGAGTGCGGAGAGCAACGAGAAGGCACCTTCTTCAACAGTTTGCATTAATGAGCAGAAGCAGGTGGCTTTCAGCCCTGCTCTGCCCATCAAAATCAACGGGGGCCATTCAGATCATTCAGTCACAGAATGGTTTGCGTTGGGAGGGACCTTAAAGCCCACCCTGTGCCACCCCCTGCCCTGGGCAGGGACACCTCCCACCAGCCCAGGTTGCTCCAAGCCCCGGCCAACCTGGCCTTGAACCCCTCCAGGGATGGGGCAGCTGCAGGATCTTCCGTAACAGGCCAAAATGCTCGGGTAAATTCTCAGTCCATAAAAGTGCATATACTAGAAAGGTTCTGAAACAATCAGAGGTCCTATCCCTCCCCCTTATGAGCTACTTTCACTCCCGAGAGCTGCAGCAGCTCCCATTGCCATGCTGGGTCTCTGTGCCCATGAGGAAGCCAGCTCATTACACAGCAAGGAAACTTAATTCAGGCCAGAATTAAGTGTGTAAAGATATTTTTCTTTGCTTTTGTAGAGGAAGAAGTCAGAAATAAAATATTAACACAATGGTAAGCAGAGCAGCATGGCCTTAAACAATTCATATTATTGCATAAACATAATTTTGTAGCATTTTTTCTTACATGTGGTATATTAAGATGCAGGTTCTGTGTGTTGCAAGAGAACTTGATAGCCTGTGAAATTAAAACTACAGGCAGTTAAATTATTGTTAGAAAATAAAATAATACATTTTTGTAATTGCAATTCACATTTAAATGTCGTCTTTTCCTGTAAGAAATTCATTATGATATGCCTGAATATGTTTAGTGGAAACAATTGAGACAACTTAAATTTCCCATCTCAGGAAAAAAGATCCTTCGTATCTCAAACAATCTGAGAAAACCCCACTGGTATTGTCCATCAAAAGTACAACTGCATTAAAAAACCCAACAATGGGTCGGCTATCACCATGCGGGATCTGTGTCCAGTGTTTCTTGTCGCTCCCTCCCCTCAGCAGCTGCGTGGTCTTGAAATCCAGGCAGGTCCCCCCTTATTGCAAGCGGAAGAATGAAAGCTTTTCCAGCTTCCGACAGACAAAACATTCCTTTGGGAGGTCAAGAGTTGATGGTGCTAATAGCACAACATGCAGTATAATAAATTTACATGCTAAGCAAGCAAAACAGACCAATCCCAGAAGAAAGGGAGAACACAGTGATCCTACTGCAGGCTTTGCAGGAACAGCCCACGACCATCTCAAAAGGTTGACATGGAATTTCAGCCTTTGTCTTAAACTTCAGAGCAGTGGTTCCATAATACCAGTAAAAAATAGGCTAAGAGAAAGACACAGGCTGCCCAGGGCGGTGATGGAGTCGCCATCCCTGGAGGTATCTAAATGCGGGGCAGATGTGGTGCTGAGGGACGTGGGGTCATGGTGGCCTTGGCAGTGTCGGGTTGATAGCTGGACTTGGTGATCTTAAAGGTCCCTTGCAACCTAAACAATTCTATTTCAGGGGGATTTAGTCATAAATTCTGATGTATGAAAAAGATGGAACATGCATAAAATCAAGCGCTTGTGAAAAGAAATACTGAAAGTAAGTCTATTGGCTATCATTTAAAGAAAAGAAAGAAGCTGAGATGTTTTTTCGTGAATTCCTCTCCCTTCCCAGATGCAAATCCTCTCTCGCCTTGGTCGGTATGAAGCTGGAATCGTAATGTAGGAGGCACTGCAGGCACACGCCACGCAGGAGCTCGGGTGCCAGTACGGCAAATACGCCAGCAATACCCGCTCATGCACCGTTGTGTACGCACGATATGGGAAATGGAGCTTCAATGTTTTCAGAAGCCGGGGGCTTAATAAGAAAAACTAAATAATTGGTGCAGCTCATGCACCGAGGTAAATTTACATGAGGGAGGTGGAGGTAAGTCTGCGAGCTACTCTCCCGTTCCTCGGAAGCAGCCTAACGCTGATGCATTTTAAAAGGTTTGGCGGAATTCCCGTGTCTTTGTGCCAGCGTGGCTTCTTCCAATGAAAACAGAGATTTAATGTTTTTCTAAAAGGTTACCTCCTTACCTAACCTAACACTGTTACCTCCTGTAGTCACATCTAAACACATGTGCTGCTTCTAAATTCCTTATTTTTAATTATGATTTAGTTATGATTTTCCCTGGTGTGGAAGAATATGGAGCAAACTTAAGGTGGCGTTGGGTGCAATATATCAGAGAAAAGACGTTCTCGGGCGATGAGCGTTTCTAAGGACTGTCGCTCCAGTGACGCATTTTTGTGTAAGAATACAAGAATTGAGTTGAAAAATGGAGGGTATATATTATGTATCCGCGAAGGATCCTGATGAAATCCTAGGTGGAATCATTAGTTAAAGCCGGCATCTGTCGCATTCAGAGTAGGCGTGAGCGAGAGGCTCCTGCGGATGCTCCCGCAGCCACTTCTGAAAGTCAAGGAGCTTGTTTTTACCGGACACGCTCATCTCCAAGTGTCACGAAGCCTTGCATTGCCGGGGAGTTTATAAATGTGTTTTTGAAAACACTTCTAGGCAGGTCTGCGTAACTTTTAGAATGCACGAACTGTCGCCGTGTCAAATGACAAGTCTATATAGCCACTAAATAACAGTATCACCATCCCGCAGTAAATACACTAAAAAGTCCCAAAGATGACTTTCCAAAGTCATCTTAAATATCACCATAAAACAATCTAATGGGTCTTTTGCTGGAATACCCACCTACATCGCTGCCTTAGAATATCCCCAATACCTCGGAAATAAGGCAGCTCTCTCAACCGGGTGTATTGAAGCCGGAAACCAAAAATGCGCTGGAAGTATCCCAGATTTTTAGCTTGTGCCCAATATTTTGGGTAGAAATACAAATCGATTTGGGGCGTGGGAGGTTGCTGAGTCAGTGCCTGTGTTATAGAGCTACAACAATCCTCTCGCAACAGAAGCGCGCGGTGTAGGAAAACCAGCTGGATAACGCTATTAGTGGGGTCTTTCAAGGAATTGTGGTTCAAGGAGTTGAGAAAGGAGGAAAAAAAAAAAGGAAAAGCCCTCATTTCAGCAAGCTGATTTTGGAAAATTCCTGTTTCTGGGAAGGGGAGCACCATCAACCAAAGGACCACCAAAAGCCCGAGGAGGCAGGGACCGCTACAGTTAAGCGATATTGATAGCTGGCGGCCGCGCGTGCGGCTCATTGGGTTGGAAGCAACGCCAGGGTAACGCTCAGAGCTCCTTTTCCACAGTTATTAAGTTGCTTTTGCCAGCACCTGAAGCTGGAATGGCGGTATAAGGCTTTGTGTTACTAGGATGGCAAGCGGGGAGGTACTTATTTAAGAAATATGGGTACTGCTTCTGTGTCGTGCTATATCTCATACAGGATTTGGTATTAGCCTCTTGCTGCTATTATTCTTTAAACACTTTTAGAGGTGAGATAATAACTTTTCTTTTATGTGTGCCTGAAGACTCTGAAGTGCTGAGATAGTGATAGCCAGTATAACTTAATTTCAAAAGTAATTAATGAGGCTGCATTTTAATGAGCCTTTTTATACAGTGTTGTGAACTGGGCTGTTTCATGATGCCATTGTTCTCCGGCTGCTGGAAGGAAAAAAAAGAAAGCAGAACCTGGGAAAATTAATTTAAGAACAGCAGCGGCCCAAGTATGAGACAATCTATACCTCAGTTTGCGTTTGTTTTATCCTCACAGGTATTTTTGAAGCAAAAAAAAGGAGAATTCCTTCAAAGTTCCAGTGCAGAAAGGATTCATGAGGCTGTAAATTTCTGCCCTAGTCTTATAATTTATCAGCTTCCTTTCATTTTTTTTCTGCTTTAGTATTCTGTTTCCCACTTTCTTTTGCAGGAATGCAAAATGGGATCTACAATAATTAAGCAAGGCTTTGTTTTAATGTTTGTTTGTTTGTTTGTTTGGGTTTTTTGCAGGATGATTTGGTTTCTACATCAAATCATTGCAGAATATTAACGGCCTTTTGTAACTCTTAGATAATACCAGAATAAGGAAGAATGTTTGGGTGAAGCGTTTATGCGGCCTAAGGTTGAAATTTAATGAAAACCACTATGAGCTTTGTCTGTTTAATGACTTACAAGTAGGTGTGAAAATAACATAAATGTATGTGCAATATTTTTATCATAGTGAAAATCCGGGGACTTTATTCCTAGCATAGACTACGGTATTGGCCAAAGTGTAGAAAAATCTAGATTTTTTTTTTTTTTTTCCGCAAATGAACACGGATTTTAAAAAATCTTATGGAAATCCCTTTCTGAGTTTGCATGACTTGTAATAGGTAAAACTTATTGTAGAAGGCACTTATGTTCTGGTTTGTATTTGGGTGAAGTCAAGAGTCTCTCGGTAAAGACTGGACTTTCATTACGCAGACTGGTGAAAATGTCACACGGCACTGGCTCCCCAGTTCTGCCTGGGAGACCGAAAACGTGGAATAATGGACAACCCAAGAGGCTGAGACAGCGTCGAACCTTACTCACAACTCAAACACTCGAACCGATTCCCTTCTGGCTTTGAGGAATTCTGAATTTTGAATTTAAAGTTCCAGTTGTAAAAAAATCAAACTTCATAGGTTTGCTCATAGGAGCCCTGTGGAGTTTGAGGAGCCAGAGCAACCATCCGGATCCCTGTTTATAATCCGTTAGCAAAGGCAGAGTGGTGTGATTAATTTAATTTCTAATCACTGAAGATGCACGTTCCGTAGCAAGGGGTCCTGAGATGTAAAATTACCTAATTCCTAAATGGCTGAATGGCTCTCTCTTTATTGTAATAAGTAATCGATGATATTTTCTTACACGGGGATGGCTTAATCAAGCAGACTGTAACAGCTGGTGATTTAAGAGGGGGAAGGAGTAGTTGTACTTCCTCCTCCTCCTCTTCCTCCTCCCCAGAGGGGGATGCTCACCACAACTTGTCGTTGTGGTTTTACGTATCGCCAGACAGGCAACATCTCCAGCAGCTTCGTGCGTTCTAGCAAAAGGCTTTGTACCGTTAACACATCGTTTGCAAATATATTGATTAGAGCTTCACAGTACCGTTAATTCTTGCTGTTTGCCGTTTACGCTGTGATTTCCAGAGACAGAGCTAAATGGCGTGCTGTCAAATTTGCCGCTTTAGCAACATGCTGTTGCGTTTTAATGGCTGGAAAGGTGTCTAAACAGAGCCCTGAATGGGAAACACAGAGATAGTTCAAGGAAATGTCTTGAAAGGCAGCTTTTGCAGAGTAATACAAAACGTTCTGCAAACCAGACCATGCAGAGGAGTCATTTATTGTCAGATACAATTTGCTGAAGAGCTCGCACCGTCTAAGGAGTAAACTCGAAGCCTTGCGACTCCCACATGTACATCTCCCCTGCGAAACGGAGGTTTCTGAGAGCTGGACACCTTTCACTCCTGCAAATGCAGCCTTTGTGGAAATTTCTCTCTTCGCTTCGCTCCGTGTTTCTTGCGGCTCTCAGGCTATGGAGGATTAGCTCAGAGAGAGCTTTCAGTCAAAACGAGCTTCTGAAGGAAACCACTGCATGTAATAGCCTCCAGCAGCCTGCGAGAAAGGAACAAACAATCACCGCCACCACAACAAATTGTATTTATTTAGCACCCATCACAACAAAGCTATCCCTGGGCACTTGGCAAAACTTTCTTGTTTATAGTACAGAAAAGCTGAGGGCCCTGAATATGAATTTATGTAAATCGCCATCTACATTTCGAAGCAGCTGTTTGCAACAACTGTTCTGTTAAATTGGTCCCTCTTTTGAATTTTTTTTGAGTTTAAAAAGAGGAAGCGGATCAGAGTTCTCTTTACCAGCTTTCCAACATGTTTGGAGTTTGGTGATATAAAGAGAATGGTTTTGAAGGATTTAGCCTTGGGAAAGCGTAACACAAGCTATTCTTCCTCCCCTGCTTTTAGCTATAATTTTCAAAAATATGAGCATCGTATTGCTCACAAACTGCACGGGGTTTTTTTCCGTCTGTGAGCCAGCCAGCCAAAATCTGTCAACATGATCTTTGGAAACGCTCAGAAAAGCAACAATGACGTTAAAGAGAATTGAAGCATGGAATAAGGGGAAGAGTGGGGGGAACTGGATGGCGAACAGCCTTTCCTGCTAAAGCTCAGAGGGATTGCTATTGTGTGAACGTGAATGGGTAGAGGGACCATTTGTGACAGGTCTGTTGTGATTAGCCCACGCGGATTGTCATGAGCAGAAGGCACTAACCTGCCTCTTGCACCCCTGCTGTAGCCATGCATGTCCCTCTAGCAATCTTTCTCGTTACTGTGCATTACAGTAATCATACATCATTCTTGTTTGACGATTGAACTACTGATGGACTTCAGGCTGGCATGAACAAGCTCCTTCAGGTCAGAGGAAGTGAAAGTCCTCCCTTCCCTTCTTTGCCATGGGGGCTTCAGTTATGTGATGAGTCAGGACCATTTCATAGAATTATAGAATGGTTTGGGTTGGAAGGGACCTTTAAAGGCCACCCAGTGCCACCCCCTGCCCTGGGCAGGGACACCTCCCACCAGCCCAGGTTACTCCAAGCCCCGGCCAACCTGGCCTTGAACCCCTCCAGGGATGGGGCAGCCACAGCTTCCCTGGGAAACCTGGGCCAGAGTCCGACAACCCTCAGAATAAAGAATTTCTTCCCAATATCTCATCTAAATCTCCCCTCTTCCAGTTTAAAACCGTTCCCCCTGGTCCCATGGCTCCCCTCCCTGCTCCAGAGTCCCTCCCCATCTCTCCTGGAGCCCCTTTAAGGACTGGAAGGAGCTCGAAGGTTTCCCTGGAGCCTTCTCTTCTCCAGGCTGAACCCCCCCAACTCTCTCAGCCTGTCCTCCCAGCAGAGGGGCTCCAGCCCTCCGATTGTTTTCATGGCCCTCCTCTGTTTCATCCACTGCTTCTCGTCTTTGCCTATTCCATTCCTCCTCCAGCCCGTTTTCCTGCAGGAGGAGAGAGGCTTGCAGGTGCTGTGTTAGCTTCTTTCGATCACCTTACCGGACCGGGAAGCACTACATGTTGAAGAATCCCCTTTTTAGACTGCAGGCACATACCCATCTTTGCGTTTCTGCCGGTCTGCTCGGTGGGGGGCTCTTTCAGGAGCACGAGGGAGGCAGGTTTTACAGCAGGATGCTCCTGAAGTGTCTCTGGTGCCTTTGTGTTCTCTGCCCTGGGTGAAATGGATTGTCGCTGTTATCATTAAGCGTGAAACGCAATTGGTGAGTTCATCGCAACCCTGAATCTCGTGACAGAGAAGAGCCGCTCTGGTGAGGTCCTTCAGGGTAAGATCAGTGATGGAGAGCAGGGGGGATGTGTGTCCCCAAGGCAATGGCAGGGAAGGGTGCCAGAGAGCTCTGCCATCACATGAGGGTGGTGTTTCAATTTATAACGCTTCTGTTGTACAGCTTTGATAGATTCCCTGTGCCTAAGGGCTTGAGACAAGCTAAGACGCACAGGCGCGTGCCTATGAATGTAGCCATCAGGTCAGATTTTCCTCTGTAGATGTGAAATTTGACGGGTATGGCAGCACACCCTGTGTCATACGTAAAGGAAAGAATGGGGAAAAGACATTTCACAAGGAGTTTCTCCTTCGCTCTGTAGTTTGGCCTAACCTTATCTATCCAGAGTGGCGAGGACTGCGCGTTCCTCCGCGGTGCACGTGAAACGTAGCAACAGATTTTCACGTAGACCGGACTCAGGCACGTGTATAACAATAAGCAAGTAAGAGTCAATTAGCGCGCTTCAAAGATGAAAAGAGATAAATATTTGAATACTGCGGTACAGCTGCTACTCCCCTGAATATCAACAGTAGACAAATAAAGCAACTTCTCCTTGGGCCAAGTGGGAAAATGGAAAAATACTGGAAATAGCCTGGAAAAATAAGGAAAAATAATCAGGGGCTAAAAAAAAACCCCAAACCAGGATACTGTTGTTTCTTTCATTCATTTCTATGCCAAGCAGCGCCATTCTGCACACGGGAACAAGTTGCAAGGTTATTGATTCGAAGTATAGTATTATTTGTAAACGGTGCCGTTCTGAGCTGTGGAGAATGAGAGGGGGGAATTTTTTGGCAATGTTTAATGGCTTAAAAAAATATTTGATTGTAGCTGAGGCTACCGGACAGGATAAATAAGAGAACAGCCTTTCTGCTAAAAGGCAGTGATGCTAAGATATTACGTGCCCACCACTGATTTGCCGCTTCTAATACTAACCACATTTAAAATACCGCAGAGGAAATACAAATGCAATTACAATTTACTTCTGTTTTGGAGAGAATTTAGCTTTCTGTTGTTACAGCAGATGGCTATTTTAATTCACCAGAGACCGCTCAGACATGTGAAAATTGTTTACGCTTTGATTTGCTGTAACATACCTACTATTAATATTACAACAGTATCTCGGAGTATTGGTCGCGGATCAGGACCAAAAGATCCGGGCGCTCCAAACATCCAAGCAAATGTTTAAAATCTAAATATAGGAGTTAACAGATGGACAGATGCAGTTAGGAAATCATAGTAAAGCATGAGACAACGTAAACACTGATGATCTCAATACACCAGTAGCCTAACGACCACCGTATTTTTGGTCTGGTGCTTTGAAAAAGTCACTCCTCTTTTAATTTTGTTTGTTTCCTTGAATATTTGTTCTTCAGCCCAACAGTAAACCTTTTTGCGTTCAATTTGTCTTGCTGGTGCTGCAGCAAGGGGAGCAAACAGATGCACGCATCTGCGCGGGTACAGTGTGTTCTATAAAAAGCTCCATAAAACAAAGCAGGCTGAATACGTAATGGTGGCTGTGCCAAAAATTGATAAATTCTGCTGTTACGCACCCATAAATCTCAGCAAATTAGGCCGAGAAACATTCTGAGCGCAGTGCCACGCGTTCCTTCTTTTTCTCGCCTCTTCTCCTGTCCTCAGGTGGGAATGGGAAGCCCAAGAGAGTTCTGGCTGAATCATCTCTTCCACTTCTAATGAGGCGTGAGGTCTTTCCTTTATACTTTTTTTTTTTCTTTTTTAATCCAGTTCTCTGGCAAACTCCACAAAAAGCAACAGTCAAGCAAGGAATTTACCAAACCATCTTCGAAGCCCCTTTGGGCTGGAGAAATAGTATGAAGGCACTGCAGTGAGGACTGAGGTCCTGAGCCTTCTACATATAAAGAAAATAATACCAAAAAATGTCTTTGTTAATAAGGGGAAGTAAACGCGGTTGGCAGTGTTAAAATCAGATGACTAAAAGGTAAGTTGTCGAGAGTATGGCAACAACTAGAGGGGAATATAAGGGAATACGAGGTAACCCCACTCCCCTGCTGCCTTATGAGGTGGGAAGCATCACATGAAGGGCTTTGGAGCTGGGGCTTCTTAGAATCACAGAATGGTTTGGGTTGGAAGGGACCTTAAAGGCCACCCAGTGCCACCCCCTGCCCTGGGCAGGGACACCTCCCACCAGCCCAGGTTGCTCCAAGCCCCGGCCAACCTGGCCTTGAACCCCTCCAGGGATGGGGCAGCCACAGCTTCTCTGGGCAACCTGGGCCAGGGGCTCACCGCCCTCACAGCACAGAATTCCTTCCTCAGATCTCATCTAAATTAATCTGACATATTCAGAGTCAATTTCGGCATCCTTTCCCTTTGCTAACTTCATATTCTGAATTTAAAGAAGCCATGAGTGTCATTTCTTTGATTTATTCCGTTAACCTCCAGCTTAATAAATCTTTATTATTTCTCTCCTTGTCCTGTTTTTCGGTATTAAATGGTTTTGTATGTCCCCCTGAGACTTTCTGAGAAAAGCTGTATATCTTTATAACTTTATGTTGCATAGTAAGTCTGTAAAAATCTCAGTCCCTTAATTTTCCCGATTCTGCCAAATGCCATTATTTACTTAAGTAAACCACGCTAGTATTTTATGCTGGTGAATCCTCTTGAATTTCAGTTGTCTCTCTTTCTGCGTAGGAATAAACACAAACCTTCTCGTAATGCTAGTAGCGGATTCGTAGCTTAATTTACGTGCTTTGTTCTTTCCCTTCTAGAAAAGACCTAAGCAGGACTGAAAAACCACCCACCAAATATTATCTACAGGAATTTTGGGCCACCCAGCAGCATTTGATGCAAACAGTCCCGCCTGCAGTGAGGTTCTGTAGGTCTGCTCAATAAAATTGCTCCTTAGCAGGCATGGGTCTCTGTTTAACGCTATGGGCTGGATCCTTGGTGGATGCACACAAAGGCAGTCACTGGCGTTGATGGAAGTAGACGGGAGGACAGAGGCTGGGAATTTATTTTATAGACCTGAAGGTTTTAAGAAGCGGCATTCTCCAGCATTCCATTGTATTATTTGCTTCTAAACTGTCTATTTTTTCAGCTTCCAAAATGTACACAACCCCAGCTGGAAGCGTTTGACGTTTTTACGGCCGTAAAGCCTCTTCTGCGACGGCTGCCGCACAATGCCAAGGGAGGACGGTGGCTGGAGCCCATTAGCTGTGGCTGATCACCTCTCCAAAGAGATCAGATCCCGCTTTCTGGCAAGCCGACTCACCCTTTGTCATGAGACTGCGCCTGAGAAGCAGCATCTTTCGGGGGACAAAGGCGGAGAATATAAATAGAGAGTTTAAGGTAAAAAAAATCAAACCTGCCTGGCTACAGCTACAATTTTCTCTTCTTTTCAGAAATAGAAAAGGCCTTAAAAAATGTTGTATCCCGCCTCAGATTGCTCGCTTTTTTTAGAAGTCTGGCTTTAGCCATATTCTGCTCTCAATAGTGCATTTTGTGAAGATGTCTGTTCTGTTCGTTGGACCTTAGTTCTTTTTCCCAGCTGCCTCTCAGACCCCTTCCTTTCTCCCTACCTAGCCACCAGCTGACATTTAGATGCACGCAGGTTTTATTCATACGTTTCGTTATCAGTCATTAATCAGCAGTTTAGACGGAACAGCTTGTTTCTCTTGTGGTGAGTCCTCCTGTAAATGCCATTAGCGGTGATTCATATCTTCGGTTGAGGAGTTATTTCTCTAGGAATAAACAAGAGTTTTGCCACAGTTGGGATCACAGCGATGGTCTTTTGGTTTCTAAACTTATGCCAGAGGTAATTTATTCAAATATCATGAATGATTTAGCTTTCTCTGATTGTGGCACTCTTCTTTCTTGAAAAGCCTGCTCCTCATAGTACAGAATTACTTTTTCCTCTCCCATTTTACCCTAAGCAATTATTCATATTATGCAGATTACCATTGCTTTCTAGGTAATCTTCTTTTGCTTTTATGGAACTCTCCCTAAGGAATTTTGCTGTAACACAAAACTCCTTACTTTTTTTTTTAAAAATTAACAAAGTATTACTTAAATGTGACTTACAGTGAGACACTTGATGTAGGGATCAATGTAGTAGATTTTAAAGGCTGCCATTGAATTTTAATTCAATGATATAATAAATCCATCATCGCATACACAAAGAGTTGCAATATAAGTGCAGCAAAATTTGATTAATCTGGTCGGATGAATCTCAGAGGGTTTCAAATTTTGTGAAGTCTCTTGACTTAATTCGGTAAAACTGCTGAAGTGCTCGGGGCTGAGAAAGTTTGAGCCAAGTGAGATACTACCCTCTTTTTAGTTTCCAGAAAAACATTCTGTTTTAAATCAGACCTGGTATGTTTGGGTTTTGTTTTGTTTTTTTTTTCCTTTAGCAAAGGCCAGAACCACGCTCTGTAATTTTGTTCTTACTGATTACCTTTCTCTGGCCTCAGTGGTGTGTTCAGTCTCCTTAACAGCTCTCAATCTAAGGCCCTAGGACTACAGCGGGAGATCACCGAGCCATTAGGGAACTTCCCCCATGGATTTGATTGCAAGTTCAGATACGAACTAGAAACCGCGGTAGCAGGAGAAACGCAAGACGTGAAAGGGCTGTAAAAGCGGGAGGCGGCTCGAGGGACCCATCGAGGTGAAATGGAAATGGGGCACGGCACAACCTTTTCCACCCACAGATGCACTTTGCCGGCTAGCCAACAAGCTCTTTGCAAAAGTGACTGGTAATTTCGGGTTGCATTCTCTTCTCAGCCCTGAGTGACTCTGCAAGCCAAGAAAAAGATTCCATACAATCATTGAAAAACAAGTCCCAGGTAAGCTATTTCAAGCCCAAATCACTAATATCACTTGGCCGACTCGTGTTCCCTGTTTAGCTTTCCATTACCCTTTACCCGTTTTCTCATCTCTCTTTTTCCACTTTTTTTTTTAATTCATCATTTTCTACTCCGGTATCTTTGCTCAACACTCAGCCTTTCCCTAGCTGATTGCAACGGGGACTCGATTCTTCAAACTCCTTTGTGCTTTTAGGAATCTGAAATTAAGCCACAAACGTTTTTTTTCCTCCCCCTGCTGGCATTAGATCACTGCTAGTAGATATTTGATGTTACCCTGATGCACAGTAGTGGCCATTAAAAAAATCATTGACGCTGGCATCTAAAACTTCTCAGCACTTCTTCGATCAAGAGGAGGAAATAATTTCAGTGTCTTGCATTCTGTGCTGTTGTCACTCCTGGTGAATGTTGACATTTTAATGGCAGGCGTCATAATTTCAGGCAGAACAAAAACGAAAATAGGAAAGGTCTACGGCTCTCACTTAACGAGGTCCTGAATTTTCTCTCTCCAGAATGTTTGGTTAGTAATTTCGCTAAAGAACAACGAAGGTTCTTTAGACTTTGACCAACATACATCACCAAGAGAAAATGAAAAAAAACAGAATTCATTAGTGGGTAGTACTAATTGCTACTTATTAATAATTTGTGCCTCCCCAAACAAATACGCAATGTTTCCTGCCTGAAGATCTTACACACTCAAAGACCGATCTAATTGACACTTTCAGTTTAAAGCGAGCCGCAAGGAAAGAAAGAGTAGACAAGATGTGAAAACAACAGTTACACCAACTAACCCGGAGGCTGCTGAAGTCAGTTTGTACGCATTCCCTGGGCCATAATGTAAACAAATAAAACCTCTTTTTGTTTAAAACCCCCCCCAACCCAGTCTTTCCCACTTTAATCCGTTCAAACTGTTTAAAAAAACTACATTATTTTTTTGAGGAACCTGAAATAGAAAAAAAATCAGATTTTTTTTTTTTTTCTCCCATGGGTGGCCTAACTGTAGGAGATGGGTAACACCAGAATCGATGAATCAGATACTGGAAGAGGGACCAGAGAGGCAGTGGGATATTTCTCTTTGTACACCATTAAAACTCTCCTGGATGAAGCCCAGAGCAATCTGAACTAATTAGCCCTGCTTTGAGTATAATTCTGATTCTAATCTTAAAATAACTTTGGTTGGAAGAGACCCCCCCCCAAGATGTCATCTGGTCCAATGCCCTGCCCGGAGCAGAGCCAGCTTCAAAATTAATCCTATGGCCCTGGAGCTTGTCCCGCTGAGCTTTCAACATTTCCGAGGATGGAAATTCCATCCTCGCAAACAGGTATGTAATTAATACAAACCCTATATGAACCGGCCGCACGAGGCTTTCTGTTTCTACTCGCTAGACAGAAATAATGCCTACAGGCGTACGGAGGCAATCAGTCATCGCAAGCTATCCTTTGTTTCCTTCAAAGTCTCCCATCAAATCCCGTAGCCCCTTGCAACAAGCATTACATAAGTTCACTTATTTGCCAAGAAATAGCAACAACCGAGGTACTTAGCTAATTAGACGTTTCTGTCTTTTGCTTTTGACATTTACATCAACTTGAAATTTTGCAGACTAGATTACTGAAAGAATTTTAAATGAATACGGTAGTGATTAAGCATTGAAGATGAATACTAATGCATTTCAAACTGGGTTAGCGCTGTAATGAATTTAACATATCTAGTTTTAAAGTGGACTAATTAACAATTAAGAGTCTCAAGTGAAACTTATTTATATCTGTGTTAAAAAAAAAAAAAATTATAAATATATATGTACACACCCCATTCCCCCACCTGCCCAGTTGTGGAGAGGCAAAGTTCTCAGCCTGGTGCTGGGCAGGGTGTAGCTTCTGCAGTTTTCCACCTTCCCTAGAGTCAGGCATTTTGTCCTTTTCAGGTATCCACCGGCACATCCAGATCCTCCCACACTCCCTTTTCCCAATAGATGTGTGTCCCAAGTCATGCATAGTAGATAGTGAGAGGATTTGAACAGTTGCAACGTGTGATTTCTGGCCACATCCATAAAACCACCTGGGTACCAGATGAATATTCAGCCCCCAAATTTGGATCCATGCGGCTGTCACGTAGCCACATAAACATCTATGCTCCCCTTCGCTGGGTCCCTTAGAGGCAAGCTTACCATTTTCCTTTGCATTTGCAGCATAATGAGCATTTTTCTTTTTCTTTCCCCCCCTTCTTCAGTTCGAACAGCGCAGAAAGGGATAGGAGTGATATTCCCTTTGGACTACAACATCTCTGACAGGTGAAAATTGCTGCATCCCAAAGGGGATTAGCACAGCATTAACTTACTTGTCAAATACAAATGTCAGGTTAATTTTGTCCTTACCTTGATATTCAGAAAATATAAGCTTTTATTCCAAGATCGCTAGAAAGGTTCCTGTGTGCATATTTTAATTACAGTGGAAATGGGTCTGTCTATCTGTAGATCCTGAAGCGCACAAGTGTGTGTGTGTGTGAGAGAGAGACTTTTAAATAAGTATCTTCTATTCATCGTTTTTATTTCCAGGCTTTAAGGCTTGAAAGGACCGCAGGGATCAGCCCCGAGACTAACTGTTTAGAAAAACGCAGGCCAAAAAGCTCCACCAAATAATTTTCTCATCAAGCCTGTTAGGTAGATAGAATGATGCAAACGCTGCAGCATTTTGTTAGCACACGGAGAGCGGCTGCCTGGACACTAACGATGAGGGAAGAGGTAACGGAGCTCTGTTTTCCAAGCTAAGGAAAACAGCGAAGGGTAAGAAACCAGCAGAAATGCTGAGTTAAAAAGTAAGGGAGTAAACATGTTGTAAAGTTGTTTGGGTTTTTTATACGAAAAGGCGACAGGGGTAAAGAAATTTAGTTCAAACAAAAAGTACTCTATTTGTTTTCTAAACCCCAAATGGGTTTTCCAAACCCGTTTCCAAGCCATCAAACAACCCATGTGATGATATACACACATGAAAGCGTGTATATCATCAAAAAACCAACTTGGGGCCACTTGGGCTCTACTCCTCCGATCCACCCTCATCCCCTTTAGCTTACACGACCCCCTTATGGCTTGTCCTTGACTCGTCCACCCAGAACTAGGTTGCAAATTGATTTTGACCTGTAAAGTTACGATTAAATCAGACGTCTACTGGTGCAGCTGCTAAAAGGTCTTTAGAAAGGTTGAAAACGGTAACAGCAAGAAATTTCAGGAAGTTTTATACCTCAGCAGCGGATTAGTCTACTGAATTATTTACTCTCAAGGAAGACCATTGTTCAGCAAAATTTGCTGAGGGACATTCATTTCAATTAATCATTTATAATCAAAACAGTTTGTCTTCAAGGGGGAGGAATCGATATTGTCGATATTGTTAGCAAACGCTGTTTGGTGCTCGGGCACCAATGGCTCAATGCTTTCTGGTACGGTCTAGCCCCCCCGCCAGAAGGTGCTCAGCACTTCCCGGGAATGGCTCAGCATCGTATGGGATTGGACCCAACATCCCCCTGCCAGCACAGATTTCTTCTTGATAAATAGAGTTATAAGAAAAATAATCTGAAGAGGTTTTTCAAAATTGAATGTTTTTTCCCCCCCTTGTTTCCTGAATAGTCTTAAAATAGTCTAACATGGAATAGACTTCACAGTTGGCAAGGATGATGCTCACAAGGATAAATTTCCCAGGTCCGACTTCAGCGGGTATAAATCAGTTTTGAAGGAGCAGTACGGTGGTCCTTCCTCTGGTACACACTCAGCCAAATGCACAAGAGGTAGATATTATGTGTTAGAGCCAACCAAGCCCGAAAGAGATACAGTCAAAACCAGAACACGGGTGAAAAAATTCCTAGTTATGACCTGGAGAGGTCCCAGCTCTACTGGCATTTTCCTTCTTGGTGTTAGCATCCTCTTGGGCGTCCCAGCATTTCAGCGTGGGGTTAAGTGGGCGTTTGGGTGGAGTCCTTTGGGACTGGTGAGGTCTGGGGACATGTTAAGGGGCATCCGAAGCCCATGCCACAGACAGCAGTGCCGTAGCTGCTGCTTCTCTGCAGCTTCTGGTAGGGTGCAGTGGGGCTGGTGGGTCCCTCTGCTCGTGGGTAGGGGTCAGGATCGGGCCTGGGGGGGAAGTCGGGTCAAACGCAGCCTGGGATGGCCAGGAAGGGTCGTGGGGTCCTCAATGAGGGACGGGTCATGATGACAGGAACCAGGGGAGAAATACTGCAGGGACACACTCAGGGGCATGGGAGAGGATGAGAAACTACAAAATAGAGACTTGAGCTTCACGGGGAAAGAAAGCACAGCCCTGCAGGGCTGAGATGCCCAATTCTGCACCTCACCACTGTATTTACATGAATGCCACCAAGGTCTGAAAATAACATTTACTAGTATGAGTCCACATCATGTTATGTTTTCCCAAAATTCACTTACTTATGGCTTTTGTATAATTTATTTTTGCTGTAACTGATTTTAGTTCTGATTTTACTTGAATTTTTATGCTGAAATGTTCTTTTGCAAATCACAGCTTTTCATATTTTGATTATTTATGTGCATGCATATAAAACCCATACAAATACTATATATGTATAATACATATATAAAAATCTCTCTATATAAAGTATATAATCTAAAGCACTAAGGGTGATAAACTACACTTACCACCTTCGTAGACAGTTATTTTGGGAGTGAAAAGAAAGTTTTCAAAATACCAGGAGAAAAAAAAAAAGGTAAATGGGGAAAAAAAGCGATCTTGGAGAAACTCGGAATATTTTCTCCTGTATCCTGTGATTTGTTCCAAGTAAAGCAAAGGGGTTTTGAGCCTCCTGCAGATGGAGGGGCTGCTGCTGGCTGGCGTACGTGCAGCTGGGGATGTGCAACAAGCAGGTGCGTCGTGTGGAGCTGTTAGTAAGAGGAGAAGTGCCAAAAGTCCTGCGTATGCTCTCATTGGGTTTGTAAAACAGTGCTCGGGAGTTGAAGGGAAGGGGAGGAATTCCCCAGGAGCCTGCTGGCAGAGGTTTGGTTCTGCTAGATCATGCAGGGAGAAGGGTTGGACGTGGTCATCAATGGAGGGGGTGAACGCAACGAGGTTCAGGAGGCAACTTGCGGCTTTTAGAGTTGGTTAATCGTATCTATTTCGCAGAGGTCAAGAAGAGAGCAGGGTCCCAGGGTAAATTTTGACTTCTTTGTGAAAAATTCTGCCAAAATCTTTACCAAGAACTTTTGCCTGGGGCAAAATGGAAATGAAAATATCTAGTCATCAGCTGATGTGAAAGGCAGTATTTTTCCTCCACCGTTCTAAATTTGGTGGATTCTGACTTCGGTCAGATTTATGTAACGTTCACCTTTTTCTGTCCCTCGCGGGCGTTATCTCTCGGCATCCTCTTCCGGTATGTTCTGGAGCTGGATTTCCATGTCCAGTCTCTTGGCACTGGAGTCTTTTCTACGCTTGACCCATGCTAGGACATGGAGAGAGGTCTGTAGCTCAGAGATTGGGGGATCCCGTGGGAACATCACGCTCCTGAGCTCTCCTGAGGGCCGAGAGCAAGGCAGGAGGGTGTGCCATCGTGTGGAGTCAAACTGGAAAAAAAATGAGTATTCAGGACTGCAATAGCATTCGTATCAGTTGAGAATGTTTAAAGAAAATATCTAGAGGTTTCCAAATTTAAAGTTTTGGGTTTCAGCATAAAACAAGTCAGTGTTTGAGATTCTTACAAAAAAATACACATTCCCTATCAAAAGGAAACACTTTTCCTGACAAATTAATTTAGTTAAATAAATCAGTGCAGTTTAAAAAAAGTAATTTTACCAATGTAAGCAATTGTTTTAATTATGCAAGCACACAGCTTACTGTAAGAATCGTGCTTTCCTCCCTTACCTAGCAACACATGTCTGTGTACGATGAAGAGATTTGCCATTTGCTTATTCCGTTAAACTAGCTCTATATGTCGATTAATGTATTTTAACTTTGTTCTGTCTTTTTTACAGCCAAGAACAGGGACTATATCAAATTAGAAAGTAAATAAAGCAGAGAATGGTTCCTCTTGCGCTGTGCATACTCGCATTATGTGTCCAAGATAAACATATCCAGGACATTCAAAATTGATTAATTGTGTCTTGCAAGGTAACTAGAATAACTTTTTCCTTTAAAATGAGGTCACATTCTAATAAAACAATTTACCATTTTTAGTCATATATTACAGTAAGTCATTTCGAATCAACTGTAGGCCACTCAACTTGTCAGATCCTTATAAATGAAGATAAACGATGAAAAGAGAAACTGCAAAAAAATGTCCCGACTGTTATCTGAAACATTATTAAAATATTATTAGCAGAATTACTAAATTAATGGAGCTATAGCAATTAATGAAATCATTCTGCTTGTCCAACTCCTCCAATGAGCAAAACAGAATGAAACTATCTATTTGGAGTTCTGATTGTGCATATAAGACAGGAGGAAGGCAGATATACCAGAGGGACAGGCTATGGAGAAGGAGAATGTCAGCAAAAGGTTGGCTCGAGATAACTTTATCTTTAGGTTTGCTTTAGCAACACAATTTTAAACCAGTCATTTCCGTGACGTAGCTTGTTTACTGAATCCCCGACTAAAGAATGCATCACATTTAGCTTTGTCAGAGCGTATAAATAGACGCTCTGAAATGGTGACTGCAGATGCGGACTTTTAGAATAATAATGGTGGTCTCTGAAGATTATTATCATAATCAGTTCATTATGCGTTGTTATCAGAACTAGTTACTATTATCATTATTAATACCATTATCCTTTTTCAGTCGCTGTGCGCAGCCCGGTATTATTGCCTGTCACTCAGGCTGGTAACCTGGCATCCTCTTTGTGATCTGCAGCTCCTCACATCCAGGAGGTGTCTAAATCCTGCCAATTCTTCCCGCATAACAGCTCCCAGATCCTTGTTCAAACGATCTTCATCCTGTACCTTGATTACTGAAGCACCCTGCCTTTATTCAGACCCGTTCTGAACAATGTGGCAGAGAACATTTTCCCTCTCCATCATCCGAACCGTGTCACAACTCCTGTTTTATCCCTCGGGAGAGCAGGGGAGGGGGGACCACGCGTGTATTTCCATGTCCATTGGTGGCCAGCCCAAAAGTATCAATTACTTGAGGATATAAATATCAAAGGAGGAGGAAATGATTCAAACTGGAAGCTAATCCTGGCATAAGATCAAATGGATGTAAATTAGTTAGGAAAGACTGGAAATTAGATGGTTTCTAACTACACGAGGTGTAAAGTTCTGGAACTTCAAACATATTAGTGTGAAAAAAAATATTTCATGCTGGAGGTTATTATGTTTATCAAGGAAATTATGTGAGAGCTTTCCTAGAGACAGAAAATTAAGCTCGTGATCTGCATCATTCGGCAGCAGATTCACTGACATCTTTATTTAAAGATCCAGTTGTTGTTTGTTTGTACATCATTTAAATTCTATTAATCATCTGCTGCAGGGTTTGGCCTGGTCTCCTGCAGAAGCTGGACAGAATATTTTTCCATACTCACACCTTCTTTGACGTGTGAAATGGGGAGGAGGAGGAGGAGGGAAGGGAGTTGTCCTGGGATTTAGTGGAGAGAAGTGATACTTTTAGGGATAGAAGGTACGTCAGGGTGCACCACAGCTCCTCATGCTATTAATATCCCTGGTATTAATAAGGTTGGGGTGATTTACTTCTGTGCTTAAGGTGAAACCAACCGCTTGATCTGAAACCAGGAAGGGACAGTTTGGAAATCATAGTGCAGGTTTTTCTGCTGTCTACTGAAGCGCAGGGCGTGACCCATACCCGAGGCCAATGCTGGGTGTTTTATTTCATAAATTTCCCGCTGTGTAAGGAAATAATTTACATCGATTTACCAATTGTTTCTGCTGATCTTTCTTCCTGTGGCAAGTTGCACCTGTGCCTGTTTGTGGTGTTTGGTTTTTTTTTCTTTTCTTTTTGCTATGGTTCATTATTTGTTATACACTATTGGTATAAATGTTGGTTTTCACAGTGAGGGTTCTCAAACACTGGAATAGGGGCCCAGAGAAGTTATGAAATCTCCGTCCTTGGGCATATTCAAATATGTTTTTCCTAAGCAACATGAGTTAACTTTCAAGTGGGCCCTGCTTGGAGCAGAGGATCCAATACCAAGTGGCAGGGGGGTTGGAATACTACGATCCTTAAGGTCCCTTCCAACCCAAACCATTCTATGATCCTCAGAAGTTCTTCCAACCTAAATTATTCTGCGAAGTTGTAGAGCTGCAGAATATGTAAACAGTGGCGGATGGGAACGTGTGACACGGACATCTGATAAACACCCATCAACTACCTGACGTTTGGTGTTTGACTTGTAAATCCAATGGTACCCTCATCCTATATTGCTGGATTCTTCTCAGTCACTGATGAGGTCTCACTTTCTCTGCAGAGTAGGTTGTCGTGTCCACGACCGTACAGAGCATCCTTTCTGTTCATTAGGCACGGGAGCAAAACTTCTCAAATGAGAGCTTTAAAATGAGAGCAACAAGTATGAGATGGCAAATGACATGCTTGTAGTCTGTGTTTGACCCAAGATTCTCAACAAGAAGAAAATTTTTCATGAATAGCAAATAAGGTTGTACTATTCATCAAAGAGATGGAGTTCTGCACTTCTGTATGATAAAATATTTGGACACCAAATTTAAACTGTAATGCCTCGGGGTATATTTTTTGAAAATTTTGATCAGTTCTAGTTCTTAACAGATAATATTTTACAGGTCTTGACCAGGCACTGGGGCTTGTCAGTGGATTTCTGCATGATGAAAAGTGGTGCATGTGATCAAAACCAGAATACATTTTTCTGGGTTATTCAAACTCAGATTTTCCCCTAAGGCTCCTGGACATGTTCCTTGGTTGCTGTGACTGAAGCGTGGGGACTAAGACGCACTCCTATAACTGAACAAGACTGATACTGACACCGTAATACAGGTTTGATTTCAACTTCATACCAGCTATATCACGTTAGACAAAGATTTTCAAAGAAATCTAAAAGTTAGTATCCTAAAAAACCTCAGAATTTGATCAGAATTTATATCGGTAATATTTTGAAAATCTCAGCGTAAAACATCGTTTCCAAATTTGCCTTAAAGCAGAGCCTGCACAGTTCATTAAATAAATAATTAAAGAGCAAAACTGTTCATAATTTTAGAAGCATAGTTTTAATTTTGATTTATGAAAAGGAGGACATTGCAAAATTGCTTTTCCAACTTTCTGTCTCTGATTGTCTTTAGGGCACGGGAATATTGTGCTTCCTAATGATGCATGTTATCTGTTTTACTGTCCTAGACTTTCATTCTGGGGCAGTGCTTGTATTTTCAACCTATTCAGCAGAAAAATCATCTTACTGCAGAATTTTCTCAGCCAAGTTGCCCGAAGGTCACCTTGAACGATATTAAAGGAGTTCTTTCCTCTTCTTGTTAAGGTCTTTGCTGAAATAATCATGGTCCCAGTTGTCCCTTCCTGGAAGAATCAACCTTATGGAAGATCCATTAAGACAACATTGCTGTGAGCTTCTCCTTTTTATTGCCATTCTGATGAGAGGAGAACACCGGACTTCTAACAAAAAGGTCACAATGTCTTCCATTAATAGGTATGATAAATTAAACTAGACGAGTGAAACTTGAAGAAATTTGTACTCACACCCTACTGCCTCCGGTAGTTCTGAAGGCTTTGAGAACACAGGCGAAGAAGCTCAAACATAGTTTTGCTATAGCTGGAAAGTTGCTCTTCAAATGTTGTGTAAGGTCCAAAGGTAAGGATGTCACCAAGAGAATATTGAGAATGACTGCCTTAAATTTGCTTCTTTTTTCTTAAGTGTGTCAGGTTGGCAAAGTGCACTTCTCCCCCTCTAGGTTCTTGCATGATGGACGCCAACCAGAACCTTCTCTGACTCCCATCAGGAACCGTGGAGTGTGCCTTCATAAGATGTTTTCATGGAAACAAGACACCTCTCTATTCCTTCACTCACCAAAGCCAGAGCCTGGTCTAGATTTCAAAAGTGTGATGAACAAGTACCTAGTCAGGTGGAAGGACTTCTTCCAGCCAGCTTGGAATTCCTGACCTGTCTCCTCACAGCTATTTGTATGAAAATTATTTCCTTGCTGTCAACAGCCATAAATATGAATGAGGTCAGTTAGACCAAGACATCCTAAATAATACTGAAATCCCTCATTGGTGGCAGCATTGTCTTGCCAATTCATGGATCTCTCTACGGTTCTGTGCTTTGGTTGTCCCATTTGTGCTAAATTAGATGAGTTCAGGGGCACTTGAGGATATCAAGTGGAAATATGTTCTTGCAGGAAAGAGGGGAGGTGTGAGGGATACAGAATCTGTTAAGGTGCAAAGCATGCAAGCATCGTTCATGGCTGAACACGTCTGGCAGCAAAAGCTGCGATATCACCGTTAGGAAACGACATCTGATTCTTCATACAGATGTCAAGCCCGTGCTGTTGTGGAACGTGACAGTAGAGTTCCATATCCATCAAGGACGTTGCAGGACATGACAATATGGGACAAGCTCCAACATTAGTATACGAGGTGACAGCAAATCTTGTACGCAGCGACATTTTCCTTAATGTATATCAAAAAATGTATGTTTGGGAGAAAGACTGAAGCATTTTTCAACTTTTCGATTTAGTAAACAGCTAGAGGCAGATGAACCAGCTGTCTTGCAGTGCTGTTCCTTGCCATTGAATGAAGGGTACAAGATGAAACAGAAATTGCCCATATGGGTTCCGTGCATACGTTTTCCATTGTTGTGTCTGTGCTCAGGACAACACAGATCACAGACTTACCCTTTCGCAATCAGGTAATGGACTCGAGTAATGTCTAAACATCAAAAACCTGTCTTGAATATGCCTGGGGTTACCATGGAGATAAGTTTAGGAAGGTAGAACTTCTGGTGTCTCAGTTCAGCAAGCACTGTGTGTAGCTTCTTAGTCAAATCACAATTTCTGGAAATCCCACAGGGACAAAATTTGCTGTGGATCTTTAAGTCTTTGCTGAAATTCTATATTTAGATTAGGCCTTTTATTTATTTTTTTTTAATCATTATTTTGTTTCTTAGAGAAATATGGGCATGTGGGAGTGGATACAAACTGAAAATCAAGGACTTTAAGTGAGAAGGCAGTCTGTAACTCAACAGAATTTTTTCATGCACAGCTAATTGCATGCAGAGTTATGCACATAGCAATCAATACTTCAGAACTGCACTGCCAGGACAATCAGACCACTGGAAGCTTTTGCCTCGTAAACAGAAAGATAGCTGAAGCAAATGGGCTACGCTTGTGAAATCCGTGCACATAAATTAAGGATATGTAGGAAAAGGGAATGTTTTCATTAGACCAACGAGTGTAGTATACTATTCGAACACAGAAACCATACACACATAGACATTATGCACAGACACTATATGAATTCAATAAGTCTAAACTATATATAGCAGTTAGAGGTATAAGCCTCCCATCCCCCTTAGAGTCCGAGACGAGGGTAGTGAAGCCTTTTGTACAGAAGAGGGAGATTGAGTTGGGGACCACCCAAGGAAGTTGTATACGTAAAAGTCCCTTGGATCAGGTGGGATGCACTTGAAGGTGCCAAAGGAGATGGCTAATAAGGCTGCGAAGCCTCTATCTCTCATTTTTGAAACCACCTGGTGGCTGGGAGACATTTCTGGCTGGAAAAAGGCAAAAATCAAACACATCTTCAAGAAGAGGATCTGTGAGGTACAGGTCTTGACAGCTTATCCTCGTTCGCTGGGAAGGCTGTGGAGAAAATCCTCCTGGACGCTTTTCAAAGCATCTGAAGGACAGGAAGGGGAAGAGGTTGCTTCTGACCAACCTGCCTGCTCTCTGTGGTGAGCTGACTGCCTCTGTGGGTAAGGGAAGAGCAGCTTATTCCGTATACCTTGACTTCAGCAAAAGGTTCAGCACAGTTGGCCGTAGTATCCTTAATAGCCAAACTGGTGAGATATGGGCAGAAATATTTACGGACAATGGATTAACTGGATTAGGTAATGAGTCCTCAGTTGTTTTGCCTTAGCTTTACGGTGTGTTCCTGTGTACTTTTGTGCCTTCACTTGTATTGGCAAATACCAGCTGCCATCAGCCTGTGCTCGGGTGCCAACTCTGAGTGCTAAGGGGAAGTTATCTGAGCAACCTGATCTAGTTGAAGATGTCCCTCCTCATTGCAGGCGAAGGTGGACTAGAGATGACCTTCAAAGGTTCCTTCCAACCCAAACCATTCTATGATCCTTAATTTCATTTTTTTAACTTGACCAAAGGTTAACTTTTCTGTCTCAATGATGGTTTTGCACTAGAATGTACGTAGAGATTTGTATTTCATTCTTACTTTGTCCAAGTCAATTCAGAGTCTCTAGACCTGACCGGCATGCCAAGCAATCCCTGCTGCCCCTCCGCAGCAGTTCCTGGTAAAAGAATTCCCCAACGTGAAGCTAGTGCCGTTTTCTTGACCTATATTTGTTCAGCCCTCCTCAATATGTCACCCGAGAAGGTCATGGCTTGTATTGTCATAGGACATATTGTATATATTCAAAAGAGGACTGGGATCACAGCAAAACGCCAGAGATTACAGAGTCTTTTATGGCTCCTGAATAAAGATTAAGCAGCGCAGTCACAGCAGGTTAGTACCTCTGCAGTCATGGGACTGTGGCAGAATGCAGAACCGCTGTTTTAAAATAATACTACTGGAATGGAACTGCATCAGGTGTTTGACTTTCAACAAGAAAAGAAAATAGTCTAGTTTAAAGCCTTTTCAATATTTAATTTATGTTGCCTCCCCGTTTTTTCTTGTACTGCTTGTTAGTTTCAGTTCTTACCTTTTTATTTAAAATATCTTTTTTTTTTTTTTTGGTTCTATTTTCTTGAATTTTTTTCTTTTTTTTTTTCTTTTCCTCTGGGACAAATTCTGTCTGTGCTACATCACTGTGACTTCAGAGTAAGTCAGGAAGACTCAATCTGGATTTACGCTAATTTAAAACTAACCGTTAGCCTAAGGGAGAGACCAGATTTTAGATATAAAGCTGGCTTGTACGGTTACCACACATCTAGGCTGGAGGCACATGAGTGGGCTCAGCAACTCTTTGTGTGACAGCCGTTGAGCAAGCAAAGCCATCACTGTAGAGGCAACCAGGGAGGACATGTCCCTGGGGACAGCGTGAATGAAGATGCCGTTCCATCAATCTGCATGTAGTTTATTCTCTGTAACGTGTAAGTTAACTTTGATTGCGGGTTATTTATAAAATGCATTTCACTTGCATGCTGCCCTAATATGCCAGTACTTTTTCGTTCTTGGCTGCTCTTGGGCTTTGTGACCAATTCAGCTGTTGTGAGTGTTCTCATCTTTTCATTTTATAAGAGACACTCTCAATCTTTACCTTTTTCTGTGATTTTAGTCCACATTTTACTGTGCAGATTCTCAAATCCTTTTCTCCTGTGCATAGTGCATAAAAAAATATAATAAAAACTAATAAATACACTCAGAGATGTTTAAGGCTTTCTCAGGTAAGCCATGACAGTTAGTTTAGTTACATTTAGAAGGAAAAGGAAAATATAAAATATATTTTGAAGACACAGCCCAATTTTTTTGTTGTTTTTCTTACAGTTCCACCCACCACCATCAACAGAGCTCTGATACATTTGTCTGGTAATTATATCGTCCCAGGTAACTTCAGTTCATAGAGACGAGAGGATGGAGAGGGAAGACAAACAAGCACCGCAGAGAAATTTAATCCTTCATCGTGGCATCTGGAAGCTAGTCCTTATTTCTTGGACGTACACAAGTGGATGAAGGGCATATATCTTCTTTTAACCAGGCTCCGAGTCAGCCAGGTGCGTACCAAATCTCCACGGCACAGGCAGCGTGAGATGATGGGTTCTCACCTTGCTTCTGCTCAAGAGCAGACACCAATTCTTTCTGCTCACAAACCGTTCCAGGCGAGGAAGGGCTGTAATCTCTTCTATACAGAGGAAATCAGGTTCAAGAACAACAACAAAGCCTCACCATTATAATCTTTGTTAGGCAGGTTGGAAGTCCTTCAGCTCCTGAGCCATGTGACAATGCCTCATTCCAAGAATCACTGAATAATTTAGGTTGGAAGGACCTCTGGGGTTGTGTGGTCCAGCCTCCACTAAGCAGAGGGGGATCTAGGAGGGCTACCTAGATCAGGCTGTCCATGGCCATGATCGTCAGACTCCTGGTTGGCTTCTTGCTTCTCTCTGTATTCATACAACCCTGAGTCTAAATTCCCTTTGTGGCTCCAGCTTTGAGGACGTAAATGCTCGGAAGGATCGTATTGACCCCCATCAGAATAATAAAATGCTGCAATCAAGCTAATGGAAGCCAGACCAACTCATCAAAAATTCCAACAGGTGAAAAAAAATGATTAATCAACTATATTAAAATACGACGGGGATGCATTGATTCACTTCCCTGTAGTAGGTGCTTGGGCATCCACTTGCAGGAATCCTGCTGAAGCCTGCAGAGGAGCTAATCCACCTTTCAGCTCAACATCTGTTTTTAGTGGAGGGCAATAAGTAATACACGAGATACCTCTGAAGATAAACTAACAAATCAGCATGGATAGCAAAATGTTCTTTGAGATGAAGATCACATTCAGTAGCCTCCAGGCAAGGAATGTATTTTCAGTGCTGTGAGAAGCAAAGACTACTTACGGAAAGCAATTCATGCTACTACAAAAGCCATAAAGAAAATTGTGGTAGAAAGAAAGAATGTGTACTGCAAAGGTGAGCAACAAAACATACAAACTAACTTCAGCGACATAATTAGATGAAAAGACAAGAGCTGGCAATGTGATAAGTGTCTTAATACAGTGAGCAATGAACTGTTAGGCTGGAAAAATATGACAAAAAGCCATCTGAAGATGAACGTGTCAGAGTGTTCCCTTACACGAGGTGAATGGAGTGAAACGTCTGAGCTGACAGAGAGAGGAGAATTGGGCAAACTTGCTAGCACCTTCTGCCACTGACAAGTTTACTCTCAACCTTCCTCGGCAATAATTATCCAGTTGTTGAGTAATTACAGTGTTCGTATCACACAACATGGATGGAACAGCACTCTTGGACCACCAAAGGACCTATCCATATCCCTTGACTAAGTGTCTACAGTATGAACAGTGCCAATGAACACTGGGGATTCTACTCAAGGAGAAGATCAAGATGTTCAGAAATCAATATACGCAAGTGGCATTTGTCAAGAGCATGCTGACAAAATGCAAAGTTTTGAATGCCTGGAATTAGTCACCTATTTTTATATAATTAATTCCTCTGCGGTCTGATTCGGGTTCTCCTCAATCAAAGCTGGTTTCACTCTTTCTGCCTCCAAAAGAGCTTTCTGAAGGCGAGGTGAGCACATGGGTATCCTGCCCCGGCAGTCGGGTGTTGACCACGGCCCTGAGCAGGTCACCATGGATTTACCAAGGGAAAAGTCTGGCCATGACACTGAAATGGAATAGACACTTGGTGATAGGGCAATGTAAAAAAAAAATTAAAGTTTCTCCACATGCAAACCTATTTAATTTAGAAAAGTTTAGATATTTTTATTGTTATTATATTATCCGAACTGACCCTTCCATCCCTACGTATTAATCTCAAATGTACTTATCTGGTTGCTACTCAAGAGAGAGTATTTAATTTGAAACTCTCTTTAGCAATACAGAGAGGAATTCATTGCTGTGCTCTATCTTTGTGCCTAATCAACTCCTTTCAACACAGAATCTTATTAGCAAATCCCTTGAGGAGCAGTTCTTGTTTGTGTTGGAAAGCAAAATAAAGTTCTTGTGCACTCAGTGATAATGGCTTAGTTACAGGCCACGTTTTATGAAGGGCATTATCTCTAATATGTGTCATTTCAAAAAGATTGGAATATTTATTTATTTTGGGAGTGAAAAATGAGTTCTAAAAAGTGACAAAGATTTGTGATTACTTTGTTGATTGGACCCTATTCCAAATTCTCTGAGCTAAGAAGAAAAACAGTGTGTCTAGTTTGATGAGGAATTAGAAAGTTCGTAACCTGATGAGTACCTAAATGAACCAAAACGAACCTAACTGCACTAAACCAGCTCAAAATTCATGTAGTTTAGACAGGAGGCCACACAGAATGGACGGTGTTTTGGTTTTTGCTCTTTCCTCAAATATGAGATTCAGGGGCTAAACGGGCCAAAATGATTTTTTTGTTACACCGATATCATTCCTGACTAATATTTGATCTGTTCCTCAAGCTTCTTCTAATGTGGGATAATCTACCATTTCCCTGAGAAGTCTCTTAGAACGCTTAACAGGTACATACACATCATCTCGTGCTCTATCCATTTTGCAGACCTGTGAAAGCTTGGAGGCAAGTGAATTCCCTTACTTTCAGTCAAGAAATAACCATATAATTTTCTCAGCCCTCCCTCCCACCCCCAACACCCCACCAGGATTGATGGGGACACAATCCACTAACTGTAGGTGGAGGGGAAATCCATGGAATTTGCGTTTCACCCCAAAGGGAAAAACCTAGCACACAAACTGCTCTGCCCCCCACCCTACCCCCCATTTATCAGAGAACCTGTTCTGCTTTGGAATTTTTATTATAGTAATGCAATTACTTTTGTCAAGAAATCTATCACTTGACTTGATTCTAAGAAAAAAGGAGCAAGGATTCTTAATAATTAATAAAATGACACTCCTTTAAAAAATGTCACCAACTTTATTATACTGTAGCTGGCATTCACAGTCACTTAACGACCTGGAGAACGAGAATTTCTTTATCTGTTACTGGAATCTGCTGGTATTGAGAAGCAGAGAGACAGAACATGAGCTTGTTGGATGACAAATGCTGAAAGTTTGCTGAAAGATGAAGCAGGATCTTTGCAAAAGCTGAGGGTTTTTTCCATCCAATTGAAGCGTGACAGCAGGAGCTAAGTCTACCTAATGAAAGCCATCGCTTCAGATTCTTCTGTATCTAGGAACTCAGCTGCCAATGATTTATGCTAAATTTAGGAAGCTAAATCCCCTTATGTTCCTGTCTACTGTAGGTGACTAGACCAAGCTCTGTGTTTCTTGCAGAGGTAAAATAATTGTTTGTATTGACTAAAATTTTGTTGATGAATATAACATTTGATGGGCATATAGCAGATAAACATTAGCTACCGGGGCTGCTCTGTCACATCGTGCATTGATTTTTTTCCATCTGATCTCTTCAGGCAATCCATCCGTGAACTAAGATTCGAGAGTTGAAAGGTGCGTTCAACCTGTCAGCTTTTAGCTTGGCTCGGTGCAGCCGTTGGTCTGACTCTCAATTACTCTCTAATCTAGAAGACCTACGAAGTAGGTAGAGATGACCTTTGAAAATAATCCTTTTACTGAGCCTTGTGAAGATGGAATATGGACTCGAGTTTCTTGACCTGATTCCATCAGCAAATGCTGATTCATTGAAATGAAAATGTTTTGCAGAAAATACTTTCTGCAAAAAAAGAAAGATGGAACTTTCACTAATTCACAGGCAGGAGCCTGGGGGAACTGGCTGCTTTTAGACCAGCTCACGTGACTTCTTGGAAGTAACCTGCTCTCTGGTACTCAGGGACATCCCTACCCATGGCGTGCAGGCAAATTCTTCCTCCTGGTAGCAATGGCGGTAGGTAGACCAAGGCTCCCAGATCCCTCCCTGCCTTTACTGGTCTTTGCCATGGGGGTAAGAGCTCCTGTTCCATCCAGAAAAACTACCCACCTTTGCAACCTTTCTGTAGTGTTGAGGCCTAGCTCCACCTCACCTCGCTTCCAGCACGTTGGTGAGGATCAGAGCTAGGACTACAACTGTCTGTACACTGAAATTTGTTAGGGGCAGACACTTTCAAGGAGCAATCCAGGCCACCAAAGGTCGGAATCTGTCCATGGGAACATCAGTTGTCTCCATTTGTTGTACAACATGACTGCACAGCTCAAGGTACTTGAACTTAGGTGGCGTGAACTGAGACCAAAGGAACTTCAATGAGAACTGCCCCTTGGGAGATCTCTTTAATGAAAATTTGGCTAACAGTTTCCTTGGTATGGTTGCCGCCCAACTATTTTAACACTTGCTATGTAGAGTCTCATCCTAAATTCTTATAATAGATGTCTTGTAACTTGTGTGACATTTCATACCAATATATTACCAATTGCTATATTAATGATACTTCATAGACAAGGGGAGATTTCCCATAGCAGGCTGCCCGTAGAACTAAGTGCAACGTGTTTCAGTCCAAGGAAATGGCAAGACTGGACCCAAATTATACCCGTATACATATATAATATACGAGAAATCCTAAAATCATTTGGATACTTTCAAGGAAGCTGAACCCTGCAATGATTAATCTGCAATAAACCAGCAATTACTGTGCATGCCACTCCTTGGAGAGGGGAAAAAGTCTTGGCTGTAAGAAGCGTTTAAAAGCAAAATAGACCAGTTGCTAAGTAGTTGCCAAGATCCGAGCCTGAAATCAAACCCCTGTAAGTGCTAAGTATGAGAAGTAAAGCGTTGTAATTATTTACACAGTCCTTCTTGTGTTGGGCTTGCCCTTGCCACTTTGTTAGTCAAAATGGGGATGAAATGAAAATCTGTGTCCCGGCTCAGATGATTCGGAGCCATACGAAGTCCTTGAAACCTGAGCTGTTACTGCAGACCCCACAGCTGCATCTCTGGCCGGAGGGCTCCAAGGGATGCCCGACACTTGCAATGCACGTGTCTTCCAGGCAGGCCTCCCACATTCGGCTGTGTGACTCTTCCCTGTGCGTTTAATGATGTGTTCCCTGCCCGTGCCGCGCTTCCCTCCCTCTCCCCGTCTCCTCTCGGCGTGGATCTCAAGGTTGTGAAAGAGCAGGAGATGAATAGTCATCTAATCAAATCAGCCCGCCCTGAAAAGGTCAGAGCCGTTGCGGGAGAGTGTTGACTATCACGAGCTGCCACCAAAGGGAACTGCGGCGTTTGGAAGCTGCGCAGAGAATCCAACACAAATTTGGAAGGGAAATAGGGATCGCCTCTCTGCTCGGGGCGATCCATGGCTGATGGCACCTTCACAGCTCTTTATCCCTTCTTTCGAGAGCCCGGGGCGCGGATCCCCTCTTGCTGCCACATTGCTGCACACCAGCAAACCTCCAGTACCATACTGGGGTGATCCTTGCTGGCACCAGCCGAGGCAGAGCCTGCTGTTCTGCCTCCAGACCCCAATCCCATTACCCAGCTCCTCACGGAAACGATTCAGGAGGGGCCATATGGAATTTACTTACCAATGCCGTTTAGTTTCCCCAGCGCAGACATAACTCTCGCAAACTACTTTGTGTGGAGCTGGGGAACGAGTGTTTGCCACAACGGAGCGTGAGGGCTTGTGTATTTTTAGCTAACGCATTATTCCTGGCATTCCTTTGGAGCAGACACGGTAGTTAAAGCCTCTGTTTATCCATCCGGCTTCCCTCCTTAAATACAGTCTGCCGCTTCTCATCTGCTCCTCTCTCGGCTGGGGGTTAGTCACTTAATCACTTCATTATCAATGACTAAATGGGGAAAAGGACTGGCAAAAATCTGAACTTCTCCAGTAGCTGGAGACCAAAGGGTGGAAAAGGTGATGTATTTTGAAATCCCCTGGCAGTAGCGTTAAACGAAAGCCACCGGGAAGCCAGCGTTGGTTTTGTTGTTATTTTTTTAAATGGAACACTAGATGATTGACTTCTCGGTTTGAACTTCCACTGGAAGTCTCTGCCGCCATGCAGCTAATTGCACCTAATGAAGTTTAGCTGAACAGTTTGGCCTAAGCTATGCTGGAGGGAAATAATTTAGCCAGAGCATCTTTGGAATTAGGCTGCGAGTCACATTGTGTCTTGTCTCAAAGCAAGGGAAAACTTTATTTCTGCTGTGCCTGAACACTTACCGGGTAATGAATAATAGATGTGTGTTTCTCTTAATAGATATTTCTTAATAACCAATCTAATACAGTATCCATGGCTGATACTCCAAAATATTTAAGCACTGGAAAAGAAAAATTATTCAAAAATGTATATTTACAAAAAAACACCCCGCTTTGTTGACAAGTACATCTCCAAACTGAAAAATACAGACCACTTCTGTATAATGCTTTCCTTTGAAAACAGGGAATCACTACTTTTACACGCTAATTAATCCCAGAAGGAGATGTTTCCTGCTTTTGCACTTCTTGGCCTAACCTCTTGAATAATGTTTAAGGTTTATGCAGTCCTGATCGTTTGCAATACGGCAGGGATGCCCCGGTTCGAGTGGTGTCCGGCTCCTCCAGCTTGGCCCAGGGACGCTCCTCCTCGAGCCCAGCCCTGGGAAAAGGAAAGAAGCACCGTCCACGTTGCGGAACAGGTAAATTCTACACCATTAAAACCTGTTTCCCTGTACCCGTGTGTGGGAAAATTTTCAACATTTTAACATGTACCGTGCTCAATTATTAAAAATATCTTTCTGAGCTGGTGTTAGAAATGTTTCTTCCGGTAAAGATAACCATATCAAAACGCGTTTCATACCGTGAGATGCTCTGGTCCTCGGGCTAGTTTCATTTACACCGCTGTAAAGGGGGAGCGATGCTATTGAAATCAGCGTAACAGCTTCAGGCTTAAGTAGCGAGGCAGAGGTAATGCATTACTCTAAGATAAACAGCAAATTAAGAGTAAGCAAGAACCCTGACATCCCTGTAAATTACGAATCTCGGTTTAGATCCTTCACGCTTCTAGCAGGACCCTTCCTATGTCATCCGAGATCGTTGTGGTCTTCGTTCGGATGATAAAATCCTGTAAATCTGAACGTAAACCCCTTTGCTTTCCCATTTTTGTTTGTTTTGGGGGTTTTTTTCCCCTGAATATTATTTTGTGCGCCCGGAGAGAAAACAGCTGCTTTTTCCTTTGCTTTCTTTTCTTAAAGGGATTCAGGTAAACGGAGAGCAGGGTAAATATATATAAATATTTGTTGAATTTCACCAGATAAGCCTTCCCTTCAAGGGGATAACAGATTTCCTGTAGACAGCATCACCTCCTCCGGCAGGAGGTATGGAAGAAGGGACGGCAAACTTGCCAAACCCTCCTCATTCCTGATAAGTGGGTGCTTGGAAATCTAGGAGCTGCTTAGGATAAATGGCAATGTGTGCTGTGGGCACCTGAGTTAAGTTTAAATTAATGAGCTGGGGCACAGCTGCTGTAGATGGGCTCTCAGGTTGGCTGTTTGTCCATGGGTGGATCCTCCTGAGCTTGAAGGGACTTATTTGTGCTCCTCTGCTGCCAGCTTATAGCTCAGGAACGTTGGTGAAATGGGTCTGGAGATCCCAAATCTCCAAGGTTTCCAGCTGGTTTCAACCCTGCCATGTGCTGCTCTAGTCTTTGCTGGAGACCAGGAGCACGTTCCCAAGGAGAGCTCGCAGCAAGCAAGAGACTCTAAGCTTCTTGCTTCCCAACAAAAGATGTGCCTGCCTTCTGTAAGAACACATGAATTTTGTTAAATTGGCAGCTCTGAACAGAGAAAACCCTGCGCTGAAAGGCAGGGGGCTTCTGGAGCAGGCTATTGCTCTTCTTGATCACTCCCCCAGCCTTCTCCTTGTGCTGCTGTAATGTGTACCTTGCTGCAGGCGATAAAGCTCTCCAGTTAAAAAAAAAAAAAAAACCACCACAAAAAAAATTGTGTATCATATTCTGTTCTGTATGGCGCTAATGTGAAAGTGAGAAAATAGCAGCGCTTGCTCTTGATTTGCATATGCTAAAACGGGGGCAGATTTCTGGTGGTGTTTTTCTTTAACTACTATTTTTCAACCTTATGAAAAACCTACTTTCAAATAAAGCCTGTATGCTTCTTTGTGCCCCCCAAGCTGGTGCGATCGCAAAATGTCTGTCCCAGGCTACCCTGTCTCCCACTTTTTCCAAGTGGGATTTTTTTACCCGACGGCATGCGAATAACGCCGAGGAACGGAGCGGCTCATCACAGCCCGTTAGCTCGCACTAAAATTTTTTTCTCCATCAACAGCTTTTTGACTCGGCTGTGGCTTGAATGTAAAACAGATGGGTGACTGTGCCGTTCGCTTTGCTGAGGTGGTTTTATTAGTGCCGCAGGATAAGGGGTAGGATGTTTACGGGAGTTCTCGCCATCGATTCAGTGCGAGCAGAGCTGGTGGAGGGACAAGCGCTTCTGAAATCCCCCGTCTGCTATTTGGACTTGGAAGGTTTCAGGCGCATCATCACGCGGCGGCAGCGAGCTCAGGTGATGAAAGCTTTTTGGTTTCTGTCCTTTGCGGAACGGAACATCCGTCAAAATGGACAATGTTTCACTACAATGGAGGGTGATTGCGAGGAGTTTTGGACCTCTGCGTTTTGGCATCTTTTATTTTGAAAAAGAAAAACAAAAAAACCCTTCTAACTCTTAAGGAAAAAAAAAAACAACAAAAAACCAACAACAACCAAAAAAAACACCTAAAGAAACCCAACCTAAAATAAAACACACACAAAAAAACCCCACCAAACCCGAGGAAAACAACAATAGTAGTATTCCACCAGCATGGCTTAGAAGTAGAACTTCTTAAAAAAAAAATAGAATAATAAAATATCTACCGATGGATTAGGCCAATTGTCAAAAATATCTTGTCTACTCATTTTGTGCTGTAGTGATTGGAAGCAGCTCCATCTTTGCCTGGCCTTTTCTCACCCTGAAGAACCCTTGGAGGACAGATGTCATTGCACAGCGCCGCAGCTGGGGTCCCTCCTGGCCCCCAGCTGCGGTATCCTCCACTTTCTTTTGCCGGTAGGATAAGATGACTGGTGGGACTGGAAAGCAAGCTAGCCAGTAGCAGCACACGGATGAGGGTTTTTTCCTCAGGAGAAGGGTTGATCGCG
Organism: Rissa tridactyla; assembly: GCF_028500815.1. NCBI lineage: Eukaryota > Metazoa > Chordata > Aves > Charadriiformes > Laridae > Rissa > Rissa tridactyla. The sequence goes on along the minus strand of NC_071497.1, from coordinate 86,189,665 downwards.
CTGGTGGTTTCCACAAACCTTCCCGTTTCCTTTTCCACGGAAGCATGGGCAGATGCATCTCTTCCGGCAGGAAGCATTTTGCCATTTAGTGATATGAAAAGAGAAAATGCTTGAACCAAGTTATTATAGTTGTGCCTGCTATCTTTGCTTATTCAAAATAACTTCCTCTCTGGAACATTATTTGGAGTGGGGAGGGCAGGAAGGGACGTGGCTTTAGCTGTAACCGCGGGAACGAAGGGTTTCCACTGGAAGATGAGGGTAGAATTTTGATTAGGTAGTAGGAGGAAATTCTTTGCTGTGAGGGCAGGGAGTCCCTGGCCCAGGTTGCCCAGAGAAGCTGTGGCTGCCCCATCCCTGGAGGGGTTCGAGGCCAGGTTGGCCGGGGCTTGGAGCAACAGGGACTGGTGGGAGGTGTCCCTGCCCAGGGAAGGGGGTGGCACTGGATGATCTTTACGGTCCCTTCCAACCCAAATCATTCTCTGAGCAGAGCTGTGGTCCCCCTTCTGCCACTGCCCTTCTCTCTGAGCCCAACCCAGGGATGAGCCTCCTCAGTACCGCACCTTCCTATCTTGCAAAGGGGGGTTGAAGACGATTCCTGCCTCCATTTAATTAAAATAAAAAAGCTGGAATCTAAGCTAGATGTGTACATCCTAGTTCCCCTCTGTGTGCTAGGGTACCAGTATCAGTGTTAGGTTGGTGGTTGGACTCGATGGTCTGAAAGCTCCCTTCCAACCTAGGCAATTCTATGATTCTATCACAGACTTAAATACCCAAGGTAATAGAAAATGATGTATACATATCCCATGCATCTAATTCTAGGAATTCATATTCCATGGTAGCCAGAGAGAGGATGAGATTTGCGGAGAAAGCTTACAAAGTCAAAATGGTATTGCTATGCTAATTAATTTTAATTGAGCCCAAATAAATCTCTCCCTTCTTTTTCAAACAAAAAGAGACTTTATGTCTCTCTCCCCTCAGTATCTCCTGCAGAGCCTCAATGGAAATATTCCTTTGTATGCATTTTTTTTCTACATGTGCGGAGGATTTATGAAAGGAAGAAAGTTCCTCAAGTTGTCATGCAGTGGAAGCTTTCCTTCACCCTTTTCTGGGCACAGTCCCTTTCTCCCGGGAGCTGCAATAATTCTAAATCTAAAGTGGCAGCTCACATTTCCGAAGCAACACGTCTTTTCTTCCTGCCAAATTAGCATTTTCTCCCATTACTGCACCCCTCAAGAAGAACATTTATAATCGGCTCATCCAACAGCAATACAGAGAGTAGTACAACAGCTGGTGCTCGATGATTATTCATGTGTCTGGAAAGGTGACTGTCACGCACGAACCCTCACTGATGTTTTTTGAAGAACTTGTTTCTGTTACGCGTATGGTTGAACTCCAACTGGGTGCTCTATCAGGGGAGCAAATGCGTGCGCATGTTTTTCCCATCTGGATGAAGGCACTCTCATAGAATCATTTAGGTTGGAAGGGACATTTAGGATCATTGAGTCCAACCATCAGCTTGAACCTGCCAAGGCCACCACTAATACATGTCCCTCAGCGCCACGTCTGCCCGGCTTTTAAATATCTCCAGGGATGGTGATTCCACCACTGCCCCGGGCAGCCTCTTCCAATGCTTGTTTCCTAAGATCCGTCCTAAACCTCCCCTGGCACAACTTGAGGCCGTTTCCTCTTGTCCCATCGCCTGTTCCTTGGGAGCAGAGACCGACCCCCCCTGGCTACCCCCTCCTTTCAGGGAGCTGCAGAGAGCGAGAAGGTCTCCCCTCAGCCTCCTTTTCTCCAGGCTGAACACCCCCAGCTCCCTCAGCCGCTCCTCACCAGACTTGTGCTCCAGACCCCGCACCAGCTCCGTTGCCCTCTCTCACCTGGATGGGACAATGTTGCCCCAGTGCCTCTGGTAGTGGCCCAGGCTCTTTTTATTTCTGCTTTGCATAATGTAATTGGTTGGGTCAAATTGGAACCTATTGAAATCAGTGAGGTTATTGCTGCTGAGTTTTTAATGGAATCACAATTAAACTAAACTCCAGCTCAACCTTCCCGGTATTCCCTTGTTAATTTTGGCCTGTTATGCTCCTATGGAATTATAAAAACAGGCAGAGAATGGATAATTAAAGAAAAATTACTGTTTATCTTTTAAATGTGGACCTGCACAGTGTTGTCTTGATGAGGAGTGTCAAAGCAGAGCCCATCTCAGGACCCTGCGGATCTAATTCAGCGCTTAGGTCAGTATTCCGTAACTCTCCTTTGCCAATTAACCCACGTAAGAGGTTACAGGACACAGTTTCACAAGCATTTCTTTTGGTAATAAAACCAGTTTAAGGAGATGAAGACCTTTTGCCCTCTGTGTTGTTGCCCCTCTCCCAGCACCCTGTAGCAGCAGTATCATTAGATAAACAAAATTGGGGCAGCAGATAAGTTTTGACCTAAGAAAAGCGATTATTGGTACAGCTCAGCCTGTGGCAGTGCATGCGTTTGAGCTCCCGAATGGTTATCCTGCTCCTGGTCACAATAGACTAGAATGGAATCGTAGAATGGTTTGGGTTGGAAGGGACCTTGAAGACCACCCAGTTCCGACCGCTTGCCATGGGCAGGGACACCTCCCACCAGCCCAGGTTTGCTCAAATGGGTGAGCAAATGAGCATCTCTGCTTAGGAGGGGTGATATGCGAAAATAAATAAGTGCTTTATCTGTTGCATTTAAGGATGCAATCAGCCTGCTCGCAGAGATCCTTGTTGCAGCCTGGGACTGATACAGTCCGCTGCAATCCAAATAAGAATCACCAGTAAAGAATCACTTTGTTCGTGGAAAAACAAGCTCCTTTGAGACTGAAGGTGGAGGAAAAACAATGCGCTGTTTAGCTGGAAAAAAAAAAAAACCCAAAAAACCCCCAAAAACCCAAAACAATGCAGAGTTTATTGGAAGAATGTAAAACAGGGGTGGTTTTGGTCTAGGAAAAAAACATCGAGGTAAGCGTAGGAAGAGCCGGGGGTGGGCTCCGAGCCCTGGCACAGGCTCTGCATTGCACTAAAATCTGTGTCTGGTGCCTCTGCACCTCTCGTGGCCCCAAGTCCTGCCCTCCCCGAACATGGCTATAGGGCATAAGGGGTGCCTTTGATCTGGTTTTATATCTGTGCAGGCTTCGGAAAGGCAGGGGGTGAAAAAGCAATTTGATACACATGCCCAGGCTTTGGAAAAAAAAAAAAAAACCCAAACAAAAACCACATTGCATTTTGGATTTATTCAACTAAACCCAAACATCTGAAATAAATGTAAGGTTCCAAAATTCACTTTGCATGATTAATGCTTTTGAATATTTACGTTCAACTTTCAAAGAAATGAGAATCTTTAGTTTCCTGTTAGATAGCTGTTGCTCGATAAAAGATTCTGAAATTGGATGTTACAGGTCACGGAATTGTATTTATATACCCATTTCATGCTTCAGAAAACCAGCTGCTTAAAATGTAATACTTGATTACAGAGAAATGCTGCCTATCAAAATAAATAAATAAAGTGGCTGCTGCTCCTTCTCCTATCCGAGGTGGGATGTGGTGGCGGAGGTGAGCTCGGAGAAGTATCATCCAAATGCCAGCTGCTCTAATGAAGTTGTTATGCTTACCCTTTTTAAAAACAAGCGGCAAGCTCTGTTTATCAGAAAATGAGTTCCCTGGTGTATAATAAAGTGGACGCCCAGGAATGGCTGCGAACCAGCCGGAGGATTTCAAAGAGTGTCTTTGCTGGATGGGGAGGATGCTAATGGGTGATATTTTTTTTTCCACGTTGGCTCTCGCTTCCACAGCTGCCGTAAACTTCTACGGCGGTTCCCAGGCTGAGCCTCTCGGGATGGCGTTACGGATGGTGCGGTGCTCCTGAAACCGCCCTGCCGGAGGGCTGGCGAGACACTCTCGCGAAAGAAAATTCCGCAGGCTCGCCTCTTCCCCTCCCGCGGTCCTTCCTTGCCTCTTTCTTCGGGGAAAATCCCCCAGGGAGGTCCCTGCCCTGCGACGGCGGGGCGGTGGGGTCAGCCCACCCAGGAGATGTGGTGTTTCTGTCACTGCTCTGAAGGAAAAGTCGATGCTCAGGTGCGGGTATCTCGTGCTACGTGGCACGTAGCTGCTTGGTTTGCTGCTGGCGCCCGTCCCTCTGGCTGCATCTCACCGGCATGGACAGCATTCCCCGAGCCAGCATCGCCCCTGGCCCGGGGGGGTACCACCCTCTGCCTTCTCCCTCCTGGGCCTTCATGAAGATTTTCGCTAACGTTCCTTTGAGGTTTCTCAGGCTTTATTAAACCTATTTCCTTAGACAGGAGGAATTACAGCTCAGAAGATGCTGTTTAACATCACGTATTGCTAATTTTACTGTGATTGAGACCCCAAGCTAGCAAAATGCTTTATTTTTTTTCTTTTTTTTTTTTTTTAACCAAACATCTAGCTTGGTAGTCACCTTTCTTAGGGCCTGAGATGTTTATTACAAATGGTTATGGATCAGTGTGATATTTACCACTTCTTCATTTAATCAGACCTTTATATGGATTCTTCCCTAATTTTCTGCCTTCATAATCCTGAAACTTCATTCTAATCAAAAAACTTCCGACTACCTGGCTCTTCCTAGACCAAAAGACATCTGGGGTAATAGTATGCTGCTTTTACAAAAAATTATATTCTTTCCTTTAGGAATCATCCTAGTAGACTTCTCTGGAAATTATTACATACAGAGTCCTTGAAGGGAGGTAAAAAATGGTAAATTTTAGGTTGATTTTGTATTTTAACACAAATATTTCATCATGTGCTTATCAGCATATGGATGAGGAAGAGCAGTGGGTGAAGAACGTGGCTCTTCTGCTTTTAGGGAGAGGTTGGACCCAGAAAGATGCTCCCGCATCGCGCAGAATGGCTAATGCAATCAGCATCTCGCAGTCACCGGTCAGCCCGGTTCTGGAGGCACAGTAAACTTGGAAAGTAGGAATTTTTTCTCCTTTTATTATTTTTTTTTTTTCTCTGACAGCAGTTCGAAATTCTCCTTCAGAGAGATCCCAGCAGCATTTAGCATCGGTAAATTAAGTTTTCCTGGCCAGCGTGTCCCTGCGTTTTGCTGTGCTGGAGGTTTCGCTTGGCTGGGAGGTTCCGGTGCTGCCTTTTATCAACGGCAATCTCACATCGTGTGGAGTCCCCGCGTTCAGAGTGTGCTTCCAAACGTGGCAGGAGAGGATGATGCTACTTTTTGTAGCAAAGTAAGTAGGAATAGTGAAGGCTACCACCCGGAGCACTTGTGAGGTCTTGCGTTGAGGTGACTGGCCCCAATTTACAGGTATTTCAGGAGCGCGTTTGCAGCCTGGTGCTACGAACACAGCAAAAATTACCAGGAGGCAAAAATTACCAACGGGTATGAGCAGGCAATTATTTATAAAGTTCCAGCAGCAAAGTGAGAACTCAGGATTTAAATCAAAAAGGGGATGTGATCTCAGGCTGCCCGTATTGCCAGCTCAGCTTTTGATTTGTAGAACTCGCCTGATGCCTGGATTTTTAATACGAGAAGTTTCTTTTAATGCTCTTTTCTCTTCTGAAAATGTTAAAGGCTCCAAAGAAAAATGATGCCACACAGTGTTGGAACAGGAAAAGATGACCTCGGTATCTACTTGGGTTATAGATACAATCATTATTATTCAATCTCTATCTCACCATGTAACTTCATCATCACCTCATCTTTCCTAAAAAAAAAGTTGATCTACCACCTTGGTGTGATTCATTTCCCTCTCTTACACTGAGGAATTGAAAATCAGTTAAAATAAAAAAAGGCCAAAACCAGGAAGGGATATACCAAGGGCATACTAAGTGCTGTAGTATCTAATGCTTTGTGAGACTCTCTCCTGTAGCTCTAAGATCTTGAACTTAGGAGAATTCTGCTCCATTTATGTAACAGGAAGGGCCTGGCTAATTTTTCCCTCCCTGAACCTTTTTCCCGGTGTCCATTTGTAATCTAAATTAGACTGGGCAAGCTATTGAAGTTATGGTAGCAAAGCCCTTCAGACCCATAATGGATGTTTCTGTCCGTATGGCTCAAGTTCCCGCCTGCTGTGCACATTGCCGCTGTGAAAGAAAGCACCCAAAAAACTGGAAGGAGGTCGGGGTTTAAAGATATGTTATTTTTCTGAAAATAGAACTAATGCCATTACACAGCTTAAAGCACACGAACAATAACAATAAGTGGCGGGTCAATGTTTTGCAGCTGCTGTGGTGATGGACGTGGCTTGAAACCTTGAGGACCTGAAAAATTTGAAGTCTCCAGGAAAGAATGAGTAAGAAATACTTTTGCAAAGAAGGAAGCACTTAGTTTTGTTTAAGTATCTTTGCCTAAAACTCATATTTGAGGGGTGAACAAGTTGTGATGAGTAAAAGAGAAAAGGCCACCTCTTGTCTCTTACCGTGCCAGTCCTCGTGGCTCAGGAGGACTTTGTGGTGACCCGTGATGAAGTCCTCAGCTGCCCTGTTTGGCTTCTCTTCCCCAGCTGAGAGTGGTCCCTTACACCAAGTCCCAGCAGAGAGCAGAGATCCCACATAAGTCCATTTTATTGATTTTGTGTGGCCGTAGTCCCCTGGTAGTTTCTTTTTCTGAGACTCTTCAAAGCACTTGGCGGACGCACTTAGCCATTGGCTTAGCACGGGTTAAGAGTTTAGGTCACTGAATCGTGTATCGGTCCTTGGTTGGGGTCTTTTTGGTCTGCTCAAGAAGCGTTGAAATCTCCCTTCCAAACTATTAGAAAAAAGTTATTATAAGAGACAGGGATGTTTGCTCTCCTTGACTCTGTTGGTGGGAACTGCTTAAATAATCAAAGTTTTTACTGAGCCACTCTTTCAAGGGTTTGCCCCGCTTCCTCTTAATTCCTTTTCAGTGCTAAAATAAAACAAAGGAAATCTGGTTAAAAAAAAATATAAGGAATACGTTGTGGTGGAAATTTAGAGGGGGAAGAAAAGGGAGAAGGTAAGGAATAAACCTCTTCATCCCTGAAGTGAAAAAGTTTGGGTTTCTTTCCCGACTGAGAGCATTTTTATTTTTTTTTTTTTAGGATATTTTTTCTCAAAAGGCTTCAGTTGGGGGAATGGCAATATCTGGACAGGATTAATTCAGTGAAGATGTCTGATATTAAATTTATTAATGAACACAGAGTTCTCAATCCATCTTTTCCTGTGTAGACGTTTGGGGTTTCCTGTACGGAAAGATTTACCTGCTCTTCTTTTCTGCCTTATTGTATAAAAATTAACTGTAATCAATTTGAGTTTTGTTATCCCAGTCTTTGTCAGACTCCAATCTCCTAAAAGAGGGGGAGAAAAAAAACCTGATTACCAGCATCATTATTGCTGCTACATGAGATGTCTATTTGTAAGCTACTTCTATGAAGGCTTTATAATTAAGCTTTATCAAGAAATGCAAACAAATGCGTAAGTTGCAATTAAAGTTAAACTTCCCTCCATGAGATTTTTTTTCTTTAATCGTCAGTCTCTTTTCTTTGGTAGTCCTACAGGAAAAAGCAAACAAAAGTTAATACCCTGAAAAGACTGTGGTCATTCTTTTAAAAACAGAGAATAACAAACATCACTGCAGTGAAAGAGGTATTAGTCTTGTCTCCCATCCTGCACAATAATTCTATTCCTTATCTTTAACAAATGATGGAAGAATAATACATTTGCCAGTACAAACTGTTCCCGAAAGGGAAAATTATGAGCATACAGGGACATGGAAACTGGAGCGTGTTGGCAAGGGATGGGGTGAAATGAAGCAGAAAGCACCGCAGAAAGCCCAGGGTTGGCACTCAAGTCAAATCTGAACGTTTCTGGTCTGCTGTTGAATCCAGTTTTAGGTGTCCGTGGGTATTTCTGGGCTCCATGGCATCCGTGGAGATGCTTCACAGCTGGAGTGGGACTGCTGGGAGGTGGAGAGACACCAAGGATGCTCTGTGGAGCTGAAATCCTTCCCAGTATGGAACATTGCTCTCTGTAATGGGAGCTCTGGTTCTCTTCACAGGGGTGGGCGGAATACACCCAGAACACAGCCAGTAGCAGCGTGGCAGTGGTGGGGACAGAGTACTCTTATATTTGACTGTTGAGGTCTTGTGTAGGTTTTCAAGACAGTCTGGTCTGCCAAGACTGGGGAGACGGGACCTGGGGATGGATTTTGAGAGGAAACAGGTCGTACTTCTCCTCGAGAGGAAGCAATGAGACAGCCAGTTACAGAAGAGTTAATTTTCTGATGCAGGTGTGAGCTGAGGTAGAGTCGCTGAAAGCCCTGAAATTTAAGAAGTTTAATTCAGAGATGACGACAGGCAAGTTTAGAGGGAAAGGGTTGAAACACAGAGATAGTAGGCGACTCGCAAGGTGCCCTGCCTTTGTTCCGCACGTGAGAGGGTTGTCGGGTGTTGTGATGCAGAGGCGCGGAATTGCTCAACCTTTAGACTCCACCTGAAAATTGCCTGTAATATCTCTTTCTGTATAATGGAGGGATGTTTTTTTTCCCTTTTTTTCCTGCCGCAGTATCCTTGCAGATGAGATCACGAGTCCTCGCGGTTGCTTTCCTAGCATTTTTTTAATGGCTGCAGGTTTGTTATGGTAAATGCAAAAAATCTCCTGAGCAAAAGGTAATAGTGGAACTTTGCAAAAGCTAGAGATACTGTAATAACTGCGTGCCTGTTGCACCAAAAGAGAAGGGCATTGTCCAGAGTCTGGTTCACAGGGCCCTGGGCTGCTGCTGTAGCACAAACAGAAGATAACTGTGCTTAAGTTCCATGCAAACCTTCTCTTCTGGGATGAATTACCCCTTAGATGCGTTTGCAGAAGCAGCATGAACAAGAGTTATATTGACCAAGGGTCTGAAGCAAAGCCAGAGCTACGGCTCTACAACTGTTGCTCCTAAATTAAAACCCCGTCAAGAACCCAGCGTGCTGGAAAGGGTAGTGACAGGGGTAAAACACATCCCAGGAGCATGGGACTAACATCTCTGTCTCCTCGCTGCCAACCCCGCAGGAAAGGCAGGACCTGATTACCCTTGGGAGAAGCTTCTGGGTGTCGTAACCTTTAATGTCATGCTTTTGTCAGACTCTCTTGTCACACCTGATAGCAAAGGGACGGTCTGTGATCTATAGCACGCCGCAACAAGCAAGATGGCACATAAATAAATTGCCTATCTGATAATACAGTCCACTGCTGGAGATAAGTGGAAGGGTGGTGTAACAGGGAACATCCCATCAAAAGCAGCTAGATTTCTCACAAGCTGTGCCTGTCAATAAGTCACTTCTACAGTTTTGAAAAATATCAGGCTGTAGTAAAGAAGATGGAAAAGGGGTGAATGTCATGAAAAACCTGGAGGGTGAGATTGCCGAGCGGTCCTAGTGAGCAGCGTTTGTCAGGATGACTGAGAGCCTTCGCAAATAACGAAGACTCCAAGGGGTGAAGTGGGCTTTTAGCAGCTTCGTAGGGAGAAAATCGCTTTCAAAGAGAAGAAAAGGAGCTACTTTGTGCAGCAGCAGCAGATGCTCTTGTGTTTAAGGTTTCTATGCTGTATTGTAGAAGATTAGGAAGAAATGAAGATTTTCACTGTTAGCAACAAAAAGATTGAAAGGAGAAATATGTTGATGGTTCCATTATCTTCTTTACAGACCTCATCAGGCCCAGGGCTTTGGCCTTTTTTTGGAGGGGCTGCAGGGAATATGATTTTCAAGGATTCAGACAGGAGGTAAAGATGTCATTCAGTGTTAGACTGCTGATTTCCCCCAGCTTTGGCAAGTCCCTTTGACCCAAGTCCATAATGTGAACTATTTACTGTTTAGGCCATTGGAGGTCTTAGGTTGGGATCCATCCTTCCTACCCTCAGCTTTGTGCTATGAGGATAAGATGTCTTTGGACGCCTGCAGAGGCATCTAACCTTCTCTACTGGTTTGACAGGTAATTTAGGCACTTCTGTTGGTAGGATGTTTACACGAGGCATCTAAACTTTAGCCTTGTGAGTGATGGGTGATTAGGTAGGGAAAGGGTAGGCACTTCTCTTTGAAGGAAATCTTTCTGTTCTCCTGTACTTCCTATCTTTGTTTCGCAGCAGCCTATTTATAGAAGTGACATTAGCTCAAATTTAAGGACTCGGTTAATGACGAACGCTCTGCTTTGGCTGTCTTGCATCTCAGACACTGCTTTTCATCCTAAGATGCTTTCAGTGGCCTTTGACTAGTGCAAGCGGCCAAAGGACGGGTTCATTGCTGAGAATCCCACTTCTACAAGAGCAAATGAGCACCATTTGCCTCTGTGAGAAAGCACGGGCAGCATAGCGCAGAGAGAAATGGAAACGTTTATGATACTGGAGGAAGCACAAGAATGTTAACAAGAAAAAGGAGAGCTTCTGAGAGTAGAAAGGCAGTAGGATTCCAAAATCACCACGATAGCCTTTGACCTGAGTTAAGCAAAGCTTGATTTGCTTTTTGTGCATGAGCACTTGTCACCCCGAGGTAGATGTGCATGATTTTACCGCTTTTGTGTGCCGAGTGTACTCTGAAAAAGCCATCAGAGTTTTTCAAAACAGGGGAATTGCACAAGTGGTGATCCCCTTGAAAAAAAACGTACAGCCCTGAGTGGCTACGTGTAGATTAGCCCATACTGTTCCCACCACAGCTCTGGGGTTTACTGATTTCCTCTGAATAATTAGTTTCCCAACATATCCTGTCTGAATTTTTGCATGTGAATCAATTTCCCGCAGAGCGGTGTAAGTTGTGCTTTATTCAGGAACGGTCTAATCTTCCGCATCGTTGACTGTTCTTTGCTTTTGCCCATCACCTTGATCCATTAATATTTCTAGCGCCTACCCAAAAGTGGCAAAACAGTAGCAACATCATTACTTGGAAAATTAATTAACTGCTTATTGTTATTAATTATTTATGTGTTCATAGATACTAGGAGCTTGGATGAATCATGGAATAATTCTCCGTCATTTTATATAAAGGCATAGGAAAAAGATGGTGCTGTCATGAGGAGTTTATAGTTTTGATAATCTAAGTATGCAATGTACCATAAACCAATTTTTCATTTGCATTCTCCATTACTGGTCAATAAAAGGCATTTAAGAGCCATAACACTCCACAGCCAAGACTGAAGTCAATAGGAGTGATGAGTGATCTTATAATTGCATCTTTTGACTTCTGAATTTACGATGTAGAAGAAAATCTTCAAAGAAGCGTGTCAATAAAAATGACATGTTTTTCTTCCAGCGTCTGACCCCTGGTTTATTCCTTACCTTTCAGAACTGTAGACATCTAAACTTGCAGCTGGGTAAGACCACGCGGCTACTGTGTGCAATTGTAGAGCTGCCCTTCTCGGGGAAGTCCATTACAATAAATTCATAGGGCATCAACAAAAGTGATGGATGGATGAGGCAGTTATTTATGATTCAAGTGTATAAGAAGATAAATATCTGTGTAGTACCTTGATTAAATGGCGTCTAAACAGCGTAAGTGCAGGATGATGTATTTCTAAAAGGAGGAGTTGCATGAAAATGAAGAGGTGATGTTGCCTTCTGTGTAGCATTTGTAAAGACAATAAATGGGCCTGGTTCTGGGCTCTGCATTAGAAGGGAAATGACGAAGAAGTGAAAGGAGTACAGAGACAAACCACTAAAGTGATTTGAGGCCAGAAATTGTGCCCTGTGTGGAAAACTGTCTATTTTACCAAAAGTGATCGTAGGGTATAAGAACTCTAGTCAGCAAAAAGTGTAAAATTAATGAAATGCATAGCTAGACAAATTCTAGTGAGAAATGAGGTGCCAGTTTTTAACTGGGAAATTGAGTAAGCATTGAACCAAACTTCCAGTGATTGCAACGTCAGGATCATCTCTTCAGCTCAAGCCTAGGTGCCTGGATGTCGTTTTGTCTTACTCGAGACTTGGTGAAGGATGAGCCAGATGAAATTACAAGCCTGGGTGATTCAGAAAGTCCAGATTAAGTGACCTGAGTCTCGCTGTGAAGCAGTTGCTTTGTTAATTGGCACTCTTTGTTATCGTCTAAGAAGTGCTAGAGTAGTAGGGTGAAATGTTAGCTTTCTGGCCTCGCTGTGCTCTCGGTGAGGACGGAGGCTCTTCCAAAGAGCACGTTAGTCCATCCCATGATAGAAGTGGGTGGCAATTGCTGCCTGGGGGTCCATCACTCTACAGTGATTATGGAAGAAGGCGTGAACTTTAAAAGGCTAAAGAATAAATTAAAGCTTTGACTAAATGCAAAAATATTTTGTAGCATTGTCTCTCCAGAATGAGTCATGGATAATTTGTCCTTCAAAATAGTGAAAAAAAAAGGTTGACCAAAGAACTGTGTTTTATTCTATATAAAATACATACTTTGAATAGCAAGTCAGAGCGTTGTTCTTCTGGTATATAAGACCAGATATAGAGACAAAGAAGTTAAAATGTGATTGCTGTGATGAAGAGGATGATGGACGTGCCTCATGAGGGGAGAAGAAAAAGGATAAATGAAAGGAGTCCTCATCTTGGAGAGGGGTGAGCTTGGTGTATGGACAGATGAAAGAAGCATTTTACACAGCGGAGCTCCCCTGGCTGGAGAAGCGAAGCAGTGCTTGCTTTCTCCATCCAGGCAGCTTGGACTTGAGATGGGTACATCTCATCTTGGCACTTCCAGGGAAACCAAGAGGAATTCATACTTTAATGTGAAGGACTGATGCTTGGATAGCCATCAGGCATATCAGTTAGCCATTGAGAAAGCAGCTTCGGGATGGCATTCTGGATTTGCTAAGGTGCCTAGTTTCTTTCAGAGCCTTTGAGCCAAGTCCAGTAGAGGAGTCCTTCCAATTCCCCACTTTGGGAGGGTGACTGGAACCTGATGTGTCCTGAATACTCACCATTAAAGGAAGCTGTGATCAGTGCAGCAGCAATAAGGACATTACGCATTAGAGCATCATTTCCTCTTGGGCTGCAATCTGAAAGGCCAGAAACCTCCACCTTCTGTGTGACTGTTTTCTTATTAAAAAGACAAGCTCTTTGGTCCATCCAGTGCCAGCCATCACCGTGACCCCATCAAAACTCCAATATTATGATCTATTTCCTGTAAGACAATGACTACAGAATAAGGAAACAATTTGCTGAATCTTTTCTATTGCTTTTTACAAACAACTGTTGGGTTTGACTGAAAAGTTGGCTTGACCCAAGGCTTCAGGTTCTCTACAGTGCTGTGAGAAGAATGTGCAAAATTTCACTTCCAGTCACCCTACTGATAAACTCCCCCTTAGTCCCAGCTGAACTCAGTGCTGCAGCGTAACTTAATAAATCACTTCAGCCACCAGGGCTGTCCCTGCCCTGGTCCTACAGCTCTGCTGCCGCCGTGCGCATCTTGACTCACACAAAGAAATCTGGAGGTGATGATTTTCCATCCCAGTCTGGAAAAACATGGAAGGAGGTATCAAAAACATGCCATCAGCCTTCACTTTGTCTGCACTTGTGTCGATGTTTCGGTGGCATTTTAAAATAAAGAAAATGTCAACTTGCTCTTCGTATCTCCCTGTCATATCTGTCACCATCAGAGATGTGTAAGTCGGGTCCTGGTTGTTAGGACTCTGGGATTTTCTTCCCATCGCTAGTTCAAAATAGCCTGAAATTTATGACTTCTGGGCACTTTGCAGGAGACACTTCGTGATAGATTTTTTGCAGGTAAGTAGGAGGAATGGAAAAGATTTGAGTAAAAGGTTGTTTGGCAGCGTGCACTTCTGTTTCGGTGCTCCCCAGGATATGTTGTGATATGAAATTCTGGTCCCACTGACGGTCATAGCAATTTTGCCAGTGAATTCTAAGGAGGATTGGTTTTAAATCAATTTTAAATCAAAATTTAAATAGCTACATTTATTTTTCTCAACACACTTGTTTGAGTAATTCCAGTTTGTTCTCTTTATTTTAAGTTCAGCTACCCGAGCGGTGTGTTGATTACATACGGGAGTACTCGCTTCATTGGGAGGAGGAATAATGAACAACAAAAACTTGTTTAGCTGTAGAGCTCTCTAAGCTGGAGGGCAATTTAGAGAAACACACAGCGATAACATTAGTCGTGAGCAAATTTAGTGTGGAAATTAGGAGAAGGTTGAAGCAGCTGTTGATGGGGTGAACTTCGGGAAAGGCTTTCTGGAAGCAGAACAAAGTCAGGAAATGCAAGCTGGACTTTGATGTTTTATGAATGTTGTTATATAGCGTGGATGCTCATGACAGCGAGGAGCTGGGACTCCCTCGGAGCCGGGCGGCTGGATGGATACCTGCTCCATTGGGGAATGGTTTGGGAGTTGGCATGGAGCGGTGAGAGCCATTGCCTGAGAGGATGACACCTTCCAGTCAGCTTCTGAAGGTCTCTGAATGACACGATGAAAGTCTCCAAATGGTCCATTCAGGTTGGGTGATGAGGAAAGTTCCTTCTGGTTTATATCTTTCAACTGACCTTGTCTCCTAGGTAAACATTTATTTCCTCCTCTCCCTAAACTAATATTTTCTCCTTTCCCTAAGCAAGTATTTTCCCCTCCCAAAAACTTCAGTTCTTGTCTCTAAGAATTTCTCTTCCTGCATGATGTTAGTGACAGTGAAAGGATCTGATCTTGTTGGAGGATATCTTGGAAGGCAATTAATAAACAGTGATTAAATGATAGCTGTAAATTGAGTTACAAAATACGTGACACTTCAGGTCTGTCTTTTGTTACACGTGCTGGACCATCCTCAGTTAAATGATTTCGAATCAGAGCTCAGTCCCTACGACTTTAAATCCAGTTTTTGGAAGGCACTAGTCTCCGTTACGGCATGACTTTTTAAAAAAGCATTTTTTGCCACAGGTTTTCCTCATTACTATCTACTACAAAAAAAAAACAACCCCACCAAGCGAACTTGGAACAAAATGACAGGAATGTGTTTATTGTCAGGAGGAATGTAATTCAACAGAGGCTTTTGAAACAGATGCTGGCACAAACTTTAGCGATGAATAGGATGGTCCTGATCTTGAGATTGCTAATGAAAAACCGGTGGCAGCTTGAAACCTCATTTAGTGAACAATGCACTCTTAGACGGCAGCGAGCTAGCTCCCGGGTCGGGGAATTTAAAATGAGTGTGAAAGCTTTGAAAGAAAACCCTCAGTTCTTCTGACTTGGGTTTGTTAGAGTTGTTACAGCCTATTTCCTACACAATAGCCAAACGCCTCGCTTCAGCCATCTGCCAAGGTGCTGGGAGGTGAAGGAGAAAACCGAAACTTTGGGTTCCTTTCTGTCTTCCTAAACAAAACTCGCCCTTGTCAGACAACAGTTATTGAACAAGGGCTTGACAGCCACGGGGGAGCACAGATTGCTTCTCCATCCCCCCGCTTTACCCCCGAGGTGTCGGGTTCTGCCGGCAGCACGCCGATTGCAGGTGGTGGGGAAACTTAAACCACTGTCAGTCCAGGTCAAATTTTCTAACTCACCTTTTTCGTTGGGTAACTTTGACTAATAACTGTCTTTTATTCAATTGGGTAAGTCACACACTAGTTACTTAAAGCCCTTTTATACAGCAGAATGACCTCCAGAGCCATCTAGACCCATGGAAGGATGTCTCCCTTGCCAGGAGAGCAGCGCTTGCAGCAGGGAATTGTCCCCTTAGAGGTGGGACGCTGGAGTTTATACCTGCGTTTGGCTGCGCTGGGGTAAAGTAGGATGAGGACCTGGACTTACTGATGCTCACTCCCAAAGGAATAAAAAGTATAAAATAAAACCCCAGTAAAATATAGTGCAGCCCATCCATTGATGAGAGCGTGCCCTGGTTTCCTAATAGCTCTTCTGCTGGCAGAGGAGGGGAAGATACTGCGCGGCAATATCCAACCTGTCAAAACCAATGAGGGATATCTTTGTCCTGTTTAATCAGAGATTCCAATACATTTTTCACTTAGGAAAGTAATAGACAGCTAACACATTTATACAGGCAGATTTTACGGCTGGAGAGAAGCATACATTAATAGTTTTTTTAAAAAGCAAAGCGGTTCTAAAGCCTACCCGAAAAAGCACAGGAAACTCTGCTGAAAACCTCTCCGGTTCTGATCAGATGAATCTTGCACAGCTGTTCCGCTGGGTGCTTGGGAATTAGCTTTGTCTCTGTTCATTATGAATTATTCCATGCAGCTAGGATGTCTTGTAACAGACAGACTACGGAGGGGAGTGAGAGTTTTTGATAAGAGTTTTTCCAAAAAAAAGGCTGTGATTAAATAGCGTACAGTGGGTAGATGGAGAAGTAGGGAGACCCATGTGTAGATAGATGAAGGCAGTGACGCTTTGTGGTGGTGACAGCTCTTCACTGAAGGATCTCAAAGCACTTTTTACTTGTATGTTCTGGAGTTACGTGTGCCTTTTTTTCCTCCTCTTTTCTCTTTAGACCTAGGAAATGAGTCTTTATTCACATTTACGTAGACATTTCTGGGTTTGTTTTTGTCTTTCTCACTCCAGGCCCTCTTGCTGTAAGGCGGATGCCTTCTGTACGGCTCCGTGCATCCTACTGCGGTGCGGCCACGCGTTCAACAGACTGCAGCGTCTGCTCGGGGTCCCGCCGTGCAGTTAACGGCACGCGTGGGTTAGAAATAAGGGTGTAAAATAGTGGACCTGGTTGGGAATTTCACCAGGGCGTCGCCAGCTTAATCACAAACCAGCACCGTGTAGATGCTGATGGGCATAAAACGCTTGGGAACGTTCTCCCGCTCAAGTAGCCAAAAATACTGAATGCAGGTTTATAGACACAAGGAATCATGGCCTAAAGAATAATTTTCAGTAAGTTGTAACTGCCAGACGAGAGGTGCTTAGAAGGAAATTGCTGTCTCATCCCGTGCTTGATGGCAACAACTTAGTGACAGAGAAGGCATGTTACATATGAGGTTGCTGCATAGGAAGAGCAGATCGTTTTTGCAAGAGGAACAGCAGAATGTGTTATTTTGAAATCTCAGCTTGTCAGAACAGAGTTCTTTTGGGGCTCAAATTAGAGATGATTTAAAGGAAAAAAAACCCACCCCATTTTATTGCAAGAGGGGAATGGGGAGAAAGTAATAAGATTTGCGTGGTAAATGTCACATTTCTTAGAGCTAACATGAACTTTTAGCAAACAGGAGGACTACTGACACAATATGGAGGTTTAGTGATTGATATTCTGTTTCCATCGCAGATGCATTTTCTGTCTAAAATTAAATTTTGACTCACCTGCAATTGATTTGATTTTTAAACCAGCTTAGGAAAAATAAACTCTGTCTTTGTAAATAGAAAAGAAAGGAAAAAAGCACAGTCCAATTGGCTTAGGCTTATCTGCTGCTGCCGCCTTGATAACAATATAACCAGGCAAAGATGTTTTTAGCCATTTCTTACTCTCTGTTCCCAAATCTTTGCGCTCAGCCTCAGCAGCATTGCCCACCATAATGAGGGGAAAGTCTCCCACTGACTTCTGTGTGTCTCTGGAGGACAGTGGGAGGTCCATGTTTTAGGATGAAGCCAGAGAGTGAAGGACGGAGCAACTGTGGGTCGTTGCAGTAAGGAAGGGCAACCTGGGCCATATTATCCAGAGCACAGCCAGGCGCCAAGGCAAGGAATGCTTCTTCTTTGGTGGACGCTTGTGAAACTGCATCTGGAGTGACATCTCCAATTTTTGGCTTCCCATCAAAAGAAAGGCATTGACATCCAGGAGTAAGCCCAGTGGAGGCCACCAAGATGGTCGGGGTGGGGGCTGGAGAACACGACCTAAGAGAAGAGGCTGAGAGAACGATGTTCACTCAGCTTGGAGAAGTCTTGGAGAGGTGTTATGGCTATCTACCACTACCTGACTGGAGGACACAGCAATGATGGAGCCAAACTCTTCTCAGAGGTGAGTGGCTATAGGGTGAGAGGCAATGAACACAAGCTGGCACGTGGTGAATTCTGATTAGATGTTGGGAATAAATGTGTTACCATGAGGGTGGTCAAACGCTGGAAGAGATTGCCCAAGGAGACCGTGGAATCTCCACCTTTGGAGGTGTTTAAGACTGGATGGGACATGTCCCTGAGCAGGACTGCATGACCTCCAGGGGCTCCTTCCAGCCCAAAGTGCTCTGTGATTCTCTTTTAGAAGCCCTGACAAGCAAAGCCCTCCTCTGCTGCAAGATGAAGCATAGAAAGCTGTTTGGAACATCCTTCAGAAGGAGGATGATTTATTGAGCTCAGGGGTGGAAATTACCCACATTCTTGGATTTAAAAAGAAATAAAATCAGCTGAAGAGTGAAGGTATTAAGCACAGCGGTGTATGGAAAGGATCTTTTGTTTTGGAAACGCCATGTTTTTACATTTCCCAACACTTTTTTGTCTTGAATTTCCTGTTTGGAAGGATTGTAGATAAATTTTACTTGATAGACAGATTTGGACTTGGTCTGAAATTTGGACTGTAGCCTTGCTGAAAAACAAAAAGGATGTTTCTTGCGAGCAGAAAATTTAGACTTTCCGTCAGTTAACCCAACATCTGACAATTGGTTCAGCATCTTGTGGTGTTGTGATGGGAGAAGACAGAGCCTGTGACCCCAAACCATTGCACTCGGTGTGAACTGGGCTGCTCACAGGCAGCGTGGCAGCGGTCCAAAAGGGAATCATGACAACCAACATCTGCTTAACTGTCCGTGACACAGTTCTCTCTTTAATTCAGAATCAGTGAACCGGTCCACCACCTTTTATACTCCGAATAGCCTGATGCTGCAGAACAACAGCTGTGCCATCCCTGTTTTATACCACTGCTGACTTCGTTGGTGTTAAATATAAGAAAAACAGGTTGGCATATAATTCATCACTGCCTTGGCCAGCGTGCACCTACCTGGACGCTTTGACTGATGCTCAGGCTTCTGTCTGCAAGGAAGCCTGCTAGCAGCACATCCTTCATTACAGGGAAGTTGCTGAGCAACAACAACAACAGCAGAAAAGTCGTTAAATACTAGTTGCTTTATTTAAAAACAGTGTTTTGGAGTTCAAACTCCGAACAGAACAAAACTTCTGTGGTGGTGTGGCACACTAAGGCGGCACCTTAGTTTTCAAAGGCCCTGCCAGATGAAAAAGTGGCTTCATGGCAAATCTCCCTACGAAATGAAAGTTGGGCTAAATCTGATAAAGGGCTCAGGCGACATTTTAGGCATACTGTGTCCCAAACAGCGCTAGAAAAGTTGCTGCCGCTCCCTGTAGGTGATCAGCCACAAGTTCTGCTTTGCCTTTTGCTCCTCTGAAGTTTTCTCCCTGTTTCTGCGTGTTCCCAAAGCTGTGAACATGTTCAGCCAGCACCTACGCATGGTTTTGTCCTAAAAAATGGAAAATAATGGTTTTATCCTAATTCCCCAGGGGGCTGCAGTATGTTAGGCTTCTCGGATTATGCATAGGAAGAGCCAAAAGGTTGTAACCCCCATGTAAAAGGGTGCAGACCTCCTTTTCATGGAGATTTAGACTTCCAGCACAGGAGGTGGGGGAAGACAGACGTTCAAACCCCAGTTTTTCACAGATAGTTATAAGCCATTCCTGGGAGGAATTCGGAACATCAGACAAAGGTACTGACGCGGATATACGGTGGGTGGGAGCGTGCCTTGAGCCATTCCTCTCATGCCGAAGCAAAGCATCACGTAGCAGGAGGCCGCTCCAGCAAGGGGTGATGAAATAACTTGTTGCCTAAAAGTCGAAACACCTCAAAAAAGGATTCCTGGCACCTGGGCTCTTCCTTCGGGGCTATGTTTGCCGGGAGTCAATCCCTGGAGAGAGGTATAGACTCACCTCAGCCAAACTGGAGCTCAAAACCAAGCGTAGTTTCCTTTGTACTCTCTGCCAGGCTCAGGAGTCTTCAATATTTTCCTGTATGGGGCTGGCTTTTGAGATGAGATAAGGGTGATGGTCCCCTGGAGCTGCCTAGACCCGGTTTGTGTTTCCGTTTGGGGGCTCCCAGCTTTCCGCGCGTATTCCGCAGCAAGAGTAGTTGCCCACCGCAGGATTTGGTTTCTACTCACAAGGGGCCAAGCACTCTAATGTCATTAAAAAAGATCTTTTATTGTTTCTGGCCCTAACAGTTTTGCGGCTGAAGGTCCGTGGAGATAGTAAGTGGAGGAACGGTTCTCTGTGTTAAACCGCTGGCTTCCCTTCCTATCCCGCCACGCACACGTACAGTAAACAACTGCGACGGCAGGGACAGTTAACAGGGAGAACTCTCCTTGCAGGGCATTTAATATCGCATGAAAAACTCTCACTTCTCCACTCTATTTTGCAGTCGGGGATATTACGGACCGTTACGCATTCCCTTGTGTTACTCTGATTATTATTCTTGACTATTACACCGAGCTTAAGTTTAAGATTTAGCAGAGAAGCCTTAATATTATTTAGGCAGATTACTCAATTTCATCTTCTTTACAAAAAAAAAAAAAAAAAAAAGAACGCAGAGCACAAATCCTAGAACAGAGACTAAACTCATGATTGCAGCAGAAGCAGCTAAAAAACAATAATCCGTTTTTCTGGTGTTTGTACTCATGTATGACTTTGGGACAAAAGGAGTCTCCTTTAAAAACGAAGGATACTTTAAGGAGACTTCTTTAAAAAGCTTACACAGTACTAGATTTTAAATACTTAGCCTTGACGTTAACTAGAATTCCAATGGCCACAAATCCACGTATTCTTCAAGCCAAAGAATCAATGCTCTTTTACACTACCTAAGGAGAGAAGCCAATATGCTTAATGGGAATTAACTCAAGTGTTAAAACGATTTCCCTGAGCATAATGACGGTGGAGTCGGTGGAATTTTTGATCCTGTGCAGGCTTCAGGCAGTCTCCCAGATCAGACGGGCACTGCTGCCAGTTGGGCAAGGCTCTGTAAAAACGAAAGCAGCAAATCTGTAACCTATGTCTAACTTCACGGCCTTTCTCGCAGATAAGTCTCCCTGGCAGTCCTGGAGGCAGCCGTAGAGGCAGACTCTGCCTTCACACAAGAGCAAACGCAAGGCTGCGAGGTTTTTACGGGAGCAGGGTTTCATCTTGTGTATGAGCGCTTGATCCCAAGCCAGGTAGGTGCAAAGGAAAGTTATTAAATCTGAGTTACAGCCCCGTGAACGCAGTTCCTGCGCAGAGCTGTATTTCTCCTGCTTTCTCAATGAAATTAAGTGTACGCAACGGCATGGTTTGGTAGCCCCTCTGCCTGCCCAACACCCTGGATGCACTGACCGGTGTCAACCAAACATGCCAGAAGGATGGCAGTTTCAAAGACAAGGAGTTTTGTGAAAACTCACGTTTTAGCAGAAAAGAGTCAGTGCTTCTGCTTAGGGAAAAAGTGAGAAATTCTCTTCCCTCTGGTCTGCAAACCACTGCAAAGGTTACGGCTCAGCACCAGCCCTGAAGGGCTGCTCCTTCCCACCAGGGCTGAGGGCCCCTGGGAGGCAGCAGGAACCACCATCAGCTCATTTATTTTACAGTTGGGTGAGGAACAAGGTCCTGATTTAGAAGCACCTCGGTAAACACCACAGCGATGTGCCTTGGCTTACTGGACTATTCTGAAATTTAAAAGAAAACCGTCCCTGCGGAGTTGATAGTGAGTTTCAGCATAAATTAGTAAAGAAGCAAGTGAAGAATCAATGGCATTTCTTGCAGAATATGTAAATGCTATGAGCTAAAAACTTTCACTAAACTAACTAGAACGGATCCGGTATAATTACCAGATTAAGGTCACAATTGAGTCAATAATAAGGAATTTACAACAAAATCAGGTTGCCAATTAATCGGGCGATCATGCTCTTAAAGGCACGAATCAAATGGTGCGATTACTACAGGAAATCTGCGATTAGCGCCTGCAAATGCTGACTGTAGTAAAGTGCAGAAGTGAAGACTTTTGCTCAGCGACCTCGTAATCAATATATAGACTCTTCTGGGTTGCTGTAGTTGGTGGGTGTAAGGTTGGCTTCCTTCCCAGGATAACCAGTGCTTTCAGGAGATCTGGGTTTGATTTCTGATCCTGTCGCTGGTTTGCCAAGTGTTATTGGCTAAGCAATTCCACCTCTCCGACCCTCATTTTCTACGTGTGAAAACTGGAATGACAAGACTAACAATACTGTTCTCTGTTATTAAGCATTTGGATCTCAAAAAAAACATTATAAAAAGATCTGTCATTACCCCATAAGTTACGTGTACTACCTTAGTTAATGAGCAGAAAAACCACTGTTGGCTAAGAAGCATTAAAGTTGACACATAGGGGTGTGGAAGCACCCATGGTCCCTACCTCCGTGCTGTAAATTTGGTGGTAATAATTCCAGAAAGAGAGCTGCAGTTTAACACAGAGACACCGAAGGTTCGCTGGAGGATGCTCCTTTTCAGCAAGTTGCGTGCTAGGTGTTTTGGCTTAGGAGTTTCATGGAAGAATTGAGCAGGTATGAATTTTAGTAAAGGCTAAACCAAAAAAATGTCTCAAAACCCACTTCCATGTACACGACGTGCTCTTTCAACGGTTTTTGCTCTCGTACCGTTATACTTGGTGGTGTCGTGTCGTGTCCTTGGCAAATTTTCCAACACTTGCCGGAAGCTCAGTATTGGTCTTTCGGAAACTGTCTCCCTCCGTTTGATTTAAACTGAGCTGCACCTCGTTGTTCAGCGCTGCCGCAAACTCACTTGTTAAAGTTCACAAGGTACCTGCCATTTGTCAGGAGCTTTGCTCTTCATCATGATCCTGAATGTGCCCGTTAGGCTTATGATGGAAAGAAAAAAAAAAAACACTTAAATGACCTAAATTACAGGACCAAAGGCCAGGAAATTAAGCAAGCTGTTCTGTTGATTAATGGGAAACAAAAGGGTACTTGTCACAATCAGATAGGTCAGCTGATGGGCAGAAAAGATATGGGCATGGTTCAGCAAGTTGCGTTATCAAAGATTTGATATATACTTTATCACGGTTAATTGGACAGTCTACGGTTAAATGAGAGACGTCCTTTGTGGGATTCTCACTACATCAAAACGAAGAAAAGCATTTTTAGTATTTCTTAACATGGTTTCTATGTACCACAGTGATCATAAAAGATGCTTAAAGCTACTAAAGTAGGTTTAAAATTTCTAAGTATTTCCAATGAAGTAGATGTGGATTGTCAAGCTGAGAGAAATGGTCTGTGCTAAAACAACTCGAGGCAGGTTTGTAATTTCCCTGTGTCTGCACATTTCTCTCTCCAAAACCTAAGTCAACCAATATGATGTGTTTCTATTCACCCTTCTAACAGCTACATGTATTCTACAAGCCATGCGTGTTTTCTTCTTATTTGTTTAATGCAACAACTAGTTTTGAAAACATCGCCAATGTTTGTTGCAGAGAATTATGCTTTTATTTTTCATCCTTTGTGTGCTTCTGTGGATTTTCCTCATCCGCAGTGGAAAAGCGGTGAAGGCAAGAGGAGCAAAGTAAGTTAGAGCATCATCTTTGGGCTCTGGCTCTCCCATTTTTCTATCTTTTTCCACTAAAGTGCAGAAATTGGGGGTGGAATTTTCAAATCCATTAACGGCTCCTTCCAGAGAAATGAAATATTTTCAAGGCAGTTAAAACAAATTGCCAAACACAGCCAGTTACAAGAAGAATTAAATTGATCATTAAGACTTTAATCTGGGGTTTTTACAACAGCATACACTGTCAGTAGCGTAAGTCAGGCTGCACCCTTGGTTGGAGGAAAGCTGTCGGAGATTAATGCTGAGCAAGGCACTCTCTACATTACCATCTCCCAAAGGAAAAGGAAATTAAAAGTCTCTGCAAATTTTGCTAAACTGGAAGCCAAGACGGTAAGGGAAAATGATGAAAAAGTTCACAGTTTAGGCAGCAAAATCTAATTAACTGAAAACCTCATCTCTCAAGTACTCATGCAGCTTCAAGATGATTCAAGGGCACTACTGCTGCCGAGTGTCAATGGGAACACTTGTGACAAAAAAAAATAGATCCAAGTGGTGGAAGTGCCAAGCGTCTCCTCCAAGGAAGAGGATTTAGGCTGATGTTCTGCTAAGGAAATAAGTATGCCAGAAGTTCTCTATAGGCATAAAAAAGGATGAGCTTGCAGAAAGCCTCCAATAAGGAAAATTCCAATTCTAAATATCAATATGTAACCATCATAATGTTGACCAACGCAATCAAGGCAGACTTTTGATTCCTAAATGCTCTTGAAGGAAAACGGTGATTTGGCCCTTTCGATTTGATTTTTCGGAGAGGCTGCAGCAGTGCTTCAGGCTTTGCGATAACTTGAGAAGAAAACATAACAACTTTGTAGATACAGGAAAAGAAGGTTCTATATTTTGGCTAGCAAAGCTCAATTTCTTTCACTTGGAAATTATATACATTCAGAGATCCAACATCACCCTACAGCACCCAAGGGTCTGGGTTTCCACCCCACAGTAACACTGTAAAAGGATGTACTAAACCTCTATGCAGACCAGAATCCCACCAGCCTTGGGAAAGAGCAGAAAATCCCATTTCTTTCTAATCTCAGCCTTCCCCTGACTGGAGAATGGGGGATCCACATCAGAGGAGGCAGAATTCTGCAGGAAGAGGAGTCTCTTTGCCATTGCAAGGAAAACGAGCCCAGATTTTGAATCTAAGGGTGGAGAACATACTGTAGAGAGGGCATTGCAGAGCATGCAAAAGTTGGTCGCTACCCAGCAAGTGCTCCGTTTCGAACTAAGGACATGAAGTTGGAGGAAAGATTGGGAAATAAGGGCTCTCTTAGGCAATTAGGGTTCTTATCATACTCCCATTGCCCCATTTTTAGCATGAGATTCTGCTAATACAACTGTTGGAAAGGCCGGTGGTTCGGAAGAGGTCTTGGATAAATCCTGGCTTCTTGTAGTATCTGAGAGCATGGAATATATTCTCAGTACAGAATATCTTATCCAGGAGCGTAATCCCCATCAAACTGCAAACAACTGCTGAGACTTGACAGTGTGAATAAAACTACCAACCCCCTGTGGCTGATCTGCTCCCTCATTTTTGTCCTTGCTCAAGAACACTTGACGTTAAGGGGCAAAGCACTCTTGACACGCTGTTTGTCTTTGCTAGGTATATTTCTTTTCTTGATCTGTGTATTACTTCTACATCTACCTTGGTCTAAAAGGCCGCAGAAGACACTTCTGAAAAAGTAGGTATATAATGATTTATTTCTTTTTTAAAAACACTGGTTATTTTTAATGTTATACAGTAATTTACTTCTCTTCTTGTATCATGCTGAACGCGTTGAATTTCACATGAAGGGAGCAATCAAGCTGTTGTGACTAAGGAGAAGAAAATTAATATTCCTACAAGATTATCCTCACAAAAGTACACCTGATTCCTACCTGGTCACTGCCTACCCACGCTCTGCTTCGTACTGGGAAGCACAAAGAGGTAAGGATGTAGTGGGTTTTAATTTCTGCATGGAACTCTCATACTTCTCTACTTCAATGTTAGAGGCCTTTCTATTATTGAATTTTTCATCAATACGAACTGAGGACAGTGTTGATGTGGACGCACCAGCACCCTGGGGCCAGTGTGAGATTCATTAATTACTTGCCTGTAAAATGACCTGCAAATCTTTTGAATCAAAGGTGGGGGGGTTTTTTTTGAGTCAAAGCTTTATTGCTAGATATCTGCTGGGAGGGGATGGTTTGCTGTAACTGCTGCCAACAATTGGAGCAAATCTTCTGGGAGCTATTCTGAAATGGCCCATTTAGTTCTCAAATATCCAGCACAATCTAGACCGGCACACAAGAGTGTCTGGGGAATGGCTGTCTCTGCTTTTTGGAGATTAGGTCTGCTGGTACTCTCAGCTCTTCAGCGTCAAGCCACGGTCGTCTTGTGGCACGGGCGCTAAAGGGTGATTCCGTGCAGCAGCAAGAGGGCTGTTAAACTGAGCAATTTCTGTAACCACCATGGTGGAGGTGCTCTATATGCTCAAGAACTGCAGCCTCAAAGTGTGACTTCCTGAAGGTGGAGGAATATGAGATTTTTGTCTCAAAAAACCCAACCCGCACACAACCCTTTCACTTGAGCTGCTGTTTGTTCCACCTCCTGGTGAGAAAATATCATCAAAAAGTAACAATTCCCTGGAAAGAAGGCAGGTAGAGAGTCGGTAAAGGAAATCCATACTGTTGTATCTGCGTGGACTGATGCTTTGATCAGACGACGAGTAGAATTGAAAAAAAGATGCCTCAAATGATATGTATTTTAGATTAATCTTTGCAAACATAGCGAGCTCCTCTGAACTGAAGAGGCGGGAATATTTACATAGGCGAGTCTTTCCTATGGAAATGATGATACGGGAAAAGCTTATCATGTAATTAGGAAAAAACAAATCCGAATTTAGATCCTCTAAGTCAGTCAAGTTCACGGCTGCAGCTAAAAGAAAGGGAATAGGAATCTAAGCGCTTCTCGTTAGCGAGAAGTGCTCAAGCAAAATATGTGAAGAGGTGGTAAAGAGATCACGTTGGACTGGAATGGAATAAACAAATAAGTGTCACAGGAATGATCACTTAGCACCAGCTTCCGGGACTTTCAAATGTCACAAAGGGGTGATTCACGCATTACAACACACGGAAAAAAATTCTGGCCTTTGTTAGGAAGGTGGTGCAGCATCAAAAGAGCAGGGAAATGGTCACATAAACTTAAAATTTAATGTTTTTACATTTTTTGTTTGAAGGTCTGCAACCATTACTGAACATGCCTCTATGCTTCCTAACTGGTGACATCAACTGCTTGCTGCTCTGAAGTTAAGTAGGTGTTGGCTAATGAGTTATTGATCATTTGATTGAAAGTGAGGGGTTGAATAGACTGATATCACAAAAGGGTAAACCTCTAACTGCCAAATTCACATAGTCATCACTCTTGGATTATCAAAGTTAGACATTAAAGAAATCCTACTAGGTCACCTAATCTGCCCGCCAATATTGTCTGTAAGTAGGGCTGGTCAAGAAAAAGGATAAAACCAGTGTTCATTAAATTGGAATGCTCCATATGGATACACTTATTTGGAGAAAAAAGAAGTTAGTTTTTAAAATATGCAAAACTGAAATAGTTTGATTAGACTTTCTCATTCTTTTTTTCTCATTAGACTTTTTCATTCTGTAATTCTGAAAAATACAATTAGACTTTTGTCACTAATCTGGCCTTGTAAAAATGAACATGTTGATTTCACAGAGGAATCTAATTTTCATTCTTTGGTTG
Source organism: Rissa tridactyla (assembly GCF_028500815.1). Lineage (NCBI taxonomy): Eukaryota > Metazoa > Chordata > Aves > Charadriiformes > Laridae > Rissa > Rissa tridactyla. The sequence goes on along the minus strand of NC_071497.1, from coordinate 86,162,458 downwards.
CGGTGCTCTGTATCCTGATATTTTGCAATGTACGTTATGACCATCTTATTTCAGTTTTGGAAAAAATTAAATGTAGAAATGCAGGACATTTCAGTGGAAACAGATGTACTATTTTCTAGCCAGGTCCATTTAAAACCACTTTGACTAATCTCTTTTTAAACACCCTTTAAACATGCAAGGCTAGGTTTTTAACCATATGAAAATTTCTCTCCAGCCTTGAGCGAGAAGCTCGACTCTGTGAGAAGCTACTAATTTAGACATTTCCTATTGAATAGCTTATGTGATTTTCTGTTCATTTTGCTGGTTAGTATGTAGCTCCTGAGCTGATCTGTAATTCATATAGAAAGCCTGAGTACCCAATTCTAGGGTTTTGATTCTTTTCTGTATTTAGCTCTCTAAAAACTGGGTGAAAAAAATGTCGTGTTGCAAATCAAGAGTTTTTTATAGACCAAGCCGTAAGTTCTGCATCTTACATCCAGCTGGTGAGTTACTAAGCATTGGGATGAGGGGTTTACGTTTAAAACTTCCAGTTCCTAGAATCTCGTCTGCCCTGTGGAAACTGTGGAAACCAGGCAGAATTGAAAAATGTGTCTTACTGTTTCCTTCAAGACTCTAAACATTTTAGGATGGCTGAGGTTTTGAAGGGAGGAGAGTATGTTCAGATATGAAATAGCTGTGTAGGAGCTCTCCCAGTGATGAGAAATAGGCATTTCTAGCATAGAATCATAGAATCATAGGATCATTTAGGTTGGAAAAGACCCTTGGGATCACCGAGTCCAACCATCAACCCCACTCTACAAAGTTCTCCCCTACACCATATCCCTTAACACCACATCTAAACGACTCTTAAACACATTCAGGGATGGTGACTCCACCACCTCCCTGGGCAGCCTGTTCCAGTGCCGTTCTGTTGCCATTGCACAACAACAGAAAACTGATGCAGATACCTATGTTTTCATGAGATGATTAAAATTAAGAAAGTTATATTCAGGAAAACTGAATATAAACAACATAATTCATTAAAGCGCCTTTGCTTTGATTGAAGTGCATAGTGGAAAAAATACACAAATAAATCCTCAATATTGTATTAGTATCAGGTAATTAGTAAAGGAGGGTGCAGGAAGGAAAATAATTCAAAATATTTGCAGCTTGATATAGGCTACGTTGCATTTCGCTCTGTGAAGTTGAATGAGGAAAGCAGAAGCAGCGGGGGGATGCACCTGGGCTTTGAGAATGGCAGACTGGACTGTCATGTCCAATTATTCTCCTGGAATAGGAGAGTACTATCCCACAACACAGTTAGCGGTCCTTGAACCAGCACCGAGGAAACCTGCACTTGACTTGGTTTTCTGGCGCTTTGTTGTTTTTCCCTGACTGGAAACAACCTGCCTCTTGATTTATGGCGTTACTCCGGAGGGATCTTTATGCCCACTCACCCTATTAGACACAGCCCTTTTTGTTCGCTGGTTGTTGACAGCAAGTCAGACACCGTCCCTTTGAAAAAAAAATAAAATTCCCCAGTGGTTGCAACTATTTGTTGTAAAAAATGATCTGGAAAGAAAGCCCTTCCGCTCCAGGTCAGTGCCCAGAGACACACATCAGCGCAGTGGGGTTCTGGGAGAGGAGGAGGAGGAGACACGGGGAACCCTCCACCCCAACCCTCTCCTGAGATGGACACCGACATGTTATGACGCTTTAGTTGCCTATGACAACTGGATCGGACAACTCGGTGATGCAGAAAGTCCCTTCCCCTGTTCTGTCATGCCAACTGCAGCAGTCTCTGTGTCTTCACCCGTTTGATTTGTTTCCCTTGCCCAGCAAATGCCTTTTCGTAGCGGCTGGTCCAGGAACCCGTGGTGCAGGTAGAAACGGGTAGTATTCCTTGATTCGACTGAAGAGGCGGAAGATTGCGGTGATATATAATGCAAGCTTTTTAACATCATGGGATTTCAGCCACAGAAAAAGGACTGAATTTTTTTGCCTTACCAAATAACTTGTATTCTATCTGTTCCCTTCTGCAAGAAATTATGTATATTCCATTTCAGTCAATGTACGACTTACATGGACCTGCTTTGCCTAATTCATACATGTAAGGGGCCGGCTCTGCTTAGGAGTGGAGCAGAGTTTAAAAACCTTGGAGGAAGAAGAAACCGGATGTGTTTGTTCAGCTGCTTGGAACAAAATATGAGCTGCTCTAGGCTGATGAAAATGCTGGTTTTAAGCTTTTTAAGAGGATTTATCTGCAATGTCCAATTAAAGTATACGGTCATAAAATGGCAGTTTAAGGGAACTGATGCCTAAGTCTCATGCACATTTAATTTTCATTTTGTTTGAACGGGCCACTGATAGAAAACAGTTCTGTGAACTTGTTTCAAACCAGAATTACCTCTAGGTATTTTTTTAATCAAGCATTGAAATATCAGCCCCTTACATAATGGCTATGTGCACAGATTTTTAAGAGGAGTAGAGAGTTTGGGAAAGGAGGAAGAATGCTCTCAAATTAGCCTAGTCAAAAAAAAAAAAAAAAAAAAAAGCTAAAAATCAGTTCATTTGAGCTTGCCTGCAGGCAGCTTTCTCTGGGGTGTGTTATTCCCAGAGCCAATTCAGAGCGAAACATGAGCCGCTCGTGAACATTTGCCCTGATGTAGGATATGAGATAAACATGTATTTGCCTGGGACTATCAGCATTAATTTTCTTTTTTTTTTCCCTTAAACCAATCTTTTTTACTCTAGCAAGCCTAAGAAAACCTTTTTCCTGACAAAGCATCCCCTCGCTTTCTGTCATTTAGCCGCAGTTGATGATGAAGCACTGCTGAGCTCCAGCAACAGCTGACTTGGGACCAGGGAGACGGTGCACTGAGCAAGTATTTACCTGGGGCAAGACTGACCAGTGGAGAAGACATATAAGAAATACAGATAAGTAAAACGATTTTCAGCCAATATAAGTGATTCTCAGTCAATATAGTCAATGCCAGTAGGCTATATTTGAACTAAAGCTTTGGTCTGATCCATCTAACTTCTACGCGGTCAATGAAGTAACTCAATGAAGTCAATGAAGTCCCCCAGTGAAGTCATTGGGTAACTCAGTCGCTGTTGGTTCTGACCCATGGCCCGAGAGAGAAATATCTCTCTTTCTCAATTAACTGAACATGTAACATAGAAGAATTAGGCTTCTAGCTCTGTTAAATGCCCATTTAGCTTGAGGAAATAAATTTAGATTTGTTTGTGATACATAGTTGAAGAATTATTTTTGTTCATGCTATTATCTCACATTTTAGTATAAGCCATAACTCTGCTGTTCTTCAGAATAAGATGTTTTTGTTAGGGACAAGAGCATAAATAAAACAATCTGTGTTCTGCGCTTGGGATACCCTGGTTAAACAAAAGGAAGGTGTTTTGTCTATTAAATTGGGTTAAGAAAGATCAAAAAGCCTTTTTAGCTTATTTATTAAGCCGAGTGGGAAATAACCATCTTTGAGCATTCGTTTTTGAGTCAGAGCTTGGAAGTGCACTTACAGTTATTTGTATTGGTTATTTCCAGGTTCAAAACCTGTTTGTATTTGCCTAGCTGAAGCTTTGAATATTATCAATACTGAAGCCTACAAAGGCTTGCGGTGCCAAGGGTATCTAAGGATGGCTGACAAATGTTTCATTACGAAAGAACATCTCTTTATGCTGTACACACTTCATTTTCAAGAAGGGTAATTGCTTACACCTATTACAAATGGGTTAATTTGTATATCTGAGGCTAGATTTACTATAAGCATTACAACAAGGAAGAGTCTGCAGTAGCTGTTTGAAATCAATGACGCTAGGCCAGATTTATGCAATTAAGCTCCAAATGCAGAGTATTCTTTCATTGTCCTGGAGTCAGTCTGGTACACGTGTTGTACAACACCCTGTTTGCCCAGTAAAGCCTAGCTCTGGCTTCGCGTACGCAGCTATTATGCCAAGATTCAGACCAGCTTTTGGTTTGTGTGGCTCACAAAGGAGTTTGAGAGCCCAGCCTTTCCTCTTGCCATGCTTTGGCAGGCTGAGGAGAAGTCCTGAAGCACAGGAGCTGGGCTCTTTCCAGTTCTCTCTTGGTTCCAGGTGGAACCAAGCTCCTGGAGCACAGCTCATGCTCTCCCACTGCGAGTGGCAACCAGCCCATGGGACCAGAGCAGCACGAGGCTGAACCAAACCCCCTTGGAAATGCACGGAGGCATCAGGTCCTCAGCACCAGCCGTTGTGCTCTGCGTATCTTCTCCTACTGGACAGCACAGTACGTTCTCCGAATGGCCAGTGTAGACACACCCACAGATGATTTCTAAGAGTTTGACAAGAAAGATTGGCCACGTGGGATCGTGTACTCCCCCCCTCCCCAGCCGCCAACCTGACCTTTATCTCCCGTAACCCTGCCCAAGTGATAACCACCCGTGGTGGTCTAATGGATGCATCTAGTTGTGATGGTTGGCATCCAGGGCTCAAAGGTGGTTTCAGGGCTCAAAGATGGTCTCAGGGAGACAGATAACAACACAATAGCCAAGGGCTAACTTGAGTAGTTTGCCCACCTCACCACAATATTGCTACTATGGTCAATATGCAAATGTCACTATAAGTCAATCATCTTACCCCCATAAATAGTGAACAGCTCAAGAGCCCTTGGAGCTCTCCTGAACAGCAGTGGGCTGCACACCAGGATCTCCCCTTCAGTTGGGATGCTGCTCAAGATTCCTCCTCGAGGTTAAGAGATTCCTTGCCGCAACAGATCCTCGGTAAGTGGCTTACAGCACGCTAAACTTTGAAATCTTAGCTAAGTGATATAAAGGATTGATTGTGCCTAAATAATCCTTTAGGCATAAACAATTGACCAAGTCTGGGACTAGGATTGGATCCAGCCGCACCTAGACTCCTCTCTGAGAAGGAGTTTGGAAAGCACAGGGGGTCCTTTCTGAACCTCGGGACTCAACGGGAGGGTCTCCCTGGCAGCTCTGTCTGACCCTGGCCTCTGTGCACTAAACAGCCAAGTGTGCCTCGCCATCTCGAAACTTGTTAAAACACCGTTGCATTTACCATCAAACTTTGTTAAATCCCTGTGTTATATCCATAAATGTATTATTGCTGCTTCTCTCTACGAGTGAAGTGCATCGCTCCATCCGCCACACCATGATAAGGGGACTAGCTGAGGTCTTGGGAGACTGGGTTGTCCGGCCACCAATTGCCTAAGAAAAAGATATCGGTCCAAGTTCAATGCGTGCTGCAAGTGTGTTGTGGTTTGACTGTATCTTGTCCTTTAACGCAACTAAAAAGTTCTGGAAGGAGACTACAGTCCAAAGTTATGCGCCTTAAAGTAGGCTACAAAGACTCTCCGTTTTCTCCTTTTTTTCTTCCAATTTTACTTCTTTTCTATTTCTCTTGTTAAAAATATATGATGGTCAAAGCTGCAGTAACAAAGGCCTTATAGATAACTACATTGCTATGAAGTTCTCTAACCTAATTGAATTTAAATCTAAGTGAAATATTTTAAAGGAAATTCAAGCATGCTTTTTCTGGTTCTTCAGTACTGAAAGTACACTCTGATTTACCTAATCTATTTATCCAATCTTGGACCCAAGCACTTTTTAAAGGTGGATCGAGAGAACGGCATTCACCTTGCTGAAGGCCTAGGTTTGCCTGGTAAACTCCATTAAGTATTTGAAACTTTGTTAAAAAAAGTCATCATCACATAGGAAGATCATCTTTCCATACCGTTAACTTTTTCTGTTGGTTTTTTTTTCCTAGAAGAGGGACAAAAATATAATGCATTAGCTGGTTCAGAGCACAAAACGTTTTATAAAAGGATACATAAAACCCCATGAACTGTATATGTCACTATCCTGGGAAATAAACCAAACTTTATAGCCACAGAAAAAAAATAAGTAATTTCCAAGCAGGTAACCAGTTGGAAAAAAATTGAGGAACTCTGTCCTCACCGTCGTAAAGCAAATTTCACTGTTTAATAGAGGACTCGCCGCTCAGAATATTGGATGTCATCTTTTGCCCAAATCCTGGAGGGCGCAAGTGATAGATATATCACGATAAAATCAGGACTGGGAGTCTTCACGGGGCCGGGGGGTGTTCCGTGGTGAGAGCAGGAGCTGGAAACGGGGAGCCGGGAATAGGAGCTCTAACCTGATTTGCTTTACCTTGGATGAGTCGTTTAACTTTGCTGTGCCATCTGTAAAAAAGAAGGACGATAATAACACCGGCTATTTTACTGAAGTGTTAACTGTGCAGGAGAGTACAATTACGGAGCGCTCTGCTCAAGGTTAAGCCTACTATTACACCGTCTCGAGAGCACATTAGAAGAGGATGGGTCTCCACGACTATAACATGGTAGAGCCAGGATAAAACTGTAGCCTAGCTTCTACGCTAAGCTTTTCTTTGTTACAAGAAGGCTTCCTTACTCCATTTGTAAAGCGTACCTCGAGCTGAGGCAGTAATCATGGCAAAACTGTGCTTGGTCCCGATATCGTAACCTTCCCCAGCTGAAACAGCGAACGGCCGCAGGGTAAGTGTAAGCCCACGTGGACTTTTGCCATGCACCAGGAAGGCAACACCTGCAGGTTGGGCTCCCTCAAGCATATGCATTTTAGGTAAAAGCGCGCAGAAATAAAATGCTATCGCTCTATGTCTTTATCCTGAATTCCCCTCAGGCTCGAGCAGACCCGAGGCAGAGCCCAGGAGAAACCGTTCTGTCTCCCTTTCTTCTAAGAATGGCAGGTGATACAGTGCTAAAAGCCTTTCTAAGTGTTTTTGTAGTCGTCTCCTGCTTCTTCCTTATCTCCAAGGCCATGACCCTGTCATGGAAGGAAATTAGATTTGTTTGACATGATTTCTTCCTAAAAAAAAAACCCTAGTGATGGCTGTTTCCTTGTTTTTCTCCTAAGTGTTTGGCAAAATGCTATAACCCTGCTCATGCCCACGGCATCTTATCAAACAGCCAGGGTTTCTGAGGTCAGAAAGCATCAGAAAGCCCTGGACAGCCCAGAGGATTCTTGACCCACCATGTGTGATTAATACCCTGCTTTTCCCAGCTGATGCAGAGTCACGAGCAGCTGCTGTCATTCCTGACCAGAAAATGCAATGGCTTATTTAGCAAAATAAACTTTTCTTTTCCTTTTCGTTCAAATAGCAGCACGATCAGTACAGAAGGAATTAACCTTGGTATGTCAGCCCTTCCCTACGGTTGCTCCAGAGCCACACCTGCCATTCCCGTGCAAAATCTGTGCAGGATCTGTCAAAAGATTAAATACAAATTCATCTCGCTGAACCTAATATCTAGTACTTGGCACATTCTGGATTCCGGCTGGAATTCAGACATGAACAGCTCTAGTGGCAATGATGGATGATTTCCTCTTGTTAGTAAACATTTTCATTATTTTAGCCCTCCCTGCAGCCCTTCACGTTGTCAGCCGTGAGATATTACCTCCCACTTGAGAGAGTGCCAGAAAAGCTATAGGAATAGCTGCTGTTCCTCCACAAGGGACAGCCTCAAAGAACAGGGATAGAAAAATACATCTTCAGCATTAAGTCTCTCATCCCTGAAGCCCATGAAGGTCACTTTCTCTCTGGCCCTGCTCAACATCTATCTGCATGAAGAGAGCTTGGAGCAAAAGAGCCGATTAAAAGTGAACCTCATTAAAGAGGCAAACACTCAGAAAATACGATGTTCTGATATTGTGTAGCATGGGTGAAGGTACACACTGATGGATGGTCAGTTCAGTCCAAGAACTGGCCTTTTGGTTTTTATCTGATTACAAGCTCTCATCTAAAAATCTGAAATGACTTCTGTCCTCTTCATTTGCCAGGGAAATGTCACCTCACCTTTTACATACCTTTTTCACCAGCTCTTAATACCTTTTTCACCGTCTCCTACATACCTTTTCACCATCTCTTACATACCTTTTTCACCACCTCTTAATACCTTTTTCACCGTCTCCTACATACCTTTTCACCATCTCTTACATACCTTTTCACCTCTTTCCTGAACTTCGGCAATGGGGTATTCAAGCCATCAGTCATTCAGAAACTGATAAATAAGGAAGCACTTCCATGCAAGACATCAATAAGTAGAATATGTCAGCCCACCCTCCACTGGGTACCTCAATACGTAACTGGAGTGTACTGAATCAAGTGCAAGATCTCAGTTTTTATCTTCAACTTCCGTAATGGTCTGGGTCCAAGGTACTAAAACATCTGCTGAAATTCCTGGCTGAAGGCTGAGAACGATTACTTGATGTCTCAGATCAGTACAACTTTCTGCAATAAGGGTAAACATCCCCTCTGCAGAAGACCTTCCTTTCTGAGGCAAACTCAGGGGTGATATTCAGCAGGAATGAATGACCACCGCAGACCTCATTGTTTGTGTTCCAAGAATAAAGTGTACTTTTTTGACCTGCCAGTACCAGCTAGCACCTCCGGTTCAAAACCAAGCCTCACCAGCACTTCATATTCCATTAAAAAAGTTTTCTTCCCCTTCATTCCCTCTTGAGAGGGAGATGAGGCAATGACATAGGCATCAGCAGCAGGAGATAATCAGGTACTCCCACGAGGAGGAAGGTGTATAATTGCTATTTCATCGAAAGAAAATTCATTTTAAAAGTGTATTGAAAATTGGCCTCAGCTTTTGACTGCAGCTGGCTTTTACATCACTCAGCTGCCTCTTTGCAAAGCCGTCTATTCATCTCCCAAATGTCAGATATTGCAGCAGATGGTGAGACCAAAAGTTGGGCCATGGAAGTACTGCTTATTTCCACAAATGGATCTTCAATGAGCCCCACAGGAGACAAGGACATTGTCAGGTCATGAAACTTCAAGGGAGTCTTACTCATAATGACCCTCACTTAAAAAGTGCGTGCCAGTAAGGCTCCACAATGGAAGGGAAATATATCGTAAAACAGAAGTTTCACAAGTTTCAAGAAAAATAAAATTTTTGACAATATAATGGATTGCTGCAGTTTAGTTACCATGGTATACTGGAGTCTTTATCTAGTCATTATAATTTCACTGCAATACCTTTTGCCTTATCAAAATGTTCCAGTGACTCGGGTGTTCTGGCTGCTTCTGGTATGGGATAAGAGCCCTGGCCTCTTGGTCAATACCTTCATTTCAGCTAATCATTTCCAAGTTGCCAAAGGGATAAATACTGAAAACAATCATCCATTCAAAACATCCCAATTTAAAGGCTTAAACTACAACCTCAGGTTTCCTGCATCACAAATTTAAAGCTTCTGAGCAAATACTATAAAGCCAAGCTGAGAAGCAAGACGAAGGCTCTACGTTTGTTCCAGATTGCCTCTGATCTGTTCTGGGAATGGAAAAGAGAAGGGAGACTCAGGGATCCACACCCAGTAACAGATTTGGCCTCCAAAGTATGGTGCCAAATTCTGTGAATAACACAAAATCTTAACATTGATCAGCCAGACCCCTCTACAGGAGATCCTGCAGGGCTCCTCTGATCAGGACAGAGATTCTTCAAGGTTGGGCAGTAGCTATGTTTTGGGTGTTTACAAGGAAAAAGGAAGCCAAGAGTCCTGAAGATGCCCAGGGTGCTGAGAAGTGAAGAAATCATAGAATCATAGAATGGTTTGTGTTGGAAGGGACCTTAAAGACCACCCAGTGCCACCCCCTGCCCTGGGCAGGGACACCTCCCACCAGACCAGGTTGCTCCAAGCCCCACCGAACCTGGCCTTGAACACCTTCAGCGATGAGGATGCATCTGTGTCTCTGGGTATTTTGGCACCTGGAGCATCTTCTGGAAGGGACCAAGGCTTCCAGAGGCCAACCCAGTACCACCCCTCTGGGCATGGCACGGTGGGCGTACGTCTCCGCTGCCTCAGACCGCACACCGGGGACTCTGCAATGCGGCAGGTTCACAGGGGGCATGGAGTGGGCAGTGTGGGGCTGAAATAAATTCTTTCATGCTGGAGCCCTTTACAGGTCAGTCCCACAACTTCCTCAGCAACTTGTTTTAAGCGCTATTGCTGTCTTCCAGTTAGGTAAGATGAGGCACAGACGGGGAGAGTAAGGATAAGTGGCTTGCCCAAGGTCACAGAGGAAGTGACTGACAGAGCTGAAAATAGTACCCAGGAGTCCTAATTACCAGCTCTCCGTTCCAACCACTAAATAGCAATCAAGAATGATTATGCAGCAAAGGCTCTTGCACATGGGAACTGTCTTACCAGAGGGCTAATTCCTCTGTAGCTTCTTGCTGTGAGCTGACACATGGTGGTGCAATGAGAACATTAGCCTTTCACCCTTCAGGATGTTGTTTGATGAGGAGCTGGGCTGGAAAACAAAAGCAAGAAGCGGAGAGAAAGCAGCCAGCAGCGGTAATTGGCACCTCAAGAGGAAAGAGTCAGGCATGGTGGGACTGCTTGAGGTGAGCACAGCCTGGTCGGGCTGTGGGAAGAGGTTCGTGGACTCTGCTCCACAGCACTGCATAGGGTCTTCTGCAGCTTGAGGGATGGCACCCTGTACTAAACTGGAAGCTCTCATTCAAGCGTATTGTTTAGCAAAAGGCCTCGTGGGTAGGTTATTCCATTGCAGTGTCTGACCCAAGGGCCAAAATGAGGATGCAGCATCACATTTGGCTCTGCTCTGATTCCGTACGGCAATTCCTTTGCTTTCGTTTTCCTAACTACAAACAGTTGAGTGATTTCCGCCGCACGTCGCTGGAACGCCTGCATTTAAATGTGAGGTCTGTATGCTGGCCTGTCGGCACTGCCTCCCCTCATTGCGGTATTTCTTGCAGCAGGCATTAAAAAATTATATTAGCTGATTCCCAGTTCTCATTTTTGGACAAGATTTCTCGAGTTAGAAGCTATTCCTTATGCTATAATTCCAACTTGAAATTCAACAGATAGTATTAGTGAATTTATGGCTTTCAAGCCATACGAGTAAAACAATCAATACCCATGAAGTAATGGGTTGGGTAACCATGCCAACACAACTTTCATGCAAGACTGGAGGGCAGGTTAGTTTTTAAAACATTGAAAGGAAAGGTAATTAAGTCAGATCCTGACAAGACGTACAGACAAATGAGAAAGCACTGCAAGTCATGTGGAAATCTTTTCAATGAAGAAATAAGGCTAATGCTGCAAATAAAATTAATTCAGTGGGTAATGCTGTAAAAAATGTTCCCTTCCTCAAGCAGCCATCAGGAAAGTTTTCTTCCTCATCTTGCACATTTGGGTGAACATTGATCTTCCTTTTGTTGCGTGGACATTTAGATTTTCTAAGCATTGTTTCCTCCCCAATGGATTTGATGTGTAGGTGTGCAACCAAGGTCTTTGTCAGGAAAATAATCGCCAGGTCAATGACCGGGTGGTGTGCTGTTCTTACTGTCTCTTGGAAAGAAGGTATTCCAAAGCATGACCCAATGTATGTAAGACCCATAATTTCTTGACAGAGCTTCTCTATTTTGTCCATCGAGACTTTCCGTATTCTGGGGCTAAACCCTACTGTTGGAAAGATTACTATCTTTACCTGTGATGTGGGCCCTAAAGTGCCTTTGGTGGTAGTACTGCAGAGGCTGGCTGTCACTAAGGAAAGGACCTGTGGATAAGAGATGTTCAGATGAATAAGGGTAAGTTCAGAAGAAGCTGGCTACGTGGGGCCGGAGAAGCAGGTGATAGCTTCACATCAAGGTGGAGCATGTGGGAGAAGGTACAAAGGTAAGGGTGGAAGAAGAACATAGAGCCCCAACAGAAAGGCCATGCTGTAACTTAGACACCAGACTGTGATGGAATAACAAAATGCTAACAACTTGTGATTTTTTCTGCTCTGCTCCACAGTGCTGCATCTTCCTGTACTTCTCCCCAGACCTTTCAATACGTTTCTCCTGTGCATTGCTCTCCAAACTGCTCCAGGCTCTCTGTAGACGTCAATGCCATCTCCCCTTTCGGACTCCTGTTTGCCATTCTGCGTGTGGGCAAATCCATGTGTTCATTTTATCCACATTTAGCTAAATAGATATTTGCTAGTACATTTGCAGGCTGAGAGCACCACGAAATAGAGAACATCTGCTTTTGAATGTTTTGGCAAGATCTACCATAATATCAGAACTACAATAAAGCAATCGAGACATTCTGCAAATAATAACATAGCTGTTAAATATGCAGGTACGGGTGTCGAAGGAACAGAGAGGCGCAAGGAGGACCACGAGCACAGAGAAAGGTCAGTGTGAGCTGATAAATGGTTGGAGACCAGGTGAGCTGATGACGGTGTAGGATCAAATCTGGCTTCTGTGGATGAGGATCAGGATTCTGACCTTTTTTCCAAAATCTCCTCTTCATGCTTTGCATGGAGGAAGAACCGCAGTGGTTGATGTCTGCAGAAGTGTCCTCAACCTCTCTATGGACAGTCGTGCCAGGGATGGCATAGGGTGCCATTGGATGGCATGACATTGGCGTTAAAAGCAATGACAGCCAAGGAATGACAGACACCTAGGGATGAAAAGGAGGGGTGGTGTCTCAGTGGAAAAAATATCAAACACCTAATTTTCAGTTACATTTGTAAGTAACGTTGTGCAATGCTTTTGGCCCCACATTCACGCCGTGGAGATGATAATAACAGCTGGCAACTCCCTTGTGCCTTGCTTCTGCAGGGCAGCTTTTCATTTTATTTAAGAATAACATCAGCTGGAAGCTGGCAGAGTGAGTCAGAGTTACCATGCTCTGTCTAGTACGTCCATAAAACCACAACCTGGATTTGACAGCTGGAGCCGTGAGTGTTGGCTAATGAACTCGCGTTCTTTACAAGAGCCATATGGGCATAGTTAGAAAATAGAGTTCCATGTTATAGAGGCAGAGAGGTAAAATATTAATGCATTGCGTTTTTTCAGGCTTTAAATAGAGTACGGACCCAAGAAGGGGATCTGTCTTCCACAAGTTGTAGTTCGAACAAATTGCTATGAAAATCAGGCAGTTTTACCCAAACAAAGACATTGTAGTCAAGTTTGAAGGCTTCTTACCTGTGTTATAGTACCTTGTCTATGAAACCCGTGCCTCATTTCACAGTAAATATCCTGTGAGCATCAGAGATGTACCGCTTGGGGATGTACCAAGTAAAAAGTGCTGTCTTTTCCTGCCAGCTAAGCACCGGCTAACACGTTGCGATAGTTTGCGCAGCTCTGGCAGCTAGCGGTTTCTAGCGCTGGGGATGCTCCGTCACTGGCCTGACGTGTACCACTCGCCTCTTGGACCACTGGGCATCTATTGGAGGGGGAATTTTGGTGTAATACCAGTGCCTGACCCTGCGATTAGTTGTATAAGAGCAAACACCTGGACTTACTTAAAACCCCAGTGATGTTTTTGACAGACCAAACTTCTGTTCCTTGTTTATTTTAAAATCCCACCGCAGATCCCAGTTTAGGTGCATATACCAAACTGCAGGGTTGGGACCTGGCACCCCTCTGCTCGACTTCCAGTGTTTCCTGTTCTTTCTGTGTTATCTTTACCCTTCTCTATGGCCTTCTTTATCAATTATAATTAATTCACTGGGCTCATTTTCCTGTTGTTTTTTTTTTTTCTTCCCTCTGGGTTTCAGGAGACTATTGTCCCCCGAGCCCTTTGTTCTACACGCCTCACGTGTCGTCTTCTAATTTATATAATTTCTCATGCTTGGCGTTGTAATTGCCTAGTCATGTACGCTATCTTCCCTGAGCAAGTTCGGAGGAAAATTTAAATAGGTATTTTTTAAATCTAATTTGATTTCGTAAGTGAACATAGATACATCTAACGCTGTTCTTCGAACAGGTCCAAGAACAATTTTGATTTTGTCTTTCTCTTGGCTGGCAGCCTTTCCTTCCTACTCACAGGTAGCAATCGCCTCTCAGATGGTTTCGCTGACTCAGACGCAGAGTTCAATTCAGAACTATTGTTCTTCGCTTTGAAGATTACTGCTCCCATTTCAGACCTGCACGCTTGCCTCTTTCTTACAAACACATCAGTCGGTCTAATGGAGAGATGATGTTATCCCTCCTCACTACCCGGCATCATTTACCTCCTGGGACTGTGACAGCTGTAAGAGCGTTGCTGCTACCAGCCACAGCAATCGCCGTTCAGGTCTAAGCCCAGGATGGCTTTGCGGATGGTTTTGCGGGTGGCAAAGGTATATCCATCCATTTTCTTATTTATTGATTCAGATTAGGAGTCAGGCGGTTTGGTATTTGCTTTCCTCTGTGATCAATGTAAGGGAGACCAGCGGAAGGTGGGACATAAAGGCAATATCACTGAGAAGCTGTGTCCTGAAATGTGAGAGTTCACGTCCCTTCTAAAAAGCCAGCTGGCCTCGAATGAATATAGACTGAAATTAAACCTTTTCTTTTTTTTTTTTCTCCTGGAAGCAATGAAATTTTCAAACAGCTTTCATATAAGCTGGTATCAATACAGGCCGGGGGATGAAAGGATGGAGAGCAGACCTGCCAAGAAGGACCTGTGGGTACTGGTGGATGAAAAACTGGACATGTGCGCTGGCAGCCCAGAAACCCCCCGCAGCCTGGGCTGCATCCCCAGCAGCGTGGGCAGCAGGGCGAGGGGGGGATTCTGCCCCTCTGCTCCGCTCGGGGGAGACCCCCCTGCAGTGCTGCCTCCAGCTCTGGGGCACCAACAGCAGAAGGACACGGAGCTGTTGGAGTGGGGCCAGAGGAGGCCCCGGAGATGCTGGGAGGGCTGGAGCCCCTCTGCTGGGAGGACAGGCTGAGAGAGCTGGGGGGGTTCAGCCTGGAGAAGAGAAGGCTCCGCGGAGACCTTCCAGCCCCTTCCAGTCCCTCAAGGGGCTCCAGGAAAGCTGGGGAGGGACTCTGGAGCAGGGAGGGGAGCCATGGGACGAGGGGGAACAGCTTCAAACTGAAAGAGGGGAGATTTAGATAAGATATTGGGAAGCAATTCTTTGCTGTGAGGGTGGTGAGCCCCTGGCCCAGGTTGCCCAGAGAAGCTGTGGCTGCCCCATCCCTGGAGGGGTTCAAGGCCAGGTTGGCCGGGGCTTGGAGCAACCTGGGCTGGTGGGAGGTGTCCCTGCCCAGGGCAGGGGGTGGCACTGGATGGCCTTTAAGCTCCCTTCCAACACAAACAATTCTATGATTCTGTGACAAAGGTAATAGAAAGGAGAAACTCAGCAACTTTCAAGATGAAGCTTGAATAACACATGAAAGAGATTATCTGATTTGGTGGCCCAAAATGAGGAAGCTGGGCATTGAGATTATCTCTGGAGACGTTCCAAACCCTCCTGGACGCGTTCCTGTGCCACCTGCTCTGGGTGACCCTGCTCTGGCAGGGGGTTGGACTGGATGATCTCCAGAGGTCCCTTCCAGCCCTATGGTTCTATGATTCTATGATTACCATTACAACTTTGTATTTCTCTGTTCTCATCTATCTATATGACTTTTTAACAATTCAACTGGATTGGCGTATGAAAAGAGGGGAAGTTTTTGAATCGTTTGTAGATGTATATTCATACAGCAGTTATAGTTGCCATCTCCACTTGTGGCCATCTCCACTTGTGGGAGAAAGTGGGAGAAGAAGCTGGTGTAGAGCTGTGTCCCTCTGTTTTATCCAGTTGGCTCTTTGAAGGAGAGGGTTCTAGTTTGTTAGCACCCCCTATGAGAGCTGATTTTCATCTCCTCTCCCTTTTTTTCTCGTCTGGCAGCTGCTGTGTGGGGTGATTGTTGCATCGGTACTTCACGGTGCCTCTCCCTGACTCCCAAAGCTCTGCGGGATCCTGATGGGTATTTATTTTCATTTGGATTCGGTTTTAAATTGTATTTCCTTTGCCGGTGGTTGCTGCAATTAATCACCAGGATTTCGCTGCCGTGGTGCTCCCTATGGAGTTTTGAAGCCTTCAGTGTTGCTGCTCCCCCCTGTGAGACACTTTATTGGAGCCTTTGAATGTCTTTTGTTGATCTCTGGCTTGGGCACCTTTTTTTTCTATGCCTTTCTCTCGCTCACTGGGTGAAACGGTGCTCCTCGCTAGATGTATTGCCGTCGACATGCAAAAAGTGCAAAGGACACTGAAGGACTCCACGAAATTTGGTGGGAGGCAAGCCAGCTTGCGCACTGGGGATTGCTTGCTATTCCGAGGCAGTGAGAGCTAATAGTTCTGGACTGTTAACATTAATGGTTACGTCTTTATCTGCTTCCCTGATTGACTTTCCTTCTGCGTTTCAGCATTGGAAATTAGTCTGTATTAAACTTACTTTCGGGAACAATAGAAAATGGAAGAAGCTGAAAGAAATCATAGCTTCCATGCTTTTTATCATATTTTATAGTCCTCTATTTATTACTCTCCATTTATTACCAAAACTCCTATTTCTTCACCAACCAGTTTTTATTAGCAACATCGGCTGTAGGCTGCTGTCTCGGTTTTCTAAGTCAGAATTGATATTTCAAGCTGAAAGAAGGGAAGAAAAGAACAGGGAAAGAAGGTGAGAAGATGTATAGCAACATAACATGAGCCTTTCCCCCCGCCCCAGTCCTCAGAAAAAGATCTCCGATAGATCAAAAAAAAAGGTGGTGGTTTTTTTTTTTTTCTTTTCCACGTGTTTTGGTGTCAAAATGAACTCAGTTTTTTTAGCACTATATTCACAGAAGCTGCAAAAACTTCAGCAGTGTCATAGAGGCAGGATCCAGTCTTGGTGAAACAGCATTTTCTACGTGCCCGGCGATGTCAGTATTAAAGTAACAGGTTTATTCAGAAATCTGGCATGGTTATAATAATGCCATTTGTGGAAAAAAAAACAATTTTTTTTTTTTTTTTCCTACAGACGGTACTATTATGAGGGGGAAGGGAATGACCTGAACAGATTCACCGATTCCTCCACCAGAGGACTCGGTAACGCCACGGGAGAGGGAGAAGGATGGGACCCAGCCTCCATCGGCTGGGATCCCTGCTCTTACCACACACTCCTGCCTTGCCGCTGAAGGGAAGGAATAGCAATACCTTAACATTTAAAAACTTCACTCTTAAGTTGTTCTGGTAGGCAGTATTTAGATTTACAGGTAGGCAATAGATAGGAGGCAATGGTAGGAATAAGGATTTGACTTCAGAGCCAGAGAACTGTCCATTTTCTGCTTAATTTACTTGTATCTGCCCCAGGATTAGTACTATCTGTGGGCCAAACAGAGACAGGACATGCTGGTGTGCTGATGCTCTTGAAGTAATGTGCTGTGCAAGAGTCTAGGCTTATTACCCACGTTAATGTGTCCAGCAGTGAGAAGCGTCTTGTACGGGACAGACTTGTTGGGTCTCTGCTGGTTTGGACAAATCTGCACACGCCTGGTGAGGTGGTTTGGGGTCCAGCAGAGGCAGAATATAGTTCTTTTAGCCAGTGCTTGCCCCCACTAAAATATCCTGCTTATCCTCTTCTACCTCCTGTTCAGACTGGAGTCACCAGTGGCAGCCTGTCCTGTCCTGCCAGGGCTCTCTGCCCATGCAGTAAGTCCCAGGCAGGGTAAAGGATTCTTCCTGGGGAGGTGAATTTAGCCCTTATTAGTTCTACCCTTTTTTTTTTCTTTCTTTTTCATAAACAATGAGGGAGAGAGAAGGGATTCCTCTTGCAAGAAATACAATTTCCATAGAATCATAGAAAGGTCTAGGTTGGAAGGGACCTTCAAGTCCATCAAGGGACCATCAAGTCCAACCATTGACTTACCACTGCCAAAACCACCACTACTTTACCTGTGTTCTCTGCCCCCTGAACAGGACTGGCCGTCGCTGTATTGAAAACAGCAAGTAGATGTGGGAAAGGTTCAATCTAAAGCTGTTGGATGAGAGACCCTAAGAGCAAAGACTGGGATGAAGGGCAACAGAATACGTGCCTGGGGACCCAGGCTCTATTCCTGGCTCCACAGATGGGAATAGAGCCATGTTTTACCTGTTTTTTCCCTCCTGTCATTGGCTTGCACCGTTTGTCTAGGTTGGAAACAGAGTGGACTCTCTTTTATTAAGTGCTTGTTTATGTGCCCATCCCTCAGGACTCCCTGTGGCATCCAAGACTTCTGGCGGCTATTGTAAATACTATTGTTGGGAGATAACGGAAAAATAAGCTGCCGTGTAGTGCAAGAGTGGAATGATTTCTGCCACGGTTAACATGTGTCTGCTGAGAAGCAGCTGAAGTAGGCTCTTCAGCAAGTTGTCTGAAAACGTTCACTTTGCAGGAATTCACAGCCAGAGCCCCATGAAATATTCAAGCCAGAGTTACTAGTTAATTAAATCGCTGTTTTTTTTTTTTTTTCCCCACAAGGCAGCAATAAATAGATTCCCTTTTATGAAAATTAAATATCAAAGTAATAATGTCATTGAAAATAAACGTTGCAACTGGTAATGATCTCCTACTGCAAGATAAGCGTCAAGTCATTTATGGAAAACAAACACAGAAAGGAGGCAGAGAAATGGGTTACTATGCTTTGGAAGTAACCTTCATCTGGTTTCCAAAATTAGCTCCAGGAAATGTTATTGCCAATCTACGGAATGAACACATAAAGAAAATACAGAAGAACAAACGGAAAACAGAAAAGGAAAAAGAGGATGTGGTGTGAGCTCTCCGAAGTCATTCAGAAGAGTGATGTTAACTTCCATGGACGTGGGATCAAGACTTAGAAGAAACCTTTATTCCAACAGGCTCGGGAGAATCTGCAGTGGGACCAACAGGCAGGAATCCCAGGTATGGTTTTTCTTTCGTACAGGCTAACGTGAGGACCATGCCAGCAGTATCTCCTGGACTCGCATGAGCTGGTATAACCGAGGCTGCCCCCGTTGTCCTCTCACTTGGCACCAGGGTATATTTGAGGCAATAAAGAAAAGAGCTCATCGCCAAAGTGCCGGTTACCATGCTGATGTCTGGCGGTGATCTCCCGTTAGCAGGGTCCTGGGCAGCCTCTCCAAACCTCCTGCCGTGGCAGTGACGAAGACAGTGGCAAAGGCTGAAGGCCTTTGGGCTGTTATTGCCAGCAGGGATTGCTCCGGGGGTTGGAAAGAGGAAAGCTGAGCCAGCCCTGCCTCGTGCTTCGGAAAACCAGAGAGAAGACTTTTTTAACATTGTCTCATGATCCTCCATCGCACCTTGCAACACCTTGAAAAAAGCAAAAATTTAAGGGTTTAAGTTTTGTTTTGTCTTTTTTTTTTTTTTTTTTCACTGGGGAACTGCAAGTCCTGCAGACCTTCCGCAGCTTATTCAACTTACTCTAGCCTCAGGAAAGAAGCGTGCCAAACTGCTGTGAGGTATTGATTTCACTCATATTTTCACTCCTAAGGTATCATCTCTACCATGCTAATGTATACTGAAGAGCCCTGCCAAAGATTAATCACGATGGACGATTCTTATAATGCTTTCAAAATTGGTTTATTTCTATTTACAACGCTGACCAGAAAGCGCTCCTTTAACTCGTCTTAATCACCTCTTTGGGCCTGAAGCAAAGTTTGTTAAATCTGAGTTCCTGCAGTTCCACCTTGTTTTAACATCAAAGCAAATCGGAGTTGTAGGTCAGCAGGAACAAAAAAAATAAATTCTGCGAGGAACAAATAAACAATTAACTTATTTAACAAGAAATGTTTTGTATGAGCTCTTCAGAGCAGAAGCACAACCCCTTTCCTTCCTGCTGATCGTTTCTTCTTTTTTTTTTTTCTTCCCCGTTTTGCAGCAACAGCAAAAAAAAAAAAAAAAAAGGCATGAGGATTATAAACTGCTCCACTGGTTTTCACGCTTCCTTAACTGAAGGTACCACCTGATGGAATGCAATCCTGATGGAAGAAGTGGGTCATGCACCTCTGGAAGCCCATGAGCTGCAAACCCCAGGAGAACAGGTCTGTTGTTGCAGGGAGGTGCCAGCACACCCCTACTCCCCCCCCAGACCTCTGCTCCTGGGCCAGGACCCCACTGATCACCAGTCTGACGGCTCCAGTTCGGACGGTCTAGGTTTTCACCTATTTATTTAAAATTCAGCCAAACACATCTCAAGGTGATGCGATGAAATTGTGTGGTCTCTGCTGCGAGGGTCATATATAATCCAGCATGTGTGAACCCGAGAAGAGCTAGACTAAAGGTTACTCAACGCCACTCCTTCGGCTTGCTCAGGTTTTGAGATATACATTTTATATACCATATGATTTCGTACAAATGTGTAAAGTCTTTCACACAATAATTTCTCACTCCCCAGCCCCTTGTTCCATCCCCATAGAGAGCTGTTGTGGGTTTCCATGCTTAATTTAATGATAAAAATTGTTTATATTTAACTATATATTTATATAATTATAAAAATATTTAATTACGGGTGCAAAGACACTGGTTTTGCGCCCCTGAGGGACATAGTGGGTGTCAAGCCTTGGCCTCGCAGACCGGCCGTGCATCCAGCAGCTCCCGAGCCAGGCGTGAAAGAGACTCCAAGGAAAAGCAGCCGGAGCAGCACCTCCTTCTTGCCAGTCTGTTCTTCCTGGCCGGAGCTGCCAGCAAAGGTAGTTACTTGCGCCAAATACGTAACCGTATTCCCTTGGGAGCTGTACATTTTATCCACATTACTGAAAAGCCATTAGGAGTGAACGGGTTTGAATCCTTACCGACGCAGGTTACCTTCCCTATGGGGTGAATAACCAGTTTTAATGGCCGTTAGGCATCCGCGCATCTGGCCGCAGGTTTGAATCCTCACATTCCGTCCTAAAATTCACTCGAGTTTAATTCACTGGAAGTCCGTAGCTGTCAGAATCACCTTGCGGAATTCAGGTTGTCTGCGTGTGCCTGGAATACAGTGATGACTGTTTTCCAAAGGCATCATTGTATCTCTCTGTCCTTGGTAAAACAGGATATTGATATTAGTTTGCAAAAAAAAAAAAAAAAAAAAAAATTATACTACTACTACTACTAATAATAATAATAATAATAAGAAGAAGAAGAACAACAACAACAACGATAACACACTTCCAAGAGTTAAAGTCAAGACTGATCAGTCTTGACTTGAAGTCATTGAAGTCTTGAAGACATTCAAGACTGATGGCTTTAATTAAAGCGTCGTCCTCATCACTCTTCCTTCCACTTCCTTGCCTGGTGATGGGGCATTTCCCAGAACCTGTGTGTGATCCACTGCTCCTGGTGGAGACAATCAGGGTGCTGATGGTGCACACAATAGTAACAACAACAGCAAGGAGAAGAAGAAGAAGAAGAAGAAGAAGAAGAAGAAGAAGAAGAAGAAGAAGAAGAAGAAGAAGAAGAAGCAGAAGCAGCTTTAACTAAAGCCATTGCTGATCAATCTTGAATTCAACTCTTGGAAGTGTTTTATGCAAATCTGTGTTTGTTTCTAACCGATAGCTGCATAATAATTTGGCTCCTGACATCTTAAAAAGCTCCTTTCTCTTGCCCAGATTGTTTGGTCAGAGGATGAGGTGAGCAGGTCAGGCTCCTGCAACACTGCCCAGCCGATACCTTTCTGATGGGAGACTTGGGAAAAGGCGCGTGAGCAGAAAGCAGAGCCACCCATGGCTTCTTCCAATCTCATCTCACTTCGGTTTTGCAAGCTGGCAGTAGCTGCAAGCTGGAGCAATATAAATGATGGGGTTTAGAATTATAAGAAAAAAGAAGCAGCCAACCAAACCAAATATTATTATTACTATTAACCATTTTAATAGAACAGCCAGCTAACATCTGTGTTTTTTAAAGTATATCTTCAGGTTTTGGCCAAACTGGTTTGTTTTCGTTAAAATCAGGTGCCTGCTCACGGAACCTTTCCTGTGCGTGCTGCACTCTGCTACCCGGAGAGCTGGGAATCACCAGGCGCTGCAGCCGGCTGCAGGAACGCACGGCTTTATATTTTCCAGAGAACTGGAAACTGGGAGTTACTGTGGGCATACCTCATCTGAGATGCACAGTTCATGGAATAATTACTTTCCTGATTTTTTTTCTGCCTAACTGCCAAGCCACTCACTGGCTCCCCCTCGCCTTTGCACGGGAATGAAGATGCTCGTACGGGGCTTAGAACCCCAGGCTCAACCTTGTCCTTACTGTTGTCTGCGAGCTCCTGGGGTGACCCTTGCCCCGCTGCTTTTGCATCTCCAGAGCTACTCTCGGTAGCACAAAACAGCTTTTCCGGCTCTTTGTCACCCAAATGCCCGTGCTGGGGTGGCCGGCAGGGGCTAACACGGGGTGCAGGATGCACCACTAGCGACGCTTCTGCTTCCAGAGACGGAAACCCTGATGATTCTCAAGCTACTGACTCCAAAACCTGGACGAGCAATGGAAATGTGAGCACAGCACTGGGGAAAAGGGATAGAAATTAAGCAGCATGTATATTACAAATAAAATTGTATTCTTGCAAGGCCAGGTTGGACGGGGCTTGGAGCAACCTGGGCTGGTGGGAGGTGTCCCTGCCCAGGGCAGGGGGTGGCACTGGATGGGCTTTAAGGTCCCTTCCAACCCAAACCATTCTGTGATTCTACGATTGAGACTTTTTCTGTGTAAAAATACTCTAACTGTACTAGTTTGTCTTTTTTCTATAACAATTAGAACTAGACTAATAATAATCCTTGAACTGGAGTGTTAAGATTGCGAATTATACTGATGGTAAATTATTTTCTTTACTTACTGTGCTTCCTTTTCGCCGATAAACAAGCGCTCAGGAGTGACACCAGCTGCAGTGGTAGCGTTATCATCCAACGCAGGGGCTTTTAGAGTAGAAGTACATTAGGTTGCTCAAATACTGGTGACAAATGCCATGCAACTTCATTAGAAATAATAACAAAAACAATAATGTGTACAATACAGACGACTATTGTAACGACACATTTGGAACACAGATTTCGCATTTGGAACTTAGTTATGTCCAAATCCATAGTGAAATACTTAATTAAGATCTCTTCCTTCTCCTCCTCAGCGGCATCCGCTGAAAGTAACGTTTGCTGCCGTCATTCTTCACTCTGCTTCTGTATCATCTCCTCACCCCAGTTTTATTTGCCCTCTCTGGGTAGAATTTTATTTTAAAATGTGCAAAACTTAGTGCAACATGCTCCCTTTTTTTTTTTTTTTCCCCTCTTAGCAGACTATTGGGCGGTGATGTAACAGATAGGATTCTGTAAAGGAGAGAGCTCTAAAGAAACAGCTTGGTTATTGGGAGTTCTACGCAACCAGAGTTTCTGTCGGCACTAATAAAAGCTAAGGATTCACTCCTGCTCAGTTGCTTAAATATCTCCATATTGCAAAGCGATGGGCTGTCCAGTGAGACTCGTACTGGAAGATACCCAACCTTGCTTTGGACCTTACCATGGAGCATAACAAATACACAAAACTTTATATATAAGCATTGTCTCACTTTTTCCAGCCAAACAATTCCCTTGTACGTTAGATTTAGTGGCCAATTAAGTATGAACTGTTAGAGAAGGAAGGTCGGGGTTGTCTCTCCTACGCAATAAGCATGTACTCGTGCTCTTCCCTTCTGACAGGTCTTTGTGTAGCTGTGTCTTCATTCCACTTTGTGCCAGTTTCATCCTTCACCCTTGGGATACTTCCAGGCTTTCTTTCTCTCCAAATTAGAACTTCAGCGCGTTTTACTTGACCTTCACAAAAGCTAAACATTTTTTTGGACTCGGTGTGTGTCTTTGAGCTGCAGTAGAGCCAAAGAAATGTAGACAATGTTGGTTGCGTTCCTCCCTTTGCTGTCTCAGCCTCTTTCTCTTGGCTAATTAAAAAAATTCCTTTTTTGGTGCTTGAGGGCCAGGTTGTCACTCACCTCAGCTTTGATCCTAGGAGGCAACTTATGCATATATTTAATTTTGCATGGTTTAGAAGCCTGTTCACTTTGAAGTTCGACATGTCGACAGGCTGCTCTTTGGATCTACATTTACCTTGTCTTATTCTGTGGGGTCATTTCCACAACTGCTGCTGTTCATCGCTGACCTTCGGAAAGTATTCATGAAAGGTTTTTGAACTACCATCCCTCCTAACCAAGTTTAATTGGAAAGCTGATCCTACCTACTGTAGAAGCAGGCTCAAGACTTTTTGTCCAAGATTTGAAACATCTGCTTTGGATCAATTTTATCCCCTTGTTGAACTGCGTACTTAAGCCATTAGGCAGCTAGGGTGGGAATTCAGCAGATTTCCCTCTCACTTAAAAATTGCCGTCTCATTGCGGAGTTATCGCACCGTCCTTTCAGTCTAAAGTTTCTCCTTTCTCCGCTGCTACAAAACACCTGCACGCAGATCATTATTTTGGGGCTTCTCGAGCTGTGAGTGGTTTGGTTTTTTTTCCATTTCTCATCATGCACTTCCCATCCGCAGAGCAATCAAGCATGCAGCTCCCGATCCTAGGGAACGTTGCAAAATGACAATTTGTTGTTAGGAGCACAGAGCTGCTTGTCAAAATTTAAAGTTATTTCAGCTGTGGACCTCATGGAGGACCTTGGCAACGAGCCGCAGCCAGCTCCTGCCCACGCCATCTTCATCCCTTTCTCTTCCTAAAAGCAACCTGTGGGCTACCCCTGGCTGGAGGTCGTTCTGAAGTTTCTCGCTACAAAAAAACCCCACTTTTTTTCTCTATTTTTTTCTGTTGAAAGAGCCTCAAAGGCTGCAGTTAAATCCCCACATGGATGACACGTGGGATGCCCTGAGCAGGGACCTCTGCGGTGGGACATGCCGTGGGGTCATGGGTGTCTTCTACACAGAGGGGCCACCTGCCAGACCGACACAAGGGCATGAAAACCTGGTTTCACACTGCCCAGGGAGAAAAGCTACAGGATGTGTCTTGACCCTGAAGCACAGATGAGGAACACAGCCTCAAATCTTAAGGTCTGCAGGTGAAAAAAATCCAAGACAAACAAGTTCTGTGGTGTCAGACAAGGAACAAAAGCAAGCAGCATGGAGCGTCTCATAGGCCTGACTTAAAGGGTTATGTCTGCCCATCTTTCCCCCTGTCTCCCAAAAAAAAATTAACAAAAAAAAAACCTTACAGAAGGTATGTTCTATGACACCCTGACATCCCCCCTCTGCTATTTTTCTACCCACAGAAAAAAGGTCTCCCCCACAAAAGCATTTGTTTGACACTTAACTGCTCCAAAATGCGATACTTCTGCAACCGCTTTAGTGGCTTGCTTTAAAGGTACGGGTGTTTGCTGGGGCAGATCCCAGTTATAGCATCTGAAAAATAAAGAACTAACCAAGGCATTCACATTATCAATATCCTTTAGTCTTTTTGCCTTTAAATGCTGAGGGTTTAAGAAAAAAAAAACAAAAACCAAAACAACCCTCTTTGACAATCTCTTGGAGGACACTACAGGTGGGAAATAAAGAAGTTTCCTGAAACGAGCTGGAATGCTTGTGACTGCAGTTGTTTTCCAAGTCCTGGGCTGCTTCCCTGCATACCAACCGAGACTAATGAGTGCATAAACAGCAACTTTAGAAACTGTTCCTTCCTATTTGTGGCCCAGGCTCCTCGGGCATCTTCACCACTGGAGAACAAAGCCATGACGGGCCTTGCCCATCAGCCATCCCAAGCCCTGCAAACTTGCAGCAGCTTTGGGTCTCTTGCTCTTGGCAGCCTTGTTTGGTTGCAGGTTTGCAGCAATTTTATGAAGGGCCTTTGTTTTACAAAAGTGACCTTGGGCTGGCCAAACCAGATCCTCATCATCACAGAGAAAGCAAGAAGGGAGCGGTACAAAGAAGAGAAATAAAGCCAGAAGGAAAAGCTCACGGCATCAATGCTATGTTTTGCATTATAGGAGTCATGAATGGGATTCAAACAAAGCCAGAGAAAGAAGAGGAAGGTCAGTCACATTGTCCCCAGTCTCTGGTTTGGTGCCTTTGAAAAGAGGTAAAATCCAGGTGGCAATGGCCCGTTGAGGTTGTTGTCTCAGGACGTGGTTTTGCTTTCGTTTTAAGGTGATGATGACTCCAAAAGCTGCCTTGCCCTCATCTCCTGCCTCTCCATCACACCCCAATCCACGGCCTCCAAGCCTACACAAGCGCTTGTTGTCTCCTGTTGACCAGTTTCTGACTCACTGGTTTTGGGTGCTGCACCACTCCTACTGAGAAGACCTCAACGGAGTCACGGGACAGAAGGTCCCTATTTGTAACAGAAGGTAACGTATTTGCCCGCGATAATAAATCTTTCTGCCTTTAACTCCTGCTGTTCCCTCCATATTCGCTCTTCTAGGAAAGGCTGAGCAGAGCTTTGGGGGCAACAGAGGGACGCAAGCTGTAGGAGGGGACACTATCCAGATTTATGGCTTCTGCAGGGCTGCCAAATCCGTTGGGAAGATTCCCCTGCCAGATTGCAGCTTCTGCTCTTCCCCATAAATTAACTTGCCTCCAAGAAAGATGTCTGCAAACAAAATTGGCTCTAATGAGTTTAATCCCGAGCATGTTTCGGAAGAACATCCTTCCCCTTTAGCAGCACCTGCTCATCAGGAATGTTTCTGGTTTCAGTTCAGTTTGCAGTGGGGGCTTGAGGGGCACAAAAATAAGGAGAATTTTTACTTCGGCAATCTGTGCCTGGGCGGTGTGTTGGGATAAAGCGGAGCCAGGCAGCACTGGAAGCAGAAGCAAGGACCTCACACCGGCTGAGTCCCCTCCAGCCCCAAGAAGGGCAGCTTTAGGCAAATGAAATGGGTATTTATAGAATCACAAGGATACCGAAAAACAAGCCCAACACAAAACTCCTGCAATAGCTGGAAGGGTACATCCTGGGGCAAGTACTAATCCTATGGGATAGGCATTGATTTTTATTGGGATGTATCCTGATGCACAGAGGGAGGCCCGTTCTGCACCTCGATAATTATTTCAGTTGTGCCTGAACGCAAATGTTTTGGCTGGGAAATAGGCGCCAAGCCCCTGACCCGCGTCACAGAGGCTGCCCGGCGCTACTCACCCATGGGAACACAGCAGGTCCCTTTCCTCTCTGACTCCCATCACTTCCAATTTCCACCAAACGGGATCTTTTTATTAATAGAAATTTTTCCGAGCGTTATTTTCCACTCAGATTCTCCGACAAGAATGAGGCTGCTTAAATCCTTTAAGATTTAGTTACTACACTCAGGTGCCTTTGAAAATCCCGGTTTTATTTAACAGTATTGTGAGTTTTCTAATTTTCTCAGCCTACCCTGACTCACACGTTAGCACGCGTGAATCCCCGGCAAAGAGGGGAGCGCCATGTGTTTATTTAGCAGTGGAAACCATTACCCTGAAGACAAGGAGTTGTTTCACAGGGCGTACGAAAGCGCCACGTGTTTTCTCGTATTTGGATTGATGGAAACTCATGAAAACAAAGCCCAGAAGACCGCTAATGGTCCCATCCTTTGCTTGAGTGGATTAGCCTTCAAACACGTTCCTGGAAATCTGGGCGAGCTGGAGTGCCGGCTGCCGCTCGGGTGCCTGCTCCGGCGGCGCAATCAAAGGCATTTGATGTGCACCAAGGCGCCGATGCTTTGGTTGGAGCCATACCTAAACCATCTCTGTTCACTGCCGCCCGTGGCTTGCGGGTGGACGGGGTTTGCGCTGAGCTTCCAAACCTGGCTGCCTTCCCGGAGAGAGGGACAAATGCACTTCTATCCCCTCGCTCGCCGTCATTGTCGCTACCTCAACACGCATCAGCGTCCCCCTCCGGGTAATAAAAATCGGTGCATGAACCGCTGCCAAAGTCACCCATCGGTGCAATATAGAAAGTCAAACTACACGTATAAAATAATCCCTTCTAGCCCGTAAAGCTGTGTGAAATCCTTCCTTGGCTAGAGACTCCTTTCTAGAACTGTGAAAGATTTTCTGGCTACTTTGCTTGAAATGGAGATGTCTTCAGAAAAGATTCCCTAAGGTTGAGGCAGGGAGGGGTGTGCGGGAGGGTGGAAGTTAGTAAAGACAGAGAATCAAAGACCCAGCAGATAATACTGCAAAGACCTGTTATCCCTATGGCTCCGAGTTGCAGTCAATTTTCTTCTTTAACAGGATTATTTCTTTGTCAGATATTTATATTCTCCTGCATGGAAAGTTTATAGAACATGCAGCATTGATATATTAGTGCCAAGCAGATTTATTCATTTAGCTGCTCAAATACTCATTGTAGCCCTGCTGGGAAGGGAAGATTTTTTTCTCAACTTAATAGTCTTTTTCCTTATCAGATATTCATTTAAATGGTTTGCCTATAAATACAGGACATGTTGAGACATGTATGCTATAAATATTTCAGAAGATTTATGCTTGCATTAGGCATTCCTTTAGCTGGACGTTAATGTATTGCAGCTGCTACAGCCAATTTAAAACAAAAACAATAACTCTCGTTATTGACATTAAGAAGTTCACGTGGTTTCAGAGGCACAGCCCCTCTCCCTCCCGTCGAAGGAGGGTTGTGTGTGTGCCTCGGCACATGCCCGCCATTCAGCTATAGCCCACTTTGCCCTGGGGGACTTGCAGAGAGATGGAAAAGACATGGACGCGTTCTCCGCTGTGGTAAGATGTGGCAGATGTTTGCCTTCTCGTAGCATTCCCACCGTGTAGACGTGGCAACCACAGCTCAAGGAGACTCGGTGGGGCCATGCCATGAAAGTGCAGGTTATCATCAAGTTTTACGCCCAGGCTGCAGGGCCAGGCTCGGGTATGAAGGGAAAAGCAGGGCTTTGAGTTCCAGAATCATAGAATCACCGAATCGTTACGGTTGGAAGGGACCTTTCAGATCATCGAGTCCAACCATCAACCCGACACTGCCCAAACCACCACTAACCCATGTCCCTCAGCACCACATCTGCCCAGCTTTTAAATACCACCAGGGATCGTGACATCTGTTCTGTCCACACCTGTTCTTCAGAGCCACCAAGTCTTACCTGGAGGACGGTTTGCTTCGATGATGAGGGGAGACTCTAACCTTCCATGAGCAGTTTGTTCCAGGGTTTAATTACACTTGCTGCTAAGAGCATACGGATCACTTCTAATTTGGGGGCTTTTTTTGCTTCAGCTTCCAGCCACGGTCACAGAATCATAGAATCATTACGGTTGGAAAAGACCTTTCAGATCATCGAGTCCAACCATCAACCCAGCACTGACAAAAACCACCACTAACCCATGTCCCTCAGCACCACGTCTGCCCGGCTTTTAGATACCTCCAGGGATGGGGACTCCACCACTTCCCTGGGCAGCACGTCCCAATGTTCGACCACCCTCTCAGTGAAGAAATTTTTCCTGATATCCATCCTAAACCTCCCCTGGCGCAACTTGAGGTCCTTTCCACCCCGCCTCTGCGAGATTTAACAGCAGCACTAATGTACCATAATCACATCGCCTTGTGATCCTCTTTTTCAAAAAGTTAACAAAACAGAGAAGTTTAAGGCCCGGAAAGGTACCATTTCCAGCCCTCCCACCCCAAGTCATTATTGAGGTGCTGGCGCTTTTCAACCTCTTCCGTCTTTCAGAAGGTTTGGTGTCAGAGCTCTTGGTGCTGCCTGGGGAGGGACAAGCGAGGCCATCACCACCTTTATTTGCCTGGGGTTGCACCATCGCGCCCTTGTTTATGTTGATATATCAGGGCCTTGACAAGCCTTGCTCCACAGATGAACATTTCAATTGCTCTGGCCTCCAAGGAAGGATCTTCCGTCACCCTCCCGGCATATCCCGGTTGCGCACCTTGATTTGCGCAGCCTTTAAGTTGATTACGCTGAATATTAGCCCAGTCCTTGAGAACGGGTTGGTTTTTTCCCCCAGCTGCCAGAAAGTTTCCAATTACATGCAATTAATTAAATTTAACTTTTTAAAGATTTTAATTGTTTGGGGTATTCTTTTTTTTTTTTAACTAAGTTCTTAGTTTAATTAAATTAAACAAAAATTTTAATTTAATTAAAATGGAAGGTTAACTTAATGAAATGAAAGTTCTTAATTGGGTGAAGGGAATGTCATCAAAACTATAATAATATTTGTTCTGATAGAAAAGCAGTTCAGTATCTGCGGAAACGGGAGCAGCTGACAGGAACAAGGATAATGACCCTAGGAGCAGGGTTCGAATCCTTGATTTTCCTGGGTGCAAATTATTTCGTCTGGGCTATCAATCTTTCTGTGGAAGGCTTTTCTTTTTAACTAGCGTTTCTGGATCTCCAGGAGACCGCCCGTGTTGCCAGGTGGATGATTCGAGCAGTCTCAAGTGCCTGCGGGTTTCCACAGGTGTCTGCTGTAGGTGGCGAGATAGAAGAAAGAGTTGTTTCCAGATCCAACAAATCCATTTTTCCAAGTGTATCTCGTGGCTCCCAAGTGCAAAGAAAACCAGTTCTTACCGTGTAAAAATATCCCTCTTCGCGACAAGCTTTATCTTCTTTTCAGTGCTGAGGTTGTGCCTCTTGCCCACCTTTTTTTAGTGAATATGGCAAATACGCGGAGTTTTGAATAATAAAATTGTGAAAAAAAAAAAAAATTGCAGCTGAAATGTGTAATGATTCAGACAAGACCCTATTATCTTAATCCAGTTCCATCAGCAGCATCACAAAATGGTTTCTACTTACTCAGGTTTTCCTTTTTAATGAAACTCGGTGATCTGGAAGGTTAAATGTTGGTGTTTACAAACTCTGCTCAAAGGCGTCTAATTCTGCCGACCGTCTCATGACCTGCTCCCACAAGCTGCTGATTTCTCTGGCTCCAGTTCAGCTTCGAGGACCTGAGCCAGGGGAAGGAGAACTGTCCCGCCAGGTCCTGGGTGCCCACCTGGGTCTCACCCGTACCAGGAGGGGACACGCTCTGCCCTCGGTGGCCTTGCACTGACACAGGAGCAGGGGGCAACTGTGGGTTGTAAGGTTGGTGGCAGCAGCCTTAGGGTATGGCTAGGGACCAAGAGTTGGTGGCCATGGCATGTCATGCCATGTTCACATGTCTTCAGGAAGCCAAAACACCTCTTCTTGCTTATCTGGGGGAATTCCACCTCAGTGCAAGGTCTGGAGAGAGAGCTGGACCCTAGTTGTGGCAGGGCCACCGCTGCCCTTGCACCATCTCTCCATCCCCGGACCAGGTGTGTCCGGTAGAGCAGTGGTGGGACATCATCCTCTGGGATGGGGCTCCTGGTGCATCCCCCATCGCACCACCCTCTCGGGCTCTGCGCCAGTGAGCAGAGGCATCCTCCGGGACGGCGCTACAAGATCATTATGCTCCCAGCTCACGCTGCTCCTCCGTGGGTACTAAAATATTCATGTCTGGCACAGGGTGCTGGGAGGCCGGGTAGCACGTTGTCATAAGAAAGTGACACTGAATTTTTACATGCCTACTTCTTTTTCTCTCTCTCTTTTTTTTCTTTTTTTTTTTTCATGGTCCAAACATAAATTAAATTTGGTATTGCCCAAAATAAAGAACCAGCGGTTCATTCCAGATTTGAGAAAGGGTGTAATTTGTTAAATCAGTTAAACCGTCCCTTCTTTCAAATTATGCCCGGACGCTTAAAATTAACATTATACATTAACCCGCCCTGTCGTTACATTGGAGCAATGACCTTCCTTTCCTTACAGACATTTTCACAGTGGTTTCCACACTGCCTCAGAAGTGGAAAAGAAGGTGATGTGAGGGGAAAAGCTCGCTGGTGGTAGCCGTGGGGTGATGACTGGAGCCTGGGCGGGGGGGCTGTGGGGGCGAAACAAGGTGGAATCCATCTCCAACAGCAGCACAGAACTGTTGTCTTGTTCTCATTTCTCAGCAAAAGCAGTTTTGTTGGGAAGTTCTTCCAAGTCAAGTACAACACGGGGAAGAGGACTGAGGGTGTCCACCTTCCCATGCCACAACGTGTCTGCTGACCACCTCAACACCACGTCTTGAGGCCTTAAAGTAGACATTTGCCACGCGTTCTCCCACATTATCAAACCCTGTCACTCATGGCACTGCCCGAGGCCACGTGCCGCGGTCCCACCGGCATCCTCCAAGCAGTCATTTACAGGCAACGCGCCAGCGCTACTTGATCTGCCTGCTCTGGCTGCACTCTTTGCTCGGTTTGTTGCGGAAAAAAGCACTTGCGTTAATTCCCACATGGCAAGAAGTGTGGAATTAACTGCTGCACTGTCCCCTGCTCTCAGACAACGGCTGGTGGGCTTCCAGAGCTGACATCCCTGCCTGCTGAAAGCCTGGGCGCGCAGACCTCAAGGAATGGATAAATTCTGCAAGTACAGCAAAAAGTCTGGTTCCCACCTGGCCTGCAGTAGGTTTATAGCTCATGAGATAAAAGCTCCATTGTATCTCATTGTGGTCTGAGGGACCAGGTCAGCTGGACTTCCACGGAAGGGAGAGCACAGGAGTTGTCCAAGGGTAAGGAAACTCAACCTGTCGCTCTGCTTGGAGCTTCACCCCCAGCCGAAGCACAGGATCTCCCGTCCAAGCGACGTTTGGGGTCTCCGGATGAAGCCCAGGTATCCGTGCAGGTCAAGCAGCAGAACGTGCTACCAAGCCAGGGTGACACGAAGGAAGGTTGTTTGCTCCTCCCTTGGTTGCTACAGACGGAGTGTCTCGCCTGGGGCGCCGGCGACAGCAGCCGTAGCAGAGCATATCGGCTTAATGCCGCTGGCAAATTGAACTGCTGCTCCGCAATGGAGCCAAAACCTGGTTTCATCCCAAACCGGGGCGAAAAATGACAAATTCATAGATTTCTTTTAAAGGAAATCTTGTGAAGGCTTTTGGTTTACTCCCTCTATATTTCAGCAAAGCCAGAACGCTTTCTTCTGCCTTTTGCGTCTGGACTTTCGCATTATAATAGCAGCCGGAACGTGTGTAGCTTTAAAGCATGATACACGAAAAAAAGTCAAAATATTTATGGCACAGCCAAATACTTCGCCAGGTTGAAACAAGACTGAAATAAAACACTGTGATAATTTCCTGAGCGTGTTCTGCTCACGAGCTCATGCGCGGGGAGGCCGGCCCTCGGAGCAGCCCCCAAGGCGGTGGAGTTGTGTTTATTAAGAAGATTTTGCAGGGTGCTTGAGCTGGTAAAAGCCGGGAGAAGTCTACGGAGACACGTCTCTGTGCAGCCCCAGCCCAAAAGGCAGCGCAGCCACCCCCCTCCCCAGGCTGTGACCCCCCCCAGGGTTGGAGGTTGTGTATAAATTCCAGCAACAACCGCTGTCTGCTCCTGCAACTCCCTCAGCTCCCGGCGCTGGAAATAAAAGCCGAGGAAATTCTCCGTGCCCAGGCGCGACCCCAGTGACGGGGCTGGGTTGGAGCCCGACTTGTTCCTATTTTACCGCCGTGGTGCTCCCGGGAAACTGCCGTAATAAAGCGCTTCCCACGCTGCTGCTTGTCCAGGGGGTGATTTTCACCTCCGGGCTCCTCGCCTGCTGTCAAACCACCAGCTGCCTTTGCTGGATGTGACTTCGTCTCGCAGCCAGGCGCCCCAGCGTCCTCCCGCGGAGTCATCACCAGAACGGAGCTGGAGAAATCGGAAGGGCAAAGCCATCGGTGAGCTGCCGACCCCCTCAGGAGACAGTTTGCAAATTATTTAATAAAGGGAACACGCTGATGGCCAGCTCAGATTTTTTTTAATTATTATTATTAATTATTATTATTATTATTATTATTTATTTATTATTATTATTGCCGGCGGTTAACTGCCTCTGCGCTGCCCCTGTCGCGAGCAGGTTGCCGAAGCCACCACCGAGTCATCGAAGTTTGGGGCCGGAGCCCTCCCACGCGCGGGCTGCCGGCTACTCACGCTTGGAAGACAACGTCTCAGCCGCAGACGCTCCTTCGTTTATCACGACGGGTTTAATATTTCCAGGCTGGCTGCAGCTTATCCTACCGGCCGCAGGGAAAAGGAGGGTGATGGCCGTGTAACGCTTCCCCCCACCCCAAAACTCCACACTGCCACCGCAAATACTGAAGGCAAAGGTCTTCAGACCAAAAGGCACTGATCCGGCAGTCAGTTTAAATTAAAGTAAAACAATATTTCCCTCTAAACCACCCGCTGATTCATTTCCTACGCCAGCCTTATTTTGTTACGTGAAAAGTTCAAATAGATCGAATTTATTGGCCCCGAGAGAGGCGGGCGTCTTTTTGCGCATGAAGCAAAATATTCCCACCTGACCAATAAAATCGGGAACCACGATGAATTTATTGGAATGCCACCATTTAAAATTCAAACTAAAGGCTCGGTGCATACAATCCATGGTGGGCTGGTTTACCCAACGGTCGTATTTCTCTGTGCGTAACCGTGGTCTAATAGAAAGGGCTTCCATGAACCCCCACTGACAACCCCCAAAAAGGGTTTTTTCAAGGACTTGGGCACAAAAATAAAGGCGGTGGTTCAGGGCACCACCCCCCTAGATTTTTTTTTCTTGGATCCTCCTTTGGGACAATGGCCCACCTTCGCTTTCAGCAGGACGCAGGCCAAGAAACCAAACTGCGGGCAGCTCGTGTCCTTTTCTTGGAAGACAGTCCCACTGCGGTGCCAACTTGAGCTCTTTTATTATGGTATTTCATGGAACCATAAAATTATAGAATATCAGGTTGGAAGGGGATCTCAAGGATCATCTGGTCCAACTTTTCTTGGCAAAAACACCGTCTAGACAAGACAGGTCAGCACTCTGGGGGGCCTTTCCCTTCCTACAGAGGAGAACCTAACATTTACCAAGTGCCATGAAGGCTAAATCCTCCAAAATTTGCATTTTGGGTCCCTGGGAGAGTTTTCCTCAGCTTTCAGTCCAGCTTCGATGTTTATTCTGCAGTATCTTCTAAAATGTGGTAATAATTCTTGAAGAAAAATAATGGAATTAATGCCTCCCTTTCCCTAAATGGAAATCTGGAAATATCAAAAGTCCGACCTCATCAAAACGCCCCGTCACGCCCCCCCGCTCCCACCCTTGGTCCTGCCGCCATCCTCGTCGGCATCAAGCCCAAACTTCGGAAGAAAAGCGCAGGTTTGCTTGTGCGAAATGTTTACGTGGGCAACGTGCGTCCCCTGTCCGTCCGTCCCCCCACCGCGGACGGTTTCTGCCTTGGTGACAAGAGTCCCCACCAACCACCGAGGTCCCCCGTGCCCAATCTGCTCGGGTGGGCAGAGGGCGAGGACACGGGACGTGCCTCTGTCACCGTCACCACTGCAGATGAACAAACCTGTCAGGTTTTGACTTACTTTCAAAAGCAGGATTAACACCCTTACCTAACTACAGAGACAGCGTCTTATTTCTCTCTATATCTCGGCCTTCAAACACAAAAATCCTCCCACCTGCTCAATGTGATGACTTGGTACCTGCCACCGCTTGGGGTTTAGAAATAAAAGGAGTTTCGATAGCGAAAAAGGTTGCGCCAAGAACATAAAAAGGGCTCCAGCGTCCATAAAGTGGCATTAATTTCTAGAAATAAACATGAAAGCTTTGCCCCCGTGAACCACGCCGCCTGCTTTGGAGAAGACCTTGAAAGAGTCAAGGGAAGGAGAGCAATTCCTTCTCTGGAGTTCTATTGTGCTATGCAGCCCTCAAACTTGAGAATGATGGGGGGAAAAAAAAGTAGACGCTACCACTCCACCCCCACCCCCCCAAATATTTCCTTTACCCAGAAGCCTCCAAATTAGATGAGAAATAAAAGCTTTGCATGAAAGAATAAATATGGGCACTGAAGGCAGTTGGCCGTGACGTTCGTTGAGCACGAGGAGTGATGCTGCTGGGGAGCAGGGACGCCGAGGAGGATGCAACAACAGAAATGGGGCATGAGAGGAAAGGAAGCTGTGAATTGTAATGAGAGATGGAACCGTCTGCCTTGGTGACCCATCAGGGGCTGGAGGACATCTGCTGTGTGTAGTCCTTGGGCTGTGGGGTCAGAGGAGATGCTGCGGCACCGGCTCTCTGGGCTGCTGCCTCCTGCAGGTGCCCGAAGGTGGATGGCTGCGGAAATCCACGTGTCGGGTGCTTAGAGACCAAGAGCAACACGTTCGGAGGTTGCTCACATCCCCCAACGCTGTTTTGGATAACCAATACTAACTGACGATGCCTGTGGAAGGCAGGGCGGGTGGGCTCCGCAGTCACTGGGAAAGGAGGGCAGGATCACGGTGCAATAGGAAGAAACGGGCGCAGAAATAAATCCAAATCCAAATCCCATCTGCTGAATCGCAGAATCACGGAATGGTTTGGGTTGGAAGGGACCTTAAAGACCATCCAGCGCCACCCCCTGCCCCGGGCAGGGACACCTCCCACCAGCCCAGGTTGCTCCAAGCCCCGGCCAACCTGGCCTTGAACCCCTCCAGGGATGGGGCAGCCACAGCTTCTCTGGGCAACCCGGGCCAGGGGCTCACCGCCCTCACAGCCAAGAATTTCCTCCCCATATCTATCTTCCTGACAGCTGTGTTCCTTTCTCTACAGATACGAAGTTGATTCCCAAGTGACCCAACTCCCAAATTACCTTCTTGGACAACCCCTGATGTTTCCCTACACAAGACTTCTTCTTCCCTTCCAAAGCCTTCCCCAAATCAACACAGCTCCTACAGCATCCACAGCGTACCACGATATTCACCTTAAATCGTCCCCCAAATTGCAAATTGCATTTCCATGGGGCCCCGGAGGGGAGCAATGCAGCGGGGACGGGGCCAGAAGATGCTGCGGGGCCGGACGGGATGTGCCGGGGCAGGAGCTGCGGAGTTGCCCTGGGATGCAGGGCCTGATGCCCAACGCTTGCCGTACCACCTCCCAGCCAAAGAGAGAGAGAATTTGTATCAAAACTTTATTTATTAAACCAAAAAATGCACCATTGGAATAACATTTCTATAAAAAATGAATATGAGACTGTTCTACAGTGCATTACAAAACCCCCTTTTTCTTCATGTAGTAGTATACAAGATTGTGTGTAGAAACAGTCATTTCTTTTTAAACTGTAAGCAAGTTTCCTTTCTCATAGAACAAGATTTACACTTAAATATTGCAGTCACTATTCTAATTTGGTTAACAATGCTAGAGTCCGACAATTTAAAGAAACCGTTTATAGGCTCAAAATGCCATCTTTAGGCCTTTTGTAACAACAAGGTTTTTTTTTTTTGTTTTTTTTTTTTTTGTTTTTTTTTTGTTTTTTGAAACTAAGGCTAGTTAAAGCTGTAGTATAACCCATTTCTATCAGA
Organism: Rissa tridactyla; assembly: GCF_028500815.1. Lineage (NCBI taxonomy): Eukaryota > Metazoa > Chordata > Aves > Charadriiformes > Laridae > Rissa > Rissa tridactyla. The sequence continues at coordinate 86,125,430 of NC_071497.1, read as the reverse complement.
TAAACATATCACTAGTATGCTAAGAATTTCTGAATTACCTTGCAAAGCCCTTTGAACGGCATTCACCGGTGCCAGGACACGGAATTTGCAGGCTGGAGCCGGCGCGTCACAGCACGGTGGGGGGGGGTGTGTGTGTGTGCGTGACGGCGGCGGTGGCACGGTGACAGGCGGTGGCACGGTCCCGCTGCCCGACCCTCCCGAATCCTCGCGCTCGGGGCGCGTCAAGGCAGGGCCGGAGCCCCCGGCAACACAACACGCGCGGCCGGGGGGGAACATGGGCACACTGCAGCTTTAACAGCCTGCTCGAGGATTTCCAGCCAGGTATCCCTTGTATCATAAATTATCCAAAAAGAAAACACTCTAAATAATAAATTAAATATTACTTATAAAAAGTACACCCTTCCCCCCTCCCCACCCCCAACCGCCCCATCGCGAACAAGGTGGCGATTCGCCAACGTAGGAATCGCCAGGTCTATGTTACAAGAATAAAAACAGCATCGTCCCTTCTCCTCCCAACGTTGCTTCCTCGCCCTTGGAATTCCATGTACAGCATACAGTGAAGCGCGCTGGCGCCTGGGGGGGCTGGATCGCCTTCTCCAGCCGGCCCGGCCCAGGATGAGGATGCGTTCAATGCCTTTTGCTGAGAACGTTAAAAAAAAACAGGTCATGGAGCCTCCGAAGAACCCAGTTCGACACCAGACAGGACACTGAGCAGCTAACGGGGACGCGGGGAAACAAAGCCGACAGGAAAAACAACCTCGGATCACCTACGAAGCCGTGATTATTTTTTTTTTTTTTTAAGAAAAAACACCCTTCTTCCACGCGGCTTCCAGCTATCCGTCTCACAAACGAGGAGGCCGAGGGGTTGGAGATTCGCCGCCGCCTGCTCCCCACCGGAGCGCTTCCCGTGTCTCCCCCTGCTTGGGGCTTGGCCGAGCGCCTCGGGAACGCTGCCAGCTCTCCCCCCCCGGAACATCTGCGCCGGGTTTTCACCATTGGGACGGCTAAAGTTGGTCGGCAGCGTGTGCGAGCGTCTTGGGTGTGGATTGAGCGCTGGGTGCCGGCTAGGAGGGCACCCCGGGAGAGGACCCTCGATGAGCTACAGCAGGAATTACACCGTCAGCTCCGACTGCGGAAGAGAATGCCTGACGCTTCCCAAGGGCTGGAAGGACCTGGACGCGGCCTCGCCGCTACCTCGCCCCCCATCCTTCCAGGTGTGAACGAGCCCTGCCATCACTCTGCCCGGTGTTCGCTGGGTCGCGCTGCGCGTTTTGGCAGCAGACGTCCGAGCGAGTGAGCACGCACCGCAGAACATGCCCAGAAGCTCGGGAGAAACGCTTTAAAAAAAAAAATAAATCATGTAGCCTTTAAAAAATGTCAAGGAGGGAATCAAGCAACGTGCGGCATCCTACCCAGGCGGGTTTTTAAGGAGCTGGCTGCGGGAAGGGCTTGGGGAAAAGATGCTCCTGTAAAAAACTAAAGGCAAAGCTACTAAAAGAGGAGGCTCGAGGGGTGTCGATGCAAAGAACAGCCACTTTGCGGCAGAATCTGACTGCAGCATCCGACACGCGACGTCCCAAGCCACACGGAAGCGTCATGGCTGACGTTCCCTTCGCTACCAGTACAAAGCGGCCAGAGCACACGGCGAGGGTCATTGTCGCTGGCTACGTGACGTGGGGAGAGCAAGGACCAACCTTCGAAGCATTTCCAAACCTGTTGGAGAACCCTGGAGTGGCTAATCCTGCTTGGAGCTACATGACTGTCTTTGTGCTTCTCCTGTTTCTGGCTGCTTCTTAGTTGGGCATCACCAGTTCCCAAACGTGAGGGTGCCAGACCAGTAGAGGGGATGTCACAGAATCATAGAATTGTCTAGGTTGGAAGGGATCTCCAAGATCACCGAGTCCAACCATCAACCCAACACTGCCAAAACCACCACTAACCCACGTCCCATGCGACGGTCCTCGCTCCCTGAGAAGTGATACCACAAACCCTACTGGCAAAATTTTGGCAGGATCGATGTCCAGCCCTAAATCGGGACACTATCAAGATCATGCGCAAGAACAAGAAGCAGATTAACCTCCCTCTTCCAAGAATTAATTAGCTTCGCAAAGGGACTGAACCTCTTCGCCAGTCGTGAACATCTAAGCAGTCCACAAGGGAGCCCTCAGCCTTTTGAACCATGGATATTGCCCCATTTTTGGGTCTTAAGAGAGAAAAAGAAAGGGAAAAATACATCTTTTTTTTTGGCTGCTGGATTTTTTTCCCATCTGTTGAAGGCAGCCCTCTCGTATTGATTAGCTAATGATCTTCCACGGTAACATGGAGCTTCACAAGCCCGTCACGCAATGACAGGTTTCTCACGCCATTTTTCTGGGAGTGCCCACGGCCGAGATAGCCACGGGCTATAAATATTCTGGCAGTTGAGGAAATTTGTCAAAAATCCAAAGAAACTCTCAGCCAAGCTCACCGCAAATAAACAGAGCATCAGCAAAATCTGACGTGGAAGATTTCTGCTAAAGCACTCGTTTGAGTTTTGCAAGTTCTGTCGTTCACACAGAAATTTGAAAAGAAATGCCTGCTTACTAATTAGTTGGGAGTCATAATCATACTAAAATCGTCCTCAAACGAAGGTTGGGAATGTCTCCAAGGCTCCTTAGGGCAACGACACCCAAATTCAGTGTCATGTAGATCATGGGAGGTGAAGGGAAGTTGAAAAAAAAAACCACCCAACCCCAAAACTCAGCGCTTATATGGAATAATTTAGTTTTACTGACAAATCCTGAGCTTAAATTGAAGCAGAAATTTCTTACTCATTTGTTAAAAAAAGGGGGTGGGGGAGCGGCCGTGTCTTGCTTAGGCTGAGCCAAAGAGTTGTTCCTTCCCATGGAGAGGAGGACGCGGTTCCAGGCGTGGGACCTTGGCCTCGGTCTGCAAGTGGGACTGACTTCAATGGGGCTGAGCCTGGGAATGAGAAATGCTTCAAAAGGCGGAAGAAAGGGCCAGATCAATCTGCGGACTTCCAAGGGTTTAAATCGAAGCAAGATGCCTGAACAGAACCCAGCGGCTGAGCGACACCGAAGCGCCCGGACGCTACAACTCCGGTGCCCAAACCAACCCAAAAACCAACTCGCAAACCTTTTTGCGGCTCGTCTGCTTTGAGGCCATCTGGGATTGTTATACACTCGCTCCTGGATTAATGTGCCGGGATTAAAAAGGGGCAGCGCTGCTCTTGAAAGTCCCGGGGGCAGTTTCTATTGCCGGCTATCCCGCTGCAAATCCAGGGTAAGGCGTATTCCATAAACGATAAGTGAGAGACGGCTTTGACCTTGTGCTCCTATTCCAACAACGTCAACCTCTGCAAATACAGACGGGGAGCTATTCAAAAGCCGCGTCGAGCCTTCATTTGTCGACTTAAAGCGGAGGCAGTGATTTTACAGGGCCTAACAGCTGAGCTGGGTTTCCATCAGGAAAAATTTGTGCATTTTATTTGAAGTGGAGCTTTGCGGTTACAAATCTTTCAGAACGGGAAAGCTCAGCCTCCCATGCAGGCAAGATTTCCTCCCTCTCAAGAAATATTTCATTAAAATCTGCGTAAATTGAATAACAAGGCATTTTTAAAGGAGCACTTTCCCAAACACACTAGAGTTCCTAATGAAGCATTTGAATTCCTCCTTGACATCTGATTTCCCTTCCAGCACGGGGGGGCCGTAGAAAATAATCTGAATTATTACTTCTGTTGCAGTGCCATTTTACTCAAAATATTTTATTCGGAGATTCACATATAATTACCCACCTAATAAAAGGAGCTATTAGGTTGTAAAGATCCTATCCTTTCCATGCTCTTTTAAAATTATGACCCACTCAAGCTTGAAATCAAAAGCAGAGCTGAATGGAATAATTCATCTGAAACTCTCTTATTGGGTTTTGCAGCCTCCTAACTGATAAATATGCAAATTAGTTCCCTTTTGGTGATTCAGCTGCATAAACAGGGATTAACGCTGAATGCGGCTTAAAATTTCGCAATAAAATGTATGCACACAAAAATTTAGTCAATTCAACCCATTACGGTTGTCAATAAACACCGTAACGCGCGGCGACAGCCCTAGGACAAGGCGAGGGAATCCCTAAAGACGGTTCGCCGTGTCCCCCTTGCTCTCCGCTCCTTGCTCGCTGTTCCCATGGAGCACTGCCCACCTCAACCAGGAATTAGCACGGAAAGCCCTCCTAATTAATTTAGCGGTTATTCACTCTGGGCTTCCTCCCCCAGGCTGGCGTCCTGCCCGCGGGAAGCGCCCAGCGCCCGCCAACCCCTCCTCATCCTCTGCCCATCCTCATCCCAGGCGGAGGGGTCCTCGGAGTGGAGCCATGCCGGGGGGGGACGGAGGGCGGACGGGGAAACTTCGGCTCCGTTTCTCTCTCCTCTCCGGCTCGCGGTGGCCCCCAATGTCACCACAGGGCGGTCCGGCACAAAGGCCACCCGTGTTTTATTACGAGCTTAAGCAGGAACTGACTGCGCGTCAGAGAAGATTGCATATTACGTCCTCTTTTTGCAAGCGTACACTGGCTGGCTGGCAGCAGGCCACCAATGCAGACTTTTTCGGGTTTTTTTCTCTTTTTTTCTTTTCTTTTTTTTTTTTCTTTCTTTTTTTTTTTTTTTTACATTCCTGGTTCTCTGTTCGCCATACATAAAACATGAACTACGGGAGGATTTACAAACGCTCGCTGAAATGGCTGAATTTTCGCAGCAACTCGCTAATCCCCACCGCTCGGGCGAGATGAGCGGCGGGGAGACGACAAGAGAAATTAGTAATTTGTCTTTTTTCATTTTGTGCTGTTGGGAAAACTTCCAGATTTTTTCGGCGTGGTGGTGTGATTATTTGCTATGGGTGTTTCCGTAGTCAGTAATTACGTATTTAAAAAAAAAAAAAAAAACCAACAAACCCAAACGAGCGGCCTACGACACTGTCTCATTAACGGCATGGTCTATGTTTAAAAAACAGACTTGCATGAGGTAAGACTAGATCTATACAAAGAGCTACAAACCTCTACGGAGTAAAACATGAGTTAGTCATGACAACTTGAGCTCTACGAAGACTAGTAGATCAAAACGAGCAATCCGGTGGCATCAGCTACGACACCGCGGTGATGACGTCATCCGCCTTGCCATGCTTCCATCACTTTAGATGCCAGCTCTACAGTTCTCGAACATTTCCATTGATATTCTCTCCTTTTTCTTCATTTTATCATTCTTTTTAGGACTTTGCAGGAATCCTCCTTGCGCTGAAGGAGTGGTACCGGGAACAAGATGATTTTATGGGGTGGTGTACGTGGGTGGTTGGCGTGAAATCCTGGTATGCTGCAATGCTCCGGGATAATTATCGCTTCATCAAGAGCTGTTAGAAGGCTGAGCCTGTGATAGCATTGAGTTGCTTCATTAGCCCCTCCAAACTGGCCATCTGTTCGCTCAGATCATCCTGCTCATAAACCTGCGAGCGAACAAACACAGAGAGATCAGTGGGCAGTGGGATGGCAACCGAACGCCTCCGGCACAGAGCCCGGGACATGGCCCGTGGCAGGGACATCCCGCGGTCCGCCACCGGGACGCCTTTCCTGCATGGTCCTCAGGGACCCGGAGCCTTCAAGGATGGGCTGATGCTTACAGGCTGGGTAGCAAAGACTCCCTGGGCTCAACACGTGAGCTGGAAACCAGGGGTGACCATGCTAGACCAATATTAAATGTTAACAACCCTTCCCTGAGTCCCCATCTCTCCCTCCCTTACGTCGCCTGTGTTGGGGGGACTGTGAAAACACTTTTTAGCATCCAACAGAGACATCAAATGCTCATCTAAACACACCCCTCTCCCCTAGGGCAGGCTGCAGCAGTTCCTTCAGCAATTAGCTGAACTTCTCAGCCTTTTCTGGTGGTTGGGAATTTCCACCATCACCTTTAGTGACTGGGGAGACCTTAGAGCACCTTCCAGTCCCTCAAGGGGCTCCAGGAAAGCTGGGGAGGGACTCTGGATCAGGGAGGGGAGCCATGGGATGAGGGGGGATGGTTTTAAACTGGAAGAGGGGAGATTGAGATGAGATATTGGGAAGCAATTCTTTGCTGTGAGGGTGGTGAGCCCCTGGCCCAGGTTGCCCAGAGAAGCTGTGGCTGCCCCATCCCTGGAGGGGTTCAAGGCCAGGTTGGCCGGGGCTTGGAGCAACCTGGGCTGGTGGGAGGTGTCCCTGCCCGGGGCAGGGGGTGGCACTGGATGGGCTTTCAAGTCCTTTCCAACTCTAACCATTCTGTGATTTTATGATTCTCTGACTGGGAACAGTTTTCAGAGGCACCTAACTGGGCTAGAAGAAAGTAATCCTTTGGGTATGGTCAACTGTGAATCTGTGGCAAAACCTAAAACTACCAACATTGCACTTATTGTTGGGAACCATGACCTCAAAAATTACCAAGGCAAGAGCAAGAGGAAGGATCCTCTGCTTTCAGACACTGAGAGGGAGCTTAAACATTAGTTATTTACAGAATCATAGCATTGTCTATATTGGAAGGTACCTTTAAGATCATCGAGTCCAACCATCGACCTAACGCTGTCAAAACCATCACTAACCCATGTCCCTCAGCACCACGTCTACCCATCTTGGGTTTTACCCAGTAAAAGATCTGAAAGTGCTGTATAAGCCCTGCAGTCCCCGAGGTGGGATGGAACGGGCAGCTTAAAAGAACACCCACGGAGTCAGGCTTAAAAAAAATTCCCCAAATTTTATCCTTTCTCCCCAAATTCTGACCACCCGATGAGCTTACTGCCTGCACTGGTGTTGCCTGTAACTGCCCTCACGCTTGTGGAGCTGGAGCAGTGTCGCTCCCGGGAGCTAAATTGTGCCGCTCCGACAAAATAAGGTACTGAGAGCTGAGATGACACTTTGTGTTATCAAACGTCCTGTGTTTAATTACTCCTGATGCCAGCAATTTCACCACAGAGGGCATTTTCCTTCCCGTTCCCCTTCCAGTAGGAGATTCCACGTCTCTTACATCCTCCCGCGTCCCCTTTTCCCAGCAAAATGTGAGAATCCTTCCGTGAAGTGTATTTTTATGCCGTTGGTATGGACAACACGCAGGAATCGAACGCTGTTGCCCTGCATTCATCAGGCAGCAGACCCAAACCCTCCATACCCACCGCGAAAGCAAACCTTTCGTCTTTCCCTTTAGCCAGGTGGAATACGTGAAAGGGTTCACAAACAAGATGCTGGGACAAATCACCACTATTTTTGCCTCGCAAAAAATTCTCTTGCGCGAGTAGATGAAAAAAGAGGTGATATACGACGCGTATTTAATATATGTCTTTTTTCCCTTATTCCTTTTCTTTTGCACTGTTTCATCTTCTGGATCACGTTGAGACCTTTCTCTAAGAGAGTCTTAATAAGAGTGAAAAGGTTATTCTAATTTCCCCACCTTTTCACTTATCTACTTCTTCAATGTTATTTTCCTCGCCATTATCTGGTATTACTACATACTCATTTTTCCTGCCAAAATTATTTTCTTCCCTTATCGCTCCTCTCACCCCCTCTTGCTCTTCTCCCGCTATCTCAGGGCGCTCGGGAGAGGCTGTGCGAGTTGTCCCGTGGATAATATTAACGGAGAATTGAAGCACTCGCTTCTCCCCTGTATCACACACGCCAAAGTCCATTAAAGTCAACAGCGAAGTTTTACCGGCTGCCAGAACTTTTTACCAGCTTTCTAACAGCTGTCAGCTGCAGCCTAATACCTTCGGTAAGGAGGGATGGATCGTTATCTAAAAAAAATTAATGTGTAGATTGGGGATTAGAGACTAGAACTCGGTGGCGATGCGGTTTGTGAGAAGGTTGGCTCGGAAAGAGGGTTCTTACGTTGGTGGAGTCCTCCGTCTGCTTGTGGCCCTCTTCTGCGACCTCCGGGGCCGTGGGGACGGAGACGGGCAGCAGAGGTGACCTGGCTTTCCCCGCCAAGCCAAGGGATGCTGTTTTAACCTGAGCCTTGGGGAGGTTAGGCCCTGGAAAGAGAAATAAAAGGCACATTGAGGCAGGAAAACGGGGATTGCAGTGACATTTTGGGATCACAGGCAAAATGCAGCTGGTTTTACCATTGCTGGTCACGTTTTTAGGTGTAAACGTACGGTCCCCTTCCCAGACAGACACTGCATCTTCCTGGAGGAGCATCGGAACCAACACAAACCCTTTCTAAAAACTCTTCAACTACATTCCATGGGCGCCGCTCCCGAAAGACGACTCACAGCCGCAGCAGGTTTGCAATTTTCCACTGACGTCACTTTTTGACGGAGCACGCTCTTTGGCAAAACCAAACGTTTTCACACGAGAACTCGAATCTTCCTGGGAAAAACACCTACAAACCAGGTGCTCCGGGAGATAATGGAAACCTGGGCTCCACGGCCCCCGCCTGGTGGGGAACTGTCACTTTGACGTTGTTTCCGAGGGAGAACGCGAGACCGAAGAGCAGAGAGCAGTGGCCAGGCTGGAGGAATGGCAGTTCATTTTCACGGTTCTCCTTCTCTTTTTTTTTCCCAGCTCCCTCAAACTGACAGCAGCCCTCCAAGCGGGTCACTGAACAAGCTCAAATAAATACCCCAAAAAAGAAAAAGTTCTTTGTGAGTTTTTATCCCAGCTTGGAAGGGGGGGGGGGGGGGGGCGGAAATCAAAATAATTTTATTTTGTTGACGGAAAGGGATTCCTCTTTTTAAGCAGCTCTGCCGAAAAGTCCTCCTGCCCACCCCCTGGAGCCCCACTACTGCTGCTCCGCACCAGAGGCGTCAGCCGCAGCCCTTCAAAGATGCATCAACTGAGACGTCTCGGCTCTCCTCCAGAGGAAATGAAGACTTCTTTGTCTCTTTTAATGATTTAAAACATCAAAGACTAAAACCTTTGTCCTGGGCGATCTGCCTCCGCTCAGCACAAGGTGCTGGAGACACAAGGGCTGTCAGCTGAAACAGGGGCACACAAGACATTGATTTTAAGCGCGCTGGGAGAGTTTTAAAAGCCACCCTGAGATCACGTATCTCATGCATCACAGATTCAAGGCCAAAAATGGGGACGTTTCAAGCTTGCTTGCTGCCAGCCTAATCCTGCTCCCTCTGAAGCCGCGGCTTAAACGTCCCTATGACCCGCGTAAGGCCAAAGCCATCCCACCGAGTGGCTCTGGCACTTCTTTCAGTCACTTAGGTCCCCACAATTTATTCTTCCCGCTTTCCCTCTATCGACATTAAACCACTTAGACGCCTACTTGTGCCCTAAGGCAAGTTTCACGGTCAGGTCTTTAAATATGCAGCCTCCAGGGTGATGCTTGCTTGGCCGGGGGCATCACGTACCAGGGACCGCCAGATCCCCCCCAGGTAACGGCAGATCGCCTCTGGCACGGAGGATGGCTTTGGTCACTTTGGGCATGTTTCCATCTCCCATGGGACTTGGGCGTAATTTTTATTCTGCTCGTTTGACTCCCGTTGAAATCAAGGAGACGAATCATAAATAAATAGGTTTTTTTCTACATATTTCCTCCACTATGACCTTCAGCAAATTCCCTGCCTTTTTTTCTATTAAGAAAACGTGTACCGTAATAATGATAGTAACAACAGCCATCGCTTTAGTAGCCGGTCATGCTTTTAGAGGTATTAAAAGGCATCAGCCTCAAGTAAGTCAAGTAGGCTATTGGCCACTGAATCAGAATTGGACCAGAAAAATAGGTCTTGAGACACTCCAGCCATAAAACGTGCACAGAGGAAGGGGTGTCCCAAGGGCGAGCCACGGGACAGGTTTGTATGAGGATGATCGTGGCTCTGGAGAAGAGACGCAGGGACCAGGAGCAGGGGAGATGTCTCCGTTCACATGGGACGCACTCCAAAATCCACGTCTCGGCTCAGACACTCACCCGGTTTCCACGCAAAAGCAAACCATTTTTTTATGAATCTTAAGTTTAAACACCTGTTTGTTTTCTTCATCGCTGGATTCCCACCTGATTCCCTGTCTTTTCTTACGGATCATGAACATACCATGGAAGTGACGCTCCTGAGCCCGGAGCGGCACCTCCAGCGGAGGAAGGCAGGCAGCCGCAAGAAGAGCTGCAGACTAATTTCCCGATATTTCAAAGAATGGTGTTAACATTTTTAATTAGTTTAAGGCAGAGAAAACCACAACGGAGCAGAAGAGAGAACAAAATCCCTCTCGAAAGCCAGGTGCCAACAGCCTGCTCATTAAAAGTTCCAGTGAAGAGCTGCAGGATGGGGCCAGGGAGGGAGGGACTCGCCAACACCCGTTCTGTAAGGCTGAGAATCGCAGATAAAGCCCGTTTAGCTGAAGCTACGAACGCGTGAAAGCTCAATACGAGCTAAAAAAGATCGCCACCAAGATACGCTCGCTCTTCCAGCTCCAGTTTAATAGCTAAAAGACTTCTTTAATAGCTGGGGCCTTCAAGCTCCCCTGTATCTCAGAGTAAGGGTAGAAGATACAGCTATCCCCAAAGATTCAATCTTCTGAGCGCTGCGCATTCAAATCAGGTTTTTAGAAAAAGGACAGGATTTTTTCACTTCCATTCCTTAATGAAAAAAAAAAAAAAAAGCTTATTTCCAAAGAAGTAGGGGAGGAATACGCACAGGCTGACGCTCAGCACCCAGTGGTTACACGCTGAGAAATGCCTGACTCTAAAAAATAAAGGGAAGAAGGCAGCATCGGAGGCAAATTAACTCTCAGCTGTCTTGTACACAGGTTATAGCTTCTCGACATTTTTCTCCCCACTTGGAAAACACCCGCGGCGCTCAGCAAGGAAGGAAATTGCAGCTGTGGCCCCCGCAGCTGGCGCATTCCTTTTATTCTAGTTTTATCCCATGGCCGTCCCAAGGAATCTGGACTGCGTCCTGGGATAGCGCCGTGACGGGAAGAATAAATAATAAGAATACATAATGAGATGCAGCCGCCGCAGAAAATTGCATCCATGCTGTTTATTGGTCACCTAATGGACCCAAAGAGGCTTTTTTTTTAATACGAGTGACTTCACGTTGCATCTTGTTTGATTTCCAGGGGCTGGCGGAGAAGTAAACATCTGATGTGGTGGCGAGGGGCTCCTGTGAAATGCAGAGTAAGTTGCTACTGTAATCCTCAAAATCCCATGGTAAAAATCATGTTTCTCATACGTAACTCATTAATTGTAGTAATTGGACTTAAAGATCCCCTTTTCCGCACAAAGACAGATGTTCCCTCCTGGATACTGTTAATGAGAAGGCATAACGATGATTGGGAAGTTCAGTTTGTGCATCTTTTTGCCCTTTAGCTCACAGAAGCAACAGGCAAATCGTAATGCTGATAAGTAAAATGAAGCTGAGAAAAATCTGCCTTGCGCGTAGCCGCCTATTTCAAGTTCTTCTGTGAGTTTGACAGCAGTGATCGTTGTCCAAGGCAACGCCTGTGATACATAATTAGGACAAGAGGTGAGCCCTCTTCCCAAAAAGGACGTTAAAAAGACCAAGCAGGCCTCTCGAAGAGAACTCTGGACGCAGAAGGTTGACATGCTAAGCAAACTAATTTAGGCAAATGAGTAGCTAATTGAATTCAAATCGCTTTGGTTTCTAATGTTCTCCAACTCAGCGGGAGTCTCGCCAGTGAAAAAGAGGAAACCTTGGCTCTGACGCCACAAGAGGCAGAAGATGACAATACCGGTCAGGTGTAACTCCAAGCAACCCCAGCATGGATTCACTGTTTCCAAGTTTCATGTTCTCAGTAGGGTTATTAAACACTTCCTGGGCTCATTAGTTAGGCAATATATGGCTACCAGGCACAAATCCCAGCTACGGCCGCCTCTCCGAGGCCCACACCACCTGAACTCACCACGGTACCATCCTGGTGTTTCGGGATCAGTGCGATCCCGTGTCAAGGCAAAAAGAAGCAGTTTTCTAACTCTAGAATATGCGCATTTGTGCGTATCAGGCCATGCCTCATCATGATGGACACCAAGTCAAACCAATAGAGCATCCATCCTCCTGGCAGCAATACTTTGGGAGAGCTACTTGGCATTATTTTATTTGGAGATACGTCAAACGGGACAGGAGGTGATGTACGCAGCCAGGTGAGAACAACTCAGCGCCTCTCTGCTGAGGAAAGGCTGAGAGCCCTGGGGCTGGTCAGCCTGGAGAAGAGAAGCCTGAGAGGGGATCCCATCAATGCTCAGCAATAGCTAAAGGGTAGGTGGCAAGAGGATGGGGCCAGACTCTTCTCAGTGGTGCCCGGTGACAGGACAAGGGGCAACAGGCACAATCTGGAACACGGGAAATTCCATCTGAACCTGAGGAACAACTTCTTTCCTTTGAGGGTGCCAGAGCCCTGGAAGAGGCTGCCCAGAGAGGCGGTGGAGTCTCCATCTCTGGAGACATTCAACACCCGCCTGGACGCGTTCCTGTGCCACCTGCTCTGGGTGACCCTGCTCTGGCAGGGGGTTGGACTAGATGATCTCCAGAGGTCCCTTCCAGCCCCTGCCAGTCTGGGATTCTGTGTAACTCATTTCAGGGAGAGGACTCAAGGCTCCTGCTGGTCACGTTGCAGGGTTTCCAGCGGCCGGTCCCCAGCTGCAAGGAGCACAGTGGCCTAGCCTGGAAACTCAGAAAGTGTTAAAAAAATGCTTATGTTCACGCTCAGTGGATCTGGGCTCTGTGTCAGAGTTGAAGACCAAAAATTCTTGTGTGGTTCATGTGTTACAGGCATTCTGGGCGATGATGAAAAACAATGACCTGGGAAAAAAAGGGGGAAAGTGGAGAAAATGGAGATGAATGCAAAAACTGCAAGGAGCTAATTTAAGGAGAGACAGCAAGAAATCATGCTCAATGGAGAATACTGGAGTAGAAGGTGGCTACCAGTGGAGTTCCACAAGATCTGGGCCATCTTGTCTAGACCGTGCTTTTGCCAAGAAAGGCTGGACCAGTTGATCCTTGAGGTCCCTTCCAACCTGGTATTCTGCGATTCTAAGATCTGGATCTAGGACCAGTTCTTAATATTTTGATACCTACAAAAGACGTATGAAATCTATTACTAGCAAAAGCTTGGAAATACAGCTGGAGCTGGAGTAACACGAAGGCAACTGCAGGGACCTTTCTGCTGCTCATGAAAACTTTCAGCCTTTCACAGCAAGGAGGCCAGACCACGCATCACATCCCTTCAGCCGAATTTCACATCGCTTCAGCTGTTTAAAAGTCAGGGATGAGTCTCCGCTGGGTCTTTCATCTCCCTCAATCACCAACGGAAAGAAGCACCTTCCAAAGTCTGCGGAGAGGTTGGATGAATTGTCTTTCAGAAGATCCCCTCTCGCTCACTCTCTCTCCTTTGGCTGCACAGTGAACTTATGTGACTGGCACAGAGCAGACACCCATTCATCAGGAGTCTAAAATTAGCTAGGAATGAGTCATATCTCTGAGAAGGAACAGGAAGTTTTGCCATAAATTCTGCTGGGTCTAACAGAAGGAAACGAGGGAAGAGAAAAGCCTGGACGCTTCTGACTTCAAGCCTACAAGTGGGTACGTGCCTCAGAGAAGTCAACTACCACCTTCAAGTGTATGAGGGAAGCAATTTTTGGCAGAACCAAAGCAAATAGAAATGTTATTTTACAGAGCGTTGGGAAGATCCTATCTGGAAAGCTCAAAAAACGTGACGGAATCAGCTTTGCCTGCGAACTCTGCGCTTCTCAGAAGGATTGCAGTACTTTGGTTTCACTAGGGGGTAATGCAAGATTGAAAGGCAGTGAGAGGCTTTCCATCAACCCCAGCGAGATGTGGATCAAGCTCGCAATGCCAAGGTGCTCCTCACAGAGATCACCAACAGCTGGGCTTAGGAAGGACCTATCTGGGCTCTAACACCAGATAGTCACCAGAGTTAGAGACAGGACATCTAGCATTTTTTAAAATGTATCTTCCTAATATTCTGCTCTCCATAAAACACACACAACCATGATCAAACACGAGGTGCGACAGCAGACAGGACACCGGAGAAACTCCGAAAAGAGGACTGTGCATGAAGATGCATTGTGTTGCATACGGGCTGCTGGTCCCAGTTGTCAACCCGCAGCCATTTGAGTCTGTTGATTCCAGAGTTGGACAAAATGTTCAACGTTTCATTAATCTGAAGCTGATTTTTTTCGTTGTTGGTTTAGCATTTTCAACAAAAGCCAAAAGTATTTTGGATCGGGCAAGGCGTTCATAGACACGTCTCATAAAGCCGATCCGAAAACTTAAATAGAAAATTGCCAAACTGGGGAGACAGATATATTCTTATACCCAATAACCCATCAGACAGGGCATACATCAAAGATGGGAAGTTGAAGATCCACGGTTGAAAATCACCTGGTCTGAGGCGGCAGCTGAAAATTGATCAATCTACTGGGGTGCAAGCACGCCTTTGCTTTCATAAGAAAGGAGGATTCTTGGAGGATGAAGAGGACCAAGGTGAATCCTGTATAATGAGGCTATACAAGTGAAAATTAGCTGCAGAAACCAGAAGGCAATGTCAAAAATGAGGATAACCTTTTCTGGCCTTGCCTCTCACGCCTTCTCCACAGTTTTTTCCAACCAACAGGACGCAAGACCAAAACGATCTGTGTCGTTAACCAGAGCTGCTCCTAGCCGTGCAGATCGGCAGGCAGGGAGGAACCCGCAAGGATGCTCCCGCAGAGATTATGTCATAGCGCACAGAACTGAAAGCAATCAATCTGGAAAATTAAAATTATTTAAGAATTTCCCGTGCCCCAGATACTTCTAACAGTAAAGAGACTGGCAGCCTGAACTTCAAGGGTGGGGAAGGAGGGCTGTATAGAAATGCAAAGCCAGATGTTTACTCTATCGAGTAATAAAAGCTGGTGGGGTCTGCCGCTTACCTTGCGATAGAAAGAGGTCATCTTCTCATAAAAGTACAACAGAGAATCACAAAAGGATCAAATCCTTGGCACTCTCCCCAGTAAAACCAGTGTCAGTTTAAATGACTTGAAAGTCGAAGCATGGAAGATGAGAATAACACGCAGAAGTGAGCTCACCTCCGTCTCCGTGGCAGGATGTTCCTCTGTAAGTAAGACGGTGCCTCTCAGGGGAACAAAATATGTAACTATATGAAAAATATTAGTTGAAGACTCAGCTGTTTTACTTTACAGGTGGGGAAAATATTTTTCATGGTGAAATTGAGTTTCTAAAAATGACTTTTGAAGCGATAATCAACGGAGGCTTGGCTCATTCCACAAGGGAAATTGTTCTATAAAGAGGCAAAGTTTAATTTAGAAGCATTTGATAGCAGGAGAAATAAAGTAAAAAGAGAAATAAAACACAAAAGAGAAAGAGGTCATTTAATCACTCTCCAGAATACGGTACCAAGCAAGGACTGAGACTGCCTGTCGGGGAGGCTTTTGAAATACCACCGAGGAACTTCACGCATTTTTACGTGCGACGGTTTCAAAATAGGCACAGGAACGGTGAGTTTGGAAAGGACGCTTCGAGACAAAACCAACACAGCCTGCTCAAACACACGGCAACGCGAGAGAGATCCGTCCCCCATCTTCTCAGCTGCTCTTCGTGTTTTTAACCTATTTGCTGGAAATACTACGTGGGATAAATAAGTGTTAGGGCAAAAGGGCCTCGTTGGCCGCAACTGTTCGATGACGACAAATACAGCCCCAAATGAACATGGAGAAATTGTACACGTGGGGGAGAAAGTTTTGTTTCTCTGCTTATGAAACACAGGAAGACAGAATGGCCCATCGTTAAATCTTTCTCTGGATTTACAGTATAATTATTAGTATCTAATTTAACAATTGGACTGCTGCCTTGTATTGAAATACATCATTTACATCTGTCCCGGTTTGAGGTAAAACAGAACCAATTTTCTGGTTTGTAATTTTACTTTTTAGCTGGGCCTCTTCTGACTGACCAACGTCCGAAGTTAACAGCGTATTGTTCGGACGCTGCTCACTCTCAGAGTGGTAAGACCTGATTACACCAAGGAACGGTGCGCACGGAGGCTCTTGCTTAGCCTTACTGCGATAACAACCAAGGGCAGCGAACTTCGCTGATTTGCCCCGTTAGAGGGTCGGAAGCGGAGAAGCGCAGAGGGGTCCCACCTGCGGGGAGGAGCAGACGGGACAGGTGACCCCAAACTGACCAACAGGGTATTCCATCCCATCGGCATCACGCTCAGTGTAAAAGCTGAGGATCAAAGGGGCAAAGGGGGCCCTGGCTCGTTTTTTCTTCAATGGCCAACGTCTGAGGAGGACCCTGTCTGTTCATTTGCCTTTGATCCCGATCCGAGCATTCCTGACTCTAGTTCCGGAATTCAGCTCCTGTCCCTCGCTGACTCCAGTCTGGGACTTTCCCTGTGTCTGCTGGTGACGCCATCGTCATCCTGGGAGCTGGATACGGTTTTTGTATATATTGTATACTTTTTGTTTTCCTTTCATTTTTATTATTCTATTATTATTTACTATTTTCTTGTTTATTATTATTTTCATTAAAGTAGTTTAGTTCTTCTTCTAAACTCGTAAATCTCCTCCTCTCTTCCTCTCCTCTCTGAGGAGAGAGCGGGGGGAAGGCCATCTGTCGTTCTGCTTGGCCAATCCGGCCAAAACCACGACACGCTGAAGAGGAATCAGTTCATCTACCCAGACGAGCACCTAAATCCACGCTTCCCTTTGCACCTTCCAGTTGTCCCGTGGATTTTAATTAGACAACTCCGGTGCCTCAAATTACCTGCATGCTAATTAAACTTCACTGGACTGGGGCCAGGTTTCTGCAATAGAAAGAATTAAACCTTTCACGACACTTTGCGTGTCAACGCCTTTCCCGGTTGAATGGCAGAAGTTTGCTTTCATAAAAAGAGAAATGTATTTTGAAATTGAAGCGGGGGGGGGGGGGGGAATGAGGTAAAAGCTTATGAAATAAAAGAATAATTTTCATTTGAATCTGGGAATCAGATTTGAATCAGATTCATTTGAATGTGGGAATCATTTCTAGTGCAAAAAGCTAGGATTTCGGAATAAAAGGTCGAAGAATGAATCATTCCCATGTTTTCAGTGAACTTATAGACCTTGCTTACTGTAGGCTATGATAAAGGGAAGTCCATCGTCTTATTTACACTCATCACTAAAATAAGAATAAAAAACCCTACGCCAGAAAGATTTTTATACCCTATTAACAAAAAAGTTCTTAGTGGCCTTCAAATTCAATGCCTCAGTTCAAATTAGAAGCAAGAGGTTTTCATTTGTGTTTTTTACCATGAACGGTAAACTTCCCACCCCCCCACCCCCCAAAAAAAAGAAAAAAAAAAAAGGAAAGGACCCGGAATTTGGTTATATAGCTAATTAATTAGAGCGAATTGACTGTCCAGAATAAATGCCCTCACAAATTCACTCCCCACTTTGCACGAGAGGGGATTACACACTCTAAAAAAAAAAAGGGACAAGCAACTGAACTTATAAATCCAGCACCAGAGGGTTCTAAGGTCGCGTCTCCAAAATTTGCCTAATTTGCAGCCAAAAGTTTTATTCTTGGAATTTCCCTCCCTAAACACTCCACCTGAGATCCGAGGCTCAAGACACTGGCGTCGCAGTGATTCCGCCAATGCTCCTGGGAGGAGCAGTCTGTTTTCAGCACGATTGGAAATTCTTTCTATATTCCTCCTATATTCACTCTTCTAAGGATCACTGTACTTTCGACATCTACGGAGGCCCCAAACCTTCGCTGTTTGAGATTATTACAGCCCAGGATTCACCGCTTAATACCAATATACCCTTTTTTTCCTCTTGATTTCATCCCTTATTTATTTGACCGCCAGCTCATGGTTTTAACGCTGGCTTTGCAAACCTTCACTCTTATCTTGGTTTTCTGGGTCTTTTCTTACAATAGCTACAAAAAAACCATAAAAGCAGCACAAAAAAACCCCACCTCAGGGAGCTCATTTTCTTATCAGGCTTTCTTATCCCATCGGGTAATGAAAATAGTGCGTGGGTCAGCCTGGATGCGGGAAGGATTTTTACCGATGTCCAGGCAATATCCAGCTCCTGCTTTTTACACAGGGATGTTTACCGCCGGATTTCTTCACCTCGCTCTTCACTTTTACTCCCCAAACATTGAGAATACGAGGGTTTTATTTTCTTTTCCCCCCGAAAAGAGGCGAAGAAATAAATCTGGAGCAGTTTCTCTGCTGTGCAACCCTTCCCCTGCGCTCCCAGCCCTTTGCCGGTTTGGGGCATCGCCTATAGCTCAGCAGGAGGGAGGAAAATCAAGGTCAATTTTGCTGTACAATAAAGTCTTTTTTAGCCCTGGGGCATCCCTGAGTGATTCCAGGAAGCCCGAGAAGACGACCATTTGGATTTCCAACTGCATTTTTTTGGTGAGTTCGCGCTAGAAAAAAAAGCAGCGCTTTTACAGTCTGGCAAAAAGATACAGGAGCCCGAAAAGGGTGAAGTTTTAGAACTGTGACACAATACAAAACCCACCACTTCACATTTTTTTTATCACCTCGCACTTGCTTCTGCAGAAGAAAAATGACCTCCTAATTCAGGTTCATTTAAAGTGCAGCTGATCATCAAGACCTAAAAGGAATTTTCATTTGCGAGGGTGTAAAAAAAAAAAAAAAAAAAAAAATCTATCCTGTCCATTTGGGGAATTTATGTCAGATCTATAATGCAATAAGCTCAACACTCCATCAAACATTTTCTATTTAACCTGAAAGGGGACTAAGTCAAATCACTTCTATGCCTATGTGTATGATTTGCAAAGAGGAGCAAGTGCAGCCGCGGTGGGGATTGGAAATACCAGGGAGTGATTCTCACGCCTTCAGAATAAGTATTAGGAACCTCAAGTGCTCCATCAGAAAGCAGTGATGAAAAGGTGAGATCTCCTATAAAACATCAACGGGAAGGGCTTAAGGTGAAGGGTTCAGATTTACTGGGCTCCAGCAAAAAGAAAAAAGGGGAAAAAAAAAAGAAGAAAAATGGCAGATTTTAGCTCTGGCTTAGGCTGGTGTCATGACCCAAAACCAGGAGCACAGCCTTTAAAATATTTATTAATCTCCCCACGGCAAAATCCCCCACAACTGAATAATGATCTCTGTACGTCTTTTTTATGAACCATTTGATAGAGTTTAACAGCTAATTATAATGCCAGTACAGAGATATACTGAATAGATAAAATATTAGAGGAGACGCCTCCTTTCAGCGTCGGGTCAATCAAAGCCAAGAAAAAGCCCTGGCCTCATCTGTTCTCTGGGCAAGATCCAAAAATTAATTCTGATACTAGTATCGCATGGGGCCCAGCGTTAGACGTGGGCTCCAGGACTATAATCTAAATATACAAACGTATCTGGAGCGTCAGCATGCGGTGGGCCGTGGGGCAGGCGGTGGGGCTGGCTGAGGACCAGAAGACACCGCTGCTCGGCATTTCCACCCAAGCTTCTTTATAAAAGGAGATGTAAAACTCGTCGGGATGGAGGGAGGAGGGTCTGCAAACCAGCAATGACGGGATTTCAAGGGAAATCACCACTGAACTTCAGGTTCCTGCTTTTTAAAGTCTTTGCTGGAAACCTCTGGCTCCATCTCTGCAGTTCTCCGCTGCTTTCTCCCCTTCGGAATTCTGCAGGATCCTTCCATTAGTCATGTATTGTCTGGAGGGATAAGACACCTGATTGACATGCTTTTAAAAAATAGAACAGCAAAGCCAAAAGTAGTTTAATTGGTTTAAGTGATGAGGAGTCCATTACCTATTGCCCTATTACTTTATTACATAGGACATGTAAAAATGTCTCAAGTCTAAGAAAAACGTAATGAAAAAATAATTAATTCTATCTATGCGGTTAAGCAAAGTAACAGTTATTATTCCAACGTGGCAATTTGCTAAGAGCCTTTTAAACCTGCGATGTCCCTAAGTGGGGTATAATTAGCAGATGTGGTGCACAAGGGAATTGTCTCAGGTGGCCTCCAAAGAGCTCAGCCACCCTTGCTCTGCCAGCTACTAGGGATGAGTGACTGCAGGGACACGGCAGTCCTCGTCTTTAGGAGGTTTTGTTCAAATAGAGAAATACATCACAAGCTTGGTAAAGTCACAAAAGTCTTCAAAATTTCCCTTTTGCGGGTATCTAGCTGTGGCTGAGATACCTTGCTCATGGGTAGTATTAAACTCTCAAAATTGCTGGTGAAATGAAGCGCTTTTTCTTGACGTCTCTTTTTCAGTGCTTTCTCTCTCCCCATTTTAAGTGAAAAGACGACAAATCTGGGTTCCAGAGAGGAGTGGGATTCAGGAGTGGGTACTGAAAGAGCAACCCAGTTTTGAGGGACAATGGGCCGGATCAGGATCAGCTCTGCACACCCCACCGCCCGGTTAACATTCGACAAGAAATTGGTAAAGGAGACAACATCAGTCTGGCTACTGGCTCCGAGGACAAGCGCATTGAGAAAAGCAAGAGAAACAATGCGCGGAGAGAAATAAATAGCCCCCAACACCGCAAACAAGCCGGAGGCAGATCAGAAATGACGTCAGACACAATTCTAAAAAGTAGACATTGTGGTTTCAGTATGCCAGCGAATACAAGAGTTTGAATGCCGTATAGAACCCAGCAACATGTTTTCGTCGATATGACCGAGTCCAGAAAACCATTTTTTTTCATTGCTTTAGCATTTGCTCTATTTATCTCCATTGCTTTACGGCGGATCGTTGCCATAAACTTTCAGTTCTTAATTTTGCCCAGTAACAAAGTCCCGCACGTTGTTTGCAGGCAACATCGCGTCTGCTTACATCAGGTTACTCACCCCAAAAAAGGGCAATTTTATTTTTTGGGACGATGGGATGCTGTATCATTTAGTAACACGCCCCAACGTCCTCTCTTTTTACCTCGCCCCCCCCCCCCCATTATAACGGTTAAAATGTAAACTCTGATTGACTTAGAGAACAAACAGCCCTTTGGAGGTAACCAGGGTCACTCACTGGAGTAAGACACAAACTGCATCCTCACGAAGTAAAACGCAGCGCTACATAAAGATGAATGGACGCTGTTACGTATAACAAATAATTCCGCCGCGCGATTTGGCAAAAGCGGTTCTCCAACAAAGAAGGATTTATCTACTTCTGCCCGCTGTCAGAAACTGGATTACTTGCTGACGGATAGCAGGTGCTTCCAGTGAAAACGCGGGGCTGTTTTGGTAGCCTGCTCGTTGCAAGCATCGACCTAACATATGCTGTATGGCAAGAAAGCTACGCTCGGAAAGCAGCATCGGAAGAGAAAAGAATAAAGCTGCAATCTCAAAGGTTGGCTGAGCCAAACTGGAGATTATCCAAGCTCAAGGAGTAAAGCAAACAGTTAAAATGAGGTACCAGGCTGCGAACTCTTGGGATTTATCCCTGAATAGCTCTAGGAGTTAGGGTTACAAGGGAAATAGTGTTACTCAAATTACACCGGTTCACGTGAAGAGCAATTCTAGCGCTGGCCCTACTTCATGAACACAGCAGATAGCAGATCTATCATGCACGCGTGTTCCTTTGATCCAAGGGTGAAGTTTTAAAACAGCTCTCTAGAATCGGTGCTGCTCTGGAAACAAACCCAGGGATGAGCTGGGAGACACCGTCCCCGCTTTGCTCTGCCGTGCCCCACTCTGCCATGCCATCAATGAACGTTTCACTGCCTTTGATCTGTGAAACGTCTCCGAAACCAGCCCCCAGCTTCATTCAACGGCGGCACCATTCTACGCCCTTTTTTTTTTCCTTTTTTTTTTAAATAGTCATTTTCTTTCTGTTCCTCACAGGCTCGCTATTTAATTTTGAAGTAGGCTGCACACAGGAGTGGATGGCAGTCGGTTCTTTCCCAGCATACATAAATAGTCCTTTCATTATCGAAAAGGCAAGCCTTGAAACACGAGGCAAGCATTTGGCACCGGTTCAACGTACTGTAGCATAACAGGAGACGGGAAACAAGACCAAGTGATTAATTTGGCATCTCATTTAATTCATTTTTATCACTGACTTGTTAACTCTGGTTTTAAGCTATTGCCTTGTCCTAATTTTTTTTTTTTTTATTCCGTGTTGTCAGAATGAGCTATTGGATTATAATCATAAAACGGCGAGCCCTTATTGATATTTCTTCAAGGTACGGGACAGTCTCGCGCTCTCTGTTTTCTCACGAATGGAAAGGCAAGTGGTTGGGATGAGCGGTACCGGAGATTTCCCCTCTCCCCCCCCGTCACTCTTACCTGTTTGAGACAGAAGCGGTGTGTAAGGGACTTTCGGTTCTATTGCACTCATGGGCGGAGGTAGCAAGGGGTTGGCAAAGCTGCGGAGAGGGTGCGTAGGGCGGACGCAGGCGGTGGGGATGGTTCTGCTGGGGGCATCCTCGGTGGTGGAGTGCTCAGGCTGCGTCTGCGGTAGCAAGGACGGCTGCTGCGGTGCGGGGCCTTCGTTTACAGCTGCGAGAGAAGAGTTAAAAAAGGAAAGAAAAAACCAAGCCGCTGTTATGGATGTATTTTTTATGTCCCGTTTCCTACTTTTATGGTGATTTTCGGCAGAAGGGACAGCATTAGCCTCCGCCCTCCAAGAAGGCGCAGGAAATGTGTAAACAGTTCCATCAAAAGTTACTGGCAGATGAATTAAAAACCAGATGTTCCTCAGAGTGTGCCATTTGGAGCTCAAAACATTTTCCTTTAAAAAAAAACAAAACAAAACAAAAAAACCCCAACAAAACCCCCAAGCATGATATTTTTATCTCCTCTCTACGTGCCTTTAAAGATTAAACATTAATAAACACATACATCATGTGGAGATTGGAACAAGCTACAACTATGTTCAGCACGGTGATGCTGTTCCAGTCCTAGTGGAGAAAAGCTAGAGACAAAGAAAGGACTTAATTAATTTCCACATAACCAATCACCAATATTGTTTTTCCCCGAGACAGCTGTAACATTCCGTGTGCCAAAGCAGTAGGTTGCTGTTTTATTAGCCTATATTCAAAGTCAATTTTTCAGAGATTTAAACGTTTCACATCAACCCTCTAACGCAAAAGACAGCTTCCCTATGTTCTGCAGTGGTTCTTGAAGGAAGCTTCCAGTATCAACCTCCACCCTGGACTTTCCGTGCCAGAAAACAGAAGTCAACGTAGTTTTAAGGAAAATAAAGGTTGAAACAAAGAGAAAAGCCCTTTATTTCTACAGCCTTCTAGAAACCCATGTCATACCCAAACTATAAATGACAATATGACGACGACTATACAGGAGTTTTCAGGATGGGTATGGTCCAGAGTGTAGACTAACTTCACCAGCATTCTCAATGCAGAAAAAGGTTCTCTTGAAACTTATAAATGCAAAATCTTCTACCCCTGTAGTCTAAAATCAGAGTTTCCTCTGTGCGGTGAAGAAGATGCTGCACAGGGAGAAGGACAGAAGACAGCGAGAGGCGGGACGTGCACTCGCGCATCCCGGTGGCATGGCCCAGATTTGTGGCACCGCTCTTCACCTAACACTGAGGCTCGGTCACGTGGAGGAACTCGCTCCTGCTCTTTACACCGGGGAACCGTATTGTCCCACGTTATTCAGACTTTAAGGAGTTGAAGAAAATAAACACAGACAGCAAGAAAGAATTCCAAAGAAAACAGATCATTTTGTTCCTGTAAGGGAACTGTCGTTGGAATAACAAAATCCTTACAACCTCTTCCTGACCACTATGCCTACCACGGCAAACCCAACTAGTTAAGAACTAATTACGAGGAGGACCGATAAGCATAAGTCTGCCGTGGTGCTTTATGGATGGCATCAAGAAGTTCACTTCCCCATGCCACACGGAAGAGCCTGCCGCTTCTATTTTCTTCCTATTGCAGGATGAGAATAAAAGAATTGGACTGAAAACACCATCTCCTATCTTCTTTTCCAAATCCATGCGTGCCGTTGAGGTTTCCTCAGAGCTCAGGCTGGTGGCCTCTCCTGTCCCCTCTCCCAGTTCCTGCCCCATCGCCCCAAGGAGCAGCACTGGAGAATGTTCTCCGCATGGGGAGTGCCCACAAGGCCTGACACTATTTGCAAGCTGAAGAGTGGAAGGAAGCAAAACGGTTAGTGAAGAGGCCGATCACATCAGGAACTTCTTTAATTTGAGCGTGTTAGTGGTGTCCAGCGTCCCCACAGTACCTACGCCAGCCAGGATGGCTCACAGCACAACGGTTAGTCATGCAGCTCGTGGCAGGAAAGAGAAACCTAGGAAAAGCTCAACCTTTTACTGAAGAAAACAACTTCCTGACACAGAGATATCAGAATTAGTTATTACACTGGGACCCAAAATGCTCCGGAGGATCTGGTTTCTTTCAAAGCTTGCTGCAACAACCAGAACTCACTGCGCGAATAGCATGCAATTACACAGCCAAGTCAAATCTCAAGGCATTTTATAATAATTAATGTCAAAGTATATAAGTAATTACAGCCTACTAAGCGGCAAAACAATTTTGAAAAATGGAAATGAGGACTTCTCGTTTCCACAGCCCCACTGCTTGTTCCTATGGCAATATTGCAGATGGCCCTGGCAATACTGAAGACCGCGAGTAGAAATCCAACCACAGGATCAGAGCAAGGTCAAAATCATCTACAGTTCGTAAAAGTTTGCTCAACTGTGGCTCATCTTCCTTGTTTTCACCTTCAAGGCTCTTCGCGTTATCACGCCATTACTGATGGCTGCTTTTCTGTTTCCTTCCTTGCCCAGCAGACCCCTCTTTTTCCTTCTCTGAGGGCACCACCCTCCTTAAGGAGGCCAGAGATATTGAGATTATTTATAACAGGGTGGACTGGGAATTATAGTTTAGCTCATTCCACCCTTACTCACTCCTCACACATTCAAGAAGATGTCCCAGCGCGTTGCTGCTCTAGGCTACCATGGGCGTTGGGTTCTTCTCGCCCTTCACCTTGCCCAAGGAAGATGCAAAAACAGCGTGTGAGTCTCACAGAGGTACACACCTGAGGTTACAATGCCTTCTGGAGCAAATCCTTGGTGAGGCCTTTGCTTCAAGTCAAAATAAAGCCTTTTGTCTACGCTCGTAGCCTCAAAATGTCTTTCAACATGCCTGTCAAAGCCTCAACTTCCTATGGAGCCCAACACGGCGTCCTCAAGGACGGTTCTTTTGGGATGCTCTTGCCCTGCTTGGAGAAACAATTAAACCCGACACCTCTCACCAGCAAATACCTTCTTGGTATTTTCAGCAGTGGTGTTCTCAGATAACAAAGCTTTATCAACTTTATCAGCTAACATCAGCATAATGGTCACGGCATTAAAAGGCTATTAAATTACCGCTTTACCGTACGGGTATGTTTTATCTTACGGATTTAGTTGTAAAATCTGGAGACCTACATAGCCATCATTACATAGAAGATTTCAGGTTATCCTTCAGCTATTACTGAAAAGTGTGATGACTCTATTAAAATCAGAAGCTAGAGCTGGGATTTAAATATTGAAGGTAAGTGGCGTAATGAAGGTGCTTCATGCTTGAGAAGACTTCTTTTTTTCCTAAAATAAGATGTGCATGCTTGCAAACATAATGAGAACCATCAATTTGCAATTCAGTCAAGTCCCTGCAGGAAGCGAGGATGGATTGTTTATTTGAAGGATGGATGAAGATGAGCACATCGCTGCTGCTGCCTACATCGCCTACACCAATCCCCTGCCTAGCAGCCAGATATTTACACCTCAACAGCAGCGCCCAAGAATTCCGATTATTACTACTAATCCAATTTTTCCTTATTTGTTTTTTTTACAGAAAGTAAACACCCAATTGACCTTACTCCTTATTGACAATACCATGCCGCGTCCCACTTGCAATCTTCTGCTCTTGAGTTTAGTAAAACATTTTGCCAGAGTAAAGAAAATATTATGCTATACGTGAAGATCTATTCTACAGCCCAGTAAAACCAATTAGGGTCTCTCGATTGTTTTGGAGAAGCCTTGGATAAAGCCCTACTTACATTCATTTTATGTGTGAGGAACACTAAGAATGAGCTGGCTTTGAACTTCAATAGCCGTGGACACTGCTCACCAAGGAGAAGAAAATATATGCGATACAAAGTCTTTTGATCTTCCCTTTGCTTTCACCTAATTGTCGGTTGGTACAACGCCGTTAACCAAGTTTAATGAATTTAGGTTTCTGAACCTATTTTTCACATTGTGTATCTTCTATTAAGAAGCAAGACTGGAAATAGCCCCCGCGTGGATTTGTGGCTGTTGGCTCCGCCACAGTCTGGGGTAATGAAAAATCAATACAGATTGAAACCCAAAGGTAATAACAATTCTGCGATGGTAGATGGGGACTTAAAATTGGACGTTATTCCCTACCTACTAATGACTTTCCCTGTATTTTTGAGCTTATTCAGGTTATATCATGTGAGCAAGACTATACACGTGTATAGTAAAAAACCAGGGCCCCATTCCTGTCGGGGTCTCTGGATGTTATTGTAGCACAAGCAGTAATTTTTTTTTTTTTTTAGTATGTTTATTATCAGGTTACTACTCTCGTGCAATTTTAGGGAAATCCCAAAGAATGCTTTTGAAAAATACTTTTAAAAAATCGCTAACCTAAAGCTGAATCATGGGAATGCGACCGAACCATTTTAAAATCATATGTGGTTAAATCCAAAGAATTACCTACTGAAAAAAAAAACCCCACCCAAATCGCTTTGCTGATAATTCTGTTTCTAGAGGAAAACAAAGGACATGAGGGGCCTGAAGCAGGACCTTACCCACAACCCCCTTACAGTGTTCATCCCTCTTCTCTGAGATGCTGCAACCCTTGCCGGACACAAACCGGACTGTGGAGTAAAAATGACCATTTCCACTAAGTCCAGAACGCTAGAAGGGATTTAAACTTCCCAGCTTAAATGCAGAAGGGATTTAAGCTTCCCAGCTGGACGGGCTCGCTGCAGAGCTGACTGTTCACAGCCAGAAAGCCGGCTCCAAGGGGAAACGTGCTCAGGAAATACCTGCTTTAGTGCATTTCACTTTAACAGATTCATGTAGGTAAAGTTATCCTCATTCCACGACACTTCTCTACAACTATCTAGAGCTATTAATAGAATTCTTGTTTTATTATTCTGGTTTACACAATTTTCCATCTTTCTTTTTAATACTAGAAAATAATGTATCTTTATTTTTTAAAAAAACCCTTATTTTCTGACCATCTCCAAGTTTTCATCATATGGATCATCAGGGCAATACACTGATGAATGGCTCCCTCTAAAAATGGCGCTGTTGGACCAGTTGTAATCTTTAGGGTTAGTCTCCTGTAAAAGTGCGGTCGGGATGGGACCAGAACACGAACGGTTTCTGCTGACCAGCGTGTGGATGGGGCTGGGGCCACCCCAGTACCTCCTAAGTGGGAGATGGTTTCCTCCAGCTCTCTTCTTTCCCTACTGGAGACCGTGATGGCTCAGCATCTCCAATAGTTGTGGCAGAGGAGGAATAAGAACATCTCCTTTCTTCTTTAATACACGGCAAATTAGAAATGTCACCATTTTCTCCTCCCTGTCTTGACAACGTTGTAAGCAACGGGTGTGATGGAGCTCTGGAGGAGCCTGGAGGAGAAGGCAAGCCGCGGGAAGGACTGCTGACCAGACAAAAGTCACTTCATCATGGCTCAGAGATGTTTTCTGCCTGGAAAAACTGATATTTAGCTATTGCATTTTATGGCTGGTGGTGTCATCAGCAGCAATCAAACAGGCAAGACAGCTTATTATTCAAGCCCTGGCTGGGGCCTGACTCTTTTTTCCATTTTCTTTCGTTTCCTCTTCAGCGGAACATTTGTCCTCAAGATAAGTTGCAGCACTCCAATCTTCGGGTCAATGAAAAAGGCCTTCAGAAACAGAAGAAGGTGTTCGAGCATCGTCTGTACGGCAGGATGCCGAGCAACACCCTCGCTAATGGCACGGCATATGATTTATTCAGGGATTGCTACGTCTTGATCAATGGGCTGCTCGGTCATGCAGTACCGCAGGTAGGCTACGTCTCAGAGGAATTATTGCCGGGTATTTCTTCTTCAGACACAGCTCCGATTGGTCAAGAGTCAAGCAAATTTTTCACTGAGGGGCAAAACACACCAAAAAAGCTTTATTTAGCGTCTCCGTAGTCTCTTTAACTGCTACTTGCTCTCAACCACGTGATCATATTAAGAAAATAGCCCCCAAAATAAATAAATTTGAAGAGTTAAGAGTAATTTTGTTGATATATCCCCGTTCTCTGCTGCGGTGCGGCAGCGGGAGGTGAGCCACAAACGAAGCAGCTGCTTTTCAGTCGGATGTGCTGGAGATGGACCGCTCTTCCAGCTGGGCTGACAGAGCCCAGCGCTGGCACTCGGCAGCAACAGCACCCGGGTGCTGAGGAAACCTTCTGGCATCATATTCGAACCATGATGTTATGTACAAAAGTCTACATCGACAGGCTGAGAGAGTTGGGGGTGTTCAGCCTGGAGAAAGGAAGGCTCCAGGGAGACCTTATGGTGGCTTTTCTGAACTTAACGGGGACTTAGAAGAAAGATGGGGACAGGCTTCTTAGCAGGGCCTGCTGCGACAGGACAAGGGGTGATGGCTTTAAACTGAAAGGGAAAATTCAGCCTAGATGTAAGGAAGATTTTTTTTTACGCTGAGGGCGGTGAGACTCCGGCCCCGGTTGCCCAGGGAGGTGGGAGATGCCCCATCCCTGGAAACATTCCAAGTCAGGTTGGACGGGGCTTGGAGCAACCTGATCGAGTTGAAGATGTCCCTGCTCATGGCCGGGGGCTGGACTACACGGCCTTTAAAGGTCCCTTCCAACCCAAACCATTCTGTGATTCTGTGATTTTATATCCCTTCACCCATCCTTAAAATGAGAAGTAATGAATGCGCCATTATATAAACCTAAATGCTCAGGGCCTTTATGAGCAAGCTGAAATGACGAAGGCTGAGAAAAGTCCTCAAATTTTTCTTCTTCCATCTCCGTGATCAGGCACAGGGTAGTGACTTTGGGTTTTATTCCCCAACATCTAATCTGAATCTACTTTGAAACTCCACCTACTTTGTTTCCGTGCATTGCATTTGTGGTGGGGTTTGGTATTAATTTAAGCAGCAGATCAAAACCCAATTATTTCAGCGAGGCCCTCCAAGGAAAACGGCCATCTACCTTTGAAAGGACCTCAGCAACCACACTGAAGACGTCAGGGCGATGACTGAACATTAGGGTGAGGACTAGGACACCCGAACCCACCTTTTCCCTACAATCCCACCACTGGATTTCAATCCCCGGTCCCCACAGACCTGTCTGAACTGACTGAAAGCAGCAACCAAACAGGAGGAAAAAAAATCAGCCATTTCGAGATCAGTTCCCGGCGGACCAGCAGCACGGACTCTCGGCGATGGGAAAAAAATAGGTGTAACAGATTGACATTAATCTGTCAATAATTCAGACTCGCTATGCGGTAGAGCGAAGAGAGAACTGTAAGAAAATACGAGCCCTCCAACTCTAATTAATATGCCAGAGCACGCTCGTTAGGCTTGAAGAAAGAACAGATGGCTGCGGGTGCGGCAGAGGCTTCCAAGTTGGGAAGGTGAGGCCGGGGGTGATCACGGTAAGGTGAAAAACAGTTACGGGAACCCACAACGCACAAATCTATTCCTGCAGAGGAGCAAATCTGAATACAGAGCTCACTCGAGAGGACAGACGGGTGATGCGAGACGGCAGAGCGGCATTCACATGTGTAAAAGGACGTGCAAAAGGAAGAAAAGAAACTGTTCTCTATTCCCGCTATCATCGAATCAAGAAACAATTGGCTTAAATTTCAGCAAGTTAGATACATTAAAGAAAATACTTCTCGCAGCGAGGGCAGCTGAGCCTGGGAAGACACTGTGTGGAGAGGTCGGGTAAGTGCTACCATGGATGATTTTAATGAACGATGATGCTAGATCCTGCCTCGGGATGAAGATGAGCTCTTGAAGCCGGCGTTTTTCGGGGAATATCCTCATGAATAAAGCAAAGGGAATTAAAGTACAGTGAAACGAGTGACAGACCTGCAGAAAAGACAGGATTGGAGTAGAAATGCAATGACTTTTAACTTTTAAGGTGTGCAGTACAGATTGGAAATTGCAACTGGAGGCAGCCCGTGGCCAGTTGCTGGTACCAGACTGGACTTATCCTGGCTCCCAAAAATCACGACGGCGTGATTCGAATTGGCTAGAGCTTACACATCCCGATGACAGGTAACAACGCATTTCCAAGCACTGTCATAGCAAATAGCAGAAGAAAAGTACTGACTTCTTGCTGCTCCAAAGGTCCTGTCCACGGAGAGGGTCGGGAACGGCACCGGCCGGAGGGTGAACTGCGGGTGGGGGTATCCGCAGGTGGGGGACGGCAGGATCCCGGGGTACTGGGCACTTTCTAGCGTTGGCACCGGAATGGCACTGACCACAGCTGAAAGGAAAGAAGGAGAGAGAGATTAAATGAGTGCTTTTGGAAAATTCAAGGAAAAAAACCAAGTCCTCAGAGGGTCTGTCGGGAACCAGAAACAACCACGTCGCCAAAGCAAAGCACCCAAATGCTCGGTGTAAAAGATGCCTCTGCCCACGGAAGCCACCTCTGTACATAGAAATAAGCCTCTCTGGTATACACTGGATAACTGCAGTCTGCAATCTGTAAAACTAACCACCTTTTTGCCTATGTTCCAGCTATTCAGCCCCATTTCGGGGGGGGCTTTGCATCCCTTGGCAAGTAAGAGAGAAGGGACGGATCAGGCAATTTAAGGGCTCATTTCAGTTGTTGGGCTCCTGCAACTCTTCCATCAGGTCTGCCAGCTTCACACCGATGTCCCTGTCACCCTCGGATGCCCCCGGAGGCACAGGACCCCTGGGTTTACCCACCAGCTGAGGGTGTCTGGGCATCGTTCCGCACTCAGGAATGTCCAAGCCCGTAAGGAACAGGGGTGAGAGGTGCCAGCAAACCAGTAGCTAAAAGTCTGAAGTCGAAGTTGAGTTCTGGAGTTGAATTTAAGGGACACTTCGATTTGAGAACCAGGATCACGGTGTGCTAAATTCAGGCTTTCCCGGGGCTTATCTCCTTTATTTTCAAGTCAACGCTTGAAGAGCGGGTGATAATCAAGCTATTCAAATCATGAGTTCCTTTGTCGCTTTTAGGAAAAACTTGGAAGCTCTCACGAAAGTTTTGCCCAGCTAAACAATACGCAGGGATTTTTGGCTCCTTGATGATAAGGTTTGGCTTATCTAGCACCTTTCACACACGAACTGGAAGCAACGCTGTAAACTTTAAGATGGTCACGACAATTCCTTCTAGCTCCTGCTACGTCTGTTACACAGAGCGGCGAACTGGGCCACCTGCCCAAGGTCACACAAGAAGCTGCGGCGGTGCCAAGGCTTTACGAAGGTTTGGTTTTTTTAAGCAGACGGCTGTCAGTGAGACAACGCCGTGCTTCCAGAGGTAACGGAGAAGCGCGGAGATGAAGAAAACTCATGAAGAAATGCTGACCTGGGTAAATTGAGCTTCAGAGTTGTCTGGGGTTCAATTCACCTACTCTTCGAAGAGAATTTCTATTCTTCAGGCCTTTCGTTTTGTCTGTGTAAGACATTTTTATTGACAATATTTATAACGTTGCTGCTACAGTGAAAAATATCGCTCTTTATTGAATCCTATTAAAGAACAACTTGGTTTTCAAAGTCCATTCCTTCATTTCTTTTTAGGGTCTAGGCTCCCAGCACTTTTCATTTTTAAAATAAGACAGGATTACTATTCATTGCAGCGCTCTATTGTAGAGAAGCTGGAGAAAAGGTAACATCAAACATTTTCAATAAATCTTCGCAATTTCAAGCAGATATGACAACAAATCTGTTCTGTCAGGGCCTGTCAGCTATGGAATTTGCACTTAATATTGATAGACTGAGACACTGAAAACAGAAATTCCCTGACCAAATCATGGAGCTCCCTGAACACCGCTCTACATTTAAAATGTACTGTATCCTGTTAAAAGAAGCAGCACCCAAGAACAGCTTATAGAAATGACAATGTAGGACATTTCGAATGGTATTCCAGCACCCCAGAGGCTGCCAAAGCGACTTGAGTCGACACGTTCGTATTTCCCCAGAAAAAAAAAAAACAAAACAAAAAAGAACCGGTGTGATTTTCTGCAATTTTAGGGAGGGGGCGTGAAGAGGAAAAAAAGCTCCCCGCCAAACACAGCGGAAATCTCGCTCCAAACTCATTTACTCCGGCAGCGTTTTGTTTTCCTCTTCCACCAGTGAGGATTACAAACGCAAAGCAGGAGAATTACGGGCACAACGCTTGAACGCGATACCTTGCAAGGCCTTTCTCAATTGTTTTTCTCTGTAAATACTCTTTTCGACACAGCGGCCTGGGTATTTGCGACTGCCTGTGTTTCAGTAGCATCGCTAAAACCTTATCAAATTCATCTGGTTTACGCTCCTTCCACTTCAGCAAGCAACGGCGCATTACGGGGTGTATTTGTTCTCAAAGACTGCAAATACTGATTATCGAGATGAACGCGAATACCTCCCGATTCGGTATTTCACAATTAACAGTCTGTGGGTTTTACTTCAGAATTACGACGTTGCTTCTTCAGTTTATTTAATCGCTCGCTGCTGACAATTTCTTTCAGAAATTAATTAAAGCGTCTGATCTGACAAAGCCTCAACTGTCTTTTCTGGGGAAATAAACATACGCAGCGTTAACTCAGCCTGCCCAAATGCACAAGTAAGACTTTTATAAATCAGAGTTTAATTATTTGCAAACAATCACAGCATGCTGTCGCCGCAGATTAGATTTATACTGTTGCAAATATAAATACACAGAAAAGGGGACATCGCTTGTCAAAATGCATCATTTGACTGAAAAAAATAAATATGTTTAAGAGCACTTTTATCTGTAAGCTGTATGAGAACGTTGTCTTGACTTTTATTTAACTAACACTGCTATTTTCCCATGGTAA
This sequence comes from Rissa tridactyla, assembly GCF_028500815.1. Taxonomy (NCBI): domain Eukaryota; kingdom Metazoa; phylum Chordata; class Aves; order Charadriiformes; family Laridae; genus Rissa; species Rissa tridactyla. Next base: position 86,092,451 of record NC_071497.1, on the reverse strand, counting down.
TGACGATTGATTTGGTTCTGATTTTGCTTCCACCATTCAAAGTCTATCCATTTTCTTGGACTTTGCCCTCCTTCAACCCAGGCCAACTCTGGAGAAATCCCACCCCCAAAAAAGGACAAATTGCCCGATTATGAGACTAGTGCGGTTATAAGATGGGAATATTTCCCAGGTGGAGTCAAGGGCTTTCTCCGCCTCATCCCAGCGGTCTTTCTTCCAGATGATAAAGAGGGTAAAGGCTGAAATGGGGCGATATGTCCAGCCCAAGGCGTGGAGAACTGGAGTTCAACCTCTCCCTCAGCTCCTATGAAGTCATTTCCTGAACAAAGCCACGGTAGGTTATTCCCTCTCCTTTCCTTCATTCAGTTCCTTCTATTTTTTTTTTTTTTTTAATATATCATTTGTGATGTCCCCCTTCCACAAACCCACAAATAGTCACTTATATTGAAACGGCAGAGCTAGGAAGAAATTTTGCGATGAAATGGATTTCTGTCAGTGCATGTTCATTTTTAACTCAAGGCGATTTACACAGACGTACCGATTCCGATAGATTTCCGTTCGCATCTATTTTTGCGAGGTCAAAGGTAGAACTTCTAGCTAAAAGCTGAGAGCTACCAAGAGATTGATCACAAGGCTGCTCGGAGGAAAGGTGGAGACCCAAAGCCTCATCCTTGACCGGGAACTTGATCAGGGCCAAACCCTCTCTCGCTTACCCCTTTCCTTCGCTCAGATGTGAAAAAAAGGTCACTTCTGAAATTTTCATCAGTTCTGGAGGGTGGGAGAAGCTATCTAATGCTCTCCTGCCTTCCTGTCTTTCTCGTGTACCTTGCTGCTTTGAAAAAGATTGACTTCACCTATGACATTTGTTCAATGACAACCGCTCTGTAGTCACTAAAATTTAACACCCGGTAAAAATATCTTCTCTCTTCGTTTATTTGGCTTCGTAAGAGCCGCTCCGTATTAAAAAAGCACACGGTGGCGTGGCCAACTACTGTAGACAAAAGAAAATATACAAATATACCAGAAACTGCAACAATGTCCAGCTGATTATAATTATTGATAATAACAATAACATTGAAATTTACATCTGTGTATTGCAAAGCCTTCTGCTCTGGCAGCTTGAACTCTTACCCCTTTAAATAAAGTTTTAGTGTAAGGAGACAGAGGGATTTATCCATCACTATCCACCCGCTAAAAATAGAAATGCCAACTCTTTAGGCTTAGCCCGGGCTGACTCTCGCAGAAGCAGGATTTCCGAGTTCGCTCCATAGCTTTTCCACTGCTGCATTGTGAAGCCCTGGCAAGCTTCCAGGCCTTTCACGTCTTTTCGAGACGACGACAACAACACGGCTAACGCTGTTTAACCTGAGCGAGGCCTAACCAGCCGACATCTGAAAGATCGTAGGAGATCTTCAGATGCGTGAGCCCGGCCTTTGGGGGCCGGGGGAAGGTCCCGGTACTCACGAGGGTTGTTTGGTTGCGAATCCATGGGGATCATGAGCTTGGCCCGGGTGGCTCGGCGGGCGGCGAGCGAGCGCTCCAACGTGGACATGCTGCTTCCAACATCTTCTGTCTCGGGACCTAGAGAAAACCACCACAACGGCTTAGTGGGAAATGCTGGAAATGAATGTTTCTCGTCACCTTATATCTAGCAGGAAGATCAATGGGTTTATTTTAGAATTCAGTTATTCTAACCCATCATTAAATATCACCACCTGCAAAGAGCTGCACAGACTATTTTGGCTGCCTTTTCTGAATAAAATTATTGTTTGCGGGTTTTTTTTGGGTAAGAGAATCAAGAGAACACGTCCGCTTTTTCTTTGTCTCGGAAACTATCCTGAAAAATCCCCATCCACTTCATTACAATGTGAAGTTTTTCTTGTAACTTCCCTATTATAAACTCATTTAAAAATTAAAATATTAAGACCAGAGGAAGGCTGCGTAAATTTGGGTACCTACAAAACCCGGCAGCCAAGAACTGCTCTTTGAAATACATCTGAAGGACGAAAATGACCTTCCTTGTGAGATGCCACCAAGTCTTGTGTCCTGATTGCCCAGATTACGGACCCGGTAATTCACGGCGGCTCTTCCAGCCCGCGCAGCTTGTTTTTCCCACAGCACCCATGGCAAGTTCAGGATGTGCCTGGGTCTTCCCGTTATTTGGTCCTGGATCGCAACTAGCCCATCTCCCGAGATCAGAGAGCTGAGACAGGCTGCCTGATGCCCAATCCAACCCAAAACTGTCTCAGCAGCTACAGAAATCAGACTCCCTGTTTATGTATTTCAATGCAGATGCTCTGATTTAGTCACATTTGCATAGGAGATTTGAAGTATTCAAAGATTCCAGAGAATACACTTGTCAGAAAGAAAGCCTGGTTGAAACGGGATGTTCAGTAATTTGCAAGGAAATGAAAGCAATATTCCTCTCTTCATACCTTGTCTCACATGAACCTTGCATTTATGTTACTTTCGCTGTTTTAATAAACCGTGGATGAAATCAGTTTAATCCTGTCATACAGGTAAGCTTCATACCCACTCAGACTATTCGTCTCTGACGTACCCAAGTAAATACATATTCCTTACAAAAAGAAAAAAAACCCGATTTGCATAGAAAGACTACGTATTTTTCGAACCACTCTGGCTGAATTGCAGGACTGAAACGCCAAGCCTTCTGTCGATGGCCATTCAAAGCCCTAATTGCTAGTGAAAAGCCAGGGCCAGTATTACTGAACTGCGTAGGACCGAACGGGAAGAAACATAAAGGCATTTATTTACGGCCCAAGGCGTTTACACATAAACCATCCAGCCCAGCCTTTGTCATTAACTTGCTCATATGCTGGGATGACTTCCACGCACTCGATTGCAAGCCGACAAGCAATCGATGGAGCTCTCCTATTGATCCTTCTGGGCTCTTCTGATCGTCAGCCGCAGCTCTTTAGGCAGAGGGAATCTTCTGGCTACATTTTCCCAGTGTCTTAATATAATGAGGATCTTTGTCTTAAAAACAATAGGAAACATCACACCATTATCTTCCTGAATAGCAAACTATCGGCCCAAAACACAAAGTCAGAAAAAGAAAATGAGATCCATTTAGAAATTTGAAAACTGCTCCTTTTTAACATTTTTGGGGTTTTGGTTTTTTTTTTTCCTTGCAAGAACAGAAAAGAGATAAAAACATCAGAAGCATCTGAAAAAGTCACCTTCATTATTTACAGCCCCAACCGACATTCTGGAATTATTTCACTCCGTTCCCAAGACAAAAATGTTTATGTTCTCCAATTCTGTGCTGTGTTTTGCCCCCTGTCGCTCCCTGTACGCGCCACCTGCCTCTCCCAAGACTTTCTACTGTTCCGGTGGAAAAAAATGTTATCAGCTAAAGTGCAACCTGTGATGGGCTGCGTGCGCTAAGGTTAAAAAAAGGAGGAGGAAACATCACTGAAACTGCATTTTTCTTACAGAATTTCTCTCCTCCTAAGTTTTCTCAGCCTCCCTGGCCCAAATTCTGCTCCTGGTGATGCTGCTGACCTTCTTCCTAATCATGTTCTCCCTCTCCTCCATTTGTTTTTTTCCCCACTTACTTCTCCATGCTCCCTTTTCCCTCTCTTCCTTAGCACGGCGCGCAAATCTAATAACATTTGACTGACAGTTGAATTCCTGAACTTAAAAAATTAGAATGGCGTAAAAATGAAAAATGATGGGTTTTCCTTTAGCGTGGAACCACCGCAAAACACGTCTCCAAGGAACATCTCTCCCAGCACCCACGGCAGAGCTGTCAACTCTTCCAATCTCCTCCTGGATCTGGTCTCAGTTAGAGACTCCTTGTGCTGGGCTAAGGTCACTAACCACCAGTATCAAATTAATTTAAAGAAAATGTATATGCTGGTCATGGAGAAAAAAGCCCCGGGGGGCTGGACTAGATGACCTCTAAAGGTCCCTTTCAACCCAAACCATTCTATGACTCTACGGCTCTAATGTCGCAAAATCTCCAGGTGAAACCCAGCCAGTTTGTGTCTCTCCTGCCCTGGGAGCCCCTCACCGGGCTGTGGGGTGCTCTTGCTGCCCAGCTGCGTTTCCGACTGGCTGTGGCTGACGGGGGTGATGTCCTGGCAGCTCTGCATGGGGGAGTCCCTTCCCGCGGGGTCCGAGCCCGTTGGCTTCTCGATGTTCTTCATTTCCATCTCTTCGTGGTGTATCCACAGATCCGGGGGTCTCAGGTCCTTCTGGCTGCCCTTCCTTTTGCCAGTGCTGTGGGTTGCACGTTTCCTGCAGCAAAGAAAGATCAGAACTGTCACCTAAGAAGGTTTTTCCCCTTTATAAGACCAAGAGGTGGTATCTCCTCATTGATGTCTCTCTAAGGAACCCCTTGGTTGTGTCCTCCAAAGGACGGTGGTTATCTTGGTGTGACCCTATGCTTCATGGAGTTTGGTTCAGGGGAGGGACCCGGGGCTCAGCAGGGTGAGTCATTTTTTGCACCAATTAATGTAGAAACCGGGGAAAACCGCTCTTCCTGGAAGAGAAGGGAAGTGACCAGTTTCATGTTGGGAAGAGCAGTGCTTGTGGAATGTCTGCATCTACAAACAGCGAAGGAAAACTGCTGAGCCCACTTCTGCCGAGTTACGCGCATCTTATACCTTCCATAACCGCGTGCTGCACGCAATGTATTTCTTTACCCACCAAAGCAGTATTTTTAGTACGGAAAAGCCCAGAAATCCAGAGTAGCATCTCCCAGAGCAACATTAACTCTCCTCTCTTTAGGCATTGGTATTAACGATGTCTCTCACGTCAGCGGGGAGCCACGAGGGGATGGCCCTGCTCTGCTGCTCTCAGATTTCCGTCTCCCCTCCACTACGCAGGCTATTTGTAACAAAATATGTGCGGTTTTCTATTCTAAAGAAAAGACAGGCTCCTTAAATATGGAGCACAACGGCTGATTTACAGCTGAAGGGAAAGTCTTATCAGGAACCTACCAATTTAAATAACTCTGAAAAAGGAGTGCTCCTGGCTTACTGTTTTGCTCAATAATCCAAAAGTACTCTTTACCCCTTGATTTTTCCTTTGTACATCTCAAAATACTTTGTGAAAGGAAAGGAATATTACAATGTCCCAAGCGGAAAAGCAGAAATACTTGCGATACACAAAAGGTGCAGGAGAATGTCTTCAAATTCATGTGCACTTTTAGGTAACAAACATAAGAAACCCTTGATTTCCAGGGGCTCTAAGTGCTCTCGGCTACTCATTACCCGCGTCATACGCCCACCCCAAAACACAGCGGTGCATCTCCTGAAGGGAAGGTTCTTTCCCCTGAATCCATGGAAAGCAATGGAAAACCTCTCTCTGGCATCCCCAGGACTCGCACCGCGGGTAGCACTGGCGGAGGTGTGCTCAGAGAGCCGCCCTCCAGGCAGTACCGCGGAAGGTGGCATGGCGTTGTTTTCCCAGAAAAAAAAAAAACAACCTTGAGGAAATTTGAAACTTTAAGAAACTCCAATGGTCGGAATCGATTCCTGTTCTCTGCTAAATTTTCTCCGTCTGGTCTAGAAAGCGAGAGACGCGTGTTACGGTTACGCACGTCACCAACCTTTTTGCTTTCAAGAGAAGGAACAAACACATCCTGTAATTGAAAATGTCACCCAGGGCACAGCCCCGTCTCACCCCCCGGAGCTGATGGCCACGACATTTCATTCCGGCAGAAATATCCCGGGCCTCAAACTGCCACCCTTGCAGGAAGAAATTGTTTTAGGTCCTTCGACTGGTCGATACCCCAAAAAGCTCTTTGAGGGTCAAAATATTAATTTTAAAAAGTCATCTGGAAAGCGAGCGGCAGAGGCGAGGCTGGGGTCGTTCAGAGATTTATTTTATAGCGCCTAATAAATACGACTGTTGGGCTCTGGTCATAATTATTTCCTACTTTTAGCCCATTATTTTCTAATTGCCAAACCTTAACTATTGAAAATGACGGTATTTCAAAGAACAGGGCAAAGGCACTGCACTTTGCCCCTATGGAATAAAGACAGTCCTTTAATACCTTCTTGCACAGACCCTACTGCCATCCTGATTAACACCCACAAGAATAATTATGAGCCCTTTCATTCAACCTTAATGTACGAAGTTAAAAAGTAAAGTTGTTCTTTCTGTCTCGTTCCCAAAAAGGCCATAATTTTGATTCTAAACAAGGAATGACTTTCTTCACTTCGGGATACAGCATCTTTTTTTTGTCACTTTCAATTGAAAATAATTCATTCCCCTGGGCCCGAGCCAGGCAAGAGAAATTTTAGCCCCAAAGTAATTTTATACACAGCTGTAAATAGGGGGCTATAATGAATGTGTCATTCCAACCGTAACTACAAAACCGCTCCAGCAATGATATCATTTAAAAAAATACATGCAATGATCTCGCCTGGTTTGCATTGGTTTTTTTCTCCCAAATTATTGATGCCCTGACAGCCTGGGAGTAGCAAATGGAATCAGAGCCAGGAGTGCACACGAAAAGGTCATCAATAACAAATGAAAATAAATCCTCCCCTGGAATGTTTTGTTCATGCGATGCTAAAGTTGCGGTTCGGCTCCTGAAAATGCATCTACCTTTAATTTCGGGGGGAAAGCGGGATCTTCCGTGCACTAGAAAAGCACATTCTATCTACAGAAGTTAATCATAAAAGCTACGCCATCAGTTTCAAACCTCCGCTGCAGCAATGGAAACCGATGCTTTGGAAATTCCCGTCAAGATTTACAGCGGGATTCAAATGTAGTCCATTACCCAATTTACAAGCGGACCCAGGGACTGGGAAGGGAAGGAGTTTGGAATTGAAAAACTGATCTCAGACGGTGGCGTTTCTGTTGTTGTTCGATTATTTTACAACACGGAACGCATCCAGCTTGCATACCGTAATGGTATTTTGGGTTTTTTTTTTTCCTAAGGATGGATATAAAACCAGAGTTCAGCTCTGCCCTTAAAATATATATTATGGGCATGCAATCTTGAATAACGACAGCAGAACTTAAGCTGTACTTTCAAAATAAATAAACTCTCTGGAGAGGAAAACCCTTTCTTGTTGTCTTGTTTCTCGAGTTCCCAGCCCGGGCAGTGGCTCCAGCCATTACACATCCTACATCGGATAATTTCTCAAATACTCCGGAGTGAGATCGCTCCTCATTGCCTTCATTTTACAGTTACAATACCCCAGAGAAAACACTTAAGGTTACAACAACTCAGCCTAGTTTATTTTTTTTTAACAACAGCTGAAGGCGTCTCTATCTGAAGAGCTCAGAAATAAAGCGTTTTCTTGGGCAAAATGGGATTTTGCTCATAAAAAGAAGCATAGGTAACCTCGTCCTGGTGCGACGCTTTTTCTCATGGAGCAGTTTTGGAGGCAGGACACAGAAGCAACGGTCCCTGTAAGCCGTAGCCACCTCCCGCTCGAACCCTGAGCCTCCCGCACTGCTCTTCAGAAAGCCCTTTGAAGACAGTCAACAATAAATACTTCACCTTAATTAGCCTTCTGATGCATGAGTTAATATTTTCTATTCTTTGCTCTTTACTCCTAACCTGGCAAAAACGTGCACTTTGCCTTTTGGGCTGTATTAAAGGAAATTCAACTGGTACAGAGATCCCGTACAAAAAAAAAAAAAGAAGAATATAAACCAATTCTTTCTTCAGAAAATCTCTCCCGATGTTTACAGATGAAAAATTATTTCACTTTGGCCTCTCTATTCCCCGCCAGCCACGCTGAAAAGCTGAAACCAGTGCCTGTCTCTCCTACCACCTCATGGTCCTCTTCCCTGTGGTGAGCTCCAGCCTCCCACCACCGTGCAAGAGATGGGGCAGAGGCCACCACTAACGAGCTACACCAGCATGGAAGACCCCAGGAGCATCTCCAAGGAACACAGCAATGACCTTCATAGGCTCTTTAGCAGCTGCCAACTCATTCCTCGTTAGTTTGGGATAGACTGATACTCAGTCTAGCGAAAGGTAGATCCCAAACCCCCCAGGGCAGGGGGTTGGAACTACATGGTCTTTAAGGTCCCTTCCAACTCAACCATTCTAAGACTCAACGATTATGCTTTTGGCTCACCAGAGCCTTCACAAATGTGTGCTGACACACTCCTATTACTTCTAACAGGACTTAAACTTAGTTTCAGCTTATTTTTTGTAGTCCATTTTCGCACCACTCCTCCGCCCAGCACACCCATCGGTTGGGCAACTTGTTCAAGACCACGCTTTGAGCAACCTGGTCTAGTGGGAGGTGTCCCTGCCCCTCGGGTTGGAACCAGATGGTCTTTGAGCTCCCTTCCAACCCAAACCATTCTAGGATTCTGTGATTCATATGCACATTCAGTGCATAAATACGCATTATTTACCTACAGCTCAGACCAGCTGTCCACCCCAACCTTTTCCCCTGCGGTAGTCATCACCTCGTGTTACCAGTCCATAGGCTGATCATTCTGCCACGTTACAAATTTTTGTAATACCCTGAAACCTTAAAAGAATTCCTGGCAGAAGCAGGTCCTGCAGTTGAGGTGTACGCTGCACAAAGTGGTATTTTCCCTTACTTTAAGATTCAACTGGGTTTCATCTTCTCCAAGCTTAACTCTGAACTGACCCTGCGCTGAAGGACGGAGCTGCCGGGTGGCCCCATCGTCCATCCTCCGCGGCACCACACCAGAGGACACCGCCAGCGCAGGGCAGCGAGCAGCTCGTGCTCAGGAAGATGTAATTACGGTGAGGGCATGAATCTCAATTGCTGCAGGAGCCATACGTTCCCCTCATGCACAACTGGGTAAGTTATTGCACCTGAATCTTTTACTCACATTTTTCTCCCCTGTTTTTTTTACTGGCGTCCCATTGTCACAGGCTTTGTATGGCCGATATTTCATTCTTCCCTAGATGGCTCAGACAGAAAATACCTACTAAGCCACCTGGGTCAGTACCAGGTTGTTCTATATAATATGCTTTATTGTGCTTTGTTCAGCCAAGTTTTAATTAACTTAAGAAATATGACTTTCCGCCTCTGAAGGCTTACAGGAGATTATTCCATCACCTGCAAGTTTTTGCTCCGGGGAAGGACACATGCATTATCCAACGAGACTTGGCCTTTACCCTTACTGCAGTCCTTCTGTTCAGCAGTTCATCCCTGGATTTTAAACCAAGAACCAGCTGCCAATAAAAGCCTGAATCTAAACTCTCTGTGTCACAGCGTGCATCTCTCCAGGCAGGTCAGAAACAAAATCATTCCCACCACCAACCTCTTGTTTTGAGGAAATTTAGGATCTTTCCTGCTGTGCTAAATTTAAGATCCGTCGTTTAGTTTTCATTGCCCTATTTTTTCCCCACTTTCAGTGGGGAAACGGTTCGTTTGGGGCAACTTGGGTGAGATTCACCCACCCATAGTAGAGACATTTAGAACTTAAAACAGCGAATCCAAATCCACCAGCTTCACATTTTTTTCATCACTGGAGACCAATAAGCATCTTCAGACGGTAAATCTTCCCATGCCTTAGGATAAGATGAACAATTCTTTGAACGTTCCTGTTCCTCCCCAGGGGCTAGAGAGGAAGTCGAGGCTGATTAATTCAAACTTGGGATATTTAAGTTTTAGACACCTAATTGTGGACAGATGAATGTGTTTGTTTCTCTCCCTTGTAAATCGCCTTTCCCTGCTAGAAACTCAAGAGAGATTTAGCCACGATTCACTGGACTCTATTCAACAGAAGAATTTCCATTGCCTTCACACGATGGCCTGATTTTCAGGTGGTAGGACTCACAATAGAAGCAGATTTTCAAATCAGTTCATCATTCAACTACCCCAGCGCTCCTGAAAGCACGGGCCCTTATTTTTCTGCCTAAATGAGAGCTTTCTTTTTGAAAAAAATCTACCCTCAAATACCCATCTGTAGAGAAAGCGCCTCCCCTGGCAAAACACTCCACATCTGCTCGTGCCCCACCAGCCCAAAGCTGATCTCAGCAAATTTGGGAGCTCTTCGGTCCCCTGACCATCCCTGCTCTCATCGTCCCACCCCTTCTTAAGCATTAGTGCAAATCACTGTAATAATGTCTTGCTCTTTTATGCACTTTTCTTTTATGTTTATGCTTTGCACTAACAAAAATTTCTCGTTAGTGTGGGCAAACTATGATTAAACTTCACTTTCTCATGTCCTCGTACTCCTAACAGTATAATAATGCAATGAGTTAATAGTAAAATAATAAATAGTCTAGTAATTGTCAATGCATTAAGTGCATCAAACCCGTCTCTGTTTCAAACCCATCATCTCCACACAGAATCACAGAATGGTTCGGGTTGGAAGGGACCTTAAAGACCATCTAGTTCCAACCCCCTGCCCTGGGCAGGGACACCTCCCACTGGATCAGGTTGCTCAGAGCCCCATCCAGCCTGGCCTTAAAAACTTCCAGGGATGGGGCTTCCACCACCTCTCTGGGCAACCTGTTCCAGCGTCTCACCACCCTCAGGGTGAAGAACTTCTCAGAAAGACTGAAAAAACCTTTGTGCTTTACGCTACTGCCCTTTTATAGCATTTCAGAAGATGCCTGAAGATTTTTCTCCTCGTAATTTTCTATAGACTGCGTGGGTTGGTTTTTTTTCGAGTAGACGAGAATTACCTGGAGAAAGAGCTGTTGATGCTTTTTACCGGAAGACTTTTGGAGGCGGACTGTCTGGAGAAGATAACGCCCTCCCCAGGGTTAGCAAGTGAGCAGGACCCTGTGTTTCTCAACTGTGCAAAGTCAGAAAGTCCAACAGCATCACCAGGCACAGAAAAGACTTTTTTTTTTTTTTCTCCACTAAATCGATGGAATTGATTCTTTCCCGTGTGTGAATTATACTTGGGAATATAAACAACAGCGAGCTGTGCACGGCAGGCTTATTTTTTCGAGGCTCACCATGCCAGGGGTACTTATTCTCCACGGTTTACCCTGCAGCCTGGGGGACTGGGGACGTTCTCCACTCACCGGCAATGAGTGACACCTCCAAAACCAAAAGATTGAGCCCCAAAATGCCTTTCAGTCCCAGACCCCACATTTCTCCACTACGACCGTTATATTGCTCGTTTTTGAGGCTGAAAATCACTGCTTTTTCCTCCCACCCCACGATTCCAGAACGTACTTCCTCTGCTGAGCCGAGGAGCGCCTGGTGCAGATGACGGCCACCACCGCCACCACCACCACGGTGATGACGCCCACGGTGACGACGATGATGACAAGGAGGTTGCTGTTCTTCTGGGGCGTGACGCTGCCGTGGGGAGGGTGCATCTGCCCGATGGGAGGCTCTGAAAGGAGACAGACAACGAGGGGCTGGTCAGGGCTGGATTCGCTCCCCTCCCTTTTTAGCAGTCACCCATAAAATAAACCACATCAAGGTGGCATGAATTCCTCCAAAAAAAGCAGACAGAGGGTGCCATAAAGAGCTGAAATGTATGTCTCGCTGCACGTCAGCGGCACAGCAAAATATTTAAGCGGTAACGACTCTGCACTCTCTGGGTGTTAACAACCCGATGTTGGGAGTCAATAACTCTGGGCTCGTTTTTGCTATTATCAGCTGAAAATGGAAATACAGAGACTACGGATTTTCTCTTTAGGGCCCGTATAGTCTTTCTCGAGACTTGCAGCAGCAAGACAGGGACTGAAAATAGCATCATTTCTCCTGTCAAGTCCCGGTCAAGCTGACTTCAAGTCCCAGTCCCTTGCTTCTGACTTTTTTTTTTCCCCCCGTTCCATTGGGAATAGCACGTTATATTTTTATTACCTTGTTGGATAATGCCCAACGCAGCACTGGGCCATACGTTACAGCCACCAGCGCGCAATCCTTCTGCTCTAGCTGCTCAGGCAATCTTACAGGCATCTCATAAAATCACAACCCCCAAAATATCTTTCCGCTTAAGCCTGGAGAAAAACTAACTCTTCGGAGCAATGGGATGCGAAGGGAAGAGCTGTGCTATGGCATAACCGAGATTTCACAACAAAACGTAAAGAGTTCTCACATCGTCCCCACCACCTCCCATGTATAAACTAATCAATACTTGTCTGGCATCTCATTTTGCCTTTCCTACAACTGGATGCAAAAGTAAAAAGGAAAAATCTAAGTAAAAAGGAGAAATCTTTCCAAATAATAGTTTTAGTTGGCCATAGATGTAATTTAATTGTAATAGTCTGCCTTGATTCTCTGCCCTCATATCCTTTCTTTACTTAACTAATTACGCTATTTAAATAATTTGCCCTTTTCTCATAGCTTCTTTCCAGGCAGCTGAACAAGACAAGCAGCTACGAGTCCCGTCCTTTCGGAATGACAACGGTCTAGTACAGAAATCCCAAAGATTTTGGGGTTTGGTTTCTTTTTCATTTCCACGCTGAGTAAAAGGCATTGAGGGAATGTACCACAAAATACAGCGGTGATCACGAAAAACGGAAAGTTTTCACTCCCTACCCTTTCTCGCCGTCCCTGGAAGCTCTCTTTATTTCTCAAAAGTCAGTTTTCCTACAATTATGATGAATTACCACGAAGAGGAGGAGGAAAGCCTAAACCACACAACAGTGGTGTGTTGGCTGCGGCAAAGCAGGGCAGAAAAGGTAGCAGAATTTTGTATTCCCTCCTGGTCTTGGCTGAGGAAAATAATCAGCGGGAGTTAATCAGCTATGTGCCTTGTAATTATTTTGTACTTTCAAACCTCGCTTGAGACCGCATTTATGGGAATCTTGTCTGTTGTTTCATTCAATAACGTGAGACGACAATGCTTCATTAGGTAACGGAGACGGGGTCTGCAATAAGAAGTTATTGATGGTGCATCTACACCCCAGCTGGCACTCATTAGGTTCCATTAATTTTTGTTAATCCACAGGGTTTCCTCTCATTTCTTCCTATTTTAGGGCAGGATTAATTAATTTTTTAAAAAAATGGTATTTTCTGCAGAAAGCTAAAATTGAAATATAATAACGTGAAGTGCCTTCTGAACTTCTTTTGAAGCTGTTATTTTGTTAGAGGCATTCCCATGGCCTGAGACAGATCTACAACACCTCTTGAGGTGGGACATACTTTTGGGAGTACTCCATCAGCTGGAAACCTGATGGGTAGTTTGGGGATCAGCTTTAAGAAAGCCAAAACAGAATACGTGCTGTCCTGACCCTATCTTTGGTTAACATTTTTGGTCAAAACTACCATCTGGTTTACAGCAGGTATTTTGCACGGGGATGAGATTTTCAACAGCCGAGAGAACTCGTCCCTGTAAAACAGCAAGTGTGCGACCGGTGGGCACGCTGGGTGGCCTCCAAGCCAGGAGAGGGAGGAACGAGAGAGCAATAAAGAGAAGAAAAGTAGGAGGTTATCACCAAAAGTGCACGTTAATTATGGAGGGTGATTGGAGGGAGCCTGTACTTACCGTTCAGACTGCTCCTGTCTATCAGGTTGGTGTCCACCGGCCAGTAGGAACCATCCCCGTGACGACCTGTTGGCATTAAAAAAAATGCATCAGACACGACGTGACAGGTAAACCAGCACAGCCACGTTTGTTGCTTGAGACGGCGCCTGCCTGACAACGTTTAAACCATTAAACAGCGCAGGAAAAGTCATCCCATATGTGCCGGGGAAAAGCTGTCATCAAAGCAGGCTTTGGAATCAAGCTGAATTTCAGCCCTTTGAGCAGCTTGCCTTGTTCTGTTGGGTTGTTTCCCGTCCCCCCTCCTCCAGATGTGCTCGTTAGAGTGACAAACTAAGGTGCGATGGCAGCATCCGTCTGTGTCCCCTCCACGGGTGACGGGGAAGAATTCAGACAGCTGCTTTTGCACACAAAAGGCTGGAATTGCGGCAGAGGGACGGTGCTGTACGGAAAATTGCAGGCACGTCCTCCACCTGCCTGGTGGCTTTCCACCACAATTAAGCGAGCTTTCTTTCATTTGTTTTACCGCTTGTGGGAACACAGTTGGGGAAATACAACTCCACAACCGCTTGTGTTTTTTTTTTTTTCCCCAAAAGTGTCCTTTCTAAGCCTGACACCAAAAATAAAAGACAGAAAAAAGAAGGGATACGATTATTATTCCAATAATATTTTGGCTGTTGAGGCAACATCCGCACTCCAAATTAATATGGCAAAATTTGAGGTGTTCGTCTTTTCCTCGGCTTTATTTTTTCTTATTTATCAGCTTCGGGATAAATAGCCCTGTTGGCATGGTCATGTTCCTGCCAAGTGCATCTTTGCTTCCTCATGTCTGACAGAAGGAGAACCACAAAGGCTGGTAAGGTCCTACCAAGCTTCTCCTCATCTCTACTGATACGGGATTGAGTAGTCGAAGTCCCCAGGAGAAGTGGTTTGAGGTAAAAGCCGCTTTTCTGGCAAAGACCAAGCTCATGCCAACAGCCTGCGCTTGGTATGGGCATACTACCCCCAACGTGGCCATCTCATTCCTCCAAAGCTAATTACTTTTTTCATTTTAGCCAAATGAGCCTTCCCAGGTGGCACGGTCTCAGCTGATCTCCCACATCTGAGAGGCTGCCAGAGCATCACATCGACACCGATGCCGTAAGACCCTGGGGCACTCTATTTTTTGGCTCTGCCATCCCTTAGGTCAGACAAATAGAACCTGAAGGTGGGTTTTGGCTGGTGAAGGGATTCCGCAGAACAACTGCAAACTTGGTCCAGGGCACGGAATTCCCAGGGCTTATTCCAGCTAACTCCTACATCAACCAACCACCACCTACATCAGATCTTTTGGCAGATTAAGCAAAAAAACCCCATTTTAACTTTCCTGCACTGTTAAAACAACTGCCATATTCCTCTCCAGAGGTACTTGTGTTTCTGTGGATTGCGAAGAGATTCACGTGCGTAACTTTGTCTACCAATTTGCAAAGTATTTGGTGATGAATGGCCCTAAATAAATGGCAGATGATTATCATCAGAAGAGACTTCAACGTAATCATCTTTTCAATCAGCGTAATTGCACAGCTACAACAACACGATACCAAGAAAGCAAGGTTGCAAAATGTTTAGCTGTAAAAGCAGACAAAATAGAGATAAACGGAAGGCATATCGTAATTCTGTTTACCAAGATGACACTCTAAACCGTGACATTCCAACTGTGACTATGTTGTGACCCCGGCGCTATATTGTGCTTAGGAAACTGGGTATCTCCATGGGAGATTGCTAAAAGTTACTATTTTTTTTACGTTTAGCCCACACTGAAACATCTCAGCGTGAGTCTAACAGACTGGAAAACTTAAGTCAGGATATCAAAGACTTAAAAAACCTAACGCTGCAGGCCCGACTCTGAAGTTAAGTACCTTCTTAATTAACGTAACAGCACTTTTCAAGGCATTATACATGACATTTTCATTATAAAAATACGCGTGCAAACAGCTGCCCGTTTCATTTCTGGCTCTAATACGGTGACTGGCACCCGGAGATGGCACTTCTTCGGGATGGTTGCAACGCGGAGGCAGCCAGGTGGCAACCAGGGGAAGGTCTGGGCTACACCGTCCATGTCGGGTGCTTCTTGGGCTAGAAACACTTGGAAGTTTTAAAACCATCCCAATGCAGCAGAGTCTTCCAGCTTTACTCATTGAGGGTAGCTTTCAAAAAGTCGTCTAATCAGAAGCAATTTCACTGCGAAGAGACGGGAAGGCAAATAACTCTTAACAAACGGTCTTCCAACAGTTCGTCAAGATGGAATTTACGGTACTTCGGCTCTGTTCTGCCGTTAAGACGTACAAACATTATTCAATATTTGGATAAACACGGAAATTTAAGCACTTAGGAGACAGGAGGTAAATCTCTGATGCACTGGAAGGTTTTATACGTTCAAGGGTAGGTAGGGCTTTAACCCCTATGGATTATCCATGCCCTGTTCTAAGCCAACACACCTCCACGAACCATTTCTATCCCTAGGCTTTTTAAGTCCATCTGGAGGTAGTTGTCTCAACTACGTGTCAGCATCGCAGGAAACGCAACCGATGTGCAGGAATAACCCATTTGCTTTAAATTTCAAGCATTCCTTGCCTTCTTTCCTTTTTGTGGACCTTCAGAAAGAGTTCCTACACCTGCCTGGTAAACACGGCCAGATGACAAGAGTTTAAAAGGCTTTTTTTTTTTTTCCCCCCCCCAGAAGGGGTTATTCTGATAAATGGGATATTTCTTATTTCTTTTCTCTAGTGAAGAGAGTCACAGACCACTGCCTTATTTGTTTAGGAAGCAGCTCTTTGAAAAAGATCTGAACTGCTCATCCTTTCACTCCTGCTACGCTCAGAGTTTGCAAAATAGCTTCAGAACCCAAAGCCCGGAGCCATCAAAAGCTTTAATAGGAAAAAAAAAACCAGGCAAACTCGATGCCTTCTGCCTTCACAATATGAGACGACTGTTTTGGGGCTGGTATCGGGCCGGGGATGGACCGGCAGCCGTTTTCAAGCATGAAGGCATAGGCAGAAAAAGGGAGCGCAGGAAGGTTTCAAATGGGCAAACAGCAACACGCCTGCAATGATCCAACACGACAAAGGTCGAACGGCTGAAAGCCGAATTCCAGGCGTGACCGGACCGCGTGTCAAACCCTCTTGACGGCAGCGGTGTGCTGTTAACACGCGAGATGCAGAGCACCGAGGTGTAAACCAGCAAGCGTGCGGTCAAGCACCCAGAGTTCATCCCTTCTTCAGGAGATGCAAAATCCCCCGGCATCACTTAGAGACCCTTCCACCTGCCTCCGGACTGGATGCAAAACAATGCAGACCAGTGTTTTCCTTGGGATTCGGAAATAAATGCCGTGGATGTCTGTCTCAGATGATCTTCCCCATAGGCTTTTCGTGGGTACGGTCACTGGCCCTGCTCCGGGCATGGGGAAGAAGGGACCTCCCAACGGCCTCATCGCGGCAGTAAAAATTAAATCTGAACTTATAAATATCCAGTTTATGGTTTAAAAAGAGTAATGTCATATAAAAAACACGATCATACCTGTATTCCATATGTAACCGTTTTCCACAGCGATACATGAATTTATCTAGGTTACGTGACCCATTTCACGGGAGGTATGTTTTCAGAAAACAATTGAACACTAAAACGTACTGAAATTTCCTAAGATAAGGAGAAACACTGGTTCAAAATTGTGTATGTTTCCTTTTATCAAAATTTACAGGGAATGTTATAAAACATTTGTAGTCCGAAGGCAGAAATTGGCTTTTTTTGCTCTTGCAGAGATCTAATTCCGATGGCAACACGTAACTGTTGACAAGTCCTGTATTGACAAAATACGGGCTAAAGAATTTGTTTTATCGAATGGAAACTGGGGCAAGATAAGCCACAAAGAATTAATCTCTTCTTTGCCCAATCTGCCTCTATATATTTTGGGTGAAAATCGTAAACGGAGTTTTTTTAGACTCCAGGAAGCCTCTACTACAGCTCAGGCCCACGCAGCTGGCCTTGTCCCACGTACATAAGCTTTGTGACAAAAATTCTCTCTTGGGCGTCTGAAACTGTGATTTTATTCTTACTTTTTTACATTACTGTTTTTACGACCTCTGCACATGCCCTGCTCTACCAGTTGCATATATGCAATATAAAAATGTAAAAGGAAGCTGACACATTTACGGGCTTGGCGCCCACTTCAGGTTTAAGGGTTCTCTTGGGAAATATGTGATTTGATTCTCTAGATGCCGATGCTCCTCCTCCTTTTGCCCTTCGGATAACAGTGTTTGCACCCTGGGAGCGTTATTTGCGTTTCAGCAACAGGATTTCTCATTCTCTGTCAGACAGTTGTTGACTAAAGCTGGGATGGGATGGGATGGGATGGGCTCTACTCTCTCCATCGCTCATGGGCAAGACTGAAATAATGGAGAGGAGGCATCTCCTGCCTCCTTCCTCTTCTCCACCCTTCTTGCAGTGGCTGGTCTCTGCTCTCCCAAGGAGTTCATACAACAGGGAGCACATCCGACCAAGAAATTTTTGAGGTTCTCCCCAAACTCTCCTCTCCTTCCCATCTCCTTTTTTGCACCAAGGATGGCAGCAGTTGTACGGTCCTTCTAGCTGACCCCACATCTGGGATCTTCAAAGCTCCATCTCCTCATGTCCTGTAACCTCGGTGTCTCTGCCCAAATGCCCTCGCGTGTCCCACACCCTCCAACAGTGCTTTTCTACCACGTAAATGAATTTTGCTTCCTGAACTCAGGAACCACGAGCCGGCCTTAGAGACAGATGACCTACCAGAGTTAATTCATGTCACTCAATAAGAATTGCATTTGCGGCGGAGATGGCCCTAAAGGCCTTGTCCAAAGCCCAGAGTAATTTAAAAGGCTCCCACTGACTTCAGCAGACGTTGGTTCAGGACGATTAAAGAATTAGCTTTGATGATTTCTAAGGCAAATGAGCTTGCAGAAACTTTGACTTTGTTTGTCTTAATGTGCTCGGAGTACAGTTACGGTGAGACCTGGGCCCATGGGCTTGTCTTTAACAGAGTTGCCTAAAGATCAAGTAAATGCAAGTGAAGACCTTGGACTTCATCTTATTAGAATTCATCCTTGAGGTCACGTACAAATGGAAACTCAATTCAGGTATCAACAAGCCTACGGAAGATAGAACAAAAGGCTGAGAATTTCTCCTCCTTATATACGACAGAACGCAAATGCCGTGTATTTCCACCAGCCAGGCAAAAGACAGTATTTATCTACTAGGAGGGACTGTCTTTAACTCATGCTGTCTGCTGAGGACACACTAACCTCTTTTCAATTTAGTAAGTTATTTGACTCAAAGCAAACCAGAAAACCCCACCATCCCCGAATCTGCCGGGAATTCACAGGCTACGGCTGCGATGGCAACACCCGGTCACCACCCCGGGGATACGCGTCAGCCAGACATCCCGCTCCACGTAGTTACACCAGGCTGGCTGAAATCTTTCCCGATTTAAAGTCTATGTGGAATATCGTTCACTACATCGGCTGCAAACACTCTTCGGGCTGCGCAAGAACAATGAATTATTCTGGGGAGAGTTTTCCCGTAGCAAGGAAAACCCTAGCAAGGGGCACAGCGTTCCCACAGGAACACGATGCACAAAACGACCCAGAACTCTGTTTTTCCGTGGCATTTTGAGGTCCGTTAACCAGCACCACTGTACGGCCCCACAACCATCTTGTTAGGCTGAAAAAAAGAGACATACAGAGTGAAGAACCAAACCACAAACTCTACTTTCCATCCAGCCTCACTTTTTTTCCCTTTTTTCTTTTTAAAACCGAACTTGACGCTTTTTCAGTGCCGTTTAGCAGGTGCTGAAGCCCCTCCCAGGTTTCCCAAACCTGCCCAAAAACATTTTAAATGCAAATTCGAGAAAAACAGACTGACAATTTACTTTCAGGCTTCTTTGTAACCTAACACTTTTACCCTTTCAAAATAGTTTTTATCTATTCAAACCTGACATTTTCAATTTGTGTGTGCCGTGGTGCAAAAAATCATACCGAGCAAAACGAGCTTTTAATTTTATAATTTGTATACTTCTCCTTCTTTCAGCAAATCATACGCTTAAAATCAGCGAGTTCAAATCCTAATAAACCTCCCCAGATCGGGCCTGAGTTCTCAAAATGTCACCGTTTCCTTGGGCAGACAGCACATAAACGTACAACATTCTCGCTGTAATTGAAAGAAATACTTCATAATAAATAGGTCTAAAGTAAAAAAAAAAAAAAAAGGAAAAATATCCTAGCAACAGACTGCACAAGTATTTGAAAGGAGACAGGAGCAGAGGAATTGCGACTAATTAGACACATATTCGTATTTGGAAAACGTAATGATAATGCCTTGAAAAGTTGACTAAACTTTGCTATTATTAAACAGGAGCTGCTGTTTTGAGAGAAAAGATGATTTATGATTTCTCACCGGGAGGCTTTTGAACTTTACTCTATAACCCACGGAAGGGTGCAAGAGGAGCCTGGAAATTATGCTGAGCTTAATTATACTTAATGTGAATTATTCAGAAGTGCAGCAGAGAGACTAAGAATTTATTTCATACAAAGAAGCTTGACATTTTAATTGGTCCTTCAGAAAGAGAGACAAAACAATTTCCTCTCCCGAAAATTTACATCTTCCCCATCAAAGCAGCAGCCTCAGCCGAGCAGAACTTCATTAACAAGATTAATTATCGCGCCGGCGTCTGCCTCATCAGGTGTGCAGCCCAGGTGAGAAGCGCGACCCCCTCCCCGGCGCGTCCCCGAGGCCCCGGCAGCGAAGGTGACAGATTGAGGGCACCCTACCTTGGTCATTAGCCATTTTGTCAGGGTGCTCGGCTGCAAGAAAGAGACAATGTCATTAGAGGCTGACAGCTCCGCGGTGGCGAGGTGACACGTCGCGTTAGCGGGATGGCACGGCACGGCCGTCCTGCACCGGGCGCGGATGGTGCAGGAGGAGTTTTGCCGTTCCCGTTTTCCGAGAGATCCTGGAGAACTGAGAGGACAAACACAGAATCATGGAATCACAGAACATCCCCAGCTGGAACGGACCCGTAGGGACCATCGAGTCCAACTCCTTGCTCCTGCAGAACCACCTAAATCTAAACCACACGGCCACGAGCATCGTCCAGAGGCTCCTTCCACTCTGACCACAGGCTGAACTGTGCTTTATAGCAGATAGTTTTCACCAAGTTCTTCCAATTGTGAAACCTTTTTTTCATTCTCTTGTTCTTTTATCAATGTGATCTGGGACGTTTAATTAAGCACGAAGGGAAAGAGAGAGAGAGAGAGACCGCTTCTTTGAATTAATTACAGCCAAATCACCTCCACGTTGAAAGCTCAGCCTGACTTATATTATCGTTGTTTCAGCTTTTTACAAAGGGCTTTAAAACTATTTACAGGTTTTTGCATAATAACCATAAAAAGATAGCGTGATCTGAAGTGCACCAGACAAGACTTCAAAATTCAACAGATACATTAAAAGCTTTCCTGCACAGCTACAACTTCAGACTATTTATGATATGGCCGAGGGAATTAAACTTTCCTCGGATTCCTAAGTAGCTACCATCGTAGAGCATTAACCAGTCCTCTGCTTAATAAATTATGCAAGAACCTTAAGCACAGGAAATTGGGGGGAAAAAGAAGTGATTTGGCACATGAATCTGGAAGTCAAATCACCGCTGCCTGCAGGTGCGGAGCGTGCTGTTCCCCAGGCTGCTAAAATCCCGACAAAACCTCCTCTGGATCATGGCATCCCGCTAGGAACAAAAGGAGGTACTGAACTAGCAATAATTTACATTTAGAGACACATCTATGAGCTCCGTGCCTGGAGAAAGGGGGGGAAAAGCTCCTTCGATGACTGCCCAAACCCTCAGGAATTTTTTTTTTTCCCCCTCTCAGACTTTTTCCCATGGATGCGGAGAAGAAAAGGGGCCTACGGAGCACATTGCATCGGACTTCCGAGAAATCGGCGAGTCTGCACTTCCCCACGGACCCACACCTGGCTTATCACTTTTCCCTTCGGACAAATATAGCCAGGGGAAGAGGAATCCCTGCTCGCAGCTCAAGTTACCTCCGTCCCAGCGCTGACGCCACTCGGACGCTGCCCTGGCACCGCTCGGCGTTTGCCGCCTTCTCCAGGTGACGGAGGAGGCGAAGCCCCTGCCAACTTGCGGCCCGGGGGGGCGATAACTGTGCCGGGGGGGTCCCCGGTTGGTGCCGGTTATGAACTGGGACGCGCTGGCGATGAACCGCGCCACCAAGGCAGCATTAGAGGGCACTGCAGGGCTAGAAATGCCGCCCCCCAGCATCCCTGCCAAAAGCTGGGGGGGTCAAGGGGGGCAACCGGCATCATCTGCGGTTTCAGGGCTCTTGTAGAAATGATACAGTGGCAATTTTTGTTCTGGCGGCCGGTGGAAAGGCCACGGAGAGTTTTCCTTGCTGATCTTAGGGAATATCCGAGAGTCAGCCCATCGCCTCCCTCTCTCTCCCCCTTTCCACTCTTCCTTTTAAACCCACATCCGATCCCGCACTTCATTCATGCGCGACGTTAACGTCTACAGGCGCATCAACAGGCAACTTTTGTCAGGTTCTATCTATTGATATAACGTTTCGCGCGATTCCGATAAGCGGAACGCTGCTCTTAAACGCGCTGTAACTGAAGGCGCTCGGCACACAAGGAAGGTCTGGTTTGTCAACGCTGGCTGAGAGCCAGAACAGGTAGGGCTGAGGAGAAAGCGTATTTAGCAAGTGCAGCTCTGAGATTTGCTTGTTTCCGTAATAGATGAGAAAAAAAAAAATAATAAAAAAAACCACCGACACGTTATTTGGAAGACTGAGGAAATCCTCCTGCCTGTCTTGTCTGTCGCCGGTTCGTTCATTCGCTCTTTAGCTGTCCCGTTTCAATGGGCAGTTGCAAGCAAATTTCAGGCTATTTATTTACTTCTGCCACTTAACGAATCTCTGGGAAGGTATATGCCGTAAAAATAATGCAACAGCGAGAGTTAGAATTTAGATTCGGCGGGGGGGAAATTCATGACCATACACTGCGAAAGGCTGCAAAACACGAATACTGTTTGGGCACCCTCTGCTTCTCTTCCATAGACACATAGACGTATATTTTTATATATATGTGTACACATAGTATTTACTGAAGTCATCCAGACTCAGTAAGGAATAAGAAAAATCCTAGTCACGACCTCAAATTTTGGCCTAAATCCTAGAACAAAAAAGAAAAGGTGGCACGTCCAGCCACACTTTATCCTTCTGTTCCAGGTCCCTAAGCACGTATCAGATTCTTCGCGCTGTAAGTGATAAATTTAACCAGCCGGAGCGTAAGAAAAAAAAAAGCAGATCCTCAACTGATGTAAAGTGTCGCAGAGTGATTGAGGTTCACAGCGTAACGACGATTTACATAAGGTAAGGATTTGCCTATTTGCCTGTATATTATCATCAGTGGAGCCGAGGTGGAAGAATATAAACTCGTTGCTCGGCGGGGGCGTTATTTACTACTAAACATATCTCTTTTTCACAGATCACTACATTTTCATCAGTAAAGGAAAGTCACTCCGAATACTCACAGCACAATTACAACGCGAGCAATGGCTCGGTTTCCTCGGAGGAGCTTTATGTGCTCTAATCCACGGAACGAGACCGGGGGGTGACTCAGTGGATCTTTGACACTTTTAGTAAAACCCCCTCTGATCAGGACACGGATTTTTTGCCATCAGAGCCCACGTTACCATCTGGCACGTGCCCATCTTCTGTTCAGAATCATTAAGGGCGGGAAACCAACATTTTTGCATCATTCAGAACGCGCTCGAGACTTCAGAAAGTCTCTTCACCTCAAGCGCAGGGAGAGATTTGTCAAAAAACCAGCTGAATAGTATTGAACATGACATATTTAGGGTGGATATCATTAAGTATTCATGGCAGGGTATTAGACATAGTCCTTGTAGGCTATTACAAGATGTAACAAATGTATAAATTCATCTTTTTGGTATCTGTTGATGCTGTCTGATCTCGAATTCATTTCCCAAATGAGTTTTATGGTACTTTGTGTAAACATTACAGAGTAGGTGCTATCAAGTGCATTAATCTTTTGGTTTAGTTAGCTATCTGGCTCTCTCGATCTTTTCATATCTCATTAGTCTGCGGTTATTATATTTTGATGCCTTGACTCATTTTAAACCCGGTCTAATAGACTTCTGCTGCCTGGCACAAATTGTGAGCGTGAAATTAAGCTGGCACCACCCGCTTGATAGAGACGGAGCGCCCGCAAAGCGCTATCTCTTCCCATTTCACGGCAGGGGCGAATGAATAATCAGGATCTTACCAATAATTCACTCAAAGCGAAACATGACTTGGGACAAGTTAAGTCCTGCAAACCTGGGCAGGCGGCGATAAGCTCAGGACAAATTGATATAATTTTTCTTTTTTTTTTTTTTTTTGTTTTTTCAATTCCCCCCGACTCTCGCTAATTCGTGAAAATCGTTGCATGAGGCTTTTCGCTCCCCGGCTTGAGCGCGTTTTGGAGACACTGACACCAGTGGAGCCAAGAGGGCTGCCGAGGACACTGCCTCGTTCATCGACAGCCTGCCTTAAGGGCTGAAAACGGAGTTTCCCCAGCAGAAAAAAATCCGCTATTCACATGCGGGTTTGCTGAAGGACCAACAATGCAAGCTCTTGCCAACCAACCAACCAAGTCCCCCCCAAAAGGGAACGACGCGTTGCCCTTTGCCGCCGTCGTTTTGCTTGGCTTTTGTACAGCTGGCGGGAAATGAAGTCACTTAGAACTGATCAAAAAGTGGGCTGAGTGCGAACGCTAATTCCAAGCCTCTCAGGCCCAGGCTTGAGTCTGAATTTCCCTAATTTCCCGCCAGTCGAGACTTCTCAGGCCCATCCAGTTTCAATTACCTTCTGCCAAGATGTTATTTTTCCATCCAAATCCCTGGATTTTCTCTAGAGAAGACATGGCGATAACGTGCTCTCTCATACGCCACGCTTCTTTCCCGGTACCGGTTGGCTGTTTGTGTGATTGGAGTTTTTCCTTAATTGCCTATCTTTTAAAAAGTAATTTCCTACCTTCGTGCAAATGAATGAGCGACAGTTAAAATACAAGGAGCAGAGCTGCGGCAAGCACCTCGCTTCCCACTCACGCTAATATCGCTTACGTCTTCAGAACTCATCATTTCTGGGTAGATCGTGTCAGGCAGCGGGGAAGAGAGAAGGGGAATCTCTCTCTCCATGTTAATTTGAATTCGGGTCTGATACAAGCGCGGGCCTTTGCTCTCATAAACCCAGTGGCGCTGAAATACCAGCCCCCCCAAAAAATTGGGTGCCCTCGTTTTGCCCGCTCCTTCTCCCTGGTCACTAAGGGAGAGGGATCGGGTATTAATTAGTCTGTTAACAACAGATACCGCAAAATATCCGGAATAACTTTCCCCATATAAAGGCAAGCTGCATCTCAGTTTGCTGAGGTTTTTAATCGTAATTTTGCACGCCTACTCTGTTGATAGCGGTGAGTCATTACAGGTGCCTACCGTCACCGGAGGATCCAAAATGAAAAGGGACCTCCCTAGAGAAATCCCGTCAAATCCAATTAGCTTTATTACTGACGGTAGAAAGTTAGGTGGTGTCAGCGTGCTTTCCTCCAGTTGATTGAATTTAAAAATACAGTTACCGCCTCATTATGTGGTTTACTTTTGTCAACTACCGTACGTAGCGTTTTGCTTTTATCTCTCAATAATAGTTTCAAGCAGTAAGATCGCTTCTGGCTGACAGGGAATTAATTGCAAAGCTCCCACGGAGGCATTAGAAAATTCTACGTGTCATTAATATCCCGATGACACAGATGCAAACCTTTCAGAGTCCGGAAGAAAATAGGATCGGAGAGGGGCCCCACTCCCTTGGCGTTGCGCGCTTGGATTCTGAAGTAGTAGACGGTGTCCAAGTTGAGGTCCATGATCTGGTGGGTGAGGCGGTCGCCGCTGATGGACTCCATAACCCAGTCATCGATCGGAGCGTTCTTGTCCAAAGTATAGAAGAGGATGTAAGCTGAACAAACACAGTCTCTCAGTTAGTGCTGCAATCCAATTTTAACGCGCCTCTGCTACGAAAGACAGATAAAATTCCGATTTCTTGAAAATCGGGGTTGGCTTTTTAAAAGCAGGGATGGCAGGTCTCCCATCAAACTAGCTTTGAGGAATGTTATGACAATACGCATTTGTCTATTTATAGAACACAACCACAGTTACAGTATTCGCTCTAAGAAATATAGATTTAACAAATGTAAAAATAGGTAGCGGGCATTAAAATGCTGCTACAAGCACATTTCTCAAATTCAGGTGCACCGTTTAGTCCGACAGCTGCCATAAACCATATGATCTAAGTCCTTAGTGTTTCAGTGCTGAAATAAAACTAAGGGGCATTAATGATACACCTCAATTAGCGGGTGCTTTTGGGAAGCCATGCAATAGTTCTTGGCAACTACAGGGGAAAGTATTTTGGGGAAAAGAATGAAGAATGAAAGATTTTGGTAGCTCAGAGTACTACGATCGCTGCTGACCACCGAATAAAACTTAAAATTTTAGAACTCGGAGAGCAGAAGGATCAGTGTTAGGAAATGATAAAGAGTTTGTAGGAATTATCTTGCCAACAAATGTAATTTTGGGAAGAAGAACAAAGGCTGTAAGCAAGGCTGCGAGGTCCAGCACACCCTGCAACACCAGTCTCTGCCTAACTTTGAAAATACCTTTTTTTTTTTTTTTTTTTTTTCTGAAAGGCTCCCTGGCAAATTAGTTATATGCAGAAAACCCATTCTAAGCCTGGTCTTAGGTGCCGTGCCGCAGGAATGAGCCCCAGAGGGTCTTCTGGACATCATCCTTCTGCCTGGATCCACAGGTACTACAAAGTTGGCGTAAAAGTTACTATTGCTACTTCCCTACTCTTTCCTGAAAGAAAAATGCTTTTCAAAACTCGTTCCATGGTCACACTGCCCATGGACAAGCGGCATTAGGATGGACGTGGTATGTTTTTCTGCTTTCTTCTTTTTTTTTGGGGGGGGGAGGGGCTTGTTTTATGTGATGAGATTTCATTTAGAGGCTTGTAGCTTGGAGTTCGTAAAGCAATTGCTCTGACCACGACATCTGGATTAATACAGATATATATATTCATAACTTCATATTTGTTTCTCAAATTAACACAGATACACCCACTCCAGCACTTGTAGGGATGAAGATTTGGTTGCTGGGGGTATTTCTGCTCTCCACATGGAGCGGTTTCCTCTGCTTGATGCCTCTAAGCAACGTTGGACCACACACGTCCTAAAAAAATTCCTACGAGACTCATTCTTCAACCCAGCGCTACAAGAACCATGTCTGCGCACGGATGTCAAGGGACCCAGTCTGAACGCTGCCGTCGATGGAGAAACTCTATAAAAGTTGCTACCGCGGAGTCATTTGACACCCTGGAAGTCAGGAAAAGCTTTTATTTTATTTCGTCTTTTCGTCACTGGGGAATCAGGACCCTTATTTCAGCGTGTTGTCCATCAGAACGATCATTTCTTCTCTCTAATGGCTAAATTAGGTTCGTGTAAACAGAGCTATTTCATCAAAACACCCTCCTTTCGGACACTGTCACGGATTGTAAAGTCCTGATGATAACGTAGAGCGAAATTATACACCGTTGTGCAAGTCTAACCTAGGAATCGTTACTGCTGGGCCATGTCCGCATGGAAATATCTCCTTATTTTGCTGGTAATAGAAAGTGGGATATTTTCCTGGGCGTCTGATGCCGGTGGAGTTACAACTGTTAAAACCCCACCCGCTGCTCTACATGGCTAAAGGCTCGCGTGGGACGGCACTCTGCAGCGTTCTTCCTCTTGTACTGGTGTTTTCCAACACCTCAGCAGCGTGTTGCTGGGCTTACTGGCAGTACTGGTGACACAAACATGCTTTTTCGCGCACAAAACCATATTGTAGAGCTGGGCCGTCCCAACTGTTTGTAGCAACGTGACCGGTAACGGGCATATTTCTGAAGACGAGAAATGTTTCTCCTAATAATTATACCCCTCAGATGTCTATTGCCAGCCTAAAATCATCATTTAAATGCAAAATCTCAGATAGAACTCTACTGTATTTTTCAAACTAAATTAACATTAAAGGTTTGTAATGGATTTCTTAATTGGGCACTAAGGTTCTATGCAATGTTTTGGAAAATAAAATCTGTCATTGTGAAGCGTCTATTAAGTTCAGTCCCTGTCAGTCAATATTAAGGGTTTTTTTTTTCCCCTGATCATCATTGCCTTAAAGTGTTACTGCGAAGTTAAATATCTACCAATAAATTCTCCCATTATGTGCTGCACTGAGCAACCTATCATTATGTATATTATGTATTGCATTATTGCCAAACAAAGTACTTAGTATTAGTCATTTCTAATTATCATTGAGCAGCACGTACCAGGAAACCTCTGCTTAAGAGTGCTGCGTTTTTAAACTTATATTACTGCTCTTAGCCTTAAAAAAGAAGAGATTTCCATCCCCTGAGTTCTACATCTTGCAGCATTCCTAACGTTGCCTTGAATCCTAGACCAAGTTGGCTGGTGGAAGTAAGAGAAAAGAAAATACCGTCAGATCAAACAGCGCCCAAGAAAAAAACAAAATCCACCGAGGGAGAGGAAGCGGCAAATGATCTGAATGGTAAATAAATGGAAAATACAGGATAATGTAAATGTTTACCAGTAATTTTTCCATTGGCATCCAACGGCGGCTGCCAGCTGACAATGACGGCCCGGGGCTTCCCTTCCCGTGTAATGACTGTCAAATCCTTGGGAGCAGAGGTTGGAGCTGAAAATAGTGAAAATAATTGCAACCAGCAGTTATTCACCTTCTTTTGAATTCCGAACGCGCCGTAGCAGGCACGAACTACTCGGGAGGCATTTACCGCTGCCTTAGATCCTTTCAAGCACGAGTGTCCTTAGATGCATTTCAAACATGTAACGTATGATTTGTCTCGAAGTGATATTTTAATAGCGGCAATTGTACCAAACACCGCGTGTGGATACGTGAGGATTTATCCTCCTACTGTTAATATTGGTCCTTCCAGCTAAACAACCACCGAGGCATCCAAGAACATCTAATATTCTCCGGGAACCCTATACATTTAATAACAGTAATAAAATCGTGGCTTCTCTATTAGGAACATTTGCAGGTACGCACCGCTATAAAAGAAATATAATTGTGTATATTCATTAAATGTATGCTCATCTTGGGAAATTTTAGACACGACAGGGAATTCTTAGCTTTTCTATCTCCTCTGCATTACGGACGGAAGGTTGGACTTCCGAGCCTGCAGTGTCTGCTTTGCACCCTGCTTTACCAACGCTGGCCAGGAGGCCTCACGCAGCGCCTCAGGTATTTTCGAGTCACATCCTAAGGCTGTGGAGGAGAAAGTTAAAAATGGGCAATTATTAAAAAATAGTTAAGAGCGAGGAGTAATATATGGGCACTGAGCTCATTGTTCGTTTACTTGGTTTTGATACAGGCTGTCGATGACTTAGAGCGTATAGATACCACCACAGCATGGAGAACACAGTGCATGAGCATCCCATCATCTGTGTCCCACCCTTATGGCCACGAAACAACTTTCTCGACTGTTCAAAGAACTGCTCCAAAGTCACTTTAGGAGGTAAAGCTTTAAAAATCTGTTGGATCATGCTGAGCTAAACCAGTCCAATCTAAAGTACAGACACAAATCTTCAGGGTGATGAACATTCAGTGATCTCAAACAAGAAGGAAGGGAAGCGCCAGCTGCTGCACTGGTCACAAGGAACACAGAGCAGATGGTCTCAGGGTATTTGCATCACTTGAACTTTTCAAAAGTGGGATCCAGGAAGCAACCAAGAAATCCGTAGACAGAAAACAAAAGTTTCTTTACCATTGTTACATTTGGGGGTTGGAACAAGACGATCTTTAAAAGTCCATTCCAATCCAAACCATTCTATGATTACGGAGGAGGTGACTACTTGCCAGCTGATGCTCTCTGTGGCAGATTGGTGGTGGATTATCTCTTTGCTACATCTGCTGGAACATGTTCGGTCTGGCACGTCCAGCGCCAGCACCAATGGGACTCCCAGCATTTCACTTTAGTCTGGTCACACACATTAGCTGCTCCTCGCTGGAAGCATCTTTCTTAGCCTCAGGAGGCCACAATACAAACTGAACGATCATAGAGTCAGAATCATACAACTGTCGAGGTCGGAAGGGACTTTTCATATCATCGAGTCCAACCACCAACCTGACACTGACAAAACCACCACTGACCCACGTCCCTCAGCACCACGTCTGCCCAGCTTCTAAATACCTCCAGGGATGGGGACTCCACCACTGCCCTGGGCAGCCTCTTCCAATGCTTGACAACCCTTTCAGGGAAGACATTTCTCCTAATATCCATCCTAAACCTCCCCTGCAGCAACTTGAGGCCTTTTCCTCTCGTCCCATCGCCTGTTCCTTGGGAGCAGAGACCGACCCCCCCCCGGCTACCCCCTCCTTTCAGGGAGCTGTAGAGAGCGAGAAGGTCTCCCCTCAGCCTCCTTTTCTCCAGGCTGAACACCCCCAGCTCCCTCAGCCGCTCCTCACCAGACTTGTGCTCCAGACCCCTCACCAGCTCCGTTGCCCTTCTCTGGACACGCTCCAGCCCCTCAAGGTCTTTCTTGTGGTGAGGGGCCCAAAACTGGACACAGCCCTTGAGGTGCAGCCTCCGCAGGGGGAAAAGATCTCTGAGAAGACTCTTAATCCTTGGCAATGCCCAGCAGGACATGAGCTCACACGTTACACAGAGGGAAACATGCATTATTGTCATTATCGATGCTATTATTATTATATTATTATTATTATGATGACGATGATGGTGTCTTGAGAGGGTTGTGTTGCATTTAAAAGCCACCCAGCTTACAGCCAGC
The DNA here is from genome assembly GCF_028500815.1 of Rissa tridactyla. Taxonomy (NCBI): domain Eukaryota; kingdom Metazoa; phylum Chordata; class Aves; order Charadriiformes; family Laridae; genus Rissa; species Rissa tridactyla. The sequence continues at coordinate 86,062,085 of NC_071497.1, read as the reverse complement.
CTGGGACACTGGTCCATCAGTTTGAAGTACAAGAAGAAACATCTTGGACTGCCACTGCCTTGCCGTTTCAGGGAACTGCAAGAGATAACCCTTTTCATAAACGAATCAAACTTGATTTTCAAAGTAGAATTTTCCTTCTCCTTGTTTTTGCTAAGCTTATTCCGCAATATTCTCCAACTTCACATAAATGACTGTATTTCTACCAAAATGCACCCGCTTGCCTGTACGCAAACAGCATCTTTACCTTAAACACTATTTCCCGTTCTTTGATATTAACCTTTTTGAGACATTTTCAGGAACTAACCCTTTCGCTTCCTAGACTTTCTGTCTTTTGTGAGGTTAAACTCATAGAGCTTGTAATTTCTGTAACGCAGGCTTCCCACGCTGGTGATCACCACGTGAGCCCCGCTGAGCGGCTGAAGTCGAGCTCTGCTTTCAGCAGATTGTGAGCGTTAAGATATCATGAGACAAATCAAAGCTTTAGATGTTTCCCTCAGCACTCATTAACACCCCGCGTATCAGGAAGACTTGTGTAGGCAGATCTGGGGACGGAACTTGGCTCTGAGACTCGCTTTTGAATTACGGGCGTAACAACTCTCCCTCGCCTTGGTCGTAATCTCCAGCGAATTCTGTATCGATGCTGATATGTACATTGTTTAATATCATTACGGGAAATTCAACATGCGGAATGGGTACAGAATAGGCAATAAAGATCAGCAGCACAGGATGCCCTTAATTAACAGAGCTGCTCCATCAAGCTCAGATAATTGCACTGCAATCACATGGGAAAATCTAAGGACACATATATTCCCTCTTATTTTCCCTTTGTTAATTAACTGGCGTGTACTGTGGTTTTCATCAAAAAAAAAAAAAAAACAAACCCAACAAATCAATATTTACCAGCAGACTTCATTTGGTATCTGCTGGTAGACACTGATTTGTAACGGCACCTGGAGCGTTTTCAAGGCCAGCAGTCACCCTCAGGAAAACATAGCAGGTACTACCCTACACTGGTGGCCAAATGTACATTGCTGCCTACAAGAGACGAAGAAGAAAAATATTTTTAAGCCAAACCATAGACGTTCTTATCCACGGACTATAAGCAAGATATCTAGGCAACCATAAAGGCTGTGGAAAATCTAGTAGTTCTGCGGTACCCAGCCTCATGCAGTTCAGTGGAGTTGTTTAAAAGCAAATCTACTTGGGATTTTCAGAAAGTGGGGGGGGGGGCTATTATTCTAAAAGAAACACAAATTTAACGGAAGACCCTACCCTTGTTTAAAGACAGCCAAGGGATAAGGGTATGTGCTTGCATTAATGCCTACGGGATAACTGGAGGTAAAGCCCAGGCACGCGATTTCCCTACTGCGGTTAATTGAAGGCACACAAAAGAGAAAAAAACAACGAAGCTCTGGAGAGGATGTTCTTTTCTGCAGAGATCGCTATGTCTCCATCCCTTTTCAAATACTTCTATCCCACTGAACTCGGGTTCCATATCATCTGTATCCACCGTCTGTTATCAAAACTGCATTTAGTCCATCCCCTGGAGAAGCTGAAGTATCTTTCAGGTCATAGCATCTGCTTGGAAAATAGCACTCAAGGGCTTGAGAAGAGCAGCTAAATTAAGTCTTCAAAGTGTACCTGTTTATTATAAGCATGTTGTTAATCTTAACAACGGCTGTTTGCTGGAAATGAAATACAGCTGTCTCTAATTTTGCACAGGCGGCTTCCCTGTCAGAGATCGCTGTATCTCTGTATCTACAGAGATCGCTGTATCTCTGACTGTAGGTCTTGGCTGGACAGATGCGTTGGTCCCCAACACAGTGCACGGCAAAGAGCTTAAAATATGTCCACATAGTATTAGGAGCAGAACTATGGGTCAAGACCTCGAGTCAAGAAGGATTTGTGATAGATAGAAGCAGTCATGGAGGCTTTTTTACTAAGCAGGTAAGATGGGAACTCATGAACTTGAGACAAAACCACGCAAAACTTCATCAGTCAAAATTTTAAAGTAGCAAAATCATTATCGAATAATAACAGAATAATTGTTCTCACCTGATCTTGGGTTTCTTTGAAAAGTGAAAACCATTTTAAGGCATTAGCATTAAAAGTCACAGATATTCATTACATTACGGGGCAAAATATTACACACACGCACTACCATCTCCTCCCTTCTTGCAGCGACACCAGAGCTCAGTAGAACGACCGCTCTGCTTTGCTACCCATGAAAAAAAGCCAAGAAATACAGCTCATTTTGCATGTACGCAGTCGGATGAACTCGAACAAGGCTTTTGATGACAAATAAAAACCCAAAGAAAGCCTTTCCAGCAGCTCTTGCCGTACCTGCTTCATAGGTGGTGGCGTGCGCGGTCATGCTCCAGGTGCTGGACCGCCGACCTTTGGTGACCATGACGGAGAACTCGTACATGGTGTTGGGCTTCAGACCGGTCACTGTGTGACTCAGGGCGGTCGTATCTGCTGACTGCAAAGAGACAGAGCGAAGAAAGTCTTTAAAGCCACTCTTTTTGCTGGCAGCCAAGCAAAACACAGTTAACAATGGACTCCTTTTTCAAGCCAAAAAGCTCTATTGCTACCGCGTACCTTAGTGGGAGTATTTTTAGTACCATAAATATGATACTGAACTTGCTGCCTGTAATTTAGGCAGTTAAATCAATTATTGTGATGCTTTCTCTTTCTCTTTTCCCAGACAAAGCAATTTGCCATGCTTTTTTTTTCAGATGTAAATTGGAAGCTAGGCTCTACGTCCTTCATCTATGCCCACACGAGGATGAAAAATAAGAACATTTCCATAACTTAGACACTCATTTCCAGCTTCTTCGATGGGTTCCTTCTAAAAAAGAATGTTTTTAATATCCACTGATTTTTAGTGGAGGCTCAGAAAGCATTTTTACCTCTAGAATGGTTCTAAGGCTTCCCAGTTCCTGGGGTTAACATGTATTTATGGTAGAGATCAAAACAACACATATTTATGGTAGAGATCGAAACATGACCTCTGCATAAAAATGCATTTTTGTATTCATAAACACACTTCTGCTTGGTTAAATACAACGTGTTTATATATATTAGATTATATTTGAAACCTATTATCGATTTGCCTCACTGTGATAAGTTATGACCAACTAAACATACTGATGTCGATGTGAATATTAAACCGTTCGTTTATTTTGGGCTGATTTAGCTTTTTACCTCTGCCTGCAGTAAGGAACAATTCCAGCCAAACTGCACTAGCATCAAAGGAGACAAGTGAGAAGAAAATTGTCGGACAAATTGGTGCCAACTGAATAAAATCAATTCCCACGCTTTTCGAGCCACAGCGTGCAATCCTCCAGCATCAACGCCTTACAGTGAGTTAAAGGGGCTGTGTATTTTTGCACGTTTATAGACCCATAAATCTAAAATTGACTGAGTAAGGACAAGGCGATATGACTTCCCACCAGAAGACTACCTCCATGTTCACATCTGGGAAGCGGCCCACAAGGAGGCCTCTCGCTGGCACGCGTCGGTAATGCCATTCTGACGCCAATCATCAGACGATTCAAAAAGAAATCCACCTTTACTAAAAACGGGACGTCAGATTTGCAGCACAGCACAGAACGAAGCACTAATATTCAAGGGGGAGCGGGAGAAATGTATTTTGCAGAGACATTAATGCACGGGCTCTACATGCCTACACACTGAACTGCTTTATGACGAGCGCTCTGGCAGATGCTTTGCATGCTACTTGATAGGAAGACTTAACACAATACCGAATTTTATCATCTTCATGCTCAATTCAAACTCCTAGTTCTTGGAAATATAGCAGGTTTTGCAATTTGTCTGTACTAGGGCTTTACTCCAGCAGAGAATCTCCCTCTATAAAAAGGGAGAAGCAAAAACAGCCCTTATAAACTACGTGTTCACGAACTACACGGCCAAACTACTCGCTTGCCAAAGACGGCAAAATCTACCTCCTTGACTTTACACAAGTTATTCTTTGGCTAAAGGCTGGATTTCAATTTAGGGAATAATAATTTTCTCCCCCAGAAAAGATGTTGGAAGAAATGAAATGATTTATGGCGTAAAATACTCCTCAGCATGACTGAGGGCAACTAAATCTGATAACTCGTACTACGGAAGTGCTCAGATATTACACCTGATCAGGAAAAACACAGCTGGAAAAACCAACAGGCTTTGAACCTACTCCTGGACAAACCAGTCTTTAGCGGAACATAAAGACAGGGGGTTCTTTTGTGTGAAAAGAAAGTTATTTGTCTCCAGCTGAGGGTTTTTCTTCGACTGTTTCGCTCCATACTAAACATTAGCATTTCAACAGTCGCAAACATCCTCGAAGTTAATTCCACGTTGAGATGAAGGGGGTGTAACCGGAGCAAGTACCTTTAGCGATGCCACGCCATGCCCGTTCGGGACGGCCTGTACAAAGTGAAGTTGGCAGGGCGAAGTTAAATTTATACGCTTCCCACTTCAACGGGAAAGGCTCAAGCCTCCATTATATTAGATTTGGTACACATTTTTGAAGCAACGGGAGGCTTCAATGGGAAAACCTCAAAAGACTTGGAAATTCAATGCCAACGCACAGGGCAAGCGCTTTGGGAAACTATTTGTGAGCCTTCCCCCACTGTTTTCAAAGAATAACATAATGGGTTTGATCTTGTTTCCTTAAAAAATGTGGTTATTTCAAGAAAGCAGACCCTCTTGAAAGTTCTTCTATTGTTTCCGCTTCTGGGTGATTGAACTGGAATAAATGAACCCGACTGGCTCTTTATGTGCCACCCCCCAAGACTGGCCAAACTAGTGATGGTGGTGAAAAAAAAGGTAATTTCACTCTTGCTCCTCTCCTCCTCAGTCTCCTGCTCCTTGATGGCTCCTGGAGCCCTTCGTGGTGGCTCTGCGAGAGATGTCCATCTGCTCATGTTAGCAGAAGGCCAACGAGCTCGACACCTCCAAGCAGGATGTTCTTCTCCAGAACAGCACATTAATAGGGCTATTTTTGATCATTTTTGTTGGTCACCCACCATTTTCCTCTGCGTTCCGCTCAGGACATGCATTAGGAAACTAGAGAAAACAGTATGATTGACTGTGAGCAGCAAAACACAAAGTTGCCTTTTCTGGAGCCTTGATTTCATCCCCAGAGCTGAAACTGGGACTCGCTGCGCTTCCCTGTGCTACAGTCCTCGTTTTGTTGGGCAGGGAAATCCATCTCGAAACAGGATTCGCATCAAGGTAGGGCATGCAAAATATTACAATGCATCGTTTTGGCACCTCTTAATTACCTAAGAGCTTCTCACAGCTGCATAGCCTACCAGTATCTTAAGGGGGCCTACAAGAAAGCTGGGGAGGGACTTTTTAGGATGTCGGGTAATGGTAGGACTAGAGGGAATGCATTAAAACTAGAGATGGGTCGATTCAGACTGGACGTTAGGAAGAAGTTCTTCCCCATGAGGGTGGTGAGACACTGGACCAGGTTGCCCAGAGAGGTGGTGGAAGCCCCATCCCTGGAAGTCTTTAAGGCCAGGCTGGATGGGGCTCTGAGCAACCTGATCCAGTGGGAGGTGTCCCTGCCCAGGGCAGGGGGGTTGGAACTAGATGGTCTTTAAGGTCCCTTCCAACCCTAACAATTCTATGATCTATGATTCTATGAAATCGATAGCTCACGGCAGCACACGGACTCAGCCGCGTGCCAGCAAGCCAAATTCTGATGGAGACGCGTAAGGGGAAGAGCTGAAAAGTCACGCTCGGAAAAGGGATTGAAGGCTTCTCCGCCATCATTCCTTCCAAAAACTATCTGGGAAAGATCTTGAGATTAGAGTCTGTAGGACAGGTGTACCCCAAACCTGGGAGAAGTTGAGAACCAGCCTCTGGGGTTTAGAAAGGCCAACCTATATTCTGACACATCACTCAGGCTCTAATCGGAGGACCCTCAGTGGGATAAAGCACGGCCTGTTCCTCAGCCCTTGTTAAAATGACTTGTACGAGGCTGCTTTTGTTACGACAGAGAACAGTAAAAACCAAAACATAGTATAAAAATCCTTCCATCGCAAACAACTCCCTATGGATCAATACGATCCTTTAGGCAAGCGATAACAACTATTATGGTAGGGCACGGGAGGAAGGACATGCTCATCACGGGGAAGGCGGAGATGTTATACGAGATGCAATATACAAAGCTGACGATAGCGGGGAAAAGCAGCTTCTTGTTCAAAAACAAGCAAACAAAAAAAGCCTAAAGGCTGGGCTTGTTCCTTCCCATTCCTTGTCCCACCGTATCTCTGCGGCACCGCACGGGTCTTGGTACTGCTTTCATTGGGACATGAAAAGAAATGCTCATAGAGAACGTAGCACGGCGCTGTCATCTCCGTTCAAATTGAGTTTTCTCATAAACTAACCTTCATTTTTTGCTGTTTGGGAATACGTAATACGGGCGGGTGGAATTGCCATACTTTGTTGGGTGCAACTGGTATTTCTTCCCATTCGTGCTACGCTGTTGTGCTACCAAATCTGTGACTAATTTATATCTGATTGCTAAAGACTAAAGATCACCTGGAATTAAAATACAGCATTTTCATCCAATTGAACGCATGGATTTCTAGGAAGCAGCAGTTAGGCAGGTCGCCCTTTGGCTGGAACGGGACTTTTGGTGGAGGGTTGTTCATAAAAGCCAATTCAGAGCCTTTCCAAATCAAATACGAACAGATGAAATCGCTCATAAATTCGTAACGTGTTAAAATTTCACCTTGTACTTAGCGCTTGTCGAATAGCTCGTTCTCCATCGGACCGTGTAGAAGCGAACCTCCGTAGTCTTTTGGTTCTTTGGGACAGAGTTGTCTGCCCAGATGACCCTCACTGCGTCATGCGTAAGTGTAACAGCCTGGACACCTACTGGTGGGAGCATGGGGGTGGAGATATCTGGGACTGAGGTAGGGAAATCATCAAGCAAAGGATAAAAATCAACTTCTAATGGATCAATGGGGTCTGGGTCCATACATCACCAAATGAGCATTCCAAAATAAATGAATAAGGTAAGTTAAACAGAAAAACAACAAAAGAAAACAAACCAAAAAAAAACCAAACAGCCACCAAGGGGCACACATCACAATGGGTTAAATGCATGGCATTAATGAGGAGGAGGAACATGAGGGGAACAGAAAGAAAGGCATTAATGCAAAATGAGAACGCACCAGCAACATTTTCAGTTACATCACTACAACAAAACTAACCAGCGCAAAGTGCTATTTTGCACGACTTGTTTAAACACTTCCAGGTACGCCGCGTTTTCCTCACACGAGATGAAGTCAGCGCACGGCCTCTCCTTAAAATGATTTACATTTTCTTCAAAACACAGAATCACTTAACTGATACACTCTTGGAAACACCTACAAAGTGGAGAGTGCGTCATCTTCCAACCTGATTTATAGACACGACATGGTCTCAGACGTGCAGGAGGTACCTATGCTTTTCTCTCTCTCGGCAGCCCCTTTTGTTGTTTTGGGCTCTTGAAAGGAACATATTCTGCATCTGCTTAAATGTTTGTTAAGCAAAACAGAAGATAACAATTTCACTGCTTAAGCGAAGATCTTGCAATTGTCGGTGTAATACCATCAGCGTGATAAATGGGCACGTCCAGGCGTGGAGACGTGGATTTATCTTCAAGTGGGCTTCCTTCTCGAGGAACAAGCACAGTTCCTCTCCCATAGAATCACGGAATCACCTAAGCTGGAAGGGACCTTTCAGATCATCGAGTCCAACCACCAACCCAACACTGACAAAACCCATCACTAAATCGTGTCTCTAAGCGCTACATCTACCCATCTTTTAAGTATCTCCAGGGATGGCGACTCCAGCACTTCCCCAGGCAGCCTGTTTGATGTGTGACAACCCTTTCAGTGTCAAAATTTTCCCTAATATCTAATTTAAACCTCCCCTGGCGCAACTGGAGGCCGTTTCCTCTTGTCCCACGTGTCTGTGACCAGGGGGGTCTTTGGGGAGAAGATGCTGAGCACCATGGGCTGTGCAATGTCACGAGCAAATTCTGGACAGCTTAATTACTGAGATACCTGCTGGCTCTTCCCTTTGGGGCTGCACGGTGACAGCATCCACGCGGGAACCAGAGACCGTTTCTACTTGGTTTAAATATCCCGGTCCTTGTTGAAGCACCCGGTCAGCTTCTGGCCTGTCTTATAGAACTATACTTACAGACTCGTTATTTACCAGTTGTGATTTTTCTGAACACAATTTCAAAACGCCGTGTGTGAAGTGCAGCAAAAGCACGCCAAAAGGTTGCTTGGGTTTTTTTTTTTTCCCCTTAAAATAACGTGCTAATTAATTAATCAAAGCATAGATGACTCTAATACTTCCTCACTGAGAGTTGCCACAGTTTGTCTGCTCCATGTCCAATTCCAGCTCTTGACACCCTTTGATCACCCCCTGGTTTTATGGTTTTGTAATTCATTATTCAGAACTTTGGGAGGCCACAGCCTTCAGAAGCGAAAACAGAGGAGAGGAGGACGTTTGAAATGTATGATCAGCCATTAGGTTCCACCTGCTCCTTCTGTTGTCTTCGTTCATCAAAAGCTGCTTCGTAAGGAGTTTGAATACGAGCGTTGAAGGAAATGAAGCAACCTGGTTGCTGTTGCAGTGATCCAAAACCCCAACACACGATCCACATGCAGAGGGACAGGCAGGTGAATCTCTTTTTTGCCCCATCCTGGTGAATCGAGCTTCTGCAAGTGGAAAGTTGACAGTTTCTTTTCCTGAACCAAAGTTTTCCAAAAGAACTGGCCGTAAACTTTGAACGGTGAGCTTGCCTCTTGGTTTGGATTTTTTTTTTTACAAAGTAATGACGGCAGTCAATGTACCTGGAGCCGAGCTGGCATTTTAACAAATACCGCGCTTCCTTTCTCCTGTCTTTCCCATACTGAAAACTAAAGTCCTGCTGTAGAGGAGATTATGGGAAAAAGCTGGGTTTAGCAGAATAAACTGTCAGACGCGATCAATCAAGATAATTTAGTTTCTGAACGTCACCACTGACCTGAGGAAGAGGGAAACGTCTATAATCCGGCGGCGGTTGAAAATAGGGCCCTAAATACTGCCCTCCACTTCCCACCACAGTTTCATTTGCTATGATTTACGCGCAGACATCTGTCACTCGGCAATTGCAATCTCCTGACGGGAAACAGTTTCTTGCCCTCTTTGGGGTTGTTTCGCGAATATTGCGCTTACAGAACTTTATTTTGCACATCGTATCCACACAAGCAGACACCAAAATATGTCTGTTTATACACCAAAGGGACACGCAAACCCAGAGTTTTGGGGTTTTTTTGGTGTCTAGGGTGCGTCAGCTCAGCCGCTGCTTGGGGAACGCAGTTCCCGTGCTTTGCTAAAAGCCTTTTTTGAGATGTTCCTCCAGGAATGATGCAGGCCACCGGCTCCTTTCAGAGGCTGCATCCCGTAGGTGGTGGGAAGCTCCGGGCATGGAAGTCTCCACCGAGGTGGGTTTCTCGCAGATGATCATCAGTTCACCGAAAGAGAGCCCAAGTCTGAATTACCTTTTTCACACCTGGATATTGTTTCGTTTACGAGAGATTATACGCAGACATAAAATCAAATCCCACCGGCCAGCCGGGTAATTTTTAAATACAATCGACAGGGAACAAAAAACTTAAAAAATATATATGGATCCTGAAGCAAACTCACTGGAAAAAGATTTTACAAGACACACTCAGCCAGAATGACCTCTATAGACTCCACGCAAGAAGGAAGATTAACAATTTTGAGCCAGAAGTTTCCTGACACTTATTATATCTAATGCAGCTTGTTACGGTTGCCCTTGATTGTGTAATTAATCTCTTTTTTTTTTTTTCATCTTTCTCCTTCTGACTTTCCAAGATTTCTTATGGGAATACTTCACAAAACCATACGGATAAAAGCTGTTTTTCCTCGTGGAGCCACAGAAGCGCCATTTGGGTGATTTCTTCCTCGTGGTCCACCCAAGCCAGCGTCGGTGATCGGGTTTGCTCTCAGTGACACAGCTCCCCTTCCAGGCAGCTCTGAACACCATGGGTGGAACGCGAGAAAAAAAACCTTCGCCAAAGGATGGTGTCACTCCAGAGGAAAAACATCGGGGTTTTGGGTTTTTTTTTTTTTTCCTCAGTTCTGTGTTCTTTTAATCTTTCGTCAGTCCCACCCACACACCAGTGGTCGCGGGAAAACCACGAGGCAGGCCGAAAGACAGTGCCGCACAAGAATAATTCTGATTTTATAACTTTGCTAGGGTCCCAGCAACGCATCAGAGAAAAACAGTTGCCTAAAAGCTCCGTTACCGCTGGGTAATCCCTTCTGCCAGCTTTACCCTGCCAGGAAAATCTATCAGTATATTCCTTCACCTTTTGCAAGCCCTCTACGTGCTTCTGTAAATGTGCATGATGACCGTGTGGTATTTAACTAATTCGTTTTCATTTAAACTGCTTTAAAAACGAAGAAAAAAAAAATAAAATTCATCTGGGCTTAATTCAGCGAAGTTATTCACCACTATCCGGCCTGGATCTTTAAATATTTAAATTGTTTGGGAGTCATGCTTCTCCCAAGCCAACCCGCACCAAAGAGCAAGCAGTTGTGAGCATCCCATTAAATTTCTACAGCCGATTTCTGGAAAGGGTAAATAATTCATTCTATCTGTGTAGTTACAATAAAGCGGCAAATGAAGCTGATTTATTCTAGCGGGGACCCGGAGGTTGCGGAGCTCTTTTCTTCCAGGGCCTTGACCAAAACGCTGTGCCTGATGTGCACCTTTGCAAAGCGAACGGTGAGTGATGGGGAGCAGATCGTGAACCAGCTCACCTGTCATCGACCTGGTGGTCGCGCTTTCGTACAGAGGCACCCCTTCGCCCGCGTTGTTAAAGGCCTTTAGGGAAATCACGTAATGCGAACTTGGCTCTGCAGGAGGGAAAAAAAGAAGGCAAAACAAAGCACACACTGTTAAAAGGCAGATCTGGGGTACAGAATGGACGAGCGCTTTCCTGAAAAGCAAGAAAAAATAACATAAAGTTAAGCAAACGCCCGTGCAACGTAAGCGATGAGCACAACTGCTGCCCATCGTATTTGTCTCCTTTCCAAAGGCTTCACTTATCTCAGTCTGCGGGTGCGACCTTCATCAGCGGTGAGCTGAAGTTCTTGCAATAACCTGCAGTTTTGTCTGCAAAAAAGCGCTAAAACCAACTCTGTGCATCCGCCGGACCTCCTGACCCATCGCTCGGAGCAGAGGAAGCCTCAGACACGGGGCTACGTGTAGGGCTAAAGGGCGGCGAGGGATGCTGCGGGTACCAGTATCACCCTGCCGGATGGAGCCGGGGACACGGCGATCCAGCCCCACACAGCCCCTCCTGAGGACACGCCGCCATCCCGGGGCCCGTGGGGGAAGAGATGGTTGAGGGTCACCAGCCGCGGGATCCTGAAATCCACACCATGAGCCGCGGGCGTCCAGCCCTCCTGCTCCTCAACCCAGCCCGCAGCAGTTCACGCACCCCGATAATCAATTTTCTTGGACGCTGAGCAAAAAGCCTCCCTTCTTTAATTTCTCGACGCCAGAATTTCATCGGTAATATCCATTTTACCACCTTTTATCTCACTGAGAACTCCTCACGCTACGTTGTAAATATGAAGGATGGGGCAGGCAACAAATAGCAGACGGGAATTAATTTCTGGGTGCGCTGCTTTGCGTGGCCTGGTTTACTCTAAATATGTCCCTAAATGAAAACAAAGTGAAACGAGCAGGTCAGTTCCACGTTGCTTTTTGCTGCCGTTTCCCGAGAAAAACAAGGCAATCCATTTTCCTGATTTTTTTTCCACGTGAGTTGCTCCATCCCCAGTTTGTTTGCTTTTTTTAGCTGTTAATTTTTTATTTGTACAAAAGAAAATTGCGGCTGAAAATAGCGGGTGCTCATACACCTGCCAAAGATGGGAACTGCCTCCTCAAAGTCCTTTACTGAAAAATAACTAACGCTCGCGTGTGAACAGGCATTTATTAACGTGACATTGCAAAAGACCCGCTGCAGAATTACCTATTTCATCTACATTAGCACCAAATCAGCTCAGCATGATTAATACTATTACACCGAATCCGAAATGAGTAAATAATCTTTAAGTACTTATTGCATATTGTTACTAATATCCTTTCCACCCACATATTTTGTACTTAATTTTACGTCCAGCAGAAACACTGACATATTTGTTTAATATTCAGGTGACTTCTGGGCTTCTATTGCAAAAGAGCCAAACTTTAAAAATTGCCAAATGAATGACGGGTGCATTAATAACTCCCTGCGCTAAGTATTGTACAGTTATTAATTCCGTTGGTACTCGCTGTAATATCATTACTCATAAGGAAATGACTTCGCATTCACAGAGATGTAGCATGTATTTTCATTTTCCACTGTGTATTAGCATACTACTTTTAATTTCTAATTTAACTAAGTGTTGCAACTCTCCAGATTCCACGCGAAGATTTATTTGTTGAGACACAAAGTCGTTATTTAGCTGAGGGTTTAAGAACGTCACGTTCGGTAGTTTCTGCCAAAGAAATTCATATGCAGAATCTAGACCGACTCCATCTCTTGCTTCTACCCGTGCCCGGGCTGTTGTGTCTATTTAGGAGCTTTGAAAGATGCCTGGCGAGGGGTTAACGCAGACCATTCACTAGGGCAGACTTTGGTTAATAGAGGGAAGAATACCAAAAGAGGAATTTTTAGGACTTTGAGACGTACCAGGCATTCGCTGTTACCAGCAGTGAAGGTGGTGACTATCCTGAGGGGACATTTAGAGATGGGACAGCGTATTCATCCGATTGCTTTCCATAAATCAGGCCTGTGGTTTAGTTTTTAAGGGCTGTCCCTATACTGACCGAATCATAGAAGCACAGAATGGTTTGGGCTGGAAGGGACATTTAAAGGCCACCCAGTGCCACCCCCTGCCCTGGGCAGGGACACCTCCCACCACACCAGGTTGCTCCAAGCCCCGGCCAACCTGGCCTTGAACCCCTCCAGGGATGGGGCAGCCACAGCTTCTCTGGGCAACCTGGGCCAGGGGCTCACCACCCTCACAGTGAAAAATTTCTTCCCAATATCTCATTTAAATTGCCCCTCTTCCAGTTTAAAACCCTTCCCCCTGGTCCCATGGCTCCCCTCCATGATCCAGAGTCCCTCCCCAGCTTTCCTGGAGCCCCTTGAGGGACTGGCAGGGGCTGGAAGGTCTCCGCGGAGCCTTCTCTTCTCCAGGCTGAACCCCCCCAGCTCTCTCAGCCTGTCCTCCCAGCAGAGGGGCTCCAGCCCTCCCAGCATCTCCGGGGCCTCCTCTGGCCCCGCTCCAACAGCTCCGTGTCCTTCTTGTGCTGAGAGCTCCAGAGCTGGACACAGTACTCCAGGTGGGGTCTCACAAGAGCGGGGCAGAGGGGTAGAATCACCTCCCTTGCCCTGCTGGCCACACTTCTTTTGATGCGGCCCAGGCTGCGGGGGGTTTCTGGGATGCAAGCGCGCGCTGCCAGCTCATGTTGAGCTTCTCATCCACCAACATCCCCAAGTCCTTCTCCTCAGGGCTGCTCCCAAGCCATTCTCCTCCCAACCTGTGTTTGTGCCTGGGATTGCCATCACCCAGACTCTGAAGGACAATTCATCCCACGCTAAGGGAGGTATTTAAGAAGGGGAAGATGAATCAGCCTCCAAGTATCGGTGCATATCTCCACTGGTTATGGCCACAGCACAGATGTCTGGACTTTACTTGGCTTAAATTTTAAATAACGAGACATTGGTCAGAAAAGAACATCACCCTCAACACTGATTTTTTCAAATGTGAACCATTACTCGAGAAACCTGATTCTAGAAATTACCGCCAAAACCCCCAAAGCCCCATCGAACCGTCACGTCTAATCAAAACACACTGTGTATTCCCAATAACGAATAAGCAAAAGGAGTGATCTACTATTAATTCGATCATGAAAAATATACTCGCAGAAAATGATAAATTAGGTGGAAAAGATGTGATAAGTTCACGGAAAATTTAAAAACGGAGACTATTTAGCACATACTTCATTACCACTGCCCATATAGCACAATGTATGGTCCACCAAATTTTATAAATTGAGCAGAGTGACGTATGATTTATGTTTATAACTAGGTTGGGTGAGGTTACCTTTGCAAAAATGAGCTAAGCTTGGGATGAGGACGCGATCTGTAGCTTTCTGTTAAAAACATGAAAAATTCAGGTGGTTAATTTGAGCTGCTGCTAACTGGAGCAATAAATAATTGCTTGAGTCTCCTCTTAGATAAGAGGGGAAAAGGCAATTTGCCACGGTACGGCGTTTGAACACAGTAGCAGAGTTCGGTTTAGTCCAATACAGTGAAAAAATGAGAAAAGCATTAATATTATCATGTGGCAGAGAGCTGCTTTTTGAACCGCGCTGAGTATTAATAATACTTACGGGGGTCATTCTGGTGCTCTTTTTTTGCTTAAATGCCACTGAGTGGAGCGGGGGTTCAAATGAGGGAAGTTTTTTTTAGTGCAAACCTACTAATAGTGCGGCAGGTAATGGAACAGAAGGGTCGTTAGCGCTCCTGGCAACAATAAGGCAAATAAACAAAGAAATGGGGCTTTAGAGATTGCAGTGCAACTGCAAGAATTCAGAGGTAAATCCTGATTTTTTTCTCCACCGACTCCTATTCACCGCAGCGAGGAACACAGCTCTCTAACGATGATGTTACCGTTTGTATTTGCTATTCTGGAGCAGGAGAAGGAGAACGATACGCTTTTTTTTCTGGCAGAAGAAATCTCTTCTTGCCTTTGAAGAAGCTGAGAATTCAGCTCTAATTAGAGCATCAGCCAAGAATTCCCCATGTCAGTGTCGGTGTGGAACATGCTGTGGAAATAAAGTTGTGTTCTGCAGTTCAACTTAAATAAAAAAAAAAAAAAAAGGAAAAGTGCAAGAAGTTCAAACCAAGTATGAACAAAATCAATTTCTTCTACTGACAGATGTTGTTACCGGAAAGAAAATAATCAACAAACAGCAACTCATTCCAGCTACCACAGCTATTTTCTTCTTTAAAAGGCTAAAATTGTGACGTTCTAGAGGCACTACATGGGGTCTTTCGACAAATGTTGAGTCTTCATGTCTGATTTAATTTTCTCTTTAAGCTATAAATAGAAAATAAACGTTTGACAAGTAGATGTGAACTACAACCCGAGGAAAGCTCCTCACCTTAAACAACAGAGTTGGAAAGAGGGAGGCGCACTCAGCTGATTTTCCTGATCAGCTCCTTTCCGTCTCAAATAAAAATTCCTTCTCAAGTCCTCTTCTCATTTCCCACTTTAGCAACTACCTGAGAGGAGGGACCTGCAGAGTGCTCTACGGACCGGTACCCCGGGAGAGCCAAAGCTAAGACGGGATCTCCTGAGCATCACAAAAACGTTGCTCATCCCATCGTACCACTCGAAGCTACTGCCTTCCACTGAAAAACACCTGAATTTCTTCCACACATACTTACTATATGCACTCAATAAACATTAACTATAAATATTTACTTGTAAAATAGCAGTAAAGATACACTATACATTCAATAATCTTCTCACAATGCCTTTGTCAGTGCCTTTCTTGACTCTAACAAAACGTGAAGTAGCAACTTGTTGAGGATCTGATCCCTTTTACTCTACTTGAGCTTCAGCGTCTGAGTACAGTATAATAACGTTCCAAAGCTTGCCGAGGAAGAAAGTTCCCATCTTTTGCGCTTTTTTCCCCCATAACTAAGCTGTTTTTAACCACGGGCTACAGGAGTCTACCCTTGGGATGGCAGAGCCAGTAGTAAGGTATCCATCATGAGGAGCCATGGCCTCCCGGTAGACAAGGTGGAAAACAAAGACATCTTGTCAAACAAGACGGGGTTTGACAACATCCTGCAGTAAAAGGAACAGGTGGAAGTTGTAGTAAGAGAAATTCCTATTAGCTATTTGGAAAAAAAGAAATACGAGGGTTGCCAAGCGCTGAGGCGGGAGCCCAGAGAGGCTGTGGAACACCCATCCCTGGAGGCCCTCAGAAGTCAGCTGCTGATGACGCTGGTGTGACCCGGAGCCATCTTCAAAGCTGGCCTTGCTTGAACAAAGACTCGGACCCCGTGACTTGAGAGATCCCTTCCAACCTAAGTCATTCTGTGATAATTAACACGTGCTCACACAAATGTGATGAGAGCAGGAACCTGGCTTTGATGCCGAGCCGCGGAGGCAGTTCCAAGGCAGCTGCTGACACAGCACACTTCTGTCCTCTCCCTTGCTCTCACTCTTTGCCGCACCAAAAACATACCGACTCCTCTTTATTAGCAACAAAAAGAGCGGAAACACAAATCCCATATTTTGTTCTAAGTGGAGTAACTCCTGCAGGAAAAGCCCTTTTAAAAGAGAAAAGGTCTTCAAGAGAATTATGTCTCTGCCCCACGCGTCCTTCCAGTGCCACCGATGCCGAACGACCCTCTAAAG
Organism: Rissa tridactyla; assembly: GCF_028500815.1. Lineage (NCBI taxonomy): Eukaryota > Metazoa > Chordata > Aves > Charadriiformes > Laridae > Rissa > Rissa tridactyla. Next base: position 86,045,558 of record NC_071497.1, on the reverse strand, counting down.
GGCAGAAAAGCCGTCAGTCACCATTATCTCCAAAAGCAAGCAGAGAAAGGCCTCCTTTGCTCCTGCCTGGCGTTGTGAAAACATTACACCCAGCAATCAATAGCACCAGTGCCCATTCCTAGACCTAGTAACAGTAGTTTATTGCCAGGAAAAGGTAATCTATCAATAGGACAAATGTCAAATTGCAGTACAAAGTCTGCAGACAAGGGTTATTGAATTCAGAAATCAGGGGAGAAAAGTACTTCCATCCCCATCGGATGTAGCTTACAGGGCCACAACGAACGAGCCCAAAGCAGGTGGAGTTCCCGCTGGAGATCCTGCTGCGTGAGACAGCTCCGAGGGAATCGGATGATTTTACAAATAGCCACTGGGCACCTAACAGCCAGCAGATTCAACTCCGTCAAAAGAAACAATAATCGATGTGTTCCACCTCTTGGACAACATACGCCTGCCCTGGAGAGCAAAGCTTAGACGCAGGTTTTACCAGAATCTAGGGAAATGTTATCCACATTTTAAAAAAACTAAATATCTTTAAATCGTATTAGCAAATTTAATGGTGGTTCACCATGGTGAACTTCTCCAAGTGAGTTTCTCCCGTGTCGCCAGCCGGAGAAAAACAATTTTATTTTATTCCTTCCAGGCACTTGGTACATCAGCAATAGCTGCCTTTCAGGAGTGGATGAGGACAGCATTTCTGTGATATTATTTCATAAAATGTATCAGGCAATTTGGAAAGAGTCACTACCAGAAAGGCTAAAATGGGTAATAAAGGGCTCACGTATCGCTTTCAATAAAATAAGAGACCTACCAGCGAATCATCCTTTCTCTAACGCAACAGAATTAGCATGTATTTACATTTTCTGGTAAACTGAACAATCTGTAGGAACAGAGAAGAACTTTGTCCAATTAAGTTCAACCTACCAAAAGCTGTAAAATTCAAGAATGCATTTTCCATCATTATAGAGGACGGGCGTAGTAGCTTCTTTGTGAATGGAAAGCACAAAAGGTCCGTTTTGGCACATTTTTTCCATGCCCCAAAGGTTTCATCCACTGTTTAAATGAAGTCAACTAGATACATTTTTTAAGCATCGGGAGTACTAGGATCTCCTGAAAATCAATTCCTTGTGTTTAGGATCCGGAAGAGTAAGGTAGATTGCTGACTGGGGCATCAAAATCTGAAACTTTTGGCCTGGAAAAATTCCCACCTGAGCGTTGAAGCCCTCTTTAGACAAAAAACATTCGTTTTGTGAGGGAGTATAGAGAACAGTGGGAACTTGGCTTCACATCTGCAGTATGTCACAAACTTCTCACAAAATGATGGACAAATCACCATTTTTTGTGTGTCTTCAGCCCCTACAGTATTAACTTCTTTTTTTCCCCCCTATTTTCTGTATTTTCCTATGAGCTCTTTGAAGTAGAGTCTTGCTGTATGTTTCTACGTTAACTAGACAACGAAACCCCGATCTCGTCTCGACCCTCTGGGCACTACCGTAGCACAAATAATGAAGATATGTTCATACGTAGACCTGCTTAAATTATTTCCTATATTTGATTGAAAATTGTCCCCGAGGAGCACAGTTCCGCCCACCTGCTTCACAGAGATGTGAGGGAGGAGGGACAGAGGGGGGTCCTACACATCTACATTTCAAACCAATACAACCTGACCTGTGATTTTTAATCCACTCTCACCGTTGAATCTCTTACGACCGTTGAGGGCATGTTCTAGCTCTTTGGATGACAAACCAGGGCTCCAGTCATCTTCCAAACGTTCGGTTAGGTGGCCATACCTGGACCTTTGCCTTTGCTGTGGTGTGGGCTCCAGCAGCGTCCTTCAGCAACTGGACCTCCTCGTCTTCTCACAGGCTGTGTCCTTGGCAAATCATCCTGAGAAGTCAACACAGACCTACCCTGGAGTCCTCTTTGGGTGGGCTCATCATGTGACACAGGGAGAACATGACCCTCCTGTGAACCAGCGAAGGTCATGGCATCAAAACAGGTTGCTGCAGCTGGATGACGATGATGCCTCTCACTATTCTGGTGGTGTCTATTTATTTATAGGTACTCAGGCTGATTCCGGACACATTTAACTTCTAAAGCACTAGGGAAAGTGCTTAACGGAGCAAAGAGAATTTATAATGAGAACCTGTTAAGTGCTTTCATTTTAATGTAGTTCAGGAGCCGAACAGCAAATCCATATTTACAGTTGTTTTTAAGATGTCATCTCATCATCTATTATGCCTGCTGGCTGATTTCTCCCGTGAGCTATGTCCTGCGTGCATTATAACGACGTGCGCAGGGCTTTTTTTTAAGCCAAGACCGTCATTTGAGCATGCTTTGAAATAGGTCTTGCCTCCTGCGGAGATGTGAACCTTTACAAGTCCCGTGGTGCATTGCAAGCTCGGTGCACGCCGTGTCGGTAGGGATGCGGAACAACAACAAAAATCCCTATGCGTATCACATACATTTGTTATGGATGTTACAAATGCAGCCAAACTCAGGAAAAGTAAAGTAGTGTAGCAGAAAATTAAGTGTAAGACATATGGACAAATGAATAAAAAATGAACAGCCGTGACTCGAGATGCTTTCTGACATCCGAGAAAATGCCATTAATGTACCAAGAGGGTTAACTCGTGTGGGGGCAAGGTTTCTTCGGGCACTTGTACATGAAAAATAACAACAACAGTTGCACCATGAGGAGGGGTTGTGTTTTCCTTCGCAAAAAATAAGTCTTTCATCCAAAGAATCCCGCGTCTGTAAGCCTGGGTCTCTTAGCTGGTTTGATTTCCTTGGTATCCGCGACTGAGATACCAGTAAGATTCAAGAAGGCAAAGCACGGTGTCGTATCCATCCTTTTCCCTGAAAACTAAGCCTTGCAACAAACCTTCTTTTTTTGGTGTTGATGAATGAACTCAAAAAAATATTCTGGGCTATCAGCATGATCTGTATTATGATTTGGGATTAAGAGCTATTCTTAGGCATTCTGTTCTTCACCAACGAAGAAGAGCGACACTCAGCTCTTCTGTTCCATCTGTTGACAGTAGATCCTAAACATTTAGGCAGGTTTTAGCTATTTTTTTTACGAGGAGAACTGAGGTGTAAACAAACTAAAATGCCTTACAGGAAGTCAGCCAGTGAAGCGCACGAGAGGATTCCTACACGTAGGAATACGGGCAGGCGAAAACGCACTTTTAACACAAGGGACACTCTTAAAATCCACACAATATCTGGTTTGGGGGAGTTCGGCGAGATCGGTTTGCGACGTAAATAGCGCGTGGATCTCAAACTGGCCCTTTGCTTGGGAGCAATTTCTCCGTACTCTGTAAGCAAAGCGAAGCCAGGGAGAAATGAAAGAAAATTGTTGCATGAGGTATTTGCAGAAACGGCAGCACTCTTTAAATGACAGTCACTTTTCGAAGGCGAGAAAGAAAATGAACAGTCCCTGGAGTCTCAAAGTGCCTTTACTTGCTAGTGTTGTGCTTTAATGTGATCTACGAGGGCATCGGTGAGATGCATAAAATTTAACATATTTTTGTTTGATTTTCGCTGCTCCATTTTGTATTAAAAATGCAAAGGGAAGAAAACAACCCGAAACTACATTAAAAAGCTTTTTTGTTCCCTTTCATGTCTTTGTTATAATCCACAACTGTCATGGGCAAAGATTAAAGAAAATGAAGAACCTTCTTTCTCTCCCTTCGCAATAAAACAAAATGCCTTTTTTTTTGCCTTGTCGACACATAAGGGTCAAATTTAATCTGATCCGCAGTTAAGATGAAGGTGAATTTGCTGGAACCCTTTGCATTCCTGCCGGTATGTTTGTTAAAATATAAATTCACAGGTAAAAGCTCTATCTTCATGTCTTGTCACTTGTAATTGCTGGTTGGTTTTTTGGTTGTTTTTTTTTGAATAATGCAGGAATCTGTAAAGTTTAACATTTGTGCCGGTCAAAACTCTAGCGCATCACCTGAACAGTAACACTCCCATCACGGTGCGCCAAGATAAACACCACCGATGTGCCACAACGAGCCCCTTACGCTGGTCCATACAGACCAGAAGAGATCGTGCAGCCCCCTCCAGCATTACCAAACAACTTAACCGGTGTGAGTTTTTAACACCTTCTTATTATTTATACGGTACCTCTAATCCTCCAAACTACTAATTAAGCAGAAATTGTTCACATCCATTACGTTTTCCTCTTCCGAGCTTAACATTTTCAGCTGTGCGCAGCTTCAGGCTCCACGGGAGGAGAAAGGGTAACTTTGAAAAGTCTTTGCTAGATTTTGCGGCGTATCACGCACTTTGCTTTCAATGCTGGGGCCAGGAGGATCAATGGTTCGAGTCAAAAAAGAGACATGGAAATAGTATTTCAAGATGCGCACTCCAGCTTCCCAATCAAACTCTTTCAAGAGGGTGCGCACGAATTCCTACACGCTCTTGGAGATGAATGTAGCTTTTTCTTAGGTCACGTAAAGGCAACTGTACTTAAAAATTCTTTCTAAAATTATGCCTTGTTCTTCTGTTCTCACACACGTAAAGGGGGAGGAAGGGATGCGCTCTGAAGAGGAAAGTCCACATTCCTCTAAGACTGTGGAATTTGGTGCAGCTTTCCCACCGTATATAGCTCTTAAAAGGTTTGAATATCTGAAAATAGTCACTTTTACACACATTTTCTCATGGAAAGAAGACTTTTAGAGATGGAAGCATCATTACGGCCGCCAGAGGAATTACCTTTTCTGCTCAGCTTCAAACCCGAGTCTCAGGTTTTCAGATCTGCATCTCTCTGCTTTCTCCCACGTGGCGCAAACACCCCGCCAGCAGCTGCAGAATTATTCTATTGTTCCTATTCCAATGCTTTTTTTTTTTTTTCTTTTTTTAAAACATTTTTGCTGTTGGGATGTCGCCAACATAAAGCAAAAGCAGAGGCCACAGCGTGCAGCGAACGGTCATCCTCTGGGTCTCCTACCAGCCTTCTCCTTTCAGCCTCCTCCCTTTTCCCATTATTCCAGTAAGTTATTAAAGTATCCCAGAATGAGTTATCACCGTATCCCAGCATGACATAACGATGTTTTTGACATATTGGAACACGCTATACTAACGTTACCACGTTTCATTTTTCCAGGGTATTAATCAAAAATTACAGCCTTATTAGCTACCAGAAGTTTTTAGGCAAATTATTACAGCTAGTGTGGTGCTTCAGCTATTTTGGGGTAAATGGAAATCCTCCTTGGCACCCTTCCTTTTCTCAACTTTTATTTCGTGAGTAAGCGTTAACACAAAGCCCCATGGAGATGAGCCCCGCCAGTTCATCACTACGCCTTCCAAGTTGGATCGCTGCAGAAATCGTTACTTCTTCCGTCTAAAAGATCAGAATTGGCATCCGTGAATTTCCCGATATTGCTACCCCCACCGTTAATCAGCCAACAGCCTTGCCGTTTATAATCCCAAGCAAAGAATTTAAAAATATTTTAAAACAACCCCAAACAACAAACCAAAAACAACAAAGGAAGACGAAGTGGCTCACAGGTCTCCCCGTTGGAATTATTCATTGGAGACTCAGTCAAGCGCTGATTTCTCTGTCAAAGAAAAGGCTGAATGAGAGCAGGGGATGCTTGCTCCTGGAATTTATGAGACTGGTATCAAACACCTTTCATACACCGCAGAAAGAAAATACAACAAATTCTTCACTGACAAAGCTGAAGTCTCTGGATATTCTTATATTCTCCTGCACCTGTGGAGAGTGTCTCCAAGGCAATATGACCACTCAGTCGGGAGAAAATCACTTTAATTCATTCTAGAGTACAAGTGTTACCTCTATACAGTTGTAGTCAAGATGATCATCACACAGAATAAAGTTCTCCATCACCATTATGAAAGACTGAGTAGTTTTCTTCATGTTTTGAAGTGATTTATTCGGTCGCTGAAGCGCACTACTCAGACAAGGGCTGGAAAAGCTCGGGTACGGGCTGATTCACTCATTAAAAAAGTTTTGCTTGAAGGAAGGAATCAATTAAGTACCTCAAGTGGGATGCAAAGCTGCCATACGACTTGTGCATAGTGGTGTTACACTTGCATTATCAAGAGGAACGGAATTAAAAAGCAGGCCACCCCGTGAGTGTGTAGGTCTCCACCCTTCCCCTACGGGTGATCTACTCAAGGAGATTGTCCATCGCGTCCAAGCCTTGTGCTTTTAACCAGAGCTTAAAAAGTATTTAGGATTACGAAGGGGCAGTGAAGTGGCTAATAGGATTTCTAAAGAGACGTTGCTATCTGACTTCCATCCAAAACCAGTTAAGTGCTACACAGAAAGGATTTTTGGTCGATCATTAGCAGCACACTAAAGGTGCAAAGACGTTTGGAACTTCGTAATCACCTCTGGAATGGTGAATCCTGATGCGTACCAATGCACACCACGGCTAAGTTACAACTACAGACATCCACCGGGGTCAACAGGGAGAAAAAAAAAAAAATCAGACAACGGAGCTCCTGAATGGGCTGAAGTATCCTGGCTGTTGTCTTTTCCTGCTTGATGGACTAGAAGGAGGAACACGGGCTGATACAGCTCAAACTCGGGTGAGTCAAGTAAACCTCTGAAGCTGCGTAAAATAAATAAGCAGTTAGGAGTGTAGGTCAGAGATTTTATCTGTCCTATCACAAAGGTTTCACCACCAAACGCTGACGTACCACCATCACAAGTAAAGCTACCATCTTCTCTACAGCCTGGCTGCAGAAAAGGTGAACAATCCTGAGGGCTACGGTTTGTTTCTGACTCTGCCTCAACTTTGTTTTCCGACACCAGGGAGTCAGTTAGGCTTAGATTTTAGAATTAAAAAATTCAGCACAAGACCAGAAAATTACAACAAACTACGGTATTCTAGACACCGTACCCAACCATCCATATTCATCGGATGCAAAAATTTAGGGAAGGAGGAACAAAACCCGCACAAATAGGGTGAGGAACTGCAGCCTTACGTACCCAACAAGCAGGAACGGCTACAGCAACTCTATCGCACACCTACGGCAGGAACCGCCAGACAAAGCGGGATCACTGAAAGAGGGGGGGGATTAGATGAGATCTGAGGAAGAAATTCTTTGCTGTGAGGGTGGTGAGCCGCTGGCCCAGGTTGCCCAGAGAAGCTGTGGCTGCCCCATCCCTGGAGGGGTTCAAGGCCAGGTTGGCCGGGGCTTGGAGCAACCTGGGCTGGTGGGAGGTGTCCCTGCCCAGGGCAGGGGGTGGCACTGGCTGGGCCTGAAGGTCCCTTCCAACACAAACCATTCCGTGATTCTGTCACAAAGGCAGGAATTTCCAGGGCAACCGCATCGCAGACGCTGGGAAGGGAATAAAGCCAGTGGGCCAGGCTGGGGGCTGTTAGCTTCGGCTTTAAATACCCACGTGCATCTCTCTTCTCAGTCTCTCAACTGCAAGGTCTCTGTGAAAGACGTCCAGGAGGTGCTTTTGTGCAGATCTGAACAAAGAGAGGAGAAAACTGTCCCCAGAAGAAGATCATGGCATGCGTGGATGCGCACGCGTATGGCCTCAGGGTGTTTCGCATCCCTGTTCAACCCGCCAGGGCACTAGTTTTAGTAGAGAGAAATGACAGTAAAGAACTCAAGGACTACAGCACGAGCCTATAGAAGTAACATAACGCCTGACATGGAGCCGGATTATTGGGTTTGGGGCGTCTCTGTGCGAAAACGGTGACTGTAAGTGAGAGTCAGGCCGGATTTCTGAAAAGCAGCTGATGTCAAACAAACGCCATTGCTCTTTAACGAAAGCACCTACCGCTCCGGAATCTAAATGATACATAGGTTTGCAGCGTGCTTCAAAATGGCATACAAAGGGAACCATAAAAAGAAGCACCGCGGTGAACCTCAGGAAGCTGCAAAAACCCGTTTTTTCAGCTAAATACATCAGAGGCTGGATCGAGGGGAAGCGGGGCGACCTCTCCGCAGGCGCTGGCTAACGAGACAAAGGAGAGCCGGGGAGCCAAGAGGAAGCGAGCGCTGAAAGCCAGGAGGATCAAAAGGGATGAGGTCTTTGGAGGGGAGAGGGAAAACTCACTGAAGTTCATCATTTATTTAGGCCTCAGACTTCGTTGTCGCTTTCCGCACGGTACATTTAAGGTAGCGTCTACCCCTCACGCACAGGTTTCGTAGGAAATTCTACGACAGGTGGGATGAATCCAACATCTAGGAAATATTCCCCCCCGCCTCGTTCCTGCCAGCAGCACGTTTTCATTCATAACCTTACTGAAACCAGTATTTTTATTAGGAAAAGAAGTCTGTCTCCTCATTTTGCGTAATTTTCTTGTAATGCTTTCTAATAAAGTGGGTGAATAATGTAGGAAGTGTTGGCAACTGTTCTAATTTTTTAAAAGCTTTCTCCGGGCCCTTGGTCACATCCCTCTGGGGTTCATTTTCTGTGGATATTTAAATGGTGGAATTTAATTAGCGCAATTATTCATGGAAATTGATTTTCAAAGTTGTACACGTGAACGTTCACAGAAGTTGAATTTAAAACGTGCACGTGTCAGAATCTGTGACCAAAGTGCTTCTATCCTTACCCAGTCAAAGACCAGACACAGGTGGCTTATCCGGACACTGCCGATTAAATCGCGCTGCTCACATTTTGAATATTTGCAATCAGACCAAAAAAAAAAAAAAAACGTACAACGAAGAGATACTTTCCAGTCGAATACTTAATGACTTTCATGAAACCTCAGTCTAATAGAGAATGTTCAGCAAAAAAAAAAAAAAAAAAAAAACCAAAAAAAAATCCAACCCTGATTTCAGTGATCAAATTATTTGCAACTAAATATTTGATACGATCGAAACAGTGGTAGCGGCTCCTGGAGGTCCTATGAGCAAGTGTATTCACTGGTCATTTAATACACGAAGGAAAACAAACACTAAAGCTTCACAAAACCCAAGACACTTCTCCAGTTGTTAATCCGGACACTTTTAGTGCGAGCTGACCGTTCGGAACTCTATCAAATGGAGCTGTGCAGGCGTCTCCTTACCTTTCGCCAGAGCACATTGGCCCTGATAGCTCTGTCCATACAATCTTCTTCTCTAGTACTTGGGGCTCAACAGAAAGACAACTGAAAACTCATTAAAGATAGGAAACGAAATAATCTTGGGAGAATTTAAATCCCTTTTGGAATTAACAAAAATACTTCGCATTTAATCCTGACCGTTAGTTATTAGGCACACACATTTCATTAGTAACAGCTTTTATCTTTGTATTCCACAAAATTTCTTCCATAGGCCCGTCAGACATCTTTCCATTTTGCGTAATAGCTTCACACTTGCGCGAAACGTTATCAAATCAGCCTTTTTCTGTAGAACCCACAAAATATTTGGGAGTGTTTGCGCACGGCTCTTTGCAAATACCTCCACGGCGAAATACGCATCTGGCCGCAGAGAAGCTGTTTGATGAAGGAACAGTAAAATGAGTTTATTCTGCTCTCCAGCTTTCCCCGAGGAAAGAGCAAAAAGGTTGGAGGATGCAGTGTCGTGGTGCTGTAAAATCCAAAGGAAAGTATCCGCAGATATCAGAGAGTTTTGGTCCTACAGAGTTGAGATAATTAATCTGGCTGCGCACCCCTAATGCACCCGGTTATCGGATCTCCCTGCAACATCTGATCGTTCCCAAATTACTAAGCAGAAAAGCTTACCGTTTTTACCCGGCATAAAAACGCTAAAGAAGAAATAAGAAGGAAACCATTAAACTTTTTGACTTCCTTTCAACTTTGAACCGTTTTCCCAGTGCTAGGAGAACGCTCCATCGCCACGGGAAGGATCCAGGCCCCTGCGGTACCACGCTGCGAATTTAGATGAGCTGTCATCGAGGCTGTGCCATGAATAATGAATAGCCACCTCTCTCTCGGCACCATTTTGACAGACATAAACCAGCAGGTTTGCGACTGCCATTAAATTCAAACGTGGGGGGGCCAGCCCGGGGAAAACCATCTTTAAGTCCAGCTCTCTCACAAGCGGGAGTCAGCATTAGAAGCACACGACTTAATAAGACCTACTGAAGAAAATGAGCATCGGATCAAAAGGATTTGATGTATTTGAGAGCGTCCAGAGTTCAGATGGTAAGACCAAACGTGAAGCGGAAGGCAGGAGCAGCCTAAGCCAGCAACACGTAAAGGAAGCACCAGTGACAGCCTGCAAAATAACCCGCAAAAATAGCGTAATGAAATGAATGAAATGAATGAGAACAGCCACTCACCCAAATTTTCAATGGAATAATAGCGCTGTTTACTGTCCACCCGCACAGTCTCAGCATAGGGACTGCCGACGCCGTAGCCGATGATGTACCCGCGGACGACGATGTTCGGGTTGAGCGGCGGAGTCCAACTCATGACAATACTTGTCGTCAAGGGCCTGACGTGAAGAGAGCTTGGCTGGTCAGGAACCTGAGATTCTGGGATTCAAAAGCAGAAAAAAAAAAAAAGAAAGAAAGAAAAAGAAGTATAAATTAATATGCTACTCGTTCAGTCTTACTCTTCCTAAGGTTGGGGCTTAGACTAAAATATTTGCACGAAAAACCCAACCAGGTTACATGCAGAGCTCACATGCAGTTTCATTTCTGAGCTACGTCCTTCCCTTCCAAGAGCATCAATATGCCTCATCCCGTTTTGAATGGAATATCTCCTAGCGCTCTCCACCTTTAGCATAAGGCTGCAACAGAGATTTAAAATGACGCAGGAAAATGGAAGATGACCTGTAAAGGAATTTCCAGTAGGACAACTCTTCTCTTCCCTGGCCTACTTACAAGCGCAGCAGGATCCTGGCAGCTGATCCTGTGAGTTATCTTTCCGCTCACAGATTATTTAAGAAAAAGGTTTTTTACTTTGTTAGTGATATACTAGTATATTCTAGCGATAACCTGTCTCTTTCCCGCGAAAACAAGGAGTGAATTTTAACTCTCGGACACGCGCCTCTTGCTTTGAAGCTGCTTTAAAAATTTAAACACACCAGCTTTAAAAAAAACCTGAAATAACAGAATGAGGTATTTTATTTACAGGTATTCCCCAGGTAAAGTTCATTACTTCAGGGAGTAATTAATCACCCTGAGTCTATTTGCCTCCTACAAGCCTAATTTTACTGTAAAGGTGAGATGAGTAAATGCCTTTTGTTTGAGTTTACGCGGTAACTACCATATCACAAGTCTCTTCAGAGGAGCCGCACAGTAGCTTGTCTTTTTGAGAGCAGAAAGAGACAAGTTACTATTTTTCCCCAATAAAAAGGCTTGCAATATAATAGACGAAAGCTTATACGGAAGGCAACAAGGATGGGGTAGGAAAAAACCACCGCAGTAACAATATAAAATGATGTAAACTCCAACAAAAGACACTTGGCAGTTGTGAAGCATTCCCACTGTAAACCTTGGAAAAGACAATGAAAAGAAGAATTAACACTTTTCAATACCCAGTGCCATATGTACGTCCTTGGCGTTTTACGTGCTTTCAGATGAATTCTTCCGAACACATGAGAGCGCCCTGAAAAACCTGTCGGTGAGCACATATTACCAGGCTGAAACACCCGGCCACTTTAGAAGTCCTTTGCGTTCTGCTCCTTAAAATTTGCAAAGCAGGCGGCTTGGAGAAAGCTTGAAGAAAATTCACTGAAAAAAATCGCTACTCACAACACGAAGAAACCGACTGCACCAGCAGTGCCGCTGTAAGTCAGGTTAAGTTGCCATTTACCCCCGCTGCGCTCCCAAACTTTAACGCAGAAGCAAAAGTTACTCCAGCCGCTATTCCTCAACAGCGCTGTTTGAAAAACAAACGACAGAAGCGTTTCTTACAAGCCCCAAAGATAAAATAACCATTTAATGCCTTGAAACGAGGAGCTGGATAACATTGCGACACTGCGATTCCTCCAACTTCCTAAAAGCAGCAATTCTCGGGCAGCAAAGGAGATCAGAGCATCATCCGATTGCCTTCAAACGCTCATTTTTACATCCGACGCGACACGGGGATTTCAGCTGCAGCACAGATACCTCTAGGCAGCCGTTTAGGTTAAAACTGCTTTATTCAAACGTTTTATATTCTACATCTCAAACAATTCAAATACGTGACTCGTGCATTTCCGAGCTAAATCACCCCTTCTCGTTTCAAAAAGCAAAAAGCGGTTCAACTTCTTGTAGCCTTCTTGTGAACTAAGTGAATTGCGAACGAAGCTGGGGTGAACGCCATTTTGGAACTATTCTTTCAATACTGACGTTTCATAAACACAGGTATTTTTTGAAGACGCAGTTTTTTTGCTTCAGCTTTCTGCCCAAAGCAATTTTAATTATTTTCATTAGCTTTACTTGCAACCGTTTGCTGGGAAACCCCCCATTTCTCTTCTTCTGAAACAGCCGTGAAGTCGAGAATTTGCGTCGCGTAGTTCACATCCTAAAGGACCAAGTTAAGTGTTAGAATCAACTACTTTTTCCCCCCTCAAACAAAGTATTTTTTGGTTGTCTTCACAAGAAAGCACGTTTTCCCAAGTAAGGACTTCTGCCAAATATCAAGATACAGCCAAGTATCTAAATCCATCAGTTCTTCAGGAAACTGGACCATCCAACCTTTGCATGGCCCCGCTGATGTTCAGTCTCCCAGCGCTCAGATATCCAGGAGAAAAACTCGTATTGAAACACGTTATCTCATATTTCTGCTGTCTTTATCAGGCCATTTCCTTGCAGCTTCAGACGAATATGTTTATGTTTGTTTCTCCTGGGTTTGAACATGATGCCAGAATGACTTGCGAGGAGCAACCTTGAGATCCCGCTCTCCTGCCTGAAGTAACAAATGAGTTCTTCATCCTAAGTCCCAAATTGGCCAAAATTTATGGTTTTTCTTCTTAACTGCACCAAGAGTTTATCGCTTGCTCTCATGTAGCGACATCTTTGGGTACTTGCAAGCAAATGCCATGCTCAGACACACGAGCTGTGGATGGCAGCCAGCCCCACAGACCAGCATCTGGCACGCAGGAGGAGAATTCCTGGTGAGACCTCCCCACGAAACCAGATTTCTTGGAACAACATTCCTTAGTCTCCTTCCCTTACGGGCCATTAGGTTCCCAGGAAATGGAAGCTGAAGCTCCGTGTCGCTGCCTGGTGTCACATCTCCTCCCGGGATGCCACATCTGCTCACACGCGCCTCCGAGGCCTGCGCTGTGTTTCTACGTGATGGTCTGAGCGCCCACGTCTTCCATCCAGGGAATCCAGCACTTGGTGCTACTTAAAAGTTCCCTAATTCCACTGTCACGCTTGAAAAACGCTTTACCTTTGGGTCACTTCGGCAATTTTCTTCGACATTCAAAGACGTATATTTAACACAGTCAGGGTAATTTTTACTCATCCCATTTTGTTCCCCTCTTTCCCCCATCACTTTTCGGTAGGAATTACAGTATGATAGCGGTCTAGCTTGTCATGCTCTTAGAGCACTAATTGAGAGCTGAAGCTAAACTCTATCACTACCTAATATGTCTAACAGCTTCCATCTGTTCCACGCGGTAATCAGGAACCAAGCATCCTAAACCCATTTTCCTGGAGGATACCTTTGCAAAGTTGATCAGCCATTGTCTTGCATCCGTGCTCAAGCTGTTTAAAGCACACCCTTTGGGGAAAGCGCGGCTTTCGATTTCTTTTTTTTTTTTTTCTTTTTTCTTTCTTCCTTTTTCTTTTTTAAAGCGCAAAATTTCAGGCTTAAAATAAATATTTAAAACCTTCCCAGCTGTTAGCAAAGGCGCGCGAGCTTTCTAGGGAACCCTGAAGAAGCAGCTATGTTTGGATTTCTAATCACTTCAACAAAACACACTAATTAAAATGAATATCCGTCGGGAGTCTGACACCGTTCTCCGGGATACTGTTTGTCTTCGTGTTGCTGGTGCCAACCAGGCTTCCAGTGAAAGCAGGAGAAAGGGCATTAGCCGTAGCAGCAGGGAGGGACCGGGGTCACCAGCCTGAGCTCCAGCCCTCCCCAGATGAGCCGACACTTGCAGGACCACAGTAATAAGCAGATAATTTTTTTTTTCCCCGGGGTTTATCGGAGCATTAGTATCTAGTACGCGCCACGCTGCATTCCCAGCATCAGTGTCCTATTCACGAGGATATTTCATCACCGCCGCAAACGCATGTAAATACGATGCACGGACAAAACGGCTTTGCTGGAACTTACTCCCATGGACCCACTTCCACGGCGTGTCTCCTGCGACGACGACGCGATTAACATGGAATCGTAGAATGGTTCGGGTTGGAAGGGACCTTAAAGATCATCTAGTTCCAACATCTTCGCATGCACGCGCGGATTTGGGCAGGAAAAACTTCAAAGGAATGCCACGTGTACTAAATGCCAATCAAAACAAACGTGCTCAGTTGCGTTACTTACTACTTTTTTTTTTTTTTTTTCTGGTACTGCGGTGTGTTCAGAATTTCTCTGTTCCTCTCGCGAGCGAAAAGTCGGCTTTCACACCTTAACAGCATCACTGCTCAAACCGCTGTCTAGCCAAAGCGTAATTAGCAAGACACCATGGTGCACCGCGGCGTGCTGCGATCCGTTGGCAGAGTTACACCGCGGCTAGAAGCATCATCTCTTCTTTAAAAGCTTGACGAGAAACCACAGGTGCTGGTTGCTCTGGTTCCTCCCATCGCGCCTGCCGGGCACTGCGGGCGCTCCCCCCGCCTGCTGGATAATCGCATTTGGACATAGGGAAAGGCAGAGATTCTTCAATTTGCAAGGGTTGATTTTGCGATCGTAAGGAAATCCGGCCAGTCAAAAGAAAGGCAACATCAAGTACTATGGTGCATTTAAACGGATTATTTGTTTATTCTTTCATGCAGTTTGCCTTTGATCCTTTTCAGGTGATTATTTTGTTTTAAGAATCATAGCAATTTTCATCAGTTTCCTTTTATTTTTCTGTTCCTCTCCTTTCTACTACATATTTGCTTCTTACGGTTTGTCTGTAGTTTTGCCGCGACTTCCATCTGTCAGGTTCTTTGTTCCATTTGATTTGCACTCCATTTAATTTTTGTAGGTAGATTTTTCCATCGCTGTCCTTTTTTTCCCTTTACAACTTCCAATATTCCAGGCATTTTCTCTAACCCTTTCATTTCAGTCTTTTCCTTCCCTTTTGTGTCAGCATCTGCGCTGATGTATACAGCCCACGGTTTTCAGGTATCTGCATCCCATCATCTTCCACTAATTAACTCAGCTTCGTTGCCAACCTGCATTTCTGACATCTGCAAATAAAGGCTGGGAAACGGGATTTGACCTCTGCGAATATTTGCTTAGTGAATTGTTAGGATTGTCGGCGTCGTTTTCACCGTTTCTTTGATTGATGACGTGTATCATTGATGAAGTTAAGAGATTCGCTTCGGCGTATTATCGCAAATGGCCACGATGCTGAGGAGCTAAATTCTGGCAGGGAATTATTTTGACAAATAAAATAATTTTGGGCTCCTTGGTCCTGGTGATGACAGAGGAACACAACCCAAGGCACGTGGGATCCAGGAGGATAAGAAAACACCTGTCGGTGGGTGTCTGGACCCCAGGCATCTCACCCTAACCTCGGCCTGGGTGACAACTGCGGTGACACCCCTCAGCTAAAAGGCTTTTGGAAATAACAGCTTTTAAAAGAGATTAATTTACCGTCCAGATCGTTCTCGGGTGTTTCCGCCGTGTACCAGTCCGAGGGGGGCCCTGTCCCATTCACTGTCATGGCAGCCACCTGGAAACTGTACTGGCTTCCTTTCTCGAGTCCTGTCGGAAAATAAAAATAAGCCAATCAAAATCACACAGCAAGAAGACGTAAAGAAAAAAATAAAAAAATTAATGACGTTACCACAGTTTGCAACAGACCTTGAGTAAAATGGAAGCTCTAGGAATAGTCCATCGGACTTGCCGTATGTAAGGAAATAGATAGAAATGCGTATATGGAATCACTGAGGTTGGAAGGGGCTTTTAAGAGCATCGAGTCCAACCATCAACCCAACACTGCCCAAACCACCACTAACCCACGTCCCTCAGCACCTCGTCTGCCCAGCTTTGAGATACCTCCAGGGATGGCGACTCCACCACTGCCCTGGGCAGCCTCTTCCAATGCTTGATAAAAAAAGCAATGGAAGTCCAAATAGAAGAAAACGGAAGAACGGTTGGACGCAACTGAGCCATTAATTACACAGGTAACAAACGCAGCCCACTGCTGCCCAACACGCAGGGAACCGCGGGTACGCGCCCCGTACGCAGGGGGTTTGCAGGCAGGGACGAGGTTAGCGACTGAAGAGTACTTTGCTTTGCGGCGCTCCTGATTAACTTCAGAGCACACGCTTGCAGGAAAAAAAAAATAATAAAAAAATAAAGACTTGCCAATATTACGAAATAAGCACGAATTCCGAAACAGACATTCTCCTCTGTGGCTAAAACCATCAGCAAACAATTACTGCAGCGTTCCTGCGTGTG
The DNA here is from genome assembly GCF_028500815.1 of Rissa tridactyla. Taxonomy (NCBI): domain Eukaryota; kingdom Metazoa; phylum Chordata; class Aves; order Charadriiformes; family Laridae; genus Rissa; species Rissa tridactyla. The sequence continues at coordinate 86,029,107 of NC_071497.1, read as the reverse complement.
CCACAAGGCTCCCGGGTCCCTGAGGTGGGGATGGAGGTTTATCTTTCTGCTCAGTCTACACTGACCACAAAGCAAAAAAACCCCACTCTTTTCATTTAATTGCAAACGTCCTCCAGAGAAGAACGCTCATAATTACAAAGAGCAGTTTAACATTTAGCTGACATGGAAGCCTACTCTCAAACTGACAGCGGCTATTTAGAAACCTGCACTGTAACTCTAAACTCCTCTGCCATTGCAGATGTTCTTATTGTCCCGTAAAGCACCTGCCCACCAAACAGGATGGCACCAAAGCCATGAAGTGCCTACGGGTTAATATTTAAAACGTCCACTTAGACGAGCCACATAGCTCCGTCTCCAGCAATCGCAATATATGAGTGCAGAAAGTAATAACGGGATCTGGATGTTTTTCTGAATTGCTTTCTAAACCACGTATTCCCAAGCTCCGTCAAACAAAGCCCTTCGCTTCGGGCTGCGGGGAGGTATCGGTAGCAGGAGGCTTGGGGCTGCCGGCAGCCCACAGTCCCACCAGGACTCCCGCAGCTCCCCAAGCCCGGAATAATTCCTGTGAAAGAAACCCAGGACGTGGGGATCTACTGCGATAGAGATTAATCTGCTCTGCCCTCCCAGGGATGGGACCCGCAGGGATGGAGCTACGTAGGTATGTGCCTTCTATGCTTTCTTCTCTAAGCCAGCAAAGCTGCAGCAACTCAAACATCGGAGCAGCTTCCATCGTTGTTTCTACGTTATCTGCCAGAAAATAAACACTTCCCTACTTGTCGGACACACTTAACACGCTATCTCCCGCCAGAAGGTACCACTTCGCAGCTCTTAGTTACGTAGCCCCCACAAGAGATCCCACGGGGGCTTTGGTCAAGAGCCCAGGTTAGATGCCCCCAAGTTGAGATTTCAATATTTAAGGTCTTCCTCATAAAAAACGTGCTGCTTATGCTTTTATTTAATTTTGCAATAACATGCTGCTTTTCCTTCCAAAACAGTCAACGATGTTGTTTATGCTGACATTTACAATTCGGAATTTCTTCCAGTTCTCACAGATTACACCTCACACGTGAAAGTAAGCATAACGCAGGTCATCTGAGGTGAAATCACGGTTATACCGAATTCAGAGGCAAAGTTGCCGTTGACTTTGATAAAGTTTAATTTCCTCCCTTGATGCTTTGCGGCTTTCTCAGTTATGTCTTGGGCATAATGCAAGAACCCAGCCGACATTCATTTTCACCTACCAGAAATCACTGTCACCCTTACGATACCCACCTGGCTACTTTCATTCATTGCAATTACAGTCCTGCTACAATCTAGTGTTGAAGCTCTTATTCTGGAAGGAGGTATTTTCCATGGAAAACCTCGGAAAAGAAACTAGGGAAATCGACCTTTTTGCACCCGTGCGAACACAGGAGAGGTTGGCCGAGCGCTCTACTAAACCACCTGAGACTTAAGAGATTGGACACGAGAAATTTGCGTTCAAATTCAGTAGGGATAAAATCCAGGAGACAAACATATGACAAAAGCATTAAGGAAAAAACTCGTTTAAAAATAGCCCCATAAAGACTGTCTTCGTACCACACAATAAATGCTACCTGCCAGCAAAGAAATCAATGTTCCCTTGAAGTGAAAGTATATTTTATTCCCAAAGCATTTAATTCATCAAAACCTTGCAAGGCTGTACCATGTGAACACTGACCTGTGAACAAGTACCAGAGGTTGTTTGGCTCCAGCGTTTCAATCTCACCCCTGCGGGTAGTCTTTCTATGTCGGATTTTATAGCCCGTAATAAATCCATTTTGAGTACCTGGTGGTGGAGGCAACCAGCTAACTTTGATGCTCTGTAAAAGAAGAGATATTATTATTGTTGATTGTTTTTTTTTTTTTTGGCAAAGAAATCACAGAAATAAAGCACATAAAATGAATGACACAGCAACAAGATGTAAAGAAAAAAATAAAAAATTAATGACGTTACCACAGTTTGCAACAGACCTTGAGTAAAATGGAAGCTCTAGGAATGGATTTGATCCATTGGATTTGCCGTACGTAAGGATATACATAGAAATGCGTATATGGAATCATCTAGGTTGGAAGGGGCTTTTAAGATCATTGAGTCCAACCATCAACCCAACACTGCCAAAACCACCGCTAACCCATGTCCCTCAGCACCACGTCTGCCCGGCTTTTAGATACCTCCAGGGATGGGGACTCCACCACAAAAAAAGGAAAACGAACAAGGCAAGATTTTTCTAACAACAAGGTGTATTCAACTAAGTTATTATTTTGAGGAGAAAACCAAATCAAATCTAAAAAGACTCAAACTGGCATAAAGAAAACTATACATTCCGTAGCAGTGGACGGCTATATAGACAATGGATTTATATCGTAAATTTTGGCCCTTTTCAGGAATTTTTCATTTCAACAGGCCACTAGAATACCCGGGGTACTATAAATGTCAGCTCTGGGGTTGACTCGACACTGCAACTCATTTCGCTTTTCAGCCCGAAGTGCCAAAGTTGCCTCTTTTTGACTGCAGGATACAAATATCAACCTGGGCAGCTCCAACCATTTGGTGCCATTTTAATTCCACAGATGTTCACGGAGACCTTACTGCACCCTCCTTACAGTAGCGTAAAGAAAGTCAAACCTCTTGGGAACAAACTTATTGCCGATCCCAACACGTAAGAGAGTTTTCGCTGAGCTGTTCGCCACAGTCAGCAGCAATGCAATTAACCATGGCCAATCACTTAATTTTTCCTATATGTTGCTTGTTAGATTGTGTGAGGGATCTTATCTCAGCCCCACAGCCCAAACTGAAACTGTCCCTTCCTGATGGCTCAAGAAAATGGTTTGGGTTGGAAGGGACCTTAAAGCCCACCCAGTGCCACCCCCTGCCCTGGGCAGGGACACCTCCCACCAGCCCAGGTTGCTCCAAGCCCCATCCAACCTGGCCTTGAACCCCTCCAGGGATGGGGCAGCCACAGCTTCTCTGGGCAACCTGGGCCAGGGGCTCACCACCCTCACAGCAAAGAATTTCTTCCCAATATCTCATTTAAATCTCCCCTCTTCCAGTTTAAAACCGTTCCCCCTCGTCCCATGGCTCCCCTCCCTGATCCAGAGTCCCTCCCCAGCTTTCCTGGAGCCCCTTGAGGGACTGGAAGGGGCTGGAAGGTCTCCGCGGAGCCTTCTCTTCTCCAGGCTGAACCCCCCCAGCTCTCTCAGCCTGTCCTCCCAGCAGAGGGGCTCCAGCCCTCCCAGCATCTCCGGGGCCTCCTCTGGCTCCGCTCCAACAGCTCCGTGTCCTTCTGCTGTTGGTGCCCCAGAGCTGGAGGCAGCACTGCAGGGGGGTCTCCCCCGAGCGGAGCAGAGGGGCAGAAAGGTCTGAAGGCATTTTGTCACCGCGATGCAGAAGCCGGTCTATGCTCTTGGCCAACGCTACCACCTTCCCTTCTACCTTCTCTTCCTTCTCGCGTTTGGTGGAGGGCGCATGGCAGGTTCGCGCAGCGCTGCAGCCATCGTTTTCTTTCAACCCTGCTCATTTTCCAATAAACCCCGACACTCAGCGGCTTTTTTACCGCCGCAGACTGCTGTGCTGCCAGACGTTACACAGCAAGACCTCCTTCCCGAGCAGCAGCAGCTATTCAGGGCACAGCAGCGGCTACGCGTGTTTTCTCTGCGTCTCTTTACATTTAACCACACGGCATTTCATTTACTCTTTTATCTCCCAGTTACTCAGCGTTGTAAGGCTTTTTAGCAACCAGCTTTCACTGTCGTTACACCAAATCGCTAACCCTTGCGTCCCCACTCTCCATCCCATGCACTGGCCTTTGTGGACCCCACTGCCGGCGCTCCTCAGCCGGGACGAGCCAACACCTCTCTCCACCCTTTGTTCTCCACCGCGTCAGTTGTTTATCACAAAGGGATCTTTTTCCTTACGCCGCAGCAACTTCATTCCTTCAGGAGCCTTTTGCGAGGGATCTTATCAAAAGGCTTTAGGAAACCCAAGCCAACAATATCAACTGGATCTCGTCGCCCATGTGCCTAGTGATTCCTTCAAAGGACTTTAATAAGCATGTGAAGCAAGACTTTCCTCCACAAAAGCTGTATTGATCCCTCCTCGTCATATCATGTTCGTCCATATGTCTATTCACTCTCTTCTTTATTACAGTTTCTATCAATTTGTCCAAGAAAAGCCACCAGCTTTACCGGGCTGGACTGATAAGAGAGCTGATATTGTACATCAACATTTCTCTGCTAAAACAATCTGGGCACCAGCTGTTCCTCGCAAGCCTCCAATCCTTCGAGCGTTTTCACTCAGCGTGATATAAGGTATTCAGGGTATTAAGGGTTTCTCATGGAGCAAGGCCTCACAATTGTATCTCTGCTGTCCCGTACAGCACTGCATTACAAATTTTTAGACAAAGAGGAAAGTCGGCCACATCACAGTGGATAGTTTTTGACCAAATACGATTTATGACCATTATTGAGTTGCTCAGTCCCTGCATAAATATGTTACCGCATATATCAAATTAATTATTGCAATAGAAAAATCAATTTTGCACATATACTGCCCAGTGATTTATTGTTACAATCAATTATACATTTCAAAATCAATACCTCGGGTTTTCATTGCTGAGTGAAATAATGCTGAGTCTTTTGCGTTAGGGCAGAACAAACTCCATTTTTCAAACCAGAGAGCGGTTGTTTTAAAAACAGATCACTCTGCATATTGAAATTGCCTACGTATAAAAAGCTTATGGGAGAAAGCAAACCCCCAGAGAGTAGCTTTAAAACTTATTTCTCTTGACAGCTCTTAGGACACCTACAGGTAACTTGCTGTTTGATATTGGTGCGCTCCCAGCTCTTCCAGTATCTGCACAACGCTGAACCACGTTCTCATCATGGGGACCTCAGCCTCTGCGTATTATTCCAGCCCAGCTACGAGGAGAAGACACTTTGACTGCCCCATTTCCCAGGTCAAGAAGAAAGCAGAGCATTTGGATATTTTCTCAGAGCAGGGGAGGAAAAAACAGCTCCATCTCTCCCCTGCCCCTTCCAAGGGCAACAAGAAAGGCTCTTCTGAAATCCCAGCTGCCCCCATCCAGGACAAAAAAAAAAAAGTACACGGAAAAGAAAAAAATACAGAACGCTTTCAGGGACGTGTTGCGCAGCTCATGTGGGTAAGTAACCACCTAGGTAGATAACCAGGAATGACTGGTGGGTTGAAAAATCCCACCAGAAGGGACAAGCCACACTGGTCTCAGCTTGGAAAGTGCAGTAACACCAACTTTAACCCAAAGGTGCCGCTTATAAAAAATTTAAAACTGAATCAGCTGATAGAAACCACAAGTGGATTTTGAAAGACATGCCATAATTTGGAAGACCTTCTGATGACACTGACTTTTGAGTGGATCTTTGAGTGCTTCACCATCATTTCGAAACCACAGGCTCCATGTCGTCCATTTATTTCAAACAGAAAAGACTGAGCTGCGTGTGAGCTAAAACAGCTAGAAGGCCCCAAGACAACTTGTTGTCCTCTAGGAGAGGCAGCAGCAGTGTTCGTTATTGCAGCCATACCGTTTCTAGCCTGAACTTGATATTAATTTGATTAAAAAAAGAAAAACAAGAGTTCCAACAGAAGCATCCAAGCAATGATGCCTGCAAGTGCTGAGCAATTTTTATGAAACCCCAACTATCCCTTCCTCGAAGTCAACAGTGACCGTGTCTCCCGGCACAGCAGGTCTCACAGAAGCAATGGGTTTGATCTAACGCTCAAGGCCAAATAACTAAGATCTTCCTTATGATTAGAGGAAAAATCAGGTTCTTTACAGATCCACCTAAAGCTGTCACTGTAACGGTAACAGTTCACTTTCACCTCAACCTGGTCTCCATGGACACCGCAACGATGCTTTTTATCAATAGTACTTAATATGTGACTCTTTCCTCCAGGAAAATCAACGACTAAGGTTCTGACAGGCTTCTTGTCCTTTCTTCTGCTTAAGAGAGAGCGGTAATGACTAGTGCTCTAATCCTTCACGCCTTATCCGAGACGTAACCAACAGAAAGAAAATATTTCCTTTCTGTTATACCAGGATTCCTACGGAAACCATAAAATGAAGTCAACTTCCACAGGATTTTAGGAACCTGTTAGCCCCAGCTGGAACGCAACGTGGAAAAGTATTGTAAAAGGTTGCTGGCCACCTCCGCTTGCTGATGAGTCTTCTTCAACGGGAGCATGGTGGCCCCTTCCTTGCACCATTCGGAAATCACCCCAAGCAGCTCAGCGTGAGCTGGGACACCCAGCACTGCCCTCGCTCAGAGGGTCGAACTCCCCAGACATTGCAAAACGGCCCTTCAAAGACCCCTTCCAGTTCAACTGTATTTGAGAAAATCTTTCCGAGAGAATAGGCCTTGGCCCAACGGATCTAACCAAACCTGAGCTCTATCTTTCCTGTAGTTTCCAAAACCATAGGATATTTTCATTTTCCCATTTTCATGATTATTTAGAATCACAGAATTATAGAATCATAGAGTGGTTTGGGTTGGAAGGGACCTTAAAGACCATCCTAGTTCCAACCCCCTGCCCTGGGCAGGGACACCTCCCACCAGCCCAGGCTGCTCCAAGCCCCGGCCAACCTGGCCTTGAACCCCTCCAGGGATGGGGCAGCCACAGCTTCTCTGGGCAACCTGGGCCAGGGGCTCACCACCCTCACAGCAAAGAATTTCTTCCCGATATCTCATCTAAATCTCCCCTCTTCCAGTTTGAAGCCATGACCCCTCGTCCTATCGCTACGTGCCCCTTTACTTAGGAACCAAACCAGAATAAGAAAAAGCTGAGATATTATCTCTGCATTGATTGGAAACGCGGAGCAGCAGAAATCTCATGAATCTTACCAAATCAAAGTTTCTGGATGCGCAAAGGTCCTTTGTCAGTTTATTTTAGTCAATAATCCTCTGGACATAAATATTTATTAACAGATATCTGCAAACATTCATTCAGTTGTGGTGGCAGACGACTAGGACCTGCTTTATGAAGTCTGTCTGTTGCACTTTGTCTCTGCGCATACGCTTTTCTTCTGCTTTTTTCTTTCCTAAGTCCATTCTGTAGATTTATTTTTTTCCAATAGAAATCCCATTTTCTACAATCAAACCAGCTAGGCATACACAAATCAAGGATCTGATACAATAGAGCCTTGAAGTGATGTGCTGGAGGAACACTGCAAAAACTCATTAAGATTTGAAGTAGGGGCAATCACGGGCCTTAAGGGTGTGGGCTGTTCTGCCTGAAAAGCGGAGCCAAACTAAACCAAACTGGGAACGACACCTGCATAAAAACACCCGGTGCGCACCGTGAGCAGCCAACGAGCACAGGGATGGGATGGAGATGATGGAGATGGGGCTCACAGAATTCATCGAATTATAGAATTGTTTAGGTTGGAAAAAGCTTTTAAGATCATTGAGTCCAACCGTAAACCTAATGATGGCCAAACCGCCACTAACCCGTGTCCCTCAGCGCCACGTCTGCCCGGCTTTGAGATACCTCCAGGGATGGGGACTCCACCACTGCCCTGGGCAGCCTCTTCCAAAGCTTGACAACCCTTTCCGTGAAGACGTTTCTCCTAATATCCATCCTAAACCTCCCCTGGGGCAACTTGAGGCCGTTCCCTCTTGGGGAATCCCTAAACCTCCTCCTTGGGAGCAGAGACCGACCCCCCCTGGCTACCCCCTCCTTTCAGGGGGCTGCAGAGAGCGAGAAGGTCTCCCCTCGGCCTCCTTTTCTCCCAGCCCCTCCTGCCACCCTCGGAGCCATCCCCGTCCCCGCGCCCCTCCACTCCATCACCCCACAAGGCAAGGGGCTCTCCTTCCACAACCAACCCGTACGCTGCAAATTAATTTACAAATACGTGTTGAGGCTGCTGGCAGTTGCCTTGGATACGAGCAACCGTAAAGTCCCCAACCATGGCGTTCCATAAAACCACTTTTTTTTTTTTCTCCCCACCCCGAGAGAAGATCAGAAGGAGAAAAAAAGATTGGGAGAGGAGTTTAGGTACGAAGACCGCTTCGGCCAGTATTGTCTCCTCGGGGTGTTTCTCTTCTCACCTATGTCTCCAAACAGCTCTTATATTAAAAATTGCATGATGAAATACTTGAATTATTTGATCACCACAGTCTATAAAGAAAAAAAAAAAAGGGAAGGAAAGCGACAGTCACGATATAGTGGGGAGAAATAAACTTAAGGATAAAAAAGCCTCTGGGTGCCTTCACTAACTTAAAAAGAAAAGAGGATGAAACATAACCAAATACAAGGCTTAGAGGAGTCAGAAACCTCGGGCAAATTCTCGGTTACGGTGGCGAAGGAACAAAACAAACAGAAAATAGCGAGGTTCGAGAACGCGTACTGAAAAAAAGTCATCGTTTTCTCTCTCTCCGCAGATGTAGAAACTTCTAAGGCACGACTGCTCCCCAAAATTTTGTTCTGGATACTTAAAAAAAAGACTTGGAAAATAATCACCTGCAGCGCAACCGAGTGCTTTTTAGCTGGGTGAGGTACGGACATTCCAAAAGAGCGTGCAGAGCTGCATTCTGCTCTGGCGTCACGGGAACGGCTCAGCCCAACATCTGAATAATTTTAGTGTTTCAAAAGTCACGAGATCCCTCTGTGCTAAGTTTAGACGGGCTCTTTTTACAGCTGACAGGGAGAAAAAGGACCCACGCAAAGAAAAGCACGTGGTAACTTTTTAGGACAGGTGAGTCTTGCTTTCTGTTTCTCATTTTATTGACTCGGCAGAAAAGAGTGATTGCTTATTGGGGTTTTTTAAAGCATTTTTAGCTATTTTAGGGCGCTTTTAGGCACTTAATTATACAATTGAAGTTCAGCTTGTACTAATATTGCCAGTACATTTGAAAACAAAACCTTTTGAAGTAACTAAGAGGCACCATTAACTTGAAATTATTTTTAAAGAACATCAGATCCAGGAACAATTTCAAAGCTTTGACTTCTCATTCAGAGCTGGGCTAAAAAGCTTTCATTAAAAAAAAAAATAAATAAATCCCGTAATAGGAAAACCCACCTACAACATATTGCCATGGCTGTAGCGATATATTTCTTTTCGGTTTAACTCCTCCTGGTGCCAGTGACACAGTTACTCACCACGAACTCTCAGCTTTTCCTCCCTCCTCTGAGGATGTTCTTTACAGGGCCAGGGATCAAAGCCACTATCAATACTTCAATCAAGTTTTCAATTACAAATGCACTTAATTGATTAGCACTTAGCAGCACCTGTAGTTGGCTATCACTTTAATTACTGATTATGCTGATGCTGATTACTTAAACGATATCTGCCTGAGAGCCTCGTGATTAAGAGTTTATAAAGCAAAGGGCACAATAATTTCAAAATAATTAGGCTGTTAAGATTCAGATTCAAATCGAAATCTCAAGCATATTTTTGAGAAAATATTCTGGTTTAAATAATGTTAATGCATGCGCCTTTATTATGCCGTGCTGGTACCAGGAGGTGCCAGAGCCTCCTCTTTCTCTGGAGGAAGGGCTTAGCTGCCCATCAGCCCGAACGACTCAACACCATCACCGCCCCCAAACCAACAAAAAGAGGAAATCAAAAAAACCCCATGAAATAACGCATCCCCCAAACTCTTCATTAAATATTTACGCTCCTGCAGCAGTAAAGGAGGTTTCTCCTGGTATAACATACGCAACGGAGTGGTGCAACGCTGCACGTGGAGACTGACGGAGCTCTTGGCGTCCACGACCCGAGTGCCGGAACCCGTCTTCGCTTTGACGCTAATTCTCTGTACGGGTTTTTATAAAGCCACTGACGCTCTCCTTTCTGAAAATTGCACATTTTCATGACAATCCTACCGAAACACTAACTGCAACAGAGGTTTGCGAGCCTTAACGTGCACCGAGATTACCGCATACCCGCTTCTCACGATGAACCTGGAGAGCATCTCTTTGGGCCTCAAGTAAAAAGCGTAAAGGTGGTTCACCGGCAGAAATGCTCAGATTTAAAGGCCTAACTCGGCATAAGAAAAGACGCTATTTTGGGTATAGAGGTTAGTTAGCGAGCTTCTGAAGAGAAAGGAACCATCTGGTGCTATTCAGCGCGCATCGTGCGCTGGAACGGCTCCCCGAGCCCAGCCGCGGGCATTGAGAGAGGGCCGGGAATGGATTTGGACAGGATCATAAGCAAATGGCTAAAAAGGGGTAAATTCTACAAATGGGTATAAAGCTTTTGTCGAATTGCTCAAAGATGGAAGGCGATGATGAATAATCCTATTAAAAAAGCCACGGACACAAGATGGTATTGAAACATCTACAGAAAGAAGGGAAAACCTGCCAGATATTGCTGGGGTTGGCAATTTTTATGTCCAAAGAGGAATATTCTGGATTGCAAGTTTTACAACCAGAGTCTAAACTGATTTATTCCTAACTATGGTTGCATTAAGACTTCCAGAGTGGCCTGAACATGACAAGGTCATCCACGCTGCAGCCTCAGGAACACATACGGGAACGTCTGAGAGCTACAGACCCCTGAGAGTCAGTTTGGAGCTACTGCCCCATGCCTGGATGTCCAAGCAAACCTACAACATCTGTACGGAGAAGGAGGAGATGTGAGATTTGGGGAACTCCTCCTTATAGAAAGAAAAGTCATCAAACCAACCAATCCACCAAACTCTGCTCACCTTCATGGCACTCATCTCCCTGCTCATACAACGGTGTCTCCAGAAAACGTAAAAGCTCTTCTTTTGGGTACAAGTTACTCCAGGGGAGATTCCAATTGGACACAAGAGGAAAATTCTTCAGAGAACAATCAGCCACTGGAATAATCCCAACAGGGCAGCGGTGGATTCCCCACCACTGGACACTTTCAAGATTCAGCTGGACGCGGTGCTGGGCCACCTTGTCTAGACCATGCTTGTGCCAAGAAAGGTTGGACCACACGATCCTCGAGGTCCCTTCCAACCTGGTATTCTGCGATTCTCGGAAAACCACCAGTGTCCCGGTTCCCTGAGCACGGTCTGCCAAGCCCCAGCCATGCCCCCACGTGCAATAACCCCTGAGCAACTCCACCGCGGCATCACAATAATAAACAATTTCACGTACTCCATTTCTTGAGAACAAACAATATGAAAGGCAGAAGAATGAAAGACGCATTAAGGGAGGACGGAACGGAAAGGTGTGAAACAATCAGCTTGTTTTCGCCAGCACCGAAGCACGGGCAGAGCTCTGCTCCTTGTTTCAGACGCGCGGCAGGATTACAAACGCTTCCTCCTCCTTTCTAACTTGCTACGCACCAACACCCTCCTTGGAAACCGTTACTACTTCCAATTGATCTTCGGGAGAATTACTGGTGTCCCATGGGGTAAACAGCTCAGGGAAGACAGAACTCAACAGTGGGCTAATTCTACCCAAAACCAATATTAACTCCTTTTTTTTTTTAAAAAAAAAAAAAAGCTCGAGATCTGAATGGGAGATGATGCCTCTGTAAATTTTCAGGTGAGGGTAGGACGTGTCCCATCCCACTTCTCTGGACCACAGAGCATTGCAGAGTAGCATCCAAGGGGAAGGAAAAGCCCCCGCTCAAGAAATGCAGGTACCGGGAGCGGGCTGGGACATCACTATATGTCTGCGTAACAGCGAGTTACTGCTGTTTCTTTTCTTTCTGTAAGAAAAATCACACCCTGCGAAATACCTCCTTGAGTTCCGCTGGCAAAACTTCATTTCTTCAATGTCTTTGACAACACCCCCGAATTGCATGCATTTTCTGTGCCCTACTGAAAACTGGCACTTTGAAGTACTTCTAAGCTTTGTCACATCCATTTATTCACAGAAGTGCGTTGCTTTTCCTTTTGATTATATGAATATACCTCCCATCACTAAGTTTGGGGCCGAACGCTAATAAAATGTGGTTTTGTAAAACTGTGTTTTAATGATCACGTAGCAGCAAAGTTTACGACCAGGAGAAAACCTGAAACATGAACGTACGCTGACCTTGTCTCCAATTAAATCCCTGGGAGAAATCCAAATGAAACGAGAGGGGAAGGTTCCGGCCGTGTTCTTCAGTTAGTTATCAAATAAGGGGCCGCGTTCTGGTGATTGTAAGGCTTAATTAAAAACAAAAACGGAGCGTGAAGACCCACAGGTAGACTTTCCAATTCGAACAAATACTCAACACAACTCCTTTGTGATTCTCTACTCTCACCTCTCGCACGCTGCGACGCCACGCAGCCTTTGGGCTGTACATACATCCTTCTGCGGCAGCTATAAAGCAACTCCATTGCGTTGTTTGTTCAGTATAATGCATCCAGAACTTGCGTCTTACGGGACGGCCACTCCTCCGATGTCCCAGGTGGAAGATTCAAATACAGCCCCAAAATAAGGGGCTTCTCGCATACAGAGCTGGGTTATCGAAACGGACCCAGAGGCACTTCTCATGGCTCCCACCACCAATGAAAAAGCAAAATTGGGCATTTCATGAGAAAACGAAGGCGCTCTGCCACTTTCCCCGGGGTAAATCAGAAAACTTAATCCGTCCCAGAGACCAAGGGCAATCCCATCCCAGGGCCCCATTCCTCAGCCTATGTTTATTACCTGAGCATTTTAAAACCTGCTTAATTCCTCCCCATTTTGTACCCCAAGGCTGATCTTATTCATTAATTCTGATTGAACATTATCTGTGCTTCTGCTTTCGGCTTTCCGAGTCTCTAAACCACGGGCGGAAATACAAGGGTAGTCCAAGTATCACACGTTGCCTTAAATAACTCCAGCTCCAGCCAGCTGTGAAAATACACAACCTTCAGTAATTATTTCTGGGTTTATCTCTACATTTTTTTGGTTTAATTATGTTTCGGCTTTAAAATTTGAAGCGCTGGAGGTCCCTGTAATTATCAGGGGACCCAGATGCCAAATTCATCTGGGAAAGGTAAATGCCTGGAAGTCACCAGACAACCGAACACATTATATTGATTTTTAGGATTAACGACAAGGGTCATTCAGGATAGGCCTTTAAATTTTGCACCCATTGGCATCTGTTTAATTAAAGACTTTTCATTCCCTATGGACACTCAGTAACATTAAGCGGGGCTCCAGAAAACATCTCCGACATAAAGACGTATTTTCTAGTTCTTCTAACGAGTGCTTTGGCTTTAGGGACCTGCAACTAGACATTCTGAATCAGCATCAGAGCTGCTGTTGGGACGCTTCCGGTATAATTTTTCTTCCCACCCCCCCACCAAAATCAGCCCGAATTTGCAGAATTCAATGGGATTTGCCGAATTTTCTGTACACCCAGTGATAAGCTTAAAGCAAATCTCTGAGGCTTAAAAGGCTTGTGCTGAAGACCTCCCGTTAGATGTATTTGTAATTGGCACCTTACTTGATATACGGACCTGCAGAAGGATATTCCTCTACGGTGAAGGACGGTGGATCTAGTCCAGCCTCAACTGTTGTTTACTACTAGAGCTGGAAAGTTCAACTTTGTTATAAATCTGCTGCTGGACACTCAAGGCTGGGTTCATCCCAATTAATTATGTACAGAGCTGAAGGATCTCTGTATTTGGCCAGAGAAGGACGTGTCGTCTATCTGAACCATCCCTCAGGAGCTGCCCGCACCTTATCACTAAAACAAGCATTAATTAGGGTGCTTCGCTTCAGACGACTAAATTAAGTGCCTAAATTTAGGCAAACGATCAGAGTCAGGCACTTCATTAACCTGGATTGCAGCTGAGCCAGGTTGGAAGGGAAATTAATATCGAAATGATAACGGAAAACAACAGAAACGTCACTGAATGGTGTGGGTTCGAAGGGACCTCTGGGCGTCACCTACTCCCACCCCCAAGGATTTATTTTGCGCTGGTTCAGAGACGACCCATCATGGTCAACATTTCCGAAGGCAACCTGCGGCGCTGTGACATCTCCCCCGTGTTTCGTGGGGACCCGGCTGACTTGGTGTCCCACCACGGATGGTTAGGGGATGCTTCCCAGAACCGGAGACCGCAGACCACACCTCGCTTTAGAGAGTGCCTCATTAGCAGCCTCATTATCTTGAATTAAGAGCAGGAAAATGGTTATTTAGTTCAGTTTTCAGGGGCCATCGCAGCTCTCCTATCCTCAGGCTCAGCGCTGCGTATGCCAGGCATCGCCGCACCCCCCAGCCCTCCCAACGGAACAGACCCAGCCTTTTAGCCATTAATTCCTCAGAAACGGAGATTCCAGGCTTCAAAGGCCAGAAGGGATCTCTGTGACCGTCCCCTCCATCCCCTGCCTGGTGTGAGAGAGTCTGTAAGACTCCTCTGGATTAATTCTTGTCTGAACGGGATAAATCTGGTTTTGCCTGACCTTGGGAGAGGGGACAGCTGTGTTCAGTTAAACACACAAAAATGGCTCATTTTGGTATATTTTGGAAGTTTTATCGTATTTTCAAGGAAGAGACAGACTTGCACAGCGTCGCCAGAATCAGTGACTGCCCAAACTCTGGATTACAGCCCTGCCGCCCAGTGCCACTGCATTAAAAAAGTTATTTCCCTCTCAGAAGATTTAATGTCGCAACGCTACCAAGAAAGGAAGGCACAATAGAGTTGTCAAGAAAAATGAGAAATAATCCCGGCTACAGCCCTGAACAAAGCCCTCCGAAGTGCAGCGTGCAGTGATCTAAACAGCCTAGCACCCGGTTGTTATTCTTTGACTGGGTAATAAATACAGCGGCCTTTAAAAATGGGTTGTGGAAAATAACCTGTTCCGTTACCAATGGGGTGGGCTCCCACCTGATGATCACAATTAACCGCCCCAGTCGGGAAGATGGCTAAAAAGAAATATCTCAGAATGGCAGAGGGAGCATTTCTGGCAGTTTCGACCCCTTTCAAAGGAAAAGTTGCAGCGTTAAGAATTATAAAGACAGCCATCTATTTGAGTCCTGCCTGCTCTCATTACCGTGGGCGCAACGTTCAGGCTCTAAAGGGCGAAGAACTGTCAAAACCCTAAAAAATTCAAAGTGTTCACAATTCGCCAAGTAACTCTACGGCGCTGTGCACACCATACTTGTTCCCTAAGTAAATTAAGCGATGGGTTTCAAAGGAAGTATGTTTTATTGCATCAGACTGCCATAACAACCTCCCTTCACGGGAGGGGATCCGGAAGAAGCCGCTCTACACCTTTATCCGTGCCACTTAAGAGCTGAGGGCTTAGTGCCAGCCACCGCAGCGGAGGGACTGGAGCCTGCCTCCGGCAGCCTTCACCGGAGTTTGGATGGAGCGAAGGATCAAGCACCTTCCAGCAAAATGTCTATGAAAACAGAGAAATGGCGCAAGGCGAGTCGTACTCGGCTGTTACCATCTGTAGTCAACAAAGCATCGCTCCACAGATATTAGCACCGCACCTCGTCCTGTACAATTTTCCTCTTAGGAAAGACACAGGACCAGCGCCAGCGTATTCTGACCTGCGGGAGTTTTGCTAAAAGGCGGAGGGAAGAAGCCGATATTGCAGTCACGATAAAGAAAGATCACGTTTTGATGTTAATGTCTTCTTTTGAGCGAAGAGCCTGTTTCTATCCTTCTACTCTTTGCCATATCATTTTATTTGCACGTGGCACATGATTACTCGGGTACCACCGAGTAGATAAAGAGGGAAATTTTCACTTCGCGATACCCTATCACGCTGCTAATTCGCCTCAACTTTACAGGAAAAAGAGAGCAACCATTAAAAAATGAGAAACCTTTGTCGCGCGCTGCTTGTGGAAAAATAACTTCAGAGATTTTCTCAGTTTGAGTGAATTACACCAGATGTCAACTCTTCGAAATTCCAGGCTGTCATTACTGTGTCAGAAATAAGTATTTGGGGCCTGTTTTTATCGGATGGGAATGTGAGTTACACAGCAAATATAAACAGTCAAAATAAAATAGCGTCCCAAAATCCTGCAAACTTCACCCAAGAGCACGGCTCAGTCTTGTCGGGCAGGCGGAGTCATTCGCAGCCTACAGAGGAACCAAGAGAGGTGCCACAAGAGGAGTCAGAAGTTGGGCTTAATAGAGGACTTCCCAAACCCAGATTTCAGCAGGCTCAACAGCCTCCTCAACCGGCAAAAGCATCTTCAAGCGCAGCGAGGTCTAAATTGCAAGATCTGCAGCATTCACCAATGCTCGGGCCAGGATCAAACCTTAATTTCACGTACACGAAGGCCCAATCTAATGCAGAGTACGGACCGGAACAATAAAGCTTTGCCAAAGGTTGGTAATTCTGGTTAAATGGCTTTCTTTCCTATTCAGAGCTACGGAACAGCGCTGAGAGCAAATATTGCTAAATCCACAGATCAAATCACAGAATGGTTCGGGTTGGAAGGGACCTGAAAGATCATCTAGTTCCAACCCCCTGCCCTGGGCAGGGACACCTCCCACTAGACCAGTGTGTGTGTGTGTATATATGTATGTATGTATATTAATATATATTATACTAGCATGCATTTATTTCCTGATGAAGAAAAGGTTGTGAAAATAGCAGGTATCTAATATAATGAATACACACGCGCCCAGAAAAAACCCCACTGCTGAAAACCAAACCAAATAAATACCAACTCCCCAACAACATCTACCAAGGAGCCTTTGCGTAGCGTGAACAGCTTTTCAGATACTGCATGAGTTTCTCTTTTAAAACACTCGTGTGAGCCACCAGCACTGTTCATCCGAACCCCCCCACTCCTTATCTTCGTGCCAAGCTGCCAACGCTCCTGGCGGAAACGCTCGGGATTCGCGTGAGGATGTGCAGCATCTGCCCTGGTCCACAGAAAGGCTATTTCTCCTGGCGAATGCTCTGTGAACTCTACTTCAATAAATAACTGGGACAAAAGAAGCGAGGTGAAGAGTATTGCTGCGTGTAAATGAAATCCTTATTGAGGAGAAAATAAAAAGGCAGCGGAGAAAGAGCACAGGAGACCCAGCATTCACAGGAAGATGAGAAGTAAATATATTAGAGTGTACACAGAAATATAGGAAAGGGTTTAATAAATCAATAGAAAGGATGTGAGCAGATTTGGAGATATTTAGTTACACAGACAACATTTAATACCCAGATCAGCAGGGACTTAGTGAATCGAAGCGCTTCAACTGCTGCTGCAGATGATGATGGAGTCTCCTCCTTCCTCCAGGTGGGGCAGGAGATACCCAGCATCATTCGCCTTCGCCGTTCAAACAATAACATAGTATTGATCTCTGTATTTCGTACGTTTTACGATTCCGGCAAACTCCTACAGCATCGAAAAAGCGGTTCTACACAAGTATCAGATTTTACGTACCACGTTTGTCTTCACCATCGCAAGAAAAACCAGAGTTAGTAAACCCAGGGCAGCCACCCTGCTTCCCATCTCCTGAGCCAAAGTTCCCCCCAAAATAAGATTTTTTTTCTCTTTTACTTTCAATGGATGGGCACCGTAAGCCGGACGGTTAGGCCCACAACCGGCATTGTTTGTTCTTCCATCAAGTCTGTACTCGGTACGTTGACGCACTCATCAACACCTCAGAGATCACTTAGAAGGCAGGTGACAAATCTGCTCCTTTACAAGTTTTGTTGGATAATCTATTCAGCGGCGACTACTCAGAGGAACGCTTCTCAAATACCCCGGATACCAATACCACAACTTCAGTCCCACAGAACGGAAAAATATATATATAAACTAATTCTTTCCTACCGCCACCTATTTTTATTTTTTTTTTTAAAAAAAGCACCAAAGTAATGTGAAGAGCACTGGAGAATACTACTAGAGCATAAATACAGGTTTTCGTGACACGCTTTCCGAATTCTCCGCGAAAGATGACATTAAGCTCGTGAAAAGAGTTAATTATGCATTAAAAGGCCACTCTGGGAGTTAAGGCTACTTTCGAAATTCTGAAGCAAAGCTAATTCTGGCATGAATGATTCCATAAATATCATGTAATTTAAGCCCAGAAATAGGCTGGTTTATAATTGTTTTATTCTCTAGAGACTGTTCTGGGGATTTTAAACATGGGAGCACGTATCTTTTTGGCTTCAGTAGAGCTACGGGAGACAATTTTGGTCTTAGGTTTTTGTTTCCAACCACTCCCCCACCCCTCACACACCAATCCCATGAGGCGAGGTTATTTTTATAACATAAAAAAAGATCTTTTATGGCTCCCCTTCTCATTGGTTCTGCAAGATAAATTAACAAGAAACATTATTCCCCCCGCTATATACACACTATCAACAAGGAATAAGAAAAACAACAACAGAAAAGCAAAAAAAAAACCCCAAACCCCTTAGGTTATATATAATTAAGACAAAAACTTGTAAAAGTCATTAAATGGAAAAAGAAAGAAACCTCAGGTCCTGATTTTCATTTAGACGGAGAGATCTTCCAACCGTTCTGGCTGCGCAAAAAGACCTCAAGGAGGCAAAGAGTGAATTTACAGCTCTTTTCAGGTGCCTTCAACCTCCCAGAATGGCATAAGCGGCGGTTGCATAAATAGAAACCCGCTAATAAATCTACTGGAAACCTTTTAATTTTATTTTCCAAATCTTTGGCAGTCTTATAGCTCCCCCCGCTCCCCCCAAAGCAAGTCAGGCTGAGTCAGTGCTGCGAGGGAAGGCTCCACGATACAGGAGGTGCTGGGATGCTCTCGATCCCACCCGGAGGGTGCTGGGTGCGGGACCCCCACGGTGCTGAGCACACCGTGGTGGGGACAGGCCACCTCCTGCCAAAGGGGCTTTCCAGCTCAGGGGGTTTATTAGTACTTCGTAAGGTTTAAAACTTCACGAGACACCCACGTTGGTTTTGGCGGGATGCGAGAAGAAAACCCAGTGTATTCAGATTTACAGACCCACTGGAAAAATGAAGCAACCAACCAACCACATTCCATGTTCTTCACGATGGCCAAAACCATATTAAAAAGTCTGCCCTGCAGCTCTTGACTGCACTCATGATCCAGGCCAAATTCCATAATTATTCAGTAAAAGTGTGATGCCTCTCCTTCATTTCATTAACCGTCATTTCTCTGCTGAACCAAACTAAGCACCATGACCCCAGCAGCTCCTGACAGTGAAAGGAGATGCCAGCAGCATCCCCAGGTGCACGGGGCGAGGGGCCCTGGCCTGCACCCCACGTGGGCACCCACACGAGCAGATCAGACAGAAGGGGGCTGCAGGAGGGATGGAGCTACCAAAGAATGAGAAGGTGGACCTCGTCTCGCGTTGACTGGTCATCACAAACAGCAAAACCCCAACACTTGAGTCAAGACACATGAAGGTAGGGTGTCTTAACAGTGGTATCAACAGTCACAGAATCACAGAATGATAGGGGCTGGATGGGACCTCTGGAGACCATCTAGTCCAGCCCCTCTGCCAGAGCAGGTTACTACCAAAAGCTCACCCAGAGCACATTAACACCAAATACTTTCTCCATCTGGCAGATAATTCTATTAACTTAACATTGCGACCACAAAGATCCAGAGCCCCAAATCCTCCAGACACCTAAAATGTAACTCCAGACAAAGAAAGTGAAAATGTCAGTGGACTTTGATGGTGGGGTTGGTGATTCTGCCCCTCTGCTCCGCTCGGGGGAGACCCCCCTGCAGTGCTGCCTCCAGCCCTGGGCCACCAACAGCAGAAGGACACGGAGCTGTTGGAGCGGGGCCAGAGGAGGCCCCGGAGATGCTGGGAGGGCTGGAGCCCCTCTGCTGTGGGGACAGGCTGAGAGAGCTGGGGGGGTTCAGCCTGGAGAAGAGAAGGCTCCGGGGAGACCTTCCAGCCCCTTCCAGTCCCTAAAGGGGCTCCAGGAAAGCTGGGGAGGGACTCTGGAGCAGGGAGGGGAGCCATGGGACGAGGGGGAACGGTTTTACACTGGAAGAGGGGAGATTTAGATGGGATATTGGGAAGAAATTGTTTGCTGTGAGGGTGGTGAGCCCCTGGCCCAGGTTGCCCAGAGAAGCTGTGGCTGCCCCATCCCTGGAGGGGTTCAAGGCCAGGCTGGACGGGGCTTGGAGCAACCTGGGCTGGTGGGAGGTGTCCCTGCCCGGGGCAGGGGGGTGGCACAGGGTGGGCTTTAAGGTCCCTTCCAACCCAAACCATTCCATGATTCTATAACCCCATCCTATCACCTCCTCACCAATGTCTAGCTGAACCCCAAAGCACAGTAGCAAACCCTCCTCTGCGGGCTTTGGGTACCAGCATACAAGGAACCAGCACCCCGGGAACCAGCCAAGAGGGACGGATCCCAGCTCCATCTCATGTGTGCCCAATAAAATGTCCTGGTTCTACTTTGACGACTATTTCCACCCCATTTCTGGAGCCAGCTTCGCAGTCACACCGTAGCTGCTGCTTCTTCCTGGATCTGACCCCAAAGTATCAATAAGAGAAGCAGTAATATTTTTTCCTTCCAACTTCATCCCCACCCCGGCTGAAGCCTGTCCTGCAGATGACATTTCTGCTGAGACCAGCTCTTCATTAATGGAGTCTATTCTTTTGTATTTTGTCTCAAAAAAGGCATTTCTAGTAAAAAATTACTCGAAGAACAGTTCATAAAGGGTAAGTGCCCTTTTTTTTCCTTTTTCCAAAGGTGATCCACACAGCCCGCTCATTCATCCTCATTTTGCCGGCATCCTAAGACCAGAGGAACATTCGGCTTTCTTTTCGCTGCTATACTACGTCAGCTAATGCTGCTGTTCGCGTTCCTGCCGTTGTCATTTTAAAGCCTCCGCGATAACACAGGGCAAACGGGGCCTCCTAAATCAAAGTGACGGCCCAGGTCCCCTCGGCAGCGACGCTCCTTTTTGCTATTCAGGTGAGAAAAGCAACGCCCAGACGTGGAAGTTGGTCTGTTTAACCGAAAGCAAGGAGAAAGTTTTGTCAGTGAAAACCCTGAAGGACAGGGTTGAGGATGAACGCCATAAAATTGGATAAGCAGGAAAAAAAACCCAACCCCTAGCTGATCCCCCTAACTGAAGGCACGCAGGGTATTATTACGCCAACAATTATATTTCTTTCTATTTATACAGGAAAGATGTAAGCTCTTTTTTTTTTTTTATTAAAAAAAAAAAATCAAATAAACGCTGCTAAATCTGCGCAGATAAGATCTCGCAGAAGAAGGAAAGGCAAAAATTAAGTTCCTGAGAGTACTCCCGATGCCTTTCTACTCTGCAGCACAAAGTCGTCTTTCCTGGCTAATTTATTTATGCCTTAAATGCCTCTTTTAAAGCGTACATTATTGGCAGTTTAGCCAAGCTAACGTTTTATCGAAGTCTTAAACACACGTCTCTCCCTCCTCTGTGACTTCGGCTGCACGTCTTCAATAACGCAATCATACAGTTTTGGGTACCCAATGTTTTTACTTTTAATAAGAGAGTTTCGTGTGTGTGTGGTTTGGTTTTTTTTTCTATTTTAAGGATTGGTTTAGCACGGGTGTATAACGAGACAGTGACAGATACAGGGAAAATTTTAACACTTTTTAGTATTTACCCTGGCTCCTTTAAAAACTTTATGTTCCGTAACATACGGGGAAATAGATACCGCATCCTTATGATACAACCAGCTGCTAGAAGAGATGCGGTGGGAAGGACGGAAGGAAAAGACCTCGGTATTTACAGGAGCAGAGCAATCATACCTGAATACGCCGTATTACTGGATATGGCTCAATCTCTCTCCAAATCATCCTTGAACAGAAGGATAAAACCGAAAGAAATCACGCACAAGCCCCATCTGCCCTGAGGAGCGCAGGAACCGGATAAAAAAAAAAAAAAATCCAAAATATCCAAATTA
The DNA here is from genome assembly GCF_028500815.1 of Rissa tridactyla. Lineage (NCBI taxonomy): Eukaryota > Metazoa > Chordata > Aves > Charadriiformes > Laridae > Rissa > Rissa tridactyla. The sequence goes on along the minus strand of NC_071497.1, from coordinate 86,007,335 downwards.
TGCTGGTTTTGCTCTAATGAACTCCTACTTCGGCCTGTGATAAACTACTCAAGGCGCACAATCCTCATCCCACGAGTGCTTTGTCTCAGCTACTAAGTAAAATATTCCAAGTGAAATGCTGTCCGAACTACATGAAGTCTTCTCCAGGACAGCAAAACCGGCAGGCGCTAACATCATGGGATAATAGATTTTTTTCCACACCTGCGATTTCCCTCCCGTTCCTGCCACTCTGGAGCTTCTTCAGAAGGCACCGGGGCCAGCTGCATTGGCCTGTCAAATCGAAAAAACTATCAAGAGTTTTCACTGGGTAACTTTCAACAAATTCCATTGTATTGCTTTTTCTAGAGATGAACTTTTTCCATCCCTTAGGAGCCTCCAGACCCGGCATTTAGTCTCTTAAATATGAGGTTGAATGAAAAACTAAATGGCGTTAGAAATTTCCTCCCGTGCAGAAAAATGAGAATCCTAAGGATGAATTTAAGACTATCCCACGAGCTCTCCAACAGAACCTGTTTCCTAATAACAAAGCAATAATAAATTCAGATGTTAATAAATAAGTTAATAAAATTCAGCCGGCGGCAGCGTGGTATTGACCTTTCTCTGTACTTGTATTGTCTCTAAATGAAATTAAGGCCTGACCATGATGAAGAACGTACAGCCAGAGGGGCAGGCGCTGCCCCGGAGGGTTTTCTGTCTCCACGGACACCACAAACACCGTAGGGCCAGAGGGCACCAGGAGAACAAAGTGCAATATTGGAGGCAAGAGGGTGCTCCGGCAGCCTTGAGGCTCCCCACTTCGGCATCGCCTCTGCCCCGGGTGGACAAGTCACACCGAGGCCTGCTGTGCAGTCTGTCTGCATGGGAATCCATCCATCCATCCATCCATCATAGAATCATAGGGTCGGAAGGGACCTCTGGAGATCATCTAGTCCATCCCTCCCTCCATTTTCAGTATAAACCTGATTTTCCTTTTCAAAATGAACTCTATGAATCCTGCCTTTCTGTTCCAAAACTTAAATGAGTAGGAAATGAAGTTTCGTTTCTCACTTTCCCCCAATAATCATCTTGAAGAAAGCTACAGACAGCTCTTAATATAAATCTTGTTTCTGGGTAAATTTACCTTAGAGACCTTTCAGGTGCTTATTTTAGTTGCCTGTGTTCAAGAAGAAATCAGTTTTTACGAATACAGCAGGAGCTCTCAGCCATGCCGAAACGACGAGCACTTCTCCAGGGCAACCTGAGCCGCAGGTACTTACTTTTCCTAACGTGGAAACAATTATTTCTGTGGCTGAAACATAAAGGAATCTTCTCCCAACGAAACACATCTCCTCAAGGTTCAGGCACCTCTAACAGAGGTGCTGTTAGAGCGCTATCTCTTGAAATATTGCCAGGTATGGAAATACCTCCATTTGCAGGGCACTAGGTTTGACAAGCCAAGTCACGTACGGCAACATCACCTTCAGACATGTTCTCGGGGGTTCCCGCCCCATAACCGGAGGATCTGGTCTAAGCCAGAAGTCAAGGTTAAAACCAGATTTTTAGAAACTGTAAATCCAACCGAGGATACATATTTTAGGCCAGATGGGTAGTATCTCAAGATGGGTCATGTAGTACAAAGAGCAACAGCGCGTGTCAATGACCTTTGGAGCCCATCTTCTCATCACAGCAGCACTGAGTTGTCCTGCTCTGAGCCAAGAGCAGCGAAGTTCTGGGACAATACTTCATCTGAGGCATATGCTGTGAGCATCGGTACGGAGGAAACCACGCTCCCCTCTCAGGATGCCGTGCTAACCCATCCGCTGCAGGATCACAAACCACGGCTTCTGCACGCTGCTCCGTGTTTGAGCTGTTGGCTCCATCAGCATCATCAGAAAACGGTGGGTTTTGTCGTGCCTAAAACCTTGGGCAGAACCTCTGATTAGCACTCCAGAGGGCACACAGGAGGAGGCCTGGCTTCAACAACTTGGCCTCAATTTCTGGTGCCTGGAAGGCACAGATGCCCTTCTGATCACAGAATGGTTTGAGTTGGAAGGGACTTTAAGCCCACCTAGTCCCAACCTCCCTGCCACGGGCAGGGATGCCTTCTACTAGACCAGGTTGCTTACAGCCTCATCCAACCTGGTCTTAATCCATCCCCTCTGGCACCAAAATCAGAGTTTCTTTCACCAGAACGCTGCGCATCATGTTTCCCCCTCTCTGCTCCCTTCCATCACGTCCGTTGAACCCGAGATGGACTCTACCACCTGTGCCGCTTGGACCGCGCTATATACTCTGCGAGATGATCCATGCAACCACCTCCCCGACCAACTTGCTCGCTGTACGTAAAATTCAAGGACTGGGGATGCTACTTACTGAGCTATATAAGAGAAGAAAGTGTATAATATTGAGTATTATTCAAGATATGGAAAGGCTGAGAAGTAGGAAATTAGACAGAAGACAGAAAATGTCTACGGCAGCGATTATCAGGGAACTAAAATGCACGTTTATTTGCAAATACCCTAATAGCAGCCACGCAGAAAAGCAGTCGGGACTACCAGAAATCCCTCTGACTCTAATTTTGGGGGCAAAGGTTGGTATTTTGTTGTTTTGTCATGTTGTCCAGCCCAGTGCCTTCTTAAGCCTGTACTTGAACACGCCTAGAGTGCATATGCACCACATTAATACAGGTATTAATAACACCAACTGCGGTAATTGCGTGCAGTAATGTACCTTTTTTTTTTTCCCCCTTGTCCATTTTAATGAAAATTTGTCCCGTAAGGAACTCGGTGCACGAGCACTGGGTGGGGAGAGAAGAGCGTAAAATGTATACAAACTATGAACGTCAAGAGCAAGGCATCGCTCACGATGGCACCCAGGGGCGTAACTAGAAGCGGCAGAATAACATTAAGAAAGGGAAAATTTAGGGTGTTTTAGGAAAGACAAATAGCGATATCGGATGGGACGCATGACAGTGACGCTCCAGAAGTCCCCCGGCAGATGTGGTGGGAAAACACCAGCACTTAAATGCTTTCCCAGTACATGGGGCAGGTGGGGGAAGAGAGAAGAGGAAAATAATAAAATAAAAAAACCCCAACAATCCCATAAAAGTGACTGCTGGGACCAGCGGTGCGTTAGCAGCGGTACCAGAGGACACAACAACTCCTTCCAACGCTCATTGCGGTCATTTTGTAGGGGAAAGCTTGACCCAGAAATGATCTGCTGATGCACCCCGCCGGTGAAAACAACCCTCTCAGAGGCACTCCGTTAACCTCAGCCACAAGTTCCCTTACCCTCTGTTACGGCCAGGTTCAGACGAGCACATAACTTCATCACCAAAACGACAAATAAAAACCTCCCCGCCAAGTTTATTCCTTATTTTTGTGTGCGTGTTAACGGCAGATTACCATTTCCCCTCTTTCCAAGGCCAATATAAATGGGAAAATTATCTTGAATGCTAGCAATTAAAATGCTACAGTGAAAACACACGGAGACAATAAACCGGCACGGCCACATTCTTACTGACACTGCCCAATCCTTTCCAATCGTTCGAGTATGAGAAATGTTCCTATTTCGTTAACTGTCCTGGGCACACATTGCATCGCAAGATGCGGTCGTTTCATTCCTGCCCTTCTGGTCCCTGCTGAAAAAACTAATAAAATTATGGAGTTTATAGGCAGAGCCGCCCGACAATTAGTTTATTACCAAGGGGGCAGGGGGAGAACGCGCCTCCTTCACCCCAGCCCAAGAGTGTGGCTATCACCATCTCTCTTAAATTAACAGCAGGAGCTGAGTCAGGCCACCAGTGACCCCAGCTCCCAGCTGGGAACGCGCACCATTCATCCCAGTTACATGTGCAGCCAAGGGTGAATGAGAGAATATTTTTACTCGGTGTTTTCTACTGTACCAGCAGAACAAAGCTATAACTTTCAATCACGGACGCAGAATCTGGCAGAGGAACTGGGCTGGAATAGAGACATAAACCATGGAAAAGGCAGCTTCTGCGAGAGGACAGAAGACCCGTACCTCGGCACGGAACCTCTCCGTAATTACCGTCCTCTTCTTGAATGCAAAATCAATATGGAATTAATGGTGGTGTGACAGGAGAGGGCAGGCGGAGCTGTGGCCGTGACCGGTGCGGACCTCGCAGCCCAGCAGGAGAAGAGCTGGAGGCACCTCCCCATGTCACCGAGGAGCCAGGGCCACCCCATCCTCCCAAACCGCTTCTCCACCCAAGGCAAAGCCAAGGCAGGAGTGACACAAAGCGGCAACCGAGGCCATCGCCTGAGCTGCCCCTGCCGCAGGACCAGCCCTCGTTTGGGTACAGAAGTTTGTCTTGCAGTTACAATTTTTCCATCTTTGCACCGATTTTTGACTCATTTCTTGATTTTTTTTGCTGTAACTTATTATCTGAAAACCTTCATTCAGATCCTACTGTATCAAAGATAAGACACATAATCATCAGAGGCTGATAACGTCTGGCTGAAGGTACAATTACACATAAAAGAGAAATAATACTTAAATTACCGAGCCCAATATTACCCAAAACCGCAAGGTGAACACACCAAATTTAGTCTGAAGGGCAACACCAGCAACAGGAGAGCTATGAAGGAACTCAGCTCCCCTCGCAACACGCATTCGCAGCTGCGTTTCGGCATCTCTTCATTCTATGTGACATATTAAACACTCCTAAACTTGTTTAGTTTATAAATTAAAGAGAACCAATGCGTAAGCCAGCAAAGAGCAAGCCTCTGTGAACACAGATGTATTTTTTCCCCCCCCCATAAGATTTCCCTGCTTTTGGGGAGTAAAACGCCCTAGTCAGATGGTTGGGCACGTGCAACCACGTGCTGGGGCCGCGCTGCAAAGCCCCCAGGCTCACGGCTCAGCTGGAAACGGGATAAAAGCATTCAAATTTAAACGTTACAAAAGGCACGTAGTTCAAACGGGGTATTTGTAAGCTTCAGAGTTCTAATTTCAATCTGCTTTCAATCACAGTTCTGATTTCTATCTGAATCTAATTTCAATTGTTTAATGCAACCACTTGTTACTGCTCCAACATTTCAACCACCTTTAGAGCATCCGTAGGGAAGGCTCTCCCGAGGAGCTCCGACGGAGAACTGGAGCTACGGGAGAAGCTGACGCAACCAGTACAATATGACGTTCTTCTGGTTTTCTTTCCTATTCAGGTACTGCAGTGTGCAGTTTTATTTCGTATCGGCCGCTTCTATTGCCAAGCACCGAGGCAGCGCTGGGCCGTGCAGAAGGCATCTAAGGCCACTTCGAACCCTGGACTACAATCTGTTGCCTTGGATTGGACCTCTTTTATTCCCTTAATTAAGTCCTAGAAAAAACTGGCCATTTTAACAAGCTGCTTTTTTTTTTTTTCCAGGGCTCTTTCCTTTTAGATGGAAGGAACACATGGAAAAGCAAAACTAACAACTAAAGCAGACAATTCCCGCTTTTACACGCGCATTTGCCGCTCCTTTTTCCCAGGAAATCAGAGCCCCCAGGCAGTCCCCACCAGCCTGGAGGCTGCAGCCCTAACGAAGTTTGCCCCTGCTTGCCTAACAACTGGCTGCACGTCCTGCCCTGCGTTTCAGCCCCTTCTTCCTTGCCTGCTGATAACTTGAAGCTGGGAATCTGTAGCTTTCTGAATCCAACATCTGGCTTTTTTTTGCGACACAGGCGGATACAGCCACTGTCGTGTATTTAGGTACGAGATGCCAGCCCAATCCCAGATCATTCTCATTTCCAAATATTTTTGAAGAAGACCATGCAAAACAATTTCCGTTCAATGTTACGAAGCAGACACAGCCGTCGTTCAGCGACGGTGATAAATCCCTGGGGTTCGGCAGGGCTCACCCACGGGGAGGCAGCGCGGGGGCAGCGAGAGCCCGGCCCGCAGCAGCGGGTGCCGCTGGTGGCATTCCCACTGCCACGGCGGAGATCTGCTCTCCCCAGCCAGCAGCCGTAGGGAAATGAAGTATTAACAGAGGGGTTTCAACTGTCCTACCCATTCAGAATTGTTAACAGTAACGACATTACGTCTCTGCATCCACCTGTCCCTCCCCGACATTCAGCACTAAAGTAGTTTTGTCTGCTTCTATGGGCATCCCAGATTTTGAGAAATGGAAACTCAGATCCACAAATATCCCTGTCCGTGACACATGCGATGTCCTGCTTAATTCCTGCTAAACAGCCCGGTACCACCTCTTCGACCCTCTGCTCCGTACGGCATCTCAAGGGATGAGGATAGCTGATAAAATATGGGTTTGATGGACTGACAATTCAGTGGATAAAGAACTGGCTCGACGGCCGCACCCAAAGAGTGGCTGTCAATGGGTCCACATCCAAGTGGAGGCCAGTGACAAGTGGAGTCCCTCAGGGATCAGTACTGGGACCGGTCTTGTTTAACATCTTCATCAGCGACATGGACAGTGGCATTGAGTGCACCCTCAGCAGGTTTGCCGACGACACCAAGCTGTGTGGGGCGGCTGACACGCTGGAGGGAAGGGATGCCATCCAGAGGGACCTGGACAGGCTGGAGAGGTGGGCCCATGCCAACCTCAGGAAGTTCAACAAGACCAAGTGCAGGGTCCTCCATCTGGGTCGGGGCAATCCCAAGCACCGATATGGGCTGGGCAGTGACTGGCTTGAGAGCAGCCCTGGAGAAAAGGACTTGGGGGTGCTGGTGGATGAGAGGCTCCACATGAGCCCTCAGTGTGCACTAGCAGCCCAGAAAGCCAATCGTATCCTGGGCCGCATCAGGAGAAGCGTGGCCAGCAGGTCGAGGGAGGTGATTCTCCCCCTCTACTCCACTCTCCTGAGACCCCACCTGGAGTACTGCCTCCAGTTCTGGAGCCCCTGCTACAAGAGAGAGATGGCCATGCTGGAACGTGTCCAGAGAAGGGCCACGAGGATGATCAGAGGGCTGGAGCACCTCTCCTATGGGGACAGACTGAGAGAGTTGGGGTTGTTCAGTCTGGAGAAAAGAAGGCTCCGAGGAGACCTTCTAGCGGCCTACCAGTATCTTAAGGGGGCCTACAAGAAAGCTGGGGAGGGACTTTTCAGGATGTCGGGTAATGGTAGGACTAGAGGGAATGCATTAAAACTAGAGATGGGTCGATTCAGACTGGACATTAGGAAGAAGTTCTTCCCCATGAGGGTGGTGAGACACTGGAACAGGTTGCCCAGAGAGGTGGTGGAAGCCCCATCCCTGGAAGTTTTTAAGGCCAGGCTGGATGGGGCTCTGAGCAACCTGATCTGGTGGGATGTGTCCCTGCCCAGGGCAGCGGGGTTGGAACTAGAGGATCTTTAAGGTCCTTTCCAACCCTGACAATTCTATGATTCTACGTGTGCCGGCATTCAAGGCATTTCTAAAATCATTTTCTCTTATATTACCATACCATTTGCTATTAATTGCTGACAGTGTGGGCAAGAAAACAAAACCGTTCAGTGTCATCTCATTGTATCGTACGCGCTTTTAAGCAAACCAATTACACTTAAGGAATCGGAGAGTTACTGGGTGGTGTCAAACACCACCACGTGCCTCTAACAATTATACTCCCACCTTGAAGGACAGGAGGAAATTTCCCCACTACAGAGCAACTTTTATTATTTTTAATTTTGCAGGCATCCTTCTTTACTGTAATAACAATAAAAAAAAATAAATAATCATGGAAAATGTCAAAAGTCGTATAAATCTCTACACGCCGCCGTCAAGCGGCAGAAGGGAAATTTTCTTTTGCAAATGGCACCAAGCCAATATATTTGAGGATGATAAAAGAACATCTTGCCAGTGTGTATCTCTGCATAAAAGGCAATTAAAATATGATGTTAAGAAATGCTGAAGAAAATGAGGGAAGCATGAGCACTTGCTGGTTTGGGGTTTTTTTATACACTAAATAATACAATAAAAATAAAATCCAATTAAAAAACTCTGCCAAAGCTGCAGAAATCTTATGACTCATTACCAGCCATCGGAAATCAAAGGAAGAGAGACACCCAAATTATCTCCCAGCTTGAACCACGAGTGCTCAGCCCCAGCCCCAGAATGAATTACTTCTGTGTTTATTCCATCATATGGCAGGATCCCGACTCAGTAAACTTTTATGACGAGCCATTCCCAAGTTTCCGATGGCTCAATTTTATTGTGTTTCGGTGGAGCAGAAGAGCCTTGTTCTAACGAGTGAAGAAATAGCTGTTGGCAATAAAGACTTGGGCGGCTCTATGCAGCCAGTTATTTGCAGGGACAACATTTAGGCTGAGCTGGCTCCATATGTTTCCATCTCCTGATAGGAACGGGGGAAAAAAGCAGGAATTAGCACAGGAGTTTAGCGCCAGAAATACATATTTGCCCTGTGCCACCCTCTCCCTGTGATACACCGGCTCGTCGCAGATCCTCCCGTCCAACCATCGCAAAAAAGGTACATTTACTCCCAGATCTAAAGAGGTTTGGGGAGCACAAATATGGGTAAAACTCAGTTTTGAACGCAACTTCCCCCAAACGGGACTTGATTCTTTTATTCCCGTACCAGTTTTTTTTTTTCCTTACCTCAAGATGGTTTTTAAGTCGATCAAACCATCCCGACTTCCAGGGTTTGGATGCAAAAATCACGAAATATTGAGCGCGGTCAAAAGAAATTAATGAGTGTTTTTTTCAAAGGTATTCTCTACTGAATTAACGGCAGCTCACCAACTCTGCGCCGGGCAAATTGCTTGCCGGCATGATTAAATCACAGTTCCTCAGAAGCAACACGCCCGTCAGTCTTCATTGAATTCGGCTGTATTAATACACTTTTACTTTTTTTCTTAACGTAATTAGCAGTAAATTCAATAAGATGCTTAGATAACATCTTTCAAAATAAATAGGAAATGAGAAAATGCTGGGAAGGATAAGGCAGCGCTGGCTTTATCAACCTTGGTCACAGCTCCCCAGGCGCCAGGCTGGGTTTGGAGACCCTCCGAAGAGCCAACCACTAGGGGCAGAGAAGTTACGGGCCAAGCGTGAAGGGCAGGAGGACATCACAACCATCCAACAGCCTGCATCAGGCTTTTCTTTTTCTTTTTATTTTTTTTTCAATTTATTAAGATCTTTATATTTCTAAGGAAGAGCCATGTAAGGTTATTCTAAAAAGCTCTTTCTTTTAACACTTTCAGCACAAACTCTGGCTGCCTTGTAGACCTAGAAATCCAGACGGCCACCAGTCACTATAAGCTGCTGGAGACAGCTTTCCCTCAGGCCTTGAAAGTATAAACCCATAAATAAAACCAGAACTGCCTCTTTGCTCCAAGGCACCCAGGTTTAGAGGAATCGCTGTCTACCTTAAAGCATGTAAAAATAAGCGATTTCCACTAAAGTACCCTTCACCCAAGTGATATTTCTGGAAGGCACCTTTCTAGAAACAACACTCTTTCCATTAGCAAGACAGACATCCTTCAATACCAAAAATGCTACAATTTAGAATCACAGAATGGTTAGATTTGGAAGGGACCTTAAAGCCCACCCAGTGCCACCCCCTGCCCTGGGCAGGGACACCTCCCACCAGCCCAGGTTGCTCCAAGCCCCGGCCAACCTGGCCTTGAACCCCTCCAGGGATGGGGCAGCCACAGCTTCTCTGGGCAACCTGGGCCAGGGGCTCACCACCCTCACAGCACAGAACTCCTTCCTCAGATCTAACCGTTATCTCCCCTCTTTCAATTTAAACCCATTATCCCTCATCCTACCCTCACTCCACCTTCCTAAAACTTCACAAATTTTTAGGTCCACATGAGTACCATTCTACCTCGGTGGCCAACGAAGACCATTCGCAACCTTTTGCTGCAGTGATCCAGGGGCAAGCGGTGCTTGCTGAAGCCACAGCAGCTCTCCCAGTGTCCTGGGAGGACTTTGGAGAAGACCTAAAGGAAGAAAATACCTAACTTCTTCACCAGCTTCTGGCCAGTCTTGGGGTTAGAGGTCCCTATATTTGACCGAGCCAACTTAATTCTCTTGTGTCTGAAAGAAAATAGTCTCCCAGTGTCAGGGAATCATAGAATCGTTTTGGTTGGAAGGGACCTTTAAGGTCGTTGAGTCCAACCATCAACCCAACACCGCCAAGTCCACCACTAACCCACGTCCCTGAGCACCACGTCTACTCGTCTTTTAAATACCTCCAGGGATGGCGACTCCACCACTTCCCTGGGCAGCCTGTTCCAACGCTTGACAACCCTTTCCATGTGGAAATTTTTCTTAATATCCATCCTAAACCTCCCCTGGCGCAACTTGAGGCCATTTCCTCTTGTCCTATCGCCCGTGTCCAATAGGTTTGCTTCCTACAATTAATCCTGATTCTCAATTAATTCTAAAAACTCATTCAGCTCAGAAGACGAGTAGGGTGAAAGCTGCCCGGCACCATCAGCTACAATGATGGGTCCCTCTGTGCCCGTGGGGTGTTTTCCCAGCCCCTGCCCTCAGCACGGCGCAGTGGCACGGGGTGGAAAACGAAACATCCCTCCAGCATCCTCCCTTACAAGAAACCCATCCCAACAAATAAACAGGAACAAAAAGATCGATTCATCTTCCGACAGCGTTAATCTTCACAGTACAGACAGCCCTCACCAATAACTCACAAAATAACATTTTTCCAATATATTTTTTCAGCGCAGCGGCTGCTCTGGCAAGCTCCTTTTTTGTGTTGTGCTCTCACTCCAGTTTCGGGTTCTGTTCCTCTTTCTGGCAAATACCAAACAGGAAACGTTCTGTTGGGACTTCAGCGCAATGATGTTTTGACTCTTTTTTTTTTTTTTTTTTTTTTTTTTTCAACACTGAAAGCATATGCAGGCTCTGCACTCAACTGCGGCACGCAGTAGCTCTGACAAGGCTTTTAAACAGCTGGAAACTTCTGAGAACTTTCTATAGAGACGCTGAATATAATTAACGCGTAAGAGGAGCTGCAGAACAGCCGTGCCGAAAATAAACTTATAAATATGCATGAGACTTACCAAAGTTTGTTCCAGGATATCGGAGGGGAGCAGCGATGTTCAAATGGAAGGTAAAGAAAGAGACAGCAAGCAGAAAAAGGTGACTTTTTAGATTAAAGGCAATCTGTTTGATGATGGAATAATTGGAGGAGCGACGACTCCCTCAGACACGGCAGGGAAACCTCTGCAACAGCGGATTTTGAAGCAGGTGAAACCTGTAGGACCGAATTACCTTCATTACTGGTGAAGGTAGCTCCCTCAGGCTGACCTGCTCCACAAAATCTCAATTGAAAATTTCAACTGCTTCTAAGACCGAAATACAGAAAATGTTACTTTGTTCTAGTTGAAAATACACGCACATTCCGGTAGGAGGCATTTTTTTTCTCCCCACCTGAAGAGCAGCACACGGAATTGCTGCAGGAGGTCACATTTGTCCCGGGGATGTGCCTTTGTTGTTCCCATCCAACTTCATCCATGCCGGATGGAAAGCCACCCAACGTTTTTGCCAACCTAGAGATCTTCAAAAACAACCCAACCCATGTAGAAGTCTGGTGGCAATTACAACCACATACATATATATACACACACACATTATTTTTTTTTTTAATGATATTTCAGCCACACTGAACACTTTCATGCCTGATCTCGGTGCTGGACCATTGTGAGGAAGGACTCCAGGCCCTCACCACGGAGCAGGTTGGACGTGGATTGTATCGCACAGTCCACTTCTTCTCTAAGCAATGTGGTTACGGAGTTATTTTTTCCCCCATTTTTTTCCTCAATAAGCTTTGTAAACCTTTGCAAAAACCTTATTGAAATGTCACCACCCTGCTAAATCACGATGCAGCAGTTAGGAAACGCCGGGCAGCCTTTCCCGTGCCCGACCCATTGCACAGAACCTGATTTCTTTAATTAAATGATACCAATTAGTTTGCTTTCACTCTGCTCACTAAACTTACTTTTCAGTCCCGGTCAGCAGACAGAGTTACTAAGTTCCTCCTGGGATTTCTATCGTGTCAGCACTTTGCAAACACTAATGAATTTAATTTATACATTCGTCTATGAGTTTCTTTTCACAGCACTCCTGTGGAAAGGATGACGTTATCCCCCCGTTCTTCCATTTGGCTGGGAAAGATTAAGCTCCACTACTTTAGGGTGCTTTATGATGCTTACTATGCAATTCTTTCACAATTTTGTTCCAATTTTAGCTGTATTGGAGTTCTTTATTCATTCAAAACACTACTTCTATCGACGTTGCAATTGTGTCTGCTCAGCACGTGAAAATGAGAGCTCCCAGCCCAAGCTGGTCACCAGAAAATGAAGGCGGCAACTACTGCGGTCACATCTGGACGAGTGACCAGCCCAGTACAAAACCAGAGACAGGAATCAAACCAGCTCCTCACCACTGGGTCAAACTCTGCAATGGTTCACGTGCAGGGAAACTCTAAATGATCAACCGCCTCCACACAAGCCTTGCAAGATGTGGAGGCAACTAGTAGTCCCCCCTTATACTAATATATCTCTAAGAGATGTGGCGGCAGAAGGAAAGTCCAAGCCATCAGGGATAGAGGATTTGACTTTTTAAGGTATTATCACATCATTCTGGGTCCGTTTATTGATGCACGCGTGCGCACGACTGAGCAAAGGACGATATTTGATGGCCCTCGGCAAACATGGGTGTGGAGGTCTCCAAACCCCAACGGCATGGTCTGCATCAAGCGCCAACCATGGGACCATGTGTGAATGGGCACAGGCTGAACCTCTGTGTCCTAAGACAGGGGGAATCAATCAAGGTTTTTCACCATGAAGTCACTTTGTCTTTGATTATTCAAGCTCGTGATTACGTTCGCCTGCAGCAGAGCTGCATACACGTCTAATTTTATATATACCGACAGCATATATAGAGCTTTGAGAGGGGTGCTCAGCAGCGGGGACAGATTTGGGCTAGGGAAGCCAATCAAAAAGTTTGCCATGCTCTTAAAATCAGCCCCCTGAGACTGGCAGTGGGATGGCGGCCACCGGCCACCGCCTCGTTGGCCTCAACTGGTGTCTGCAGAAGCAGATAGCATCGTCCTCCTAAAGGGGTTCGGTGCTGAGGCAGCACTTCTCCAAAGCTAATCGCTTCCCATGCATGAAACCACGCTACCATCCCACGAGGGAACAGCGGGGATTAATTAGTTCCTATTTGTTAAGCGCTTTGAAGATGAAAAACACTTTATGAAAGTTAATTGTTACTACTCAGTTAATTTCTCCCCACCAAATCAGTGTGTTCTTCCAGCAGAGCTTTCTCCCCTTTGCATTTCAACCAATATACGTCCGAAGAGGAAACTCATTTCATACTGCGGAAAATCTCTCCTGTTGTTCACATTTTTGACACAATCACCCACCAAAAGTCACGCTGCAGCCTCGGGAAGCTGCTTCAACAGCATCTCTACCCTCGCTTCCCACACGGGATCATCGTTATGGCTTTTCTGTTTTATATTCCACTCATCCCTTCAGAAATAAAGTGGCAAATTGTGCCAATTTGTTTCACCGCCTTTGCTATCTGCCTGGAGAAAGCGTGCGCGCGCCCGTGACCGAGGCAGACAGCTGAAACGCTTCCCGCAGCGTGGGGCTGGAGGAAAGCCTTCGTTCCAGATTTACCACAGTTAGCAGCCAAATGTCCCACAGCCCATCGCCATCACGCTGCTCGGACCCACTTGCTTCCATCTGCTCTCCCCTCTGTTGCACGACGCATCGCGAAAGGTAAGCGCAGTCCCCTCTCTCAAAGAGTCACAGAATGGTTTGGGTTGGAAGGGACCTTTAATGGCCGTCTAGTCTCCAACCACCCTGCCATGAGCAGGGACATCTTCAACTAGACCAGGTTGCTCCAAGCCCCGTCCAACCTGGCCTTGAACCCCTCCAGGGATGGGGCAGCCACAGCTTCTCTGGGCAACCTGGGCCAGGGGCTCACCACCCTCACAGCAAACAATTTCTTCCTCAGATCTCATCTCAATCTCCCCTCTTCCAGTGTAAAACCGTTCCCCTTTGTCCCGTGGCTCCCCTCCCTGCTCCAGAGTCCCTCCCCAGCTTTCCTGGAGCCCCTTGAGGGACTGGAAGGGGCTGGAAGGTCTCCGCGGAGCCTTCTCTTCTCCAGGCTGAACCCCCCCAGCTCTCTCAGCCTGTCCTCCCAGCAGAGGGGCTCCAGCCCTCCCAGCGTCTCCGGGGCCTCCTCTGGCCCCGCTCCAACAGCTCCGTGTCCTTCCTGTGCTGAGGAACGCAAACAAAGAGTTCCGTTTTCGCCCTCCTTGCTTCTCCACTAAAACCCACAAAGGCAGTAGCTCAAAGAGCATCCCATCACCCCAAACCCCCGGCGCTCCCCACTGCAGAAGAGGGGGACAGGAGGTGGCTGCAGGGACCAGCCCGTCCCTGAGCTGCCCCTCGGCAGAGACGGCCACGTTCTGCACATCTATTCGAAGGGAGGTGCCGAGTTTCAGACGGAAAACCCGGCCGTTTTACGGGAGTTCAGCAAAGGTCGGCTGCTGGATTACATTATCAAATCAAAATAATTCGGGAGTCCTTCCTAGGAATAACAATTTTAGAAGATTATAGTAATTTCCGGCACAAACCAGTCACACTGAATAAGAGACTGCGTTATTTTTTTTTAAAATAAGGTCATTCAAGGCCACCGATTTTACGCCCTGGACTGTAGCCAAAGAAATCTGCATAAATACATGGGATTATAAAAAAAATTACATTAATTTGCATGTTATGTGTTCCCCTTTTAAAAGAAAACCCAGAGGGCCAAATATAAAAGTGGGGTATGAAGGTAAGGCGCCCGCCTGGTTGTTAAAAGGCAACGAGGTGTTTCGGGACGGGGGGGACGGAAGGGAAGCCTCGCATCCTAAACCAGCTCAACAAGGTCCATACTCCATCTGAAATATTACCAGTCATTTCTTGCTGTGTTTATTTGTTCCCAGCAACTGACTGACGAGACCGAGCAGAGAACAATCCCCGCGATGGCGGAGAAAGCGTCGGGCTCTCCGGTGCTGCTGACCGTCCATCCTAAAGAGCTGCGTGGAGGCAGCTCTCGGCGGCCCTCGGGGTGGTTTGAGCTGCAGGAGGAGACGCTGAAGACGGGCAGAAGCGCCCAGGGACCCTCTAACACGGAAAGAACACTAAAAGCGACAATGTACGGACACGACTTGCAAACTGTTATTGCCCGTCAGCATGTAGGGGATGGGAAGGGGACGGGCGAGTTTGGTCCTTCTTCATGGGTCTGAGCATGATGGTAAAAAATGCCATGCCCCCGTTCCAGTGCCTGGAAGGTGAAAATCTATTTATGAAAGGGGAGACCACTTTAGCATCCACGGGCTGCTTTTCTACGGTTTGACAACGGAAGAAAGCAAAAGGAATTATTTCAAAGGGTGAAGTTAACACCCGTACGTTAAAGAGCATCGAGCTCCGGCACGGATGCCCTCCTGCAGAACTAAACTGGCCGGCGTTTCAAGGAAGATCACGCCTCACTGAAAGCACAGCTTTACATCCGACTTAGAGCATCCGTACGGGGGTTTAACGTCCTTTAATTTAAGTCCATTAACCTTACAGCTTTCACTAACTTCTCTTTGCTCCCTGACTTTGGAATTCTGCTGATAGGACAAGGGGGATGGATTCAAACTGGAAGAGGGGAGATTGAGATGAGATATTGGGAAGAAATTGTTTGCTGTGAGGGCGGTGAGCCCCTGGCCCAGGTTGCCCAGAGAAGCTGTGGCTGCCCCATCCCTGGAGAGGGGTTCAAGGCCAGGTTGGCCGGGGCTTGGAGCAACCTGGGCTGGTGGGAGGTGTCCCTGCCCAGGGCAGGGGGTGGCACTGGGTGAGCTTTAATGTCCCTTCCAACTCAAACCACTCCATGATTCTATGACTTGCCCCTGACATTGTATCTCCAAGTCTTCAGCAAAACCCATGGGACCTTCAAATCCACAACCCCACAGCACCCTTCATTTGCTGTCAGGAAGCTGGAGCAGCATTGGATGCCAAAATCAAGTCCAACTCTCATCAGAGTTGTGCTCTGGTGCGTTCCTTCCGTTTGGCTTTGCCCGCGTTAGGATGCTCGGTCTGATTTGTCACTTCAGCTGTAACAGAAGCGTTACTGTCTTTTACAACCCTGCTTTTTTTTTTTTTTTTTTTTTTTTTAATTTTAATTGCAAGATGTTCCCTCGTCAAAACAATTACTGAAAAGGCATTAGAGCGCAGAGGGCTAAAGAACAAAGAAAACCAAAGAACGCAACGTGGAATGAAATCTGGCATCGCTGCAAAATTAAAACAGAGCAAAATGAAACCAGAATGAGAGATGAGTGAATTATTTACAGGGAGTAATTTGTCTTCCTGTCTGCTCGCAAACGAGGAAAAGTTTGTTGTTTCCTCCAACCCATTCAAGAAATCTCAACAAAACACGTCTCTTTTGCGACTCCCTTAAACGCAATACATAGGCTGACGGAAATTCTCTCTATAGGTGAGCTGGCATTATGTCTGCTTCTTATGGGGCAGATGTGGAAGCGTTTTGATGGTGATACCTTGGATGGCTCCATTTCAAGCCTGGTTTCCACCAGATGATGTCTGTGCTCAAACGCTGTGGCCTTGAAATGGCACGAAAACACGGTGCCCACCCTACGGCTGCACTGGGAAGAGCATGTCACTCACCACGTCACGGTAAATAATATAAATAACATCGTGCTCTGAGACAGAACGAGCGCTTTGGAAGATCAACGCAATTCTGGAAGGCGCTTAATCCCTAATTCAAGGCCAAACTGTAACGGGGGGCGGGAAGCTAACACTGACAAAAATATTTTGAATTACACGACTTCCGAACGCAAGAGGACTTCATCGAGCGCCAAATTTTGGCAAGAGAAAAGCAGGGCGCTGCCGCGGACAGATGGGAGCAACCCACAGAACGAAACCTTTTCTCCTAAAGCAGCTGGGATTAGAACACAGACCTACCAGCTCCCAGTTCTCAACTGAAAGCATCCCTTCTTTTTATATATATATATAAAAATATATATAAATAAATAAAAATACACACACACACAAATTTTGCTGGGAAGAGAGGCAGCTCGAAGTTCAGACGCTTTGTCTGATACTAAAAACAATGTTGTGCTTACGGGGACTAAGATGACGCCGGTAATTTTCAAGCAACGTATTTATAAACGAATCGACTGTTTACCACAACACATCAAAATTAAGGAGAAATATATTTAGGAACAGATTTGCACTGCTTGGGTTGTTCTGATTATAAATTATTTTGTCAGTCTAACTGCCTAATTGCAAAAGGATAAGGATCTCTTAAGGGAGCAAAAGTAACTATTTGAACAACTGAATGATGTGCAGCATCAAACGCGTCTCTTGACGGGGGCATTTGTGCCAACCTGCTCATGGGTTTTGAGGAACTTCGGACAACACAAAGAACCTCGTGAGGTCAAGGTTTCCTTCAGGAAGATCTGAATCCTTCCACGTCTGTGTGGAGCAGAGAGCAGAGCCAGGACAGACTGAAGGGTGGCCAAAGCACCACAAAAACTTTACAGTCTCAGCAGTTTCCTAAAGTAGTGGGTTTTCTGCTCCTTTTTTCCAGCCCAAGCAGTAACCGGCTGAGTGAACCTGGAGGTGTTTACGACGACAAGAAACGGGAGAGCTCCAGCTCAAGGCTGGAGTTTTACTGACCGTGTAAATATTAGATTTTGAACAAAACCATCATTCAGTTGCTCAAAGGAAATATTGCAGGTCAAAACTACGTTTTCCACATAGAAACACAAAGCAGAGAGCTCTCCCACTTCCACGGCCATTGAATATCCTTCTCCCTTTTCGCTTTGGATGGAGCCTGTGATGGCCGAGCGTGCGGCAACGCTACTTCAGTGCCCATGGGAGAACGCTGCTGTTTGGCGTCATCCCAAACCAAAGACAGACTTTTAACCTTCCATTCATATCAGAAGCCTCATAATCATAGAATGGTTTGGGTTGGAAGGGACCCTTAAAGACCATTCTAGTTCCAAGCCCCTGCCCTGGGCAGGGACACCTCCCACCAGCCCAGGTTGCTCCAAGCCCCGGCCAACCTGGCCTTGAACCCCTCCAGGGATGGGGCAGCCACAGCTTCTCCGGGCAACCTGGGCCAGGGGCTCACCGTCCTCATAGCGAACAATTTCTTCCTCAGATCTAACCTTTATCTCCCCTCTTCCCTTGAACCTCCCCCCTCTTCAAACTCTTCATGAGCTTGAAGCTGTTACCCCTTGTCCTATCACTACACGCCCTTGCAGAAAGTCCCTCTCCAGCTTTTGAAAATCAAAAAATACTGCCATATAAAGCAAAAAACCACAATTTACTCTGACTGAAACCACCGCCCTGCGTACGTCATATGCCAAAGGGAGAGTTCTCGACCAGACAAGCTGCATTAACATGAGGTACAGCCGCACGGAGCACTGGAAACAGCCAAAACTACTACTGGAGACTGCGACGGCCAGGAGCCCAGAGGGACACACCAGAAGCTGTCAGACCGCTGGCTCATGCATCCCCAGCTGCCTGGGGCTGCCCCCCGGCACAGCCCACCACCGCGGCCGGGGACAGCCCCCTAGAGACATGCTAGATGATAATTTTAATCCTGTTTTCCTGCAATCAAGCTTCTAGGTAGAGCAGTCACAATCATCTCCCGGGGTCAATACACTGAATACTTTTGCTACCAGTAGAGTTCCACTCGGAAGCTTTCCGCCTCGCTCACGTTAGAAGGGATACTGGTACTTTAACCTGGTATTTTTGTTTCTTTCCAAAACCACGCAGGAACCCTGTTGTCCTCAGCGCAGCAAATCAAATCCCAGCATTTGGGCCAGCATCTCCTTCCTCCGGCGGGAGGCAGCAGGGAGAGGGTCTATCTGCTCCCTGCCCACTCCTCCCGACCTTGCCTTTCTCCTTCCCGAGTCTTTTTATGGTTCCTCTCTCAGAGATAACGGGGAACATACAGCTCTACTAATCAGTGTCATAGCTCGTTAATTTGCTTTATTGGTCTCTGGGTAAACCTCTCCTGCTACGCCGTTCAGAAGCTACCGAGTCTTTATCATTAAGGAATAACTGCCCAGAGCTCCTGCTCCGCGTGTCGCCGGGGTGCATTAAGTGGCTTAATAGTATCTCTAAATTTATCTTAAATGGAAAGGTGGCCGGAACATTCATCACCACGAACGAGGTTTAATCAAATCCCGTAACATAATGAATCCGTCCGGTTTTGACACCGTAACCTTTGAGAGTTTCTATGAACTCAGCAGCGAGGTGTCGGATGCGGACGATACCTTTAAAGCCCAACAAAAAAATTATCAGACTGTTCAAGATAAACAGCTCTTTGCACTTGCGTCACGCGCTTCGAAGCGCACAATTCTAAGGCTTTCTTGATAACGAAGCCATCTTCCAGCAGGATTAGTTCAAGGGATGACCCGCAAACAGTTCTGGTCTCAGCAATGTGTATAATTAAAAGTGTGAATGCAAAGGTATTGATCTACAAGTTTTCAGCAAATTTTCTCTTTTTAAAGGTTAAGCTCAATGCTTGTTACTATTCTTTCCTATACGTAATAGATTTAAAGGTTAAAGAGCTCTTTCTCTGTGGTCTTCTCCATAAGTAATACATTTAAAGGTCACATACATTGTTCCTAGAGGACATATCGCTAAATAGCGGTGACAGTCATTTTGATTTTACTTTTTTGGTTCTTTTAAACTACTTATTTGATATCAACTCCTTCATAGGGAATCCAAGCTCAGTCTCCAGTTCACGGCTCGTCTTTTCCTACAGCCCCAACATTTACGTACATCTGAGAACTTCAGTCACCACAGTGCTTTACAAACATTAGATAATTAAAGAAATCACTCTGGTTTTCACGCTTTACAAACACCACGTTAAAAACCCTGCTGTTCCCCCATCCTTGCCATGGAATGCCAGGCAGAAATATCCCAGGACAGCACGGGGTTAGCCCAAGCAAGGACTTAAACTTACTACTCAGCCGTCACCGCTGCTGAGCTCATGGGGCTCTTTCCTACTTATTGACTCCCCATCCCTGCTGGAAGGGGACTGAAGATGCACTTTCTTTGACGGTAGAACCCACCAGTCGCATCACGCGTGACTCAGCAATTAGTAATTTTCATCAGTATTTCTCACTTTGAAAAAGCTTCTCGGGTCTCGGTCTTTCTGTCTGGGAAATGGGTTAACCGCTCCTACCAGCATCCTGGGCAGCTGCCGTGCTTCGCGCTGCGCTCCCAGCAAGCCCGTAGCTGTGAAAGGCACTCGGTGCCCGACACGACCGGAGCTGGACGATGGATCGGTGCTGTGTGAACCTCACCCGCGGGGCCGGGGGGAGGCACCGAGGGGCTCCCCGTCAGTGGGATGGGAGACAGCTCTGCCACCTCTGGATCACCGCACGCCCTGCTGCTTTCCTTGGCAGCTTTAGGCTTCATTGGCAACATAAGGGATCATTACAGAAGAGAAAGGAATTACAATAGAGGGGAAGGGGAAGGGGAAGGGGAAGGGGAAGGGGAAGGGGAAGGGGAAGGGGAAGGGGAAGGGGAAGGGGAAGGGGAAGGGGAAGGGGAAGGGGAAGGGGAAGGGGAAGGGGAAGGGGAAGGGGAAGGGGAAGGGGAAGGGGAAGGGGAAGGGGAAGGGGAAGGGGAAGGATTAGACTAGACTTAGAATAGAGTAGAACTGGAACAGAACAGCATAGGCTAGAGTAGAACTAGAGTAAGAATAAAATATACTGGAATTAGAATAGCATGGAACAGAAATAAACCAGAATATTTTCAGTTGGAAGGGACCAACAACAATCACCTAGTCCAGCTTCCTGACCACTTCCAAGGCTGATCCAAAGTAAAACCACATTATTGAAGGCCACTCTCCAAACGCCTCTTAAACGCTGCCAGGTTTGGGGCATCCGCTACCTCTCCAGGAAGCCTGTTCCAGGGTTTCACCGCCTCGGTAAAGAAACGCTTCCTCACGTCAAGCCTGAGCGTCGTAAATAAGGCCCATTCGGGGGAAAACGACCTCCCACGCCAACCAAATGTTCCACATATGAGAAAAGACACTGAACGGGATATATTGCACCTCCTTCAAGCACTCTGTCCGGCCCGAAAAGGAGCGCTGGCTCTCGATAGTGCTTTATCATAAAGGGCCCGATCCATCCTCATCCTCCCGCGAGCCAGTGGCACTGCACGGGGATGACGTACAGCTCAGCAACGATGCCTCTGAAGGTTTGAGATGCATTTATAGCCCATTTTAACGTTCATTTAGTAGGAGAGCAATGCTAAGCAGCTGAGGTAAACGCAGTCTGACAGAATGGTTGATCTCCCTGGCTGCGCTGGAGCGTATCGTGTATCACTTGCCGTCAGTGCAAAGCAGCCTGCGGCTCCAGATGCCAAGAAATAAAGAAAAAAAAGAGATTTTTGCAGCGGCAACATCTGGCTCCTGGGTGCCCCCCGTCTGCCACGGAGCATCCCAAGGCAAGTCTCCGCGTGTCTGCATCCTCCTCCGCAGCAGAAATCAACGGGGGGACCAAAATCATGAAGGGGAGGAAGAAAAATAATAATATTTTAGTTTGACAGCCCAAAAAATCGTAAAGGCTTTGTTCTACGAACTGCCAAAGAGTTTGGTGGTGACTTTAACTTGGAGACCGCTACATTTTTTTGAGCGGCTGACCTATGTGTAGATGATGTGAAACTTCTGGGGAGAAGCTTGTTTCCTTCAGCAGATCCTCTCTGGCGGCAAATAAGGGTTAACGTAAAATGTCCCATAGGTGAGTGCCCATGAGAGCAGGCGGCCAGATGCCTAAATCCTTTGGATAAAACGACGTAGGAAAAGGACAGAGAAACAACATTTTAAATAATCAACGTGGTTTAAAAAAGCATAGCTAGCTCCAAAGTACTTCTCTACCCTATATCCTACCTATCTACGGAGCATCTCCAGCAGCCACGGATCCGTGCGTTTAAACAGTGCGAAATTAAGTGATATCTTAGGGGTGGAGGCCCCAGTACCCACTAGCCTACCCCTTTCAGCAGTAAAATACGCCCTCCGAGGCTGCAGAGATTTTTGCCAGGAATAATTGACCACAGGAGGCAAAAAGAAGGGGAGAGTTTTGCTCAGCGAATGTTAAACGATACAATTATTCACACCGGAAGGAGCCCCGGGTTAATACTCTGCACAGCGTTGCAGATGTGGGACTCAAGTCTATTCCTAGCTGTAGCCACCTTCTCCTTTGTTAAATTTGATACAAACCCCCGTATTTCATTAACGTGAGCTAACGATTGAGATAACTCTCCCTGCAGTTTATTTACAGGTATTTTTTAAATCTCATAAACAGCACGAATTTTGATTTGCGGTACAATTCTGCAAACAATACGGCCGTACAATGACCACAAAGGGTTTTTTTAGGTATACATACAAACACACACCAAAGAAAGGACAAAAAACCCCAGATTAATTACGTGTCTTTTAACCTTCCCAAGGAGAATATTACACCGGTTATGTTTTCAGAGCCCTACCTGTCCTACAAAAAAGCTTACCCCAGACGCAATCCCTATTCATCAACGTGGCACTCCATCCCGGGATTAAACTCCTACTAAACAGGACCAAAAGAATTCTCCTTCTACAATTGGTTCCAACTCCTTCTTCGCTTTTCTCTGTATTTTAAAATGGGAAGAAGTAATAAAGTTACGTACGGTTTTCATTAGACAAATCGACAGCTATTTACGCACTTCTGAGTTGCTAATTAGCGACTCTTATTAAAAAGAATTACAGAAAGCAAAACCACACCAATGTTTAAAGCCAGGAAGTAAAGAAGCAAACAAATACATAAATAGCCACCAACGGCTGCCTCTGCGCTGGTGCTTGAAACAGGCGGGAGAAACCAGCTCAAAGGAAGAAAATCTCCTCAAATCAAAGAGAAAAAGGAGTGAAGTCTCGGCTTTGGAGCTCACGGCCCCCGGCTACAGCCACAGCTGGCCTGTCGCCGAAATCATACGCCAGCTCAAAAGAGTTCAGATCCGCTGGATCTCCCCCAAAATAAGAATATCTTTTTCTGTTTTGGTTTTTTTTTTGTTTTGTTTTATTCCCGCAGCGCCAGCAAAGCGCAGATCTCCTTGTTCTACAGATTCAAGTCAAAAACTTAAGCTCTCTTTTAAAAGCGAAAATTTTTGACGATTAGCGTAGCTTCGGATTGCATCTCTGATAATTGTTTTTGTTTTCTACAAGCCTGCTATAAAAACGTTTCCCTGTTTTGACCCCCCTTCTGCTGCCCAGAATTCGGCAATCGCCACGTTGCTCCTGCCAGAAGGAGAAGCCGTGGCCGCGGAATATTCCTCCGACAAAACTCTCTTCACCCATCCGGCATCGCGCCCGGCCTTTCCCCGAAGCCAAGCAGGGTATTTTCAAATAAAAGAAGTCAGAAATGAATGAGATCATCTATCCCTAATTAAAAGTCCGTGCGAGCGCCCTGTGCTACTGCCATTGAATTACTCCGTACTCGTCGCAGCCACTTCGGTGTTGCGTTTTCCAGTGAAATCTCTTTTAAGCAGGGGAACTGTATTTCTGTCACGGCCCTTTATCAATTCTCATCTGACCCGGGTCTCCAGGCCCAGAACACCATCAATATTAAGCAATAATCACGATAATAGCAATTCATATCAAGCATCTTCCATTTGCTTGGCCGTCTCCGTTATGTTATTAAATTAATAGATCTGCCACCGCCAAAGAAAAATAGCATAAAGAGAGAAATCTTATTAAACTCGAGATAAAATTTTAAACAATTCTGGGAACTGCCAAGGCCAGCCTTTGGGCTCTTCTGCGCGCCACTCAAATCCAGTTAGCGAACTAGCGGGCTTATTTAGTTATTTGTTTTGATTTAATCAGTTTGCGAATTATAAGTGTTTAATCAAATTAATTCCGACTGCCGCCAAGGCAGAAGAAAGGCAAGAACACGATAAAAAATGGACTGCAGAACACAATATTCTGAGTTATTGCAGCCTTCTACAAGAGCTGGGGACTGTGTACAGCTCTTTACAACATCAGCAATTTAGTTGTGCCTCGACGAAAATGCCGCAGGAGTGGTCACGCAGGAGAAGGAGCAAAGGTATTTTGGGGCATGGTCTTCGAAGCTGGTTCTTCTGCTCGGAAAAACCTTTTTATGCCTTGAGATTCAGCGAGTTGAGTTCATTGCTAGATTTGTTGTTCCGTATTACCTAGATGGAAATATTTCATTTCCATTCAAGCTTCATCAAGATTTGCACGCGTGGGTATCTGTGCTTTCCCAGGTCCGCGTTACCTGTAGGATACAGCCCCACAGAGTCCCAACCGGTTCCACATTTCTCTCTCTCTCCGATAAAGATCCCTGTTTCTCAAACATACGCCCTTAAAATACCTTTTTACACAGTTGCTATGTCACACGTGGTACTAGATCTAAAGCTTAGAAATCGATACTCTGCATGGCGAGAGGGATGCTTTGGAAGGTCTCAGATCTCCAGCTCGTAGAAGATGTGTTTCGGGGCTGAGTTAAAGGCATATTCTAGCTGCCCACGGCCACCTTTGCTTCAATTTAGGGGCGATGGAGAAGTCCTCACGCTACCACCCGTGTGGTTCTCCAGCAACGCTACTTGGTCACACAGAGGAAGACCGAGACCCGTTTCTTTCGCCTACCACGAAACAGCAGCCAAACGCTCGGATTAACACGTAAACCCACCTTTGTCCGACGCAGCGCTTCTATCTGCAAATTAATATCCCATCAAGACTTCCAACATTCAGCAGGAGCCTCCGACGATGGTGGAGAGGGGCGAGGTTACGCACTCTCTTACCCCATCGCCATCACCTATCTCCACCTTTAAGTACCACTAAGGCAATAATTTGGGATGCATCTTTGGGAAGGAGCATCCCCACGCCAGCCCAAGCAGCACTGTCCCCTGCAGCTTGCTTTCTATTTTTATTCTAAGTACTTGAAACGTAAAACCATCACCCCGAAAGGTCACAAAAACGCGATCAGCTGCTCTGTGACGTTTTTACCTGGAGAATAAGCAAGAAAAAACAGGCAAAAAGGATTGGAACAAGATGTGCCAAGACACCGATGCCCTTTGGACACTGCGTCTAAGAGGACTTTAAACGTAATGGGAGCTGGGGGCGTTGAAAATAAATAAATAAAAAAAATCAAACCGTACGTTTGATGTCATGGAAAGAAGCAGTGGAGGAGAAAGATCAAACTGACAGGTACTCGGTGTTCCCAGCAAATCTGGGATAATATAAACGTTCCTTAAGCTGCAGTTTATCCTCCTCAGTGAGCTTTGGGTTCCTACTCCTCGGCAGCTGTGCGACCAGAAATCTCCAAAGATCCAAGGGGACACCCTACGGGTGGGGGTTTTTCACGCTCTAAACGGGGAGCTTCTCCATGCCCAAAGGGGCCTATCATTGAAACCAGAACAACAGCTTATCCAGTTCCAGTAAATGGCAGGAATGAATAAAAAGAGAAGAAATAATGTAAAAAAAAAGTCAGGATATACTCAGAAATAGCACTCAACAAGTAGTAAACATAATTAACACCTATTATGTACAACACTATCTTACAAAATAATATCAACCACTTCATCAGGGATATGTTAAGACTTATTTAAGAAGGGAAGTACCGGATTTAAGAGAAATAAGCGCACCTTTCAGAAAACAAATGTATATGTTGGAATAAACAAGCTGACAACAGACTTACCTGTACGTGCTGCATTTCACCAATCAATAAAATATTTCTTTTCCACGCCTCTCCCTCCGGAACAGCTCTGCTTCTCATTATTCCCTGAGATTGTTCCATTTAATCAAAGCGCAGTTACGTTTATTGCAGATGTTAATCTGCAATCAGGGAACAGCTTCTGCTCGTTCACCTCAGTTTAAGTGACACGGCTGTTGTTGAAGGCTCTTTGGAAAAATCACTGCTTCTCTCTAAAACGCTTGTTTGGGGTGTTTCAGTTTTTATTTTAACATGATCTCACAGCCAAGTGAGGGGAATCTTCTGCAAGGGGCAGATTGGGTCCGTTTGCATATGAAAAAGCTACACGCAAAATAGGAATTTCTACGCAAACACCCGGGATCGGGATCGCTGGCCAGGAGGGGCCGAGCACGTGGCAGACTTACCCTGGAGTTAACCACTTCCAAGGAGACGTTCTGAGGCATCGCGCTGGGCACTGAAAGGGAAGAAAAACAAAAAGAAATGGGAAATACTGCCATTAGCGTCGAAGTCAGAAGAGGTCACGTCAAACACTTCTCTTGTGATGGAAAGGAAAGCGGGCAGCTTTTACACCTAGTTTATAATCTGATCACAAGCGTGCAGCTAATCCAGGTGGCACTTCAGAGGTTCCCCGGGGAGAGAAAAAAACCCAAACGCATCTGTTCATTTCTTCCCATTTTTGATAGACCTATTAGGAAGCCCTTTAAACAGCCGCTCAGCAGGTTCCCCGCAGCGAGACCGATGACTCGCATTCAGTTATTCGTTATAAACTTGGTCAGGAATAAACAAGGACGTGCCACAATTCCTCTGGCTTTTTGTTATTAAAGCGCATTTCGGGATCTTTATTTTATATAGAGACAGGGCAGGGTACTCCTCTCGGTGGCACCCCTTTTTATAAGGATGCCTAAAGGGGAAAGAGAAAATAAACTTTGTCTTTAGGTATTGTTTAAAAAACCGTTTTACGTGAAGGCTCTGCTTGTCGTACGTATAATCCATACCTGGTTTTATACAACTCAACTTCGTTATATCCAATCTGATACATTGAATTCTTAAAGGGGACTAACAGCTATTGCTGAGGGCAAATACTAACACCCAGCCGAGGGCAAATATTAATTCAACCACTGAGGAGCCCACAGCTTTAAAAATAAGTTCACAGTCGGCCATGTATCAACTGCCTGATGTGAAGATGAAGCTTTACTTTCCTTGCAGAGGAATAACGCCTGCCTGGCTAACCTGGGCTACCGAACGGTTGAAAAGCAGGGATTAGTTGATCCTCATGGGAAGGTGGCCCCGAATCCGGAAAGAAAAGAGATGAAAAAGCACCATGGTAAATACTCAGTTTAAGAATAGTTTGCAATGTGATGTGTTATGGAAAATGAGAGAAAAATGACTTTTTCGGTGCGCAAGTATTAACGTACCGAGTCAAAGCAAAGCTGTTTAAACCATTTTCACGTGATACCAACAAGAACAACATCATTCTCACGGCGGCTCTCCGCACATCTGAATTGCTTCCGCAAACATCTACGCAAACATCTACATCAAACGACCTGCGACCTGACACATCTTGGAGACCAAATAAACTAATTTAATTTAAACTAGCGTTAAGAAGAGCCTATTGTCTGTTGTCATCCAAATGGGGAAAGGACTTCTGGCCATAGGGAATAATTTAATAGGCGAAGAGCTACAAGCTGAATTCCATCTACAGCAGAAATGAGGCATAAGTTTCTTTGCAACTTCTTCAGCCTTCACTGAAAATTGCTGTCTAGGAGTGGGACATACATCACCGAGCAAAATGTATACGGCATTCCTACGAATCACTTCATCCTGGCCAAAACCTTCCCCAGAACGAACTGGTGAAATCCAACGTACCGTACAGAGGAGGACGTAACGGGGGCTGGTGTCTATGTTGGAACAGGCCCTAAAACGAGAAGAACCACCCCTGCGCAGGCACGCAATAAAAAGACTGCGGCAAGTCGTAGAAATGCTCCTTTTCCCAGATAATTTTAAGCAGCGCTGGTCAGACAACTCCTCCGCTGGACTCTGTCTAGTCACGTCTACATTCAATAAAGAAATCCCCAAAGCGCAGCGCTGTGTAGCATCCTCAGTGCCCGCTGCTATTTAAGGATTGGAGTCAGTCAGAGCTAAGCCATTTGTCAGTGCTAACAAGAAAACAGTATTTCAAACACTGGCTACAAAAGAGCAAAAGTAACAGCAGCTAAACAGGAGGGTCCCCACCGGCAGCAAAGTCCCACATTAATATCGTTGTCCTTCCTCTGTGGATCATAAAAGGGGTGGGAAAAAACTGCATTTGAATCACAATAATCTGAAAACTCACCGTTCTTTGGAGGCAGAGGTACAGCAAAGTGAGTGACAAGGAACACAGAAACTCCTCCTCGGGGTCTGAGGACCCCAAGTCACAAAGGTTCAGTGTTGGGAAAGGTCCAGGGTAAGAAATAGCCTGAGCCGGCTGGGAGTTAGAATCATGGAATCGTCTAGGGTGGAAGGGACTTTTAAGATCATTGAGTCCAACCATCAACCTGACACTGACAAATTCACCGCTAACCCACGTCCCTCAGCACCACGTCTGCCCGGCTTTTAAATACCTCCAGGGACGGTGACTCCACCACTGCCCTGGGCAGCCTCTTCCAATGCTTGACAACCCTTTCGGTGAAGACATTTTTCCTAATATCCATCCGAAACCTCCCCTGGGGCAACTTGAGGGCGGGCGGTCCAGGCTGGGGGATGCAAGCATCCTTGGCCATGGGACCCGAGCCCCGTCTCAGCTCTGCCGGGGCTCCACATGCAAAGTCCTCCGCTCTTCAGCCTCCTTTTTTTTCCTCTCCCTGGATTAGCAGCTTTAGAAACGAGTTGGTTTCTCTGCCGCAGGGACTATTCTTTATTTGTTTCCACACTGCCCAGGACAACGCAAAGTTGATCTAGGGCATTGCTGCTACATGAAACATCTCATCTCCCTTAATACGGAGGAGATGTCGCTGCTCACGCTCCCATTTTGAACAACATCAAACTGTCTCAGTGCTGTACTCGATATTGCAAGGAAAAAGAAAATTGAGGTATTTGTGGATGTTCCTGAATTAGCCAGATCTGGTGAATGCCGGTATCTCCCAGAAAAGCCTGTTCTCGCTGGAGAATGTTTGCTCTTGTTTGTGAGAGGCAGAATTGCTCACGGCCCCGGTTTCTAAAACATGGTTCCTCTTGTCTCTCACCTCTCTCGTGGGCAGCGAAGGCTCATCGCGACATTTAGCTGTTCCCACCTTAAACCTTTTCTTCTCATTACTCTCTCTACTATGTATTATTCCCCTACCAGACAAACTTCTCTTAATTTTTCTTTCTTTTTTTTTTTTTTTTTTACTGTTTTTTTGTCTTTCTATTATTTTGATTATTTATCCTTGGCAAACTCTTGTCGTATTTCCCAATTTTGCATCATGCGTGAACATAACTGATGCACTCCTCCTCTTTTCTTCTAGATCTTCAAGCAAAACAAGAAAATAAATCCCGACCTGACCCAGCATCGAACTCAATCACTTCCACAGCAACACTGCGCGTCTTCATTCCTTGCTCGCCGTTCGCTCCAGGAGACGTTTTGCAACACCACATCAGAGACCCTGATTTAATATCTCGGGCTGCATAAAAATCAGGGAGCCCCCTTGGGAAACCCAGCGCCTACGAGATTACAATTAATTCCTCCAGTTTTCTATCTTGATCGAATAAAGAAATTGGATGCACCTGGTAAAATCTGTGTTCTTTTCTTTATTATTCACGGCTTAATTATACCATTAGAAATCAGAGCAGAATTCGCTTTACCT
The DNA here is from genome assembly GCF_028500815.1 of Rissa tridactyla. Lineage (NCBI taxonomy): Eukaryota > Metazoa > Chordata > Aves > Charadriiformes > Laridae > Rissa > Rissa tridactyla. Next base: position 85,977,829 of record NC_071497.1, on the reverse strand, counting down.
AGCGTTAGCTATGCAACAAGCAATGAACAGGGATGCATCCAGGGATAACTCCACCCCTTCCTCTCGGCACAGGGTGACTCAGTGGTGGAAGAAGCCTCAAATATACTGGAGGAGCATCGCTGCCTGCCTTGGACCAGGTGTCTAAAGGTAGGTGAGATGAGCCTCGCTGCTGGAGATGTACTGATGGGAAGAAGGTTCATATGGCAAGGAACTCAAGATTTGTTGGTTGCTTTTGGGTTTTTTTCACAGAATCATAGAATAGCTTGGGTTGGGAGGGACTTTTAAAGGCCACAGGCAGGGACACCTCCCACCAGCCCAGGTTGCTCCAAGCCCCGGCCAACCTGGCCTTGAACCCCTCCAGGGATGGGGCAGCCACAGCTTCTCTGGGCAACCTGGACCAGGGGCTCACCACCCTCACAGCAAACAATTTCTTCCTCAGATCTCATCTCAATCTCCCCTCTTCCAGTTTAAAACCGTTCCCCCTCGTCCCATGGCTCCCCTCCCTGATCCAGCGTCCCTCCCCAGCAGGAATGGAGAATCACAGAATGGTTTGGGTTGGAAGGGACCTTAAAGACGATCTTGTTCCAACCCCCTGCTCTGGGCAGGGACATCTCCCACTATTCTGGGTTGCTCCAAACCCAGGAAAATCCTACGTAATTCTTGCAGGGAAGACGAGGAGGAAGGAAACATCCTGGTACTTCTTCCAAACAGATAAAGATGCATTGGGTAATTTGGGGGGAATTCACTATACCAAAAGGTTGGGCTACCAGGGTGGTTCAATAAGGGACCTGGGTCCCCAGCAAGGTCACAGCCACGATGCCGTTGACCTCTGGTAAATCCATGCGTGTGGCTCCGAGTGACGGGCTCTGCTCACGCTCCCGTGAAGGCCCCCGCAGTCTGTTCCTCCTCGCCCTGCTCCCAGCTCTCGTACAAACACAGGGATGGCTACCGACACCTGAAAAACTCCACAGGCCGCGTCCTCTGTCACTCTGAATGTCAATCTTCAATTTTTACCTTTTTTTTTTTTTTAAAAAAAAAAAGCATCCATATTATAATTATGGATATAAATTAGATTTAAATCAAGTATTCGGGAAGCATGAAATAAGAGTGTCTGCCAATTGCTGGGATTAAACGCATTTTGATAAACTCATGAGCGTGATAGCTCAAAGCGTGTCTGAAATGGCACGCAGCTTGGCCAAATACTATCTGAGCTGTATTTTAAACTGAAAATTAAGCATTAAAGATACAGTTTGTTCCTTGATCTGATGAACGCTGTCTGGGGTCTGCGGCTCCTGCAGCTGGAGATGCCACCCTGAATCCCTTTGACTGGGGTGCACTCCTCAGACTCTAGATTACATCCCAGAGCTTCATGGAAAATTTCTGCCTACAGACTTGCCGGAACTAAAGAGTAGAGTCTTTTTTTTTTTGTGGAACTACGTACCGTATCGTATGCTATAAAGCAAGGACTGGCATGGAAAAAATAACCTGCTCAAGCACACGCATTCTCAAGAGGAAGGCAGACTTAAAAATGATCCTGTGTTTTTTTTACAGTAGGAAAGGAGAGGCGAGGCAGACCGATTTTCATGACTTTTCTCCCATTTTTGATGCTTAACTTCCGAAAAGCAGCACGGGAGTCGCTGCCCTTCGAGAGCATCCCGTCTCTTAGCCCAGGAGTTTGGGTACCAACGCGAAAATAAACCGTCAGAGACTGCAAGGACTGAGATGCAAAGAAAACATACAGAATTGTATCATATCATAGAATGGGTTGGGTTGGAAGGGACTTGAAGATCATCTAGTCCACCCCCCTGCCCTGGGCAGGGACACCTCCCACCAGCCCAGGTTGCTCCAAGCCCCGTCCAACCTGGCCTTGAACCCCTCCAGGGATGGGGCAGCCACAGCTTCTCTGGGCAACACGAAGTACACCCCAAAGGGAGCCGGTTGTGACGATCAAGGTGCTCCTCATTAGGGTTTTGCCTGGTGGCAGGAGCAGGGAAAGGCAGCCAGCCAGCTCCCGTCCCTCCGGCAGCGGTGGTCCCTGACTGACGAGGCTGCTAAATCTCAATTTAAGGCGGAGGATGGGGTGCAATCCAAAAAAGCGTCGTGGGGCAGCCTGGGGAGCTGCTCTCCTCCACGGCGAGGGTGGTGGCAGGGGACGCGGGAACAAAACCTGCCCCAAACCCAGGTGTGTACAGGGCAACTACAGGCTTTCTCCTTCCTTTATCTCTCCCCTATAAACCAGGACAGATCAAATGTCCTTGTCCCTCCTCTACGGAGGCCGTTAGCTTGCCTCTGCAGGAGTTATTTCTCGCTGGTTTATCGTGCATCCTCCAGCAGAAAGGACCTTAACCCTGGGAAAGGTCTCTGCGTGGTACCATAAAAGAAGAAATTGCAGAAAGTTTTGGTGCTGCAGACTTGCTCTCTCCCTTCCCTGCTTTCCTTCTCGGCCGCAGGACAGCTAAAAAAGACACCGCCTTCACTCAGGCTTGGCCAAAGCCAGGCTCTCGCTGCGGCCCTTCGGTTCCTCTTCTTCGTGCTAGAGACCAACGCGGTTTCAGGCAGAGCCAGAATAAGGAGGATGAAAAAAATACCCTACAGGGATTTTCTCTTCTTTTACACCTGCTCCAAAAACTAGTGGAAGGCTGGGAAGGCTGCAGCCAACCAACTTCTTCGTCTACCAGACTTCTGCTTAAATAAAGAGAAAAATAAACCCCATCTTTTTCCAGATTCCTGAAACAAGGGCACCTAAGCACACTCCAGCTTTCTGGAATCGTCTCATGCAAACCTTCTCGTTAGCAGTGATTTTTGTTCGCAGACAAGTGAAGCGTTTGAAACACTTGCCGAGGCTCATTTTCAGACTCATGAATAACAATCTTTCCCTTTCCCACTTACGGTGACATTTAAAACCAAAGCGGAGTACAGGGCCGCAGTTCTACACTTCACAGTGTGAATTAAATCTACATACATTATGCAAAATATTCATTTTCACTTGTTTTCCTTTTGTTTTTATAATTATAAGTGTGAAGTAATTTATTCTGCCGAGACCCAGCCTGTACTACAAGGGAACACTGAATTTGCTGGGTAGACCTAAGTAGCACTTGAAAACATACTGCAGAGGTGTCAAAGGTAAAATCACGGTGCCAACCCAGCCGGGTGAATCCCATGAAGATACAGCCCAGAAGAACAGCGCAGATTGAAACGGGGATGAGGTTCACCAGCTCCCTCTCTTGGGGTTCCCCAGACCCCCCGTCTCCTTCACATCGCTCTTCATGGGGTGTGTTTGAGAGGCTCCCTTATCATAGAATCACTGAATGGTTTGGGTTGGAAGGGACCTTAAAGACCACCCAGTGCCACCCCCTGCCCTGGGCAGGGACACCTCCCACCAGCCCAGGTTGCTCCAAGCCCCGGCCAACCTGGCCTTGAACCCCTCCAGGGATGGGGCAGCCACAGCTTCTCTGGGCAACCTGGGCCAGGGGCTCACCGCCCTCACAGCAAACAATTTCTTCCTCAGATCTCATCTAAATCTCTGCTCTTCCAGTTTAAAACCGTTCCCCCCCAGTCCTATCACTACGTGCACTTCTAAAAAGTCCCTCTCCAGCTTTCTTGTAGGCCCCCTTCAGGTATCTCCCAGTGCCCTACATCGAGGTGCCTACTTATTTCTGAATTAAACTTAGGGCACACTGGCTCAGCCTTTTTAAAATGAAAGCACTGCTCCTCCCGACCCCCACAGCCTCACCACCCAGACGAACCCCCCCTTTTCAGACCATGCTTTCTCCACCGCGGCTCCTCCACGGCTCAAGGAGACCTTTGCGGGGGGTGACATTCTACAGGGCGCGGGGTCATTCAGGGTGGCAGCAAGTCCACCGGGAGCGGGTGGAGGTGAGGCAGGAGCATCCCTTCTACTGGGGAGGTCACCAACCCCCGTGGGACCCAGGGACACCTGCAGAAGTGCTCGATGCTGTAGATACGTTACACAAACGCAACAGCTTCTCCAGAGCATGACACCCCCCGCCGCTGATTTGCTGCAGGATCTGTACAGCTTCTATTAATAATTCCCAGAAATTGATATTTTTAGTTGATCAGATGGAGCACTTGGAAGCAAGTGGGTTACCAGATAGATAGAAAATTGCCGTTCTCAACCCCATGTAAATTTTCAGCTGTTTTGGGTAGAATAAAAAGGGAGAGTTACCGACTTTGTAACAAAATCAGATACATATTTGTAAATGTAAAGGGGTAAATCTCAGCCATCCCGGTCCTCCACTCAATTGTTTTGCTCTAGCATCCACCTCCACAGCACGGAAAGGGAAAACCACTGACGTTTTTATGTGACTGGAGGTGCCTCTGCCGCTGCTTCCCTGATGTCTTGGGTGCTGTTTCTGAATGTGCTCATTAGCAGGGGGTCGCCTTCTACACTGCTGAGGGGAGAAAAGCCCGGCAAGTTGAAGCCCACAGCAACACACTCCTTGCCTGCTCCCCGATTTTACACTCGCGTGTCAAAGTAAGTATTTTTTTCCCCGTGAAAATGACCTTAAATTAGTGATCCAAATCCAGGCCAGGGCCACCCCAACTCCCGTACCTTGCTTTAATTAGCATGAATGAAAAAGAAGTCGTCTGAATTTTTATCGGAAGGAAAATTAACTGTTTAATCTCCATTTAAAAGCTTAGTTGACACCTCTTAACGTCATTTTTAACTAGAATGTTGGTACGGAAATAAACCCTCTGGGCTGCAGGGCTCAGTCAGGAGCTGGCACATCCCTGAAGCCTCGAGAGCCTGCCTCTGGTCTGGCTTCTGCTTTAAGAACTCTCACCAACCCCGCTGAAAGAATTTTTCCTTCATTTTTATGGTTTTTACACTTTTGTAGCCCAAATGACTCCAATGAAGTTATTCCCTGTCTTAGCCAGGCGTGGGGATCAGGCCCAGGGACTTCCCGAGGAGTCGGGTGTGCGCCGGTTTGGCAAGATCAGACACAACCGAGTGCTTCCGAATGCAAAATAAAATTCAATTTATCGCTCGCGAGCCACAGGAGCACGGGAAAGCGTGGGGAAGGATGACCGTGCAGAGGTGGAAGCCCTGGCACATCTGTTTTTAAAGCACACGGAAAATCTGGGCAAGCTGACTCTTCAAATAATAAAATTGCTTCTGTTGATACACCTGTGCCAAAGTTAAAGCAAAGATAAAGAGATAAGTAGACTATCCTTATCGCTAGACATAGGAATAATAAACCCAACCAATCATCCTTGGAGACGAACATCAGCTCAGAGCGCACCACTCCATGGAACCTTGGATTCAATAACCTCCTCGCTTCATTCCTGCCTCCTCCAAAAGACGTCGGTAGAAGAAAAAGCCTCGGGATCGCAACCGATAGACGCCACCTGCCCACCCCCGGGGCCCCAACTCACCATCCGAAAGCGTGGTGACCGTCACTTCCTCGGTGGAGACGCCGGGGCCGTAGCGGTTGTAGGCGAGGAAGCGCAGGGTGTACTCGGTGAACTTCTTCAGCCCCTCCAGGCGGTAGGAGAGCCCGTCCACCTCCACGTTCTAGCACACAGGGACGATAAAGCCAGGGGATATGTGAGAGCCGGCACCACGGCCACGCCGAGGGATGAGCGGATTAGAGGCGAGCTTTTCATTCTTGGAGAAGTGGAGCTAAATCCTTATTTAAGTTGCTATAAAGGGTAATTTGTAACAGAATGGCTTGTTACAGCTCGGTTCTCAGCACTCATCCGACGGAGGGGATTTCAGCGCCTCGGAGTTGAGTTTAGTTACTTAGGGAGCAGGGGAAAAGGGTTCTTTTTTTTTTTGGTTAAGCCGGTTGCTGCCACTCCACAGGCACAGAAGAAAAATAAAGGCGTAGAATCCAAGGGGAATTTTGGAGAAAAGAAGGAAGCAAAACAAAGCAAGCACAGAAAAAATGGGGACGGTATTAAAAGTTCCCATAAGACTACTGAGGCACAAGTCCCAAGACCACTGATGCTTGTGATTATCGGGTCAGAAAAATGATCTCCGCTTTCTTTCCCTGCCCTATTCTTTGCCAAAAATCTATTCCGGCCGTTCTGCGCCCACAGAGCTCATCTCCACTCCTACGGCCCCACTCCTGTCCAATACTGGTTATTAAACAGCCAGCGGGAAGCGTCGGAGCAGTTTGCAAAGAGCAAGGTCGCTTGTTTGCCACTCAAAAGCACGTGCTCGTGGCAGAGTTAGGAGCACAAGCGATATCAACTGTTATCACATCCATCATTCTGGAGAGAATACGCATCATTTCTAGCCCAGATGCGTATTATTTTATCCTCCTGCTTGAAAGAAATTACAAGAAGCAACTAAAAAGACACCTTCTGCAAAGATCCCACGTACTAGCTGCCCTTAACGCGCTGATGGTTTCGCACAATGGAAAGGGAGAGTCTAAAGGCTCTTTAAATGCCCTTGGGCATTACTCTGGAATTTCAGCGTAAAGCTGAGGATTGGTTAATATACGGTTAATATATCGATTAATAACACCGGCTGCTTCTTTCTACCTCCTGAACCCATTTCATACAGGTGAAAAAGCATTTCCCTTGATTTTCTCTTTTATCACCGGTCTGCGCAACGTTTACCTAACCTGGAAGATTAATCTGTAAAACCTCTCACTTCGAGCACTTTAAAGACCTGCAGATGCCTCCGTCAAGTATCTCCTTTTCACGGACGGAGCAGAGCCGCTCCGCTCACCGCTCACCTGCTCTCTCCCCGTCGCCGTCTCCGTGCAGAAGAGCCTGTAGCCTTGAACGGGGCCATTCGCATAGGCAGGGGGATCCCAGGAGACGAGGATGGAGGTAGGTGAGGTAGACACAGCCCGCAGGTTTTCCACCGGCCCGGGGACTTGCACTGCACGGAAAGGAAAGGAAAGGACGGCGTGAAAATCCCGTTTCCCCCATGGCTGCGCCCGGGTCCCCAACGTGTGGCACAACCCAGCCCAGCGCACACCTCCGAGGGGTGCCTGCACCCTCCGAGGCACTGCTTCAGCACCCTGCACCTCAGGAACTCCAGGCGAAATACAAAAGGGATGATAATCCCACGGAAAATACACCACGGAAAGACTACTGCAGATTTAGCGCCACTAAATAGATGAAATACTGCGAAGGGTTGTTCCGTCAAGGCTACGCCTCTGCGCCTTCGGCTCAGGGGATGGACTTCACCTTTGAGGTTGGACCAGATGGATCCTTGAGGTCCCTTCCAACTTGGGCTTCTATGATTCTTCAAATTAAATTTCTGGGAAATAATTAGCACAAACATCTAACGCACGCAACAGATGCATTTACCTTGCGGTAACAGGAAATCGGAGACACGCAAATCTCATCATCCAAGACCAGTTCAATTTAAGGACTGCCATTCGAGGAGCCATTAGAAAAACCCACAGGCAACCACCAACACACCACCCGACACAACCAAAGGCATCCCATAAACACACCCTGAGCTTTCCAGTGCTTTCCAGTGAGGAATCGCTTAGTTGTGCGTGTTTCTGTCCCAGCTCTGTAGGTACCAGCTTGACGCTATTAAATTATAAATTGATTTGGTGCACCGCAGCAGGCTTTGGTTTCTTTTAGCAAGCAATTAGCCTTCAAAATCCCTCTGCTGGCTTCTCCTTACAGCATTTGCACATATTGTACACGTGTAGCTGTCTGTTTAAACTGCTATCTGTTTAAACTCCTTTATGCATTACTCAATCTGGTTTAGCTGCCCGAGGGATCACAGATGCGAAGCATCACGGGCAGCCCTTGAGATGCTCTACTGAATGAGGGAGCCCACAAAGGATGGGCCGTAGGCTGGTGTCCCCCCACCCATGTAGCAACGGCACGAAACCGCTACTGTAAAGCCACAGAAACCTAGGAGCATGGAGCAAGGGGATGGATTTGGTCGGAAGGAATCACGCAGCTCTTCTGGGAAGCTGGGCTCCTCTGAGAGCTGACCCTGCTTTGAGCAGGGGCTGGACCAGAGACCTCCCATCATCCAACCTGCGTCATTCCATCATCTGCAAACCCTCATTTCCCTTTAAAAGTTAGACCTCAGGGGTATAAAGCTCCAATAGTAATATGTAGGCCCAGTTCTGCTCTTAAATAACATTCCCGTGCTTGCGTGGTGCCCAGCAGCTACACAAATTGGAGCAATGGGATGGATTTGGTTGGAAGGAATCATGCAGCTCTTCTGGGCAACAGGGCTCATCTCAGAGTTGACCCTGCTTTGCGCCGGGGCGTGACCATCATCCAACCTGCATTATTCCATCATCTGCAAACCCTCATTTCCCTTTAAAAGCAAAGCCTCAGGAGTATAAGCCCCAATATTAATATGTAGCCACTATCCTGCTCTTAAACAACATTCCCGTGCTTGCGTGGTGCCCAGCAGCTACACAAATTGGAGCAACGGGATGGATTTGGTCGGAAGGAATCACGCAGCTCTTCTGGGCAACAGGGCTCATCTCAGAGTTGACCCTGCTTTGAGCCGGGGCGTGACCATCATCCAACCTGCCTCATTCCATCATCTGCAAACCCTCATTTCCCCTTACAAGTTAGACCTCAGGAGTATAAAGCTCCAGTGGTAATATGTAGCCACCGTTCTACTCTCAAATAACATTTCTGCGTTCACGTGGTGCCCAGCAGTTACAGAAATTGCAGGGCTGTAGCAAGCTCATCTTACAAACCAAATAACGACACTAAAAGCGTTAAAATATCCCATCCTTAAAACTATGACGTGCTTTGCTTAGTTCTGAAAAGAGAGAGGGGTTTGCAATAGGTTGAGCCTTGAGTCGGGATCGTGCCGGTGGGCGAAGAAGCACCCAACCCCTCTTTAAACCACAACGCAAAACAATCCCTTAGAATTGTTAAGGAAACCACACTCGGTCAGCTTTCGTCACACAGACTCTGCCTTCAAGCGCTCCAATTTCACCCTGAGAGCAAATTATCACACATCAACTACATCACGCTTTTGGATGTCAGCTTAAATCACTCATTAAAAGAGCATAAAAAAAGCTTAATAAACTCCCGTAACTACCAGCAGTACGAGAAAATCAGTCCCTGCACGTAGTAACCGATGTTTGGAGATGAGGATATCTATAGCTTATCTGCGCCTTCGTCCTGAACTCGGGGAAAACTGGGGAGGGAAAAAAAAAAAAAAGAATTGTGGCAAAAACGTAAAGGTCAAGCGGGTTATTTCTGAAAATCTTCGACACCAAATAGTACCTTTTTTACTTTCACCAGGGAGCGCGCCGTGGCATAAAACAAACTCACAAGCTATTGTGCGGCCGGCAGATAACAGCATTACAGGCCCTGGAACAGCCTTTCCGCAAAGTTACATCCCCGTTACGAGGCGGTTTCACACTAACAGCTCTTTTGTTGTAAATCCGTAACTGCCCGACCCCGCGCTCCCTGGACCCGTCCCGCTGCCGCGCAGCAGGGATGGCCATGGGAGAAAGGCATCAACAAACCGCAAATCGCCTTTGAGCGCAATTTCGGGTTTAGATGCAGCGTAGAGACACTTAAAATATTTTTATTTCCTTTGCCCCGCTTTCCTTTTCGTTCGATTTCCATATTTCTGACAGACGCTCTAATGTGCTTAAGGTCTCAGTATTTTCAGTGCACACAAAGCATTTAATAATCTCTCCTGATCCCTTCTGTCAAATAATAATCTCGCGAAAATTGGCATTACGTTTTAAATCTTTTCCTACATTCTGTTTTTTCTAAATAGCAGAGAGGCCTTAGAACTGCTTTACATTCCATTAAAACAAGACGTTAAATCGTGTTTCTTCTAATGTCAGCCTTTCACAACTAACGGCATCCTTTCTCTAAGAAAAAAAGGGACAAAGGGAAGAGGGCAGGAAGAGGATTGATGCGTTTTGTTTTTTTTTTTTACCATGGGCTCCACGTAATGCTTCCAGATATTCCAAAAACTCCATGTTCTTCTGAGAATGCTCTTTCGCTCCCACGAGAGATGGGCTCAGCGCCTCAGGACTGCTTCACAAATACAAGCTACCACTGCGGCTTGCAAAGAGTTTGACGCTGCTCTCACGACTGCCGCTTTTGGGGTTATTTGGTGGAATGACTCCTATTCAGTAGCGGTAAAGGCAATCAGGCCCGAAGCCAGAAACGGTCCGATGCTTTGTTTTATTTCTTTTCCCCAAAGCTGATTTTACCTCCTTTTCTTTCATTACCAGGGTGAATCGCTGTATCCACACTGTGCTGCAAGAACGCGTCCCACGCGGCCCCAAAGACAATATGGGCAGGGCTAAAAGACGACACTTACCGTATGCACCTGATACATACCTTGATTTTTGGTATATACTATTGCAGAAGTAAGTACCTGTGTTCCCAACAGATTCATTGTGTTTCGAATCTAAGCTGGCCCCAGCAAAGTGGGTTGTCCTCTACATAAATGGTATCGCTTGCGTTTAATCTTCCATCAGTTCTCAAATCTTCCAGACTATAGGCTATTTTGGGAGATAACCTCCTGCCAGCAGTCTGTCTAAACCCAAAGAGGTCGTGTGCAGTTGGCCACAGGTGAAGGGCCTCCAGAGAACGTCCATAATTCACATCTCCGTCTTACATTGCTGCACATAGAATCAGAAAAGTTTCAATCATAGAATGGTCTGGGTTGAAAGGGACCTTCAAGATCATTTTGTTCACCTCCCACTAGAGCAGGTTGCTCAAAGCCCCATCCAGCCTGGTCTTGAACACCTCTAGGGATGCGTGTCCTGTCCCGGTTGCTGCACCACACGCACGGGGCAAGCTGAGAGCCTCTAGCAGGAGAAACGCCAGATTCATACCTCTGGGATATGATGGCACAAGTTGAGTCAACGCAGCTTGACTTGGGGGCCACCAGACCCAGAGGAGCTCGGCAGGAGGGCTTCACAGCTTGAGGTGGGCAACGACTGCTGGGAAGACCTGGCCACTTGTAGGGTATGAGGGATTTAAGAACTCTAGTAACCCGGTGAGTTTGATTTCTTGTAGGAGCAGAAAGCGGTGGCACCTCTGTACACCTTACTGACAGACTCTGGTATTGACCCCGCCCATTTTCAGTTGCATAAAACCAGATCTCCACGTAGTCAACTGCTCCTCAAAACCTGCAGGAACACAATTTCTACTCTCACGAGCCTTCGCTGTTCTTCCACAGAGATGTCCTCTTTGCTATTGTTCAGTTAAACTTCTGATAATAATAGTTAATAAGATACAAGAAAAAGACAAGTGCCTAAAATAGGAACGCACACAACTATGTCAAAAATTGCTTGGCAACTGCCTAAACATGCTACATCGCTTTCTCAAACCTGACATTTTTATAAGTTTCTGAAGCTTTGCCTTCTGCACCTCAGGCCACCCTGCCTGTGCCGGTGGGAATTTGGTTCATACCGAAGCCCTACTGGAGAGCGGGGAGAGGGGCACCTGAACATCATGAGTGCAGCTCCAGCAGGTAAAGAATTCAGTGACCCCAGGACCGGTGCCTTAAGCTCTGTCGCAAGACACCAACCTTCTTCCAGATCTATTGATGGGTTCCGGCCTTGGGCTCTAAGGTGTCTGGATGCAGAAGTTTGCACGACAACCTTTGGACAAGAGAGTCCTAGACACCACCTTGAAGTCGAATGCCCAAATATGAGGTGAAAGGATGATGGTCCTGCTTCTTTTCTCTCTTCTTCTGGTCCCAGGGGTCTTGACTTTTGCTGCCTATAGTCCAAACCAACCTCCCGCCTAATGGGCATGATGCTCCTGCACCAAAAGTGCCATTCAAGGCACTCATGCTCTGAATCCTTTCAGGTAGAAGAAAGCATTAAACCTTTGCATTAAAGCTTCCCAGGAGAGACTGCGCACCACCGGGCACCTATCACCACCACACTTTCCTAAGGAAAACAAAACCACTTATCCCAACTCCGTGTTTTTAAAGAAATATGCCTGGTAATTCTGAGTTGGGCTTCCTAGCCGTCTCCATCATGAAAGCTGCTTTTTAAAAACGTTTTCCCTAGCGATTCATCCCTCCCCTTAATGAGATGCAACGATTAAAATGTTCTTGTTATTACATTTCGCTTTTTGTTTCAACAGCTGCTTCTCTGCTGATCTGCACTGAAAACATTTCAGACAGAAAACATTTATGAAGCTACTTGCAGTTATTGATAATAGAGTGCATGCTTTGATTGCGCCTTTGATTTTTGCCCTCCCCCTTCTTTCTCTGTAGTTAACAGCTTTAACGATATTTTCATTAAAATCTGGTTCCACGCTGCACGCAAAGATGCAACTTCAGAGAGCCTGCAGGCAGCGTAATTATTAACACAGCAAAACCTGCTTCCCCACGCTGGACACGCTCTGAAGACGTGACAGTTGTTTGGCAGGACCGGCCCGGCCGCCTCCAGTGCCGTCCACAAGAGCTGGCGATGGAGCCAGCTTTTGGAAGTAGCTGTCACTTGTATTTTCACAGAGTCTTCTGGTTTTCATTAGTTTTCCCTTTAAGTCTTCACGTGGTGCCCAGCACACAGATGTGTGCATCCAATAGAGAATTGTAGAACGGCCTAAGTTGGAAGAGACATTTGAGATCGTCGAGTCCAACCATCAACCTAACTCTACCAAAACCCACCACTAACCCATGTCCCTCAGCACCACGTCTGCCCAGCTTTTAATACCTCCAGGGATGGTGACTCCACCACTGCCCTGGGCAGCCTCTTCCAATGCTTGACAACCCTTTCGGGGAAGACGTTTCTCCTAATATCCATCCTAAACCTCCCCTGGCACAACTTGAGGCTGTTTCCTCTTGTCCCATCGCGTGTTCCTTGGGAGAAGAGACCGACCCCCCCTGGCTACCCCCTCCTTTCAGGGAGCTGCAGAGAGCGAGAAGGTCTCCCCTCAGCCTCCTTTTCTCCAGGCTGAACACCCCCAGCTCCCTCAGCCGCTCCTCACCAGACTTGTGCTCCAGACCCCTCACCAGCTCCGCTGCCCTTCTCTGGACACGCTCCAGCACCTCAAGGTCATCTTTAGTGTCCTGAGGGGCCCAAAACTGGACACAGCCCTCAAGGTGGGGCCTCCCCAGTGCCCAGTACAGGGGTCACTGCCCCAGCCCTGCTGGCCACACTGTTCCTGACACAGGCCAGGATGCTGTTAGCCCTCTTGGCCACCTGTGCCCAGGTGATCAATATTCTTTGATTTGCTAAGGAACAGGGGACCAGGGATGGTGCCACCAAATGGCAGGTGATGGAGGTAGCTCAGCTCCAAACTCTGCAGCCAAGGGAAAGCGCCTCCTTGGAGCTGCCTGTACCAGAGGAGGTGTGGGAACGCGTCCTCCTCCACCCTCCTGCTGGGGAGGGGCAGGAACCCGGGGGGGAGGACGGGGACACGAGCATCTCTCAGGCCCCCGAATGTGGCAGCAGGGCACAACGCCACAATACAAACTCTAGGAAGTCTGGAACAAGAGGCAGGCGGGAGGATGGTGTTATCTTCTTGCCACATAAAAACCTGGCCAAAAACAGGTAAGACAGTGGCAGCAGAAGCAGCTCAACACTTATACAGGCTCTTAATTAATGAAGAAACTTTTAAAAGTATCTTCAGTACCCAGCGTTTCCACTCCCATACTTCTTTTGCCGGACTTGCAAACATTTCAGCATGTATCACCGTGTACAGCTCTAGGAATCAAACCAACCTGTTCGCCTCGCTACTAAACTCAGAAAGACAACGATATTTCCTATGTTTTCCTGCTATTATTATTACAAAATGCCGACGGGCTGTATTTGTGTCAGGGAAGGCAGAAACTGCAGACAGAGGAAGAAGTAGTCTGTTGTAATGGTTTGCACTGGGGAGAAAATCTGTCTGTCAATCAAAATTTATTAAGATTTCACTAATGTCAATAAGCTACTTAAAAGCAAATACAGGGCGCAAACGCAAACACTCAAATAACGTCGTCAAGGAAGAAGTAGTTGCTGGTCAGCGAGAGAAATTCATTTCGAAAACGAGCTTTTGTTACCAAATCCATCTGCTTCAGGGTGTCCAAACACGCCCTGCGTTTGTTTTGAGGTCTGAAAAAATGGAAGGAAAAGCTTTCTGAAAGGAAGAGCATTTCCGAGGGCTGGAAGCCCCGCTATGCACTTAGGCGAAACGACAGCGGCTGCCGAGCGAAAAAGCAACTCCTATTGACTTCAAGAGGGAACAGAAATTCAACCTTTTATTTTGAGAAACAGCGCGCAGAAAGATAGGTTACAGCAATCCCGGCCCTGGCTCAGGCTTCCAGAGGGAGCTCGGATAAATAATTTAGTGCTTTTATGCTTCAATTTCCTTCCCATAAAATGGCATAATAATATATCTCCTACCCATTCTTTATCTTACCTATTTATATTGCAAGATTTCTGGGGTAGGAAGAAAGGGCCAGATAAAACAAAGATGAATGCCTGTCAAACGGAACTGAGACAGAATTTCAATTCCTACATCCCAAGCTACTTGAGAAACGCTCGGCAGCAGCTCGGTTTATAGGACATCTTCTCTCTGACCTTCTCCCTCTCCTGGTGCCGTGCAGCTGCAGAGGACCAGAGCGGTTGCGGCTGAGCCCCCCCAGTGATGGCAGCACCCCAGTCCCAGATGGGAGCAGAGCTGGATGGTCAATCAAACACCTCTGTGACAGTGATGGGCTTGGATATCCCAAGGAGACAACCAACATGGAAGGGGCCAAAGGACCTACCTGAATTTTTAAATGATTTGGCCCTTCCGTGAGCCAGCGATGTGCGCTGGCAGCCCAGAAACCCCCCGTGGCCTGGGCTGCATCCCCAGCAGCGTGGGCAGCAGGGCGAGGGGGGGATTCTGCCCCTCTGCTCCGCTCGGGGGAGACCCCCCTGCAGTGCTGCCTCCAGCGCTGGGGCACCAACAGCAGAAGGACACGGAGCTGTTGGAGCGGAGCCAGAGGAGGCCCCGGAGATGCTGGGAGGGCTGGAGCCCCTCTGCTGGGAGGACAGGCTGAGAGAGCTGGGGGGGTTCAGCCTGGAGAAGAGAAGGCTCCGCGGAGACCTTCCAGCCCCTGCCAGTCCCTCAAGGGGCTCCAGGAAAGCTGGGGAGGGACTCTGGAGCAGGGAGGGGAGCCATGGGACGAGGGGAATGGTTTTAAACTGGAAGAGGGGAGATGGAGATGAGATATTGGGAAGAAATTCTTTGGGTTGAGGATGGTGAGCCCCTGGCCCAGGTTGCCCAGAGAAGCTGTGGCTGCCCCATCCCTGGAGGGGTTCAAGGCCAGGTTGGCCGGGGCTTGGAGCAACCTGGGCTGGTGGGAGGTGTCCCTGCCCAGGGCAGGGGGGTGGAACTAGATGGTCTTTAAGGTCCCTTCCAACCAAAACGTTTCTATGGTTCCATGATTCCTAGGAATAGTAGGCTGGAGAACATCCCTTGCTCAACAGCAGAGGTTCAAGAGTCTGTCTTCTGTCTCAGGTCTAGTCCCTCCCTTAATTTTGTAGAAATCACAGCACAAACGGCCTTGATCATCATTTAGGTCTCTGGACAATGGGTGTCCTACAAATAAAGCCCATCTCCCTATAGAGACAGCTTTGTTTCTGATGAAAAGGGTTGAGAAGAGCTTTGTACCACCATTCAGCCAGGGCAGTAGTGGAGTCACCATCCCCGGAAGCCGGGCAGACGTGGTGCTGAGGGACGTGGGTTAGTGGTGGTTTTTGTCAGTGTTGGGTCGATGGTTGGACTCGATGATCTGAAAGGTCCTTTCCAACCTCGACAATTCTATGATTCAGTACAATGTGGTGGCACTGGATCAGCTGGAGGCACTGAGCAGGTTTCTTCCCAGTGCCCAAATTAAGCTCGGTGAAGTTTATTTCATTTCCAGCTCATTACCACTCGCCTCAATCGCCACTTTTTTTCCGGAAAGGGAGACAAACCTATCCCAGCAGAGCTTTTTGGATGAATCTCAGCAAAGCGAACACGCCAGTGCTCTCATCCAGGGACAGATCCGACAGAGGCAAAGCAAACTGTCCCGTCCGGCTGGGGACACACCGCCCTGTGTCCTACCAGCAGCGAGTGGGGAAGGACGGCCACGCTGCCTGAGGACTGCGGCATCAAAACCCTCCCTTGAGGGACATAAGGATGAAGGAAACAGACCCTGGTGCAAAAGAGCTTCCAACTACAACATATTTCATAGCAGCAAGGTGACATCTTCATCCGGCGGGGTAAGGGGTGCCAGGGGTTGTCCATCTGTCCTACACCGGGTCGAGGGGGATCCAGGCAGGGCCAGTGTGCCTCTGCATCACAGTCTGCATAGAAATATGGAGATTTCATGCAAACGATGCAACGCCTCGATTTGCATAGCTGATTAAGACAGGCTCACCTGCTCTGCATTTTCATTTTTTTCAGATAAAAGTGGCTTTAATTTTCTGCTCCTTCTCGGCAAGTCAGTCGAAGCAAAGTGTTTTACTTGGCATAATGGCGCCTTCGCGTCTCAGCGAAGCCGGAGCAGAATTACAACATCCCTCTCACCAGCGAAGCTCATTATTTATAAAAAGCAACGATTAGGTGACAAGCACCCAATCCCTCCCATCGGCCACCTCCACGACGCACTGAAAGGAAGGAGCGTGCGGCGCAGACAAACCTCCGAAATGGAAAATCCCTCTTCTCGTTTAACGCATTTGGAATATTTTCACCCCAGCAGATTATTTCTGGTAAACACGGTCTTCACAGACATCAAAACATTTGGAAAAAAAAAAAACGCGACAATTTCTGCTTAGCGAGAAAAACAAAGCGAAGTAATTCCATAATGCTGAAACATCCAGTAATGATGTTTTCAAACTGAAATGGTTCTTTTTCTAAATAACTTTTAAATTAGTCGCATGGATTTTGGCGTAAGCTTTTCACAGTTGTTCTAGACCGGAGAACAGAATGAAATATATTAAATTCATTAAAGGAAAAAAAGGAGAGCGATCAAGAATGGGTTTTGCTGTAGTTTAAAATACAATAAGAGACTCCAGCATCAGAAAATTTCTCAATTTTCCCAAAATTTCCCAAAAAACCCAAACCCCAAACCCCTGGTCCTTGCCGCGCTCTGCCTAACCGCAATCTGTATTTAAAGAGTCCGATGAAAAACATAAAATAGTTTTAAAGAAGAAGTAAGCATAAAAAGAAATCTTTTTAATAAAAAATAAATACTGTCTGAGGGAAACAGGATGGGTTTGTCCTCAGAATCTCCCTCAGGCCAAACCCTCCGGAGCACCAGGAAAGAAAACACAACAGCTTCTTACTGCTTCTGTTCTAATTCTCATGGAGGTTGTGGGAGCCGATGCCGGGACTTTCAGAGATTTCTGCAAGAACATCTCGACACCTCTCAGGAATGAGGAGGGTCAGAGGAATTTTCAAACCTACCAAAGCTAAAGGATTTTTTATTTTTGAATTTTCTTTTCCAGGAGGTATAAAAAGATGAGTATGTGTCTGAGAAGCGGAAGTCTTTCTGGTATAGTGGCAACCTCAGTAATCACGGAATGGTTTGGGTTGGAAGGGAGCTTAAAAGCCCACCCAGTGCCACCCCCTGCCCTGGGCAGGGACACCTCCCACCAGCCCAGGTTGCTCCAAGCCCCGGCCAACCTGGCCTTGAACCCCTCCAGGGATGGGGCAGCCACAGCTTCTCTGGGCAACCTGGGCCAGGGGCTCACCACCCTCACAGCAAACAATTTCTTCCTCAGAGCTCATCTAAATCTACAGGAAAACAACACCTGAACCTGGCACTGATTCGTCTTGTACCAGCAATTCCACCCTAAGCATGAAGCCATGGAGATACCTCCTGACGACTGCGGTAGGAAGGATTCAGTGTCTACATCTGAAATAATATGTATTTCTCATCTACCGAGGCTCTTCCCCTGTGCAACTGAGGACACCAAGACCTAAGCAGGTCTCACAAACGGGATGCAAAGTCATTTGAATTCAATTTTAATTATCATGTTTCATACAGCAATGCAACTTTCTAATGAGACGGATGCTTTTCAAAGAAGGCAGAAGAGCCAGTCAGGAAAAAAAAATATCAACCAAACAAAACCCCCAAAAGAAAAGCTTTTGACTGCATTATTTCAGTTAATTAAGATGAATGATGAACAGCAAGCAATTCGTGGCGCTTTAAATTGAACCCAAGACAGTTTGAAAATGAACATTTTTACTTTCTGGGCTTTATTGGGTTTTTAATTTAACTCTTAGTCTACCGAGGTGGTAACAAATTCTCCTGCTCTTCATGAGCCAGAATCCGCCCTCCTCTCTCAGAGAAAAGAATGGTTTGCAAGACACCTACAGGGGATGAAGATTCCCACCTGTCTTCACCATTTTGCCCATTTTAGAACAAAGGGATGACGATGTACGGGGATGAAACACCTTGCTCAGGGGCGTTGCACGAGCCAGCTGGAAACTTCAACTCCAGAGAGCTTCTGGAGGTAGCACTATATCTGTCAAGTAAAAATTCAGTAAGAATTTAATCAGGTGCCCTTCAGAGGGCACCTGGCCGCAGGAGGGACCGAGCTGAGACAAGAAGGCAACGGGGTGGCACCACTGCGGGGTGGAAATGCTCTCGGTGATGGAGATGACTTGGGAAGGCGTAAATTTTTCAACTGAGTAAATAGCTTGAAGCCTCTGATCATGGTGAGTTTTGCAGAAATGCTGGGAAGAACCGACCACATTCTCACCTGGCCCCTTTTTTTGCTGCTTAAACAGGAGGCGAGAACCAATCTAAGCTCCAAGATAGACGTGCTGAATATTTTCCTCTCCTCCTCTTCGCAACTTTTTTCAAAAGTCTCTATGAAGCAGCACAATATAAATTTTCATTTTTCTCTTATTTGATCCCTCCTTATATCTCCTTATTGCAAACAGCCTTTACGAAAGTCTTAATCAGCCTCCCCATGACGCACAGGGAACCAAATATTTGGCAGGTAAGCGCAGACGGAGTCACTGAATCTGGCTTGAAGTACTGCATTTTCTTCCACAAGAGAAACTAGAAATTCGAGGGGAAATAGAACGGGGGGGCGGGGGGGGGGGGGAAGGCCATGGCACTAAAACTAACCAGAGTCTGAAGAATAAAATAGCAGGAGGTGATCCTTAATCTCAATTACCAATGCTAACAGCCCTGACTCCAGTTTAAATGTATTTAAAAAGCAAACTCCGGGCTGACCACCCCCCGGGGCACGTTCAGACCCAGCCCTGAGGTGGCAGAAGAGGATGGGAGCTGGGAACAGGAGCTGGGAGCGGGAGCTGGGAACGGGAGCTGGGAACGGGAGCTGGGAACGGGAGCAGGCGGATCGCTTGCCATGGGAAAATGGCTGAGATTCCCCACAAAATAAAAATAAATTTCTGCTTTCTTCGAAATTAAACCCAGCGTAAAAACAAAAGCATGGGAAACAAACGACAAAATTCATTCAGGGGATCTGAATTCCTATTTTCCGTTGCAGAGGAGAGCTCTAAGGATACTCAGATCCGTGGCTGGGGACACCACCGGTGTCCCCATGACCAGGCTAAAGCAAGACCTCACCCTGCTCCTGCAACAACCCCCCGCAACGTGAAGCCTCCTCCAAGCGTTGAGCCCGAAACCAGCTCTTTTCTCTCAAGAAAAAGACGCCCAAAATCGACAAAGTGGACGGGAAGCCGGAAGCAGGACTCAAAGACGGACAGAAAAACAGACGCCACCACCTTTTCCTTTAGGTCTGCCCAACTTTTAGACAAGAAGATACGTTTCATTAAAATTTAAAGCAATTGAAAACCTCCCCCCCCCTCCCCGCCCCACCTCCCGATGCTCCACATAAATTACTCGTAAAATTAAAGAACCATGCACGAATGGCATGAAGTTACCCCAGGGTGTATTTCACTGAGCCATTATGGAAGAATACACACAAATGAGGAGGATATTAATGACTCCACAGAACGCATTTTTCAGGACTGCTTCGCCCTTTCATCAAATGACAAGAAAAATTCACTGCCGAGGCACTGCACCGGAGACGCTCGCGTTTCTGCCTGCCCCAGCTCTTGCGTATATTGATAAATGGATGAAATATATATAACATATATATAAGTACCCCTGCGCCTTGCAAAACAGACGCTGCCCAAAACCAACGCGGCCATTCCTTATTCTGAGCATCTTTTTCTACACACAAAATTTGGCAGGGCAAGAATGCAGACTCCGGCTGAGACTTTTTTTTCCTTTAAAATAATATATGTAATGTTGCTGTAAACTGATATATGGAGAGCAGGAGCTTCACGTCCTCGGTCCACCACTGTGACAGCCAACGCGGGACGGGCCGCGGCGGAGAAGGCTCCTCATGGAGCCCATGGCTCCCTCATTAGATGGGACTAGCTGCAGGCCTGTTAAAAATTATTAATTTTTGTTACATCAGTACAGGATGGAAAGGGAAATCCCTGCCACTGATGGATATGGTTTAAGCAGCGTGGATAGACTAACTGTACCTGGGAGTGACGGAAAGTCAGGGACTCAATGAATAGCCCAGGCTGGAAGGGACCTGGAAACATCTTTTCTCAACATCGATTATTTGTGTCTTGGGGATGGAGAAACCAAGAAGCTTCAATGATCCACCATGGGAGGTTTTATGGATAACCTGCAGCGCCTGCCCAAACTCATGCCAGGGCTCTCATTTCAGCAAGACCCTGACCATCATGAGCTCATTCAGCATCATTTATAGTAACAACATTATCATCCTTGCGACTGAAACTGGTACCCAAAATAGCAGAGCAGGGAGCAAAGGGGGCACCAGGGCCCTCTGAAACACTCGGCATCCAACAGCGGCAGGGGCCAGCCCTGCTTGGGGACCCCGGCCAGCCCGGAGAGGTGACAATCAGGCACCGTCTCTGCCTCGGTGTCTAAAACGGACGGGTCTGATACAAGTCTTCAGAAAAATTCAATTATTCCAGCACACGTTTACTTTGCAAACTTAATTTGCGCAGATCAACATCTATGGACCTGACTACTGCTTGATAAAATTGTCATCCACGTGGGCTTTAAAGACATCCCCCCCTTCCCTTGCTTTTTGACGTGGAATTTCACCGCATTGATTTTAATGACCTTGTAATTTTCTATGCGCTTTTGACATTTGTAGAAGAAATGTATGTTAAAAGAGGCTGCAGGTGAAATTTTGTCCCTGTCTTTTTAATGTTTCCTGTGCAATAACCTCGAAGAATATTGTCTCCACTGACAAACTTGGAGGGGGAAAAAACAAACAAACAAACAACCAACCACACTAAAACCAGAAACTTCGGCAGCTTCTGGTGCAACTGCTTTAATGCAGTACCGATGGTAGTTTTTTGGTGCTATTTGTCTTGGCGAGAAAATTCAGGCGCAGCCAGTCAGTGATCAAACGAGAAAAGAAATAATACAAATGCTTCCTCACCATAACCACAAAAAAAAATATGAAATTCTGAAACGAGAAAGGGACTAATTTCTGAGGTTAGATGCGCTGGCCTCCAATGGGAATTGAAAGTAATTCCGGAAGTATTTAGGCAGGGGTGGATGTCCATGACCAAGGCCACCCAAGTCTCCTAGGCAAGTAGGAGACCCTCTATAGCTGCTGCAAAACGCTGCCCTCGCTACGTAAATCCCCTACAAATCTCTCTATTTGTTTCAGAATTTCCATTTTCAGGCCATCGGGGTGGGGAGCTCGGCTCCTCCCGGCTGCTCCCCACCTTGGGGGCAACCACCGGGTGGGGGTGTCAAAAGATTTGCCCCTCGTAGGACAGCGCAGGAGAGGGGGAGACATAGGGGTACGCAGCCGGGCTTCTCTTCAGTAGGTACAGCAATACTGCCCTACCTTCAGAAGGATACGGGAATTAATTATCCCTTAACAAAGTCCTTAACGATGCTCGGGCAGAAGATGAGACGTCAGCGCATAGCTGAATTATTCCATGGAAGGGAGATGAGAAGAGGCGACTTTCCGAGGCTGGAGCGATGCCGTCAAGTTTCTCTGGGGCACGGCAACGCGCTTTCCTCTTCATCTCCTCTTTCACCAACTAATACACACATCCCGGAGACACAGATTTCTTAAGGAAACCGGTTTTAATTCATAAGGGCGGTGAAAAAGAAGGGAGCTGGTCCCACAGCAGGGAACAGCTTTCAAAGCTCGGATGGACAATTCCAATCCTCCTGGCGAGAATAGATGCGTTTCTTTATCCCCTGCTACCAAGCCGCTTTCACAGCGTCTTGAGGAGCCAAAATAATAACTCACAAAGTCGCCACATGTGGTATGAAAAGATTAGACATGGCTTAAGCAGGCAGGGATTTAAATCCGGGCCGATAATACTGTAGTGAAATTATATACCATAAAGGCAGAGAAAAAGGGGTTGTAGTATACTTAAAAAAAAAAAAAAAAGTGTGGGGGGGGTTGTCTGTTAATCTGGGGACAAAAACCTTCATATAAATCCAGCCCATACATTCTGGATGATTATTTCAAATAGCTGGAACTTGTTCTGTTGATCTTTTAAAACTGATTATTGAGCAAATGTATGCACTTTCAGAAACAGGCGCCGACAGACATGAATTTCAGATGTCCTTTTTCATCAGCTTTTTCTTCTTTAACAATGCCAGATTGCATAATACTTCTGATATTTTCAAATAATGTGGAAATTCAATTTATGTGCAGCCATGTAATTTATTGTACAATAGTTACAGCATGTTCTAAAAGACAGCCGCATGGAAGCTGACTGCCTCCCAGGACTGCTTTCAAAATGATAAGATAATTTGGTCAACAGTAAAAAAAAAAAAAAAAAAAAAAAAAAAAAAAGGGGAAAAGAAAAATGGAAAGCAATATTTCCCCCATGCTCAAACTTGACACGTTAGAGAAATCTTGAAGTTATTAAAATAGGAAAGATATTCCCAATGTCTACACACGAAACGGAGCCAGTAACTGCGCGGTGGCAGCTTCAGACGGTAACGGCGGGGGGTAGCGGCGCCTGCTTTTCACCGGGGTTTTGCGAGGGGGAAGGCATTTTCCAGATTGAAATGTTATTTTACTGCCGTAAATATATAGATACATTACATATATAAAATACAAACACACAGAGAAATGCGTATATGCGCTTTTGTGCGTGTGCGTCTAAGCAGGGACAAATTACTGACAGCTAAATGATGCTGACGGTTAGTCACTTAACGCCTTACTTTCAAAAGGTTCATATTCATAAATTGGCTTTCAAGACTTATTTCTCCCAAAAAGGGGGAGGATACAACCCTGCCCGTGTTTGCAGACGGCAGCAGCGTAACCGCAAATGAGCGCGGTAAGCGGCGGCGCAATCTCAGAGCGGGAATTGAAGAGGTACCGAAAACGCAAGGCCACCCAGAAAAACAGAGCGTTACCTGTCTCGGGTGGTATTTCACTAACGACACTGCTCTTGGCGGGCTGGGAAGCGACGACAGGGAGGAAAACTCATGTTTTGTGATAAATAAAGCTATAGACGTAAAATCACGGAATAATCTAAGTTGAAAGGTCCATTTTCCCCTCGCTCACAACATCCCACACCTGGTCAGGGGACGTCACGCATCCTCCCACGGGCCCTAATAGACGCCTTTCCTGGGGCTCAGCTTAACTGGAAAAGGAACTGAACAGTTCAAAAGCCACCTTAAAGCCACCTCCGGAGGCTCGTCTTATCCTAGGATTTGCTTCCAAGCTCCTCTTTCCCCTCCAGACCCCCCGGGGAGAACCATTTCCACCTCCTCTCCCTGCTCCCAGCAATGAGCCACCTGCGGCAAACGAATCAAGAAAAGACATTTCAGGGTTTACCAGCTGGTACCTTCAACACAACGAGGAATTTTCAGACAAATATTGCCTCTCAGTGAAATTTCTGTCCCTGGCGACGTGTGACCATGTAAAACAGTTCCTGTGCTTCTGGTAAGCATGAGATTTTCCGCTTTGTTACAGAGGGGGAGCGGATGCTGGCAGGGATTTACCGACGGAGCGTAAAAGCAGCTCAGCATCCCACCATCACCCCCCCGTGGCTCACCAAAGCACTCCAGCGCCCACCAGGGTGAGACACAGCACCCACCTCTGGGCTAACAAGGAGATACCAGTCCCATTTTTAGGGCCGATTCTTCTGAAAAAATTAATTTTGCCATAGGAGGGCTCAAACGATGTCTCAATCCTCTCCCTGCAACGGCCCTTCCACCCAAGAAAGACTGCAACGGGACAAACTCAACCAGAAGAAACATCTCTGCTTTCCGGACAACAGACATGAGCAAATGTTTATAATAAAATGAGACGTACAGAAAGAGGAAAGTGGCTGCTGAAAGGTTCCACCTGCTCCAAAGATTTTTATTTTTTTTTAAAAAAACCACCTTACTGCTAAACAGTAAACTAATAGAAAATATTTGGTTTTAAACACCAATAAGCCAAAATGTTTACGCCGGGGGAAAGACTTTTGTATCTTTCAGTGAGTTTATCTTGTTTCCTAGTAAAAAACCAACACCTCATGTACCACAGCGTAGATTTTGGTGCCACTTGCGCTGTCGCGTAATAGATGGGACGCGTGAGCATCGAAGTCACGACACAAACCACCAATATGCTGCTCTTGAGATGCTCTGCCAAAACCAGCCCAAACCGAGGAAAGGTTTTATTCACTGTACGTAAGGGCCGTATTTTTTCAGAGGAGCTGTACGAAAACCTCACACCACGGCCCTGCGAGCACCGCAGAGCTGCGGTTTGTGGCTACGGCTCTCGCTGCCGCCCTCGCCAAGGGGTCCCGATCCCGCGCACACTCACGCTCCGGCTGCGTGGCCACCTTGACCGGCTGCGAGCTCTCTCCTGGGCCCCACTCGTTGTACGCCACCACTCGGAAGGTGTAGGTCTCCTCCGGCTTCAGGTTGCCCACGGTAAGTTGAAGCGTCCCAGATTGAGACGTGTTGACGGCCCGTTCCCTGAAAAAAAAAGAAAAAAAAAGCCCATTTTAAAATGCATTTAGATCTTAAAGCATGACTTATTTATGCAGCTGGCAGCCTGGATGGTACAATTACTTATCAAACTTCAGTTTGAGGTTTGTTTATCTATTGGGGTTTTTTTGAGTTTTACTTTAAAAAGCCTAATTCAAGTAATAGGGCCCACTGGGAACGCTGCAAGCGCTACAACAAAAAAAAAAAAAAAAAAGACTTAAAATATTTTAACACTTCGTAAGGTATATAGTGTATTGCTTCTTTGCTGTTCTTAATATAACAAAAGAAGGAAAACTGATGGAAAGAAACGGCTATTTGCTAAAGGAACACATCCCTGATATAGGAAATGAGCTGTATATTGGAGCGTAAACACCCAGCTGATGAAAACCGGGCTCTGACGCACGTCGTTGCCGGCATCAGCCACGTTTCTATTTCTGCCCAACTGGGCCAGCAGTTTGCCATCCCTAAGCCACGGCAAAAAATGCCATTGATGCTCCTCCACCAGCTGCTCCCAGTGGTGAGTCCTGGTCTCCAGTGGTCTCCAGCGTGAAGGTACAGCCCGGACACCGGGAGGTGGCAGCCCCTGGCCAGGGAGACGCGCAGGACATCATCGCCCCAACAGGGCAAGAGCCACAGAATTTCTCCTGGTGCCATGAGCGCCCAGAACCAAAGGGGCATCTGAGCTGAAGGAATGGGAGAAAACGAGCGGGGAGAAAGATCCAGACCCCATGGTCATTAACGCGGGATTATCTGGGAAAAAACCAATCCCCGAGGAGTAAAGCAGGGTTTAAATTGGACGAAATCACAGTCATTTCATGGGCAATCTGCAAAAAGAAGTAGGTAAAATTGCTTTTGTAACTGATTTATTATGGGTGGTGTGCCTCGCTCCCCTCCTTTACTAGAAGCCCTCTGCAAAGCCAACAACAACAATAATGTAGATTTCATGCTGCAGAAAAACAAAAATCATTTTAGACTGAATCAACAGTCAATTTAATTGTCAAACCTTTTGTAGCGTTGCTGCCGTTCTCTGGGCTGCAACAGGCACAGCAGCAATTCAGGGAATGGAGATTATTGTTCCCTTGGGGAGCATTTCCTCCAAATGGAGTTTCTCAGACCAAAGAAAGGTACTGCCCTCCGAGCGCCAGGATCCACCATCGCTCCAGCCCTCCTCCAAGGATTGACTGAACAAAGCTTGAGTGAACATTCCCTGGGGAAAATGGTCTGATCGTCCCTTAGCAGAAACAACGAGAGTTTAATGTCTCCATTGCCAAGTCCCTAAGCCACTATCCATCATATTTGAGAAGGCACAGCAGAAGAAGCTGTGGCTGCCCCATCCCCGGAAGTGTTCGAGGCCAGGTTGGACAGGGCTTGGAGCAACCTGGGCTGGTGGGAGGTGTCCCTGCCCAGGGCAGGGGGTGGCACTGGGTGGGCTTTAAGGTCCCTTCCAACACAAACCATTCTGTGATTCTGCAGAAAGGCTTTCTGTCGCACTTGGTAATGCAAAAGCGGAGCTGTGGCTGGCTGCTGCTCCCTGACAAGGACACTGGCTCTTTCTAACTGCAAACTGAGCTGGGCTTGCCCAACTTGGCCAATTTTATTGTCTTCCATCTTATCTCCGCTTTCTGTTTTCAAGCTGTAGGAGTAAGAACACAGCTGCAATGAATTCAGCTCCAATAGATTTGTAACCAATTGACCGACACGGTTTAGTGCTGGTTTTTGGCAGCGTTAGGTTGATGGTTGGACTCAATGATCTGAAAGGTCCCTTCCAACCTAGACAATTCTATGATTGACTCTGAAGGCAGCGGTACTGTGGGGGGATCAGATGGCCAGGAACACCTGAACCGAACAGCTACGATATTCTCATAACCCCTTTAAGATGCAGGAACCCACAAGTAGTAGGACAGCTAACAAAATATGCCCAGTGACTTCCTATGTGCAGGATGACGGGACTGGCGGCAGCTCTCTCTCATTGTATACATTTTTTTTTTTTTTTTTTTTTTTAATGGCAAAGCAACAAGACTACCTTCCAATCCCAAAATAGCAGTAAAAAAAAGGCAAGAGAAAGACACGTTTCCGAAGTTAATTAACTCAAGTCCAACCCTACGCTCTGGCAACTCAATGGTTTCCAGTTTGGGAGCAGCGTTGAACAGGAGAAACTCTGGGCTGTCCCCAGCCCACGCTAAAAATCACGGAGGGAAGTTTCCCCGTTCGTGGCCAGCCAGTGCGCTCCCTCCATGCACCTCAGGAAAGCACCCAGGAAATTAAACCCTTTTATGTTTTACTTCCTACAGCGTGGTTTTCCATCTATCAGATCTGGAGTATCTTCCAAACGCACCACCAGAAGCCCAGAGGGCGGTGCAAGATCTTGTAACTTGAAAAAAAGGCAAGAAATGGACCGTATTAAAAAAAGTTCCAGATTTTCCTAAGTAAAGACTAAGTAATAATCCAGCAAACACCCCAGGTCTGAGATCAAGAGGAATAAAGCAAAATAAATGGCCTCCGGACAGGTTGAGATACGGGAACGGCCAGCAGCCCACCCAGCCAGATAATAGACATTTAGAGGAATAAGTAAACCAGGATAGAAATACCTGGTTATTCTGGCATAGGACAGAAATATCTGGTTATTCTCCTGGCACGGGACAGAAATATCTGATTATTTTCCTGGCACGGGACAGAAATCCCAGGTTATTCTCCTGGCACAGAGCTCCCACTCACACGTTTCTGGAATTTGGGCACCCAGGTTATCACAGATGCTCAAGAGGGTCCATCGCCTTCAAACCACCAAATCTCCTCTGACTCCACTGTTTCTGGTTTCTGTGATATGCCGCGTAGTTATGACTGGTGAGGAAAAAATTATCCCTTTTGTTTAAACAAGCCACCTTCCAATGTCAGGTCGGGCAGTGATGTCTTCTGTGACACCGTAAACCCTCCAGCTGGCAAAGAGAAAAAACTCCTTGTGAATGTAACAACCCTAGATTTGTCTTTGTAAAATAGACATCTAAAACACCTCGGATGGATGCTGTAGAACGTGTCTTTCTCCCTTGAGCTCCAGTGACCTGCCCCACTGACACACACTCAAGCTGAAGTTAGGTGAGATGAGTGCCACCAACGTCCGAAAGCCCATCGTGTGCTCCTTCCTGCTTACCAGCGAGGGGTTAATGCGCTACAGATGCTACAGCAACGCAGGAATCACCTAAAAAGCACCCCACATCCTTGAATCGGGCACCTTTACATTTGGGGGTTGCTTTTTCAAACCCATCTTGGCCATAAATTACAGTCTAAAAATAAAAGACCTTGACTAAAGTCATCCACTTTCTTGTAAAACGGAGGCTTCGACATGTAATTTCCAGTGACTGAAGATCATGTTACATTACGGTATCAGCATGTAAAAAAAAAGATAATTACACTTCCCATATATCTCTTAGGTGTGTAACAAATGCTTTTATAATGTTTCAAACACCTAATTAGTTACTTCGAGTAAGACAAGTCATGTTAATGCTCCTTGCTGTGAAATGAGCGCTATTAATTTTAAAACGGACCGGCTTTTACTATTTTACTACCTCGAGTTCTTTTTTTTTTTTTTTTTTTTATCTCCCATTATCATTCTCCCACAAAATAACACAGAGTCCTTGATTATAATAAGCAAACCTCCAAACTAATGTAAATAGATCATCTGGGAATGATGTTTTCGAACTTCAGCGGAATTCTGAAGATAGGCTTTAATCAAATATGAGGTTTTTGTATTCAATTAAAGTGGTCCCTTGCTTCATTTCTTCAGCCCGCAACACACAGGAAGCTAAACCGGGAGATCCATTAGCTCCTTGTGACTATCTACGCGCTTTTTAATTTGTTACTGAAAATAAGTTCTAGTGAAGGTTCAACTAAAAATAAAATGGATCCCAATCTTGCACGAGAGCCCTTCGTCAAAGGGGTTTACGTTCAGCTGTAATACTGCTGATTTCCAGGGGCACTTTCTACTTTTTTTAAAAAATAAAACAATAAAAATCAAAGCATTTAATTTCCTATATTGGGAAAAAAAACCAGTCAGTTAAAAAAAAAAACAACAAACAACAACAAAACAAACAAACAAAAAGGACAGCTACAAATCAGGCCCCGCTATTGAACCCAACTTGACATCTCAAAGGCTGCAATCAAAAACTGAACTGTGTTTTGGGGGGTTGCGTCTCATCTCAAATGCTAAACAGAAATATATTACCATATAAATATTTCTCCTTATTTATCAATAAATACAGTGAATTTTTTATCGTAAATTAAATTTTAAATTTAGCCGTGTAAATTCTCACCGGGAAGGCAGACTTCATTTAAAACTCTGCACAGGTAATTAAATATGCCTTGAGATTACAATCGAGGAGTTGGCTTTTTTGGTTTAGAGATAGATCAAGAGCAAATCAGTAAAAATAAACAACGTCTCTTCCTTTGGGGTGACTAATCCGCTAGCGCATAAATATCAAAATGCCTTTGTGAATCACTGCTCGCTCCTTGAGAAGCAAACCAGCGGAGACGGACGAGAAGAGGGAACAAAGAGCGAGGCCGAGAGCAAATCTCGACATCAAAATCCGATCAAAACTGGAACCTGCCTGCGGATTGAAATATCGCATCCGGCCCATTTTGCAAATGCTCCAAACAAAACAAAACTGCCGCTCTAAATCCGTTTGCAATTAAACGCGGGCAACATCCAGACACAAACGCTGTTGGTTCGGAAGGGGTTTAAAGATGGGGATGGACCCAATGACTCCCACCTGAAGAGCATCCTCTAGCTTAAAAAAAAAAAAAAAAAAATAGAAAAATTAATTAAAGTTGCAACAGCAGGCGGATGTGAGAGATGCTGGAGATGCAGCAGCACCCAAGGACGGCCCCGTTCCCAAGAGCTCACCACCTGGGCAGCGTCCCAGCAGTAAACTGGGAAACAAATCAGAGAGCTGGATATTTACCCATTACATGGGCGAACGCTGCATTTTTCATCTTTCAGATGACCTTCTTACTTGCGCATAAAATAGAGTGGGGTTTTTTTTCAGTGAGCTTATAACATGAAATGAAACCTAAACACGTTTCTTTCTCTTCTGGAGCGCTTCTCTGGCAAGGCACGATGGATTTTTACGGTCTTTGCATGTGTGTACATGTCGATACCTTGAAGAGTGACATCCATTGAAACGCACGCATTAATATTCTACTACTCCACTCTATTTTAACAGAAAAGAAGGACAATTAAGTGTACACTACAAGTTATATCTCTACTAACAGATCCTGTACATGAAATCCTCTGTTTCTGCTCATTTTTTCACCAACAGCCTGCTATTATCAGCAAATATTCTAGAATGTCTCTCTTTTAAACACAAACTTTCTTCTCAAGCAGTAGCTTCCCTGAGTGCAGGGCGTACGGGTTGGCTGTTTATTTATTCCCTAATAGATTTAAAGTTTGTTTTATCCTTTTCTGAGCAACTTGCCTTTTACCTTTAAGTGCTCTTTCCAATCACCCTTCTCAGGGAGCGAAGCCGTTTGATCCCACGCGGGATGCCCAGCCGAGCGCGAAGATGAAAGAGCATCCCATCAGAAGGGCTCTGGTGATTACACCGCGGCAAGAAGCGCCATCGCTTCCAAAAGGGGTTTCTTTCAAAGGGCTGAGCTGAAAAACCCTTACGGAAGAGTTCAAAACCACAGGAGGATATTTTTCCGGATGGTCCCTGAAATGGCTGTGTGTCCCCTGTGTCCTGTTGGCCTCGGTGACGCCGTCACCCAAATCCTCCCTGCTCTCCAACCCGGGAAGATCGCCTTCCTCTGGACTTCAAATAATTTCTCTGACAATTCCTTCGCATCCCTGAGGTTAATGTCAAACCCAATGTTTATTTTTTTCTAAACAGAAAAGAGCTCTTTTGTAAAAATAATGTGTAAACAATAAACAACGCAAAAATTCCATGGAAGTTTTTTTTTTCCTTTTAGGAAAACTACGTTACTTTTATCTCGCAGTCTGTCGGAAAGTTTGCAAGCCTACAGGTGCGTATTCAAAAGTTTTAAACCGCAGGTGGTATTTTGAGTCTCTTGCTGGAGGGAGCGTAGTGGAATTTTTATTTTATCTATTTATTTGTTATTTTATCTCCGAGCCCAGAGTTTTCTGCAGGAGGCTCTTTACGAAGGGGGGCATCTAGTTGAGAATGGGACTAAGGCATCCTGCTGGTACCCAGGACTTCGAGCAGCACCACGAAAATTCTAGAAGAAAAACTATTTTGAAGCGTAAGGGAATGGGGGTGAGCAATTCTGACATCTTTTTTCATCTCAGAAACCCCACTATTTAAAGGCCTCGTGTAGGAATATCAGTATTTTCTCCTCGGTGCTAAACGAAAAGGCTGAGTTAGAATACGACTCACCCAGTTGTGTGTGGCAGCTCGGAGGTTTTTAAGACAATTAAAATAAATGAGATGTGATTACAACAGTATCCTCCAGCACTGCCACGTCACGGCCACTTTATACCCATCAACAAATCTCAAAGCACTTTATAAACTTATGGAGATGAGAACCCTCCTGTCCAGCACAGGACCCTCTTCCATTACTCCTGGTGGCATCGGCTGCAGACAAACGTTAGGACACAGATTCAGCCATGTGAATCCCAATTTGGTACCCAAACTGGGAGCGACAAGGGAGCCGCTGAGCATCCTTGCATCCCGCCAAACTCATTCATCGCTCTTTTCGCATCCGTTACTTTGCTACGGCCACTTAGTGTCTTCCCTGACTGCCTTATAACCCTCAATGTGTCTCCGGATGTTCCTGACGCTCCAGCAAGGTGTCGTTCTTATTTCATAGACACTAGTCACAACCGGAGACGATGTGACGCCGGATGGAGATCTGAATGCTGCAAGTCTGTCCCCTCTGTCTTACTCCGCTCCCATCGTAGAATCGTCTAGGTTGGAAGGGAACTTTAAGATCATCAAGTCCAACCATCAACCCAACACTGACAAAACCACCACTAAACCACGTCCCTCAGCACCAAGTCTGCCTGTCTTTTAAATACCTCCAGGGATGGCGACTCCACCGCTGCCCTGAGCAGCCTCTTCCAATGCTTGACAAACCTTTCAATGAAGAAAAGTCTATATCGTTATAGAAGAAAGCTGGACATTGTTGGAGATTAAGATGAGGATGTCCAGAGAAGGGCAGGAAATTCTGCCTGCAAGACCAAGCCCTTTCAGATGAAGGATGAGGCTGTGCTGCAGCAGAGGGGAGCTCACTTTCAGGGAATGGTTTGGGTTGGAAGGGACCTTAAAGACCATCCAGTTCCAACCCCCCTGCCCTGGGCAGGGACACCTCCCACCACACCAGGTTGCTCCAAGCCCCGGCCAACCTGGCCTTGAACCCCTCCAGGGATGGGGCAGCCACAGCTTCTCTGGGCAACCTGGGCCAGGGGCTCACCACCCTCACAGCAAACAATTTCTTCCCAATATCTCATCTAAATCTCCCCTCTTAGTAACAGTGGGGCTCCATCTTCTTTAATTCCCCTGAATCCAATACACATCCGCCGGTTTTTCCATTAGCTATAGATTCCTACTCAAGTTCCCTCAGAAGCTGAGCTGCCATCAGCACACACAAAAGCACAAGCCACCAGCCGGGAGCCGAAGTGCAGAGAAATACAAGCCAGGATACTTCAAGGGAATTCTTCATAATGATGTACAGGAAGAGAAAAACGCACGATTTTTCTCAGGCATAAAATCATTTATGAAGTTAGGAAAACAAAACCCAAGTAAATAGGCAGTACTTTCTGGAGTGTGAAATGAGCACATACGATGAGGGATCGTGCAAACACCGATCAATCTATAGTGCCATTATCACAAAAGATCTATCTGCTGCACAGCTCTAATCCACGCGGCCAGAACAGCCCAGACTGGTCCCACTGGTAAATAGTGTCTACATGATTTGCCGTCATGTAAAACTTCCACAACCCCCTCCTTGGTTGTTTTCAAGGCCCTACACCATTTGCGCGGCTCTAAAAGCACTCCTTCTCTCCAGCTGATTAAGGCTCCGCCTTAATCCACCTCCGCCTCCGATGCAAAGAACACTTGAGCTTGTGTCTTCAGAGGAAGATAAAAGGTATAATATGGAGCTAACAATATTTTATGTTAGACAGCTGAGTAATAGCTGGAGAGAGAAGATCCACAGACATCACTGTCATGCAAACGGTCCTTCATACCAAGACAATGAACACTGTTGCACAAATGTTGACATGATGTCTACAAAAATACACGGCAACAAAAGGCATTTCAGCTTCACACTTACCACGGGGAGAAGAACACGAGGTTGAGAACCATTTACAAGACACTCGTGAAGACCTCAGGCCCTCTTAGGACTATTCCCCCACCCAGAGGAGACCCACGGCCTGTTGATGCCTACCTGTTGACGCCATCCCTGGAGAAGAAGACCGTGTACGTCTGGACGCTGCCTCTGGCTTCTGCGGGTGGGCGCCAGCTGAGACGGACAAATCGGCTGGAGACCAAAACAGGGACCACATCTCGGGGGGCAGAGGGGAGGACACTGGAACTTGGGACAGCTGGAGGGGAAGGAGAGGAGTCAGTCAGAAAGGCCGGTGGCACAGGGGTGTCGGGGCAGGCGGGAGGTGCCGTGGTGGCCACAGCTGAGGTGTTACGGAACAAAGGGCCAAGGTGGCATGGAAGAAGCGTGAATAAAATGACAGGGGATGAAAAGAGAGAGAGAAAAAAGAAACTAACAGTAAAATCACACATTAAAATACACCATCCTGAGCCATCCTCTAACGTGAAGAGCAACACACAATGCTCAAGTAGGCTGCTTCCTCGGGGTACTTGGGAATTATTTCCTGTACGACTTATCAGTGCGATACGTTCCTTCGTTCACTCCTCTCTCACTGGTTTTGCCTCTCCTGCCCCAAGCAGAAGTATCTAACCTCATAAACAAGCAATAATTGACCGCTCAAAGCCTGAAGCCTACGAACCGACCGGTCTGGGAAGAGCAGAAACTAAGTCGGGTGCTTCAGCACGCCACTTAGTAGATAATTGCATCAAAGTGGGATAAAACAAAAAGGAAAAGACAGTGACACTTAACGTTAACACTGTTCCCCATGGAAAAGCGTACGGTCAACGTGGAAAATCCAGAAATGGCTACACTGCACGTTCAAGCTGTAAAATTCATTTTAGACCAGCACTTCTTTATAGAGCTTTAAGGGTTTAGTTGTTGCCCATCAAGCCCATGTGAAAGCTGGCCCATCAGCATAAATAAAAAAAAAAATATTTATTTTTTAACAATAATTTAAGTGATCGGCTACCTCCTGATTTAGCACACGCACCTGATGGAGCATCCATAGTTACCTAAATTTCCCCGAGGGCAAACGTGAGGTATAAGGTCCAATTTCAAGGGTCACACCGGCCCTGAAAAGCAGGTTTTCACCACTGGTATCGAACCAAAAAGCAATTTATGTTTTTAATTATTGCGAATCTTTTTGGTCAGTCCCTACGCACACACTGTGAGCTAAATTAGTAGCATTAATTTACTGTGAGTGCATTAACCGCATTGTATTATCTAAACAGCCTATGAAGAACAGCTTTATGCAAAAAGCTTGACGTTCACCAAATACTAGCTTAGCATTGTGTTATCTTAGCCCTAAAGAGCCATTAATATTGCTATTATTAATAACAAATATTATTACACCTCTTATTTATTGTGATCAATCCGAAACTAGAGGGAATTAAGGAATTCCCCACTGGCATTTCCAGAGTAATGATGTGTTGAAAGAAAATATTAAGCCCTAGTCTCAGCTCTTTTGGCTGCAGAGTTGTGATCCGTTTATTTGCAGTGAGATTGCATTTAGCGTCCTTAGTCACGGGCCACCGATCTAAATAATGTGCAAACACAAAGCTAAAGTCTTAATTCTGTGTACATTTATATTACAACGACGCGACTATTTTGCTTCACGGTCAGAGCGAGCACATTTGGGCTTCTGGGCTATTCTCCATGTTGACTCTTGTATTATGAGTGCATTGTCTTCTTCTAATGAGGGCTGCGGTAGATAAACATCTCTAGAGAAGCACCAAGTGTTTGGGAAAGAAACCACACAGACAAACCTACAGGGCTTTTCCAGTTGAGTTCCGGTACTTAAACCAACCACAGCAATTCAGAAAACTCCCCGTTTTTAACTGTTTTGGCACCTGAGGGTCTGCAGAGCCTCTCAGTTCCCCCACAAAACTCCCTGGTCCACGGTTCCTCCACCGAATGGCCATCCTCCTGGTGGAGCACGGCAATTTGGCACCTCTCTTCCACCAAAATCCATTTGGTGTTCAGAAACCTGCGCTATGATCAGCCCCAAGTCCAAACATGTACATTTAGGTGACTACATCTATATGGGTGTCTAAGGTCCCCCCATAGAGAATGAGGACATCTACCTAACACAGATGATGGAGCCCAAAGAGTTACTCAAATGACCAAAGGGTGGGATCTACCTTTGAAGTATCTAAAACCTGGAGGTGAATCCATACCCTCCGTGACCTCATCCCCACGGAGACAGCGGTGGTTGACCTGCTAGGTGTCAACTTATGGAAAGAATAGCAAAAAAAAGAGGTGAAAAGCAGCAAGATTGGGACTGAAGCTCTAGTCCACTAAGCACGGGTTTTTCTCTGGCTTCCAGTAAACTCTGTAGAGCTCTCACTGACAAAAGCAATTTCACCGTCATTGTTGGCAGCACTGAACAGCAAACATATACAGTACAATAGGACAATACAGAGAGACATATAACCTGAAATCATCTCAGCAAGTAATGGCTGAAATCCTTCAGTCTTTCATATGACTACGCAAGATCAATCCACCGCTGGTTAAACCATCTTCATCAGAGTCTGACAGGCTCTGATTTTAGCCTGATGCGGCTTCTATTAACTCCTCGCAAAGCGCATCTCTCTCTGCTCTCCCGGCAGCGTGAATAATCATGTCCCTGGCAGAGCCAGCAGAAAACCGGACTCTCTGATTCATTTTCCACACGTGTAAATGACTCTACAACCAACTGAATATAGGCCTGAGAGGAACTGACCCTCACGGCCCCATCTAGGAAGCCAAATGGAGCACCTCAAATTCAGAACCAACCCCCCCCCCCGCCTCCCCGTCGGTTTTAATCCAGAATCAGCCAGGAGGTTTGTGACCTTATCCTTATTTTGCCAGTAGGACCCACCCCTGCACTCCTAAAGCAAGCTTCCTTCAAAAATGGAGAAATACGCTTGATGGAGATGTTCAGGACCTGCCCATTTACAGCCATTATTTGTAAAATGCAGACAAAATAAAACATGCACAAGGGCAACTATTTATGGGATTTTAAAACAACTTAAGGCAAAACAACAGGCGTGATATCCCAGATCACCACCGCTTCCCATGCACAGCAACCACGGGCTGTTTGTAATTAAAAGTAATAGGAATATGAGTCCTAGCTCAAAGAGACAGGGTTGGTTTTTTTTTTACTACGTTTCATCGGTTGGTTTGGTTGTGGGGTTTTTTTTTTGGTTTTTTTTTTTTTACATATATATTCACGTCTGCAGACAGGTAGGGAGGAGAACCTATTAGTCGCATCCGTCTACACTTTGAAGGGTATTTTTGGAGACCAGGAAAAGCTTCTGTGCGATATACAAAAAGAGATGATGAATGAATGAATGAATGAATGAATGAATGAATGAATGAATGAATGAAAGAAAGAAAGAAAGAAAGAAAGAAAGAAAGAAAGAAAGAAAGAAAGAAAAAAAAAAAGCCCCTTCTAACTATATCCCGTAAGGAATTTGGTATCGGGAAGATGTAACATGGTTATTGCTGAGCAGAGGTGGCAACAGATGGCATGGGTTTTGTTTATGAGCCTCTCCCGGTAAAAGACAGGGGTGCAAATCCTCTCAATCCAAGTTATAAAACATCTCATGTTCTTACTTGAGTGCTCACAAGGACTACATATATATTTTTTATATATATATATGTATATATATATACACACACACACACACAGACCTCAGCACAGGTTTGGCACCTCCGTACAAAAAAAAAAAATACTCATTTTCTTTTTTCTTTTTTCCATATTTGTCAGTTGACAGAAAACCAAAAGGAGTTCAGGAACGTTTAAGGAAAAAAAAAGTTGTAAGTTTAAGATGAAAAATGAGTTTAGAAATTCCTGTGCCTACAGAGAACGTTGCTCTTCCACGTCAGTGATACCGACCTCGGAGCCACCCTGGCAGGTTGCATTGAGGACCAAGTCCTGAAGGGATAAAAGATGAGTTTAACTTTTCTGCTTTTAAAGCAACTAAAATTTGCACGCTTTTAGTTGCCCGGGTTTCATTCACGCAGAATATTTCAGCCTGCTACAGCCATACCACTTGCCACACGCCTAAATTAAAAAATATACTCATTTTTCAGGGGGATGAATTAATACCGCAAGAGATCGGACTATACGTAGGAATTGCCTATGCCTCACAGAAAGTGGTTAATGTTCACGACATCATCAATTTTGTAGGTTTTTTTAAATTATAACCTTACCTAAGCGAAGACTATTCAAGCAATTGCCACTGTTTTACACCTAAAACCTGTTAAAATAAGAGATGAGCTATAGGCTACCTGTAATTTTAAAATCCTGTCAATTAGAGCTTGCTGGTAAGATTCGAAAGTCGATACTTTTTCAGCAAAAATGAGAAAACTATCACACCTCCAATCTTCACCCCTCGGCTG
Organism: Rissa tridactyla; assembly: GCF_028500815.1. Lineage (NCBI taxonomy): Eukaryota > Metazoa > Chordata > Aves > Charadriiformes > Laridae > Rissa > Rissa tridactyla. Next base: position 85,940,253 of record NC_071497.1, on the reverse strand, counting down.
CAAATCACACTTCCCCTAAACATCCCACATACCCCGCTGCCAAAGTGACGCTGCAAGACACCAAATGAAAATTCTCAGCCAAGAGAAAACCTTACAATATTCTTTATGCCTTCTAACAATTATATCGATTCCTTGACTTGATTCTTTTTTTTTTTTTTAAAATACAGAGCCGAATTTTTTATCTATTTCGGTTTTAAAAGACTTTTGAAAATTTGACTGGATTTCTCTAAGCATAAAAGGAACACCCTGTGATTCAGGTTTTCAGTTAAGCATTCCATTTCAGAAAAAAACAAGATGGTTTATTCAGGTTAAAATATAAACCTTGTGGATTCATTCAAGTCTCTTCCTCCCTCCCCCCCGGCCCCGCCAATATTTTCCTTGGGTTTAGCACTTTAACTGGGTTATCGTACAGCATGAATTGCAAGTACGACGTAAGAACACGATTCTCATCTCCAAAACCTCAGCGTTAAAGGGAAAAGTAATTTACACGGAATTTGAATTCCAGAAATAACATCAAACCCGTGCTTATTGTCTGGTGTTGCTCAGTACAGCCCTAGCCTGGTCAAGCCAGTCTTGTGTTGCAACTCCTGCGTTTGGAGAATTTAGTCTTTTTTAATTTTTATTTTTTTTTCCAGAGCCTTTTTGACCTGTCTTACATCTTCCAGTTTTCACTCTGAGGGTGGTGAGCCCCTGGCCCAGGTTGCCCAGAGAAGCTGTGGCTGCCCCATCCCTGGAGGGGTTCAAGGCCAGGTTGGCCGGGGCTTGGAGCAACCTGGGCTGGTGGGAGGTGTCCCTGCCCAGGGCAGGGGGTGGCACTGGATGGGCTTTAAGGTCTCTTCCAACCCAAACCGTTCTATGATTCTACATCACTTCTCAAAGCCAATGCTAACCTGCAGCGGGAAGACGTTCTCCAGAAAAGCCCTGGGACACGGATCCAGGAGCTCTCGTTGTCCCTCATTAAGTGATTAAATGGGGGAGAAAAGGTGAAAGGGAGAAACAAGAACCAAATGAATCGCAGTGTTTTGGTCCGATCATTAAACAATTACATTTTGGTCTTGTTTCCAAAAGCTAGGAAAAAAGCAGACGTTCTATAAGAACGGAGATACGAAACGGGCGTAATTCACTGTCCCAAATAAGCATCACATTGGGCAAGTTATTGGCATCTCATTACTTACGGTCAAACAAAACGCTCTTTTCCACATAAGCAACTCCTATTATTTTTCCTGGGGCCCATTTTACACAATTTGGCCTTTGCAGTTTTTATCCAGCCCATTAATCGCACAACGCCGTTTGAGAACCACATTGGGAAAGCATTTCTCCAGGCATCGTGTGCTCAGATCCATCCTCCCAAGGCCGGCGGAGCTGACGGTGGCGCAGCTCATGTTCCTCTACGTTCCATGTGTTCACAGGCGCCAGGTTTTCCCAACGACACCGCACACACGCCAGGGCGTCAGGGTACATCAGCATATGTTTAGAGATTTTCAGCCCATATGCAGCGATACTAATTTACCAAATAAAAGATCTGTCCTCGTCGCCATACATACTTCCTCCCTTCTGGCTTCTCGCGCAGTAATTCATTATTACTGGGTGCCATAATGATGTTCTTAGAAACAAGTCATGCAGTACTAATTTTTATTATGCCTCTTTTATGACATTACGAACCTCGCTATAAATCACTGAAGTTCATGTGCGTCAACAACGCCTGACGTTGCTGTACGAGGAATTCACTCCTGACTCAGCCCCTCGCAGGATTAGGCCAACAGCTCTTTCAAAACAGCACGGACGTACCCGAAACACAAAATCTCCCAGAGATTGGGGAGATTTTGACAGTTCCACCCTATGGGTTTTACTCTCTGCTCATCACTGCAACGTTTGCCCACCTTTCAGCTGCAGGTGGGAAACCAAGATGAACATCTATCAAACCTCCAGCCCTCTTTTGTGCATTGACAGGCGCCAGAGGGCAGACAGAGGGAGAAGACGACCACGTTGCACCTTCACTTCTCCCAGACAAGAGTCAGCAGCTTTCATTTTTTCCTCCTCATTCACAGGGAAGAGCCGCTGGAGGGGTGGCAGGGAATATGGAGGACAAGAGGACAATAAATGCCTGGGAAATGGGACGTGCAGTGCAAGATCTGACCATAGATCAAGATAGATCCCCACTGATCATAGAATGGTTTGGGTTGGAAGGGACCTTAAAGATCATACAGTGCCACCCCCTGCCCTGGGCAGGGACACCTCCCACCAGCCCAGGTTGCTCCAAGCCCCGGCCAACCTGGCCTTGAACCCCTCCAGGGATGGGGTAGCCACAGCTTCTCTGGGCAACCTGGGCCAGGGGCTCATCACCCTCACACCAAAGAATTCCTTCCTCAGATCTCATCTCAACCTCCCCTCTTCCAGTTTAAAACCATTCCCCCTCGTCCCATGGCTCCCCTCCCTGATCCAGAGTCCCTCCCCAGCTTTCCTGGAGCCCCCTGAGGGACTGGAAGGGGCTGGAAGGTCTCCCTGGAGCCTTCTCTTCTCCAGGCTGAACCCCCCCAGCTCTCTCAGCCTGTCCTCCCAGCAGAGGGGCGCCAGCCCTCCCAGCATCTCCGGGGCCTCCTCTGGCCCCGCTCCAACAGCTCCATGTCATAGAACCATAGAATTGCCTTGGTTGGAGGGGACCTTTCAGTTCATCGACTCCAACCATCAACCTACCTCTGACAAAAACCATCGCTAAACCATCTCTCTAAACGCTACATCTACCCATCTTTTAAATACCTCCAGGAATGGTGTCCGTGGGATGGTCCTTCTGATGTTGGGGACCCCAGACTCAACTCAGTATTTTATTTTAAAAATTCACCTAGAAATGATACAAACTACTTTCACATCGTATCTTTAACCACAGTGAGTCTGAGATATTTCTCTTTTCATACCTGAGGTTGTTTTGGACGCAGCTTGGCCACCGGTTCTCCAAGAGGAGACTCAGAGAGGCTGGTACGCGCACGCACTTTTCTCTTCCCACGCACATGAGAGACAGGCAGGCCTTTAACGCACGTCCGTCTGCATATTATATTCCATTTCTTTCCTTTTACAGCTGGGAAAATTGCTATTCACGTTCGCAAGAAAAAGGAAAAATCAATGGCAAATATGGCCTTAATGGCTGCTAATGTTCGTGCAGTGAAGAGATGTTGTTAATTAACTGAAACTACACTGTAAAAAAAAAAAAATAGAAAAAAACAACAGGCAAACCCACCACTGATGAGCTCCCGTGTTCAGAGAAGCGCTACTGCTCTCCCCCCTCAGTGCTGTGAAGGCAGCGCCGGCGTCACCGCACAGGTGACATCTGTCATCATCAATTAGTCACCGAGAAAAATTAAGGGGGGGGGGGTGAGGGGCAATGGGCTGTTGATTGCAAAAAATTCAATCACTCGCGAAAGCTCCCGGAGGAAATGCCGGTCAGTTAATCTCGTCAGCCATCCCCGACCCACCGAACAATAGCGGCCGCCCACGGAAAAAGCAGAAATAAAGATTTGTAAAGCAGCCAAGGGACTCGGAAGGCATTTCATGGGCAAATACCAAGGGTGTTAAATGGCAACCACGAACGTTGTCATCATCTGTGGTGTTCAAACATGCAGTTCTTGTTTTTCCAAGCGAAACTCAGCGGTGCAGCAGCTGCTTCCAGTAACAACAGGGAGAGTAACTGGAAAGTCAACTATGTCCCACTGTTCATGATCAGCTTCTTGGCCTCTTCGTCCTCCCTGTGACCATGAGCTCTCCTGCAACAGCGTGCTGCGCGTGGCTTATTTATTTTTTTTTTTTTATCAAAAGATAAACTTTAAAACTGCACCTTGAAGGGTTTTAAGTTGTTCAGGAATGTAACAAAGTTGAATAACAGTTTTTGCTGAGGGAAAAAAAAATAATAATAGAGGGAAAATTCTGAAAGCCCGACAAACTGAGATGTCCTCGTTCTGAGAAATACCCGTCTTTTTTTAAGGAACATTACGGTATGGCTCAGCGTGTTCTCAAGGAAACCTTCTGACTTTTGAGTTTGAAATACCTTCTCATTTTTAATATCGGGATCACGTTTCGAGTCAAAACTGCATCCCCCTTGTCTTTGCTCCTTAGAGCACCTGTAAACAGCGTCAGCTTGGAGCACCTACGCAGGCGACCACAACTTGGGGCCACGTTTGAGATTTGGGCACTCCGATGTCAGGCGGACTTTTCAGGGAGGCAGAATATGTACTTAAAACGTTTGTTCACACCTAGAGATGTCAGTCAAGACCCATCTCTAAGTCTCTCTTTCACCTCAAGTTCTAGTCACAGCAGTGCGTAGGCACAGAAGTCCGACACTTCACACCAATGAGACCTTCAAAGGTCTTCAGTCAACTGCTATTTAAATGCGTAAGGAAGTAAAATCTCGGAATTCTACTGAACACATACTCACTGCTGCTCCTCAACTCCCATAAGGTTTTGCTGACGGACACGCACGAGCCTCCAAGCCTTGACACGGTCAACTCACGGGAAGCTTCAGCCCATGCACACCTTGGCAGCTCTTCCAGGGACGGAGCCTCCTCACCATACCTGGCCTAGGCTGACAGCAGGATTTAAACATTTGCTGCCATCTTTAATATTTGCGACAAAATCCTTTGCTTTCAGAGAAAGCAGGACAAAGTGGTTCCCTCCGTCCATGTCAATAAGGTCTTTTACAGCTGATTTAAAAATAATAATAATTCCAAGCTAAAAATCTCAAGTAAAGCAATAAAATGCTTTGGTATCGCTGTTATTAATAGCATTTCCCCTAATGTGGCTAAATGAGGTATTTAGATATTCGGTAAATAGTTAAATAGTTAGAATAGTTCTAATAGCATAGTTAGAAAATAGTAAAATAGTTAGAACTTGTTAGTTCTTGTGGTTTCTATCCGTGGGCACCTAATTTTTCTCCAATACTACACAACAAATTAGTCCTTTTCTGTAGCTCAGGTTTCCACCGGGCACATTAGCCCCTTTTTTATAAAAAAAAAAATTACTTCTCAGTGTTCCTGAAAGTCTTGGCAGAAGGTGGCATATGTTACCTGGTTTGTTCAGCAGATTATTTATCAAAATCACTGACGTGAGCGTGAATTTTCAAGGCAGCCGTGCATGGCTAATGGTGATGCTCTTGAGGTGGACCTTTCTGCACCTTTCCTCCTCATCTGAAAAGCGCAGAATTGTAAACCCAAGTGTGTTCATCATTCCGCAGAGGTTTGTACGCTCTGGCACCAAGCACCAAAGAAAAGACCCTCAAAAAATTAATAAAGCCATCTTCAAAGCAGGGTTTAAAATGCACGGAGGAAATAGGAACAAGAAGGCAAAGTTAAACCTGGAGAACAATAAAAAATACGGGGTGTTTCCACCACTGAAGCATCATCTTGTACTCCGTGAGAAGCTTTAGGACCTGAAAATTGCAAGGGCAGCCACGAAGTGTCAAGGAAGGCCAACTCCAAGGTGTCCTTTGCAGGAGGCCAGAATTTTTCATAATTCACTAAAATACCTGTTGATAGCCTGGCAAACTGACTTCTCCCCAGCGGGAGCAAAACCATGCCATCATGAAGTAGCAGCCTGTAAGTTTGATTTATTTAGTCCCAAAAATCAAACCAAACTTTCTCACGGCAGCTCTTCCTAAATACGTAAGGCTTTGAAAGCTGGTACACGATGGGAACAACTTCAAAGGAGAAGAAGGAAAGATACTGGATCTCCCAGTCTTTTCAGTTACCTACCTGCCTTTGGTAGGAAACTCTTCAATCATAGAATGGTTTGGGTTGGAAGGGAACTTAGTGACCATCTAGTCCACCCCCCTGCCCCGGGCAGGGACACCTCCCACCAGACCACGTTGCTCCAAGCCCCGGCCAACCTGGCCTTGAACCCCTCCAGGGATGGGGCAGCCACAGCTCCTCTGGGCAACCTGGGCCAGGGGCTCACCACCCTCACACCAAAGAATTTCTTCCTCAGATCTCATCTAAATCTCCCCTCTTCCAGTTTGAAGCCATCACCCCCCATCCTATCACTACATGCCCTTGTAAATCAGTCATGCGCTGGGTGGCACGGGTCACCGCCCCAAGGTTCCAATGCTGCATGGGCTTGGAGCACCTCCTTCAGCTGTCCCTCTCCTCCAGCATACATCTGCTAAGGCTTACCACATCAATTCACTGCCCGTTTATTACCGTTATCGCCCTATAATACTCCGCTCAGTCCGCCTCAGCCTCCCGCTCACCTCCCTCTTGCAGGGAGCAGACGTATCTCCCCAACTTGCCTGGCCAGTAACAAGCCCGTTCTCAGACCCGGTTAATTAACGCTGCTCAGGGAGCTGCTCCCCGTGACGTTATCTCATCCCAGCCAACCCCTACAGCACCCGCTGCTGTGGCTACACACCGGCAGGACCTGAAAAATTCATTATCAAACCCTTTACAGCAATTTTCCCATTAAGGGACTTAGAGTTCCCCAACGGAACCAGGATTCACGTGGCTTCTTAGGTCTTCTGACGGACTGCAAAAACCTGCGACTGGTTTTGCTTTACTGAGCATCGGCCACACGAAATCTAAGGGAAGAGCCAAGATCAACTCTTGAGCTGCTTTAGGACAAACAACATTCATCTGTAAAGGACCAGTTCTGACCCGCACCAAAACCATCTACGTATTGACAACACAAGCCTGAATCGGAGATGGAAAATAAGGAAGACGGCTGTGTAATAAAGACATTTTTCCTGGATTACAGGAGTCCCGGGTTCAGCTCCTAGCTCTGCGAGGTTTTCAGCATAACGTGTAACATTTCTCTCGCACCGCTCTCATCTTTTCCCACCTGCACAATTGAAATAATTATGCTGATTTTTCATCGTTTCTTTTATGACGCGAATCACAACATACAGCAATACCTCAGGCAGGCAATAAAAAAAAAAAAAAAAGCAGCTCCCAAATCACTTAGCTTGAGACAGGCGTCAGCGTGTAAGTAAATTCAGTAATGGGAAATGCTCGGATCTCACAGAAATAGAAGCATCAAAACAGACTGATGAGGATCTAAAAAGTCTTCTGCCCTCTGCAATTGCCCAGGATTTTGCTCTTACCACTTCCTTTTTCCTGACATAGGAATTACATCAATGCAGTCACTTTAAATTTCCTACTCGGCCCATCATTTTATTGTACGGTCTGTGTAAAATTGCAGGAAATAAATGCTACCATCCAGCCTGAAAATAAACAAAGAGAAGAAAACCATCTGAGTCCAAATTTCCTGGAAAGTGCAAAGGGAGATTTTAAATAACCCGGACAGCTCTTGAGTGCTTTTTGTGAGTCTTCTGAATTTTTTGTGCGGCATGTTGCACCGCCGCCAGCGAGACGCCGGGAGAGAAGCGCAGAGAACAGGGTCAGCCGTGAAATCGGCCAGCATCTCCCAGACGCACAGCCCGCGGTGCAGCTCCAACAGCTCCACGTCCCCCCGTCCTTCCCAGGACTTGACAGCAAAGCTCAACGGAGGGGTCCTGGAGGGACCCCCCTGCCCTTTCCCACCGCTGCCCACCACCTCGGGACCGACTCCGGTGGCCCTTCTCCGCCCACCTTCCAGTTTTCAAGGGATTCAAAATCTTTCCTCTTCAACCCTTTCTGTAAGCACTTCAAATTGCCCAACTGATAACGAATAACTCGAGAGGAAGGCGAGAGGCAGACAGATGGACACCCAGATGGTACCCCCACATCACCCTGATTCCTTCGGCAGCCTGAACCATCCCAGAAGCCAGCGGTGAAAACCCCTTCTGAGGGCCAGCGCGGCCGTGATGCGATGAGACGGCGCGGAGAGCCGGGCGGCAATCGCAACGGTGCGTCGCCACGCCGGTGCCATCCCGCAGCTCCACTGGGATCTACCTCGCTGCCCATCAAAGCACCGGGAGCTCAAACAGGTCTGTCAGGAGCAAGACAAGAAGTCGGGCGCAAAAGAGCAGCAGCCTTAATAGACGAAGACGTGTTTAACGTAGAGGAAAGGCAAAGCTGACCCAGAATGAGAGAGCTGTGGGTGGGTTTTTTTCCCCTTTCCCCGCGTGATAGAAATGACTGGTTTAATAATGCCTGCGAACCTTCAGCCGAGTAAGCAAAAATCATCCAGGAGCTGGAAAACGTCCAGGTGCCCTGGGCGAGATGTTCACTGCACGCCAAGGTATCTCGAGGACAGCACTTTTAAGAGAGAAAGATCTGCGGTTACTTTGACCTTCCACACTTTTAAAAATAAACTCCATGACTGTGCCCAGCATACGAATAAATTGCAGAGACCTAATTTTTTAACAGTAAAAGGTTCTCACAACCAGCAGATGACCTGGCCGTTACCTCCGAGGTAGGCAGTCAGCTCAGCATCTCACCACGCACGCACCTTCAGGAGCTCGTGAAAGGTGTATCTACTGCTGCGGAGACAGACCTGGGGCTCTGCTCAGAGGTAACTCCGCAAAAATCCACCTAAACTCACCACACTTGTCCCGATGCGCATCCGGTTTTAGGAAGACAGGTATGCTGAGCCTCTGCTCCCAGCCTGCCACCCCTATTCCACAACAGGCTGAAGGAGCCAAATGTCCGGCTCCGGGGCCACCAACAGCAGAAGGACACGGAGCTGCTGGAGCGGGGCCAGAGGAGGCCCCGGAGATGCTGGGAGGGCTGGAGCCCCTCTGCTGGGAGGACAGGCTGAGAGAGCTGGGGGGGTTCAGCCTGGAGAAGAGAAGGCTCCGGGGGGACCTTCGAGTCCCTTCTAGTCCCTAAAGGGGCTCCAGGAAAGCTGGGCAGGCTTCCCCAGAAGGCACTGTTGTGGTGGGCCATCACCCGTTGCTTCTCTCCTTGTTGGTCCCATCTGTGCCTGCATGGCAGCTCCACTGGAAGGTCCCCTCCCTGCCCACCTTGCCTCTGCCTCTTGCGGGTTTTGTAAACTGTTTTGGGTGGCACTTGGCGCTCCTTGGCGAGGGGTCAGCCTCATGCATGCGGGGGACATCGGGGTCTTTTTCACTGGCACATCTCCCACGCTTACTGTGCCAATTTGCCCAGGTGGAATGGGATTTTTCTTCAATAACCTGTAACTTTAACCAAAGTAATTTTTTCCAGACACCCCACGTGACCATTCAGAATTATTTCCAGATCAAATTTTGATTCAGTAGCTCTACAAGAAAGCTGGGGAGGGACTTTTTAGGATGTCGGGTAATGGTAGGACTAGAGGGAATGGATTAAAACTAGAGATGGGTTGATTCAGACTGGACGTGAGGAAGAAGTTCTTCCCCATGAGGGTGGTGAGACACTGGAACAGGTTGCCCAGAGAGGTGGTGGAAGCCCCATCCCTGGAAGTCTTTAAGGCCAGGCTGGATGGGGCTCTGAGCAACCTGATCCAGTGGGAGGTGTCCCTGCCCAGGGCAGGGGGGTTGGAACTAGAGGATCTTTAAGGTCCCTTCCAACCCTAACAATTCTATGATTCCTATATAAAGTAAAATAGTTTAAAATTATTTTTTTTTCCCCCTATACTGAGTTAAATATTTCTCTCATTAGATCCTCCGTATCCTCCTGCTCGCAAAATACTAGTGGGCAGTTCTCTGCTGAAAAATTGCAACCTAATAGGTGAGAAAAAGGTTGAAAATTACAGGTGATTGAAGAGAGAATGAGAATGGCAGAAAGCCAGCAATTTTTAAGATGCTCCCGTAACTACCACTATTATGTATAATTCTTTTTAAATCTATGGCAAAGGAGATAATGTTAACAAAACTATTAGTATCACTACACACCGCTATAAATATCACTCCTGTTGTCTCAGAGTAACCGCTTTTCTAATGGGGCACAGGGAGTTTCATTAATGTATAGATTAGTTCTGCTGCTTTCTTGCTTTTATCTGTAAATTCAATATCCTGGAAAAAAAACCTTACCTTCAGAAATATGTGACATATTACTGTATTTTTTTTTCCCCCAATGCTTTCTACCACAATAATGGTCTCAGAATTAGCGTTCAGCCCATCTGATTGCTGTTTTTTAAACTGGCTTCGGTGGGGAGGTGATTTTTAGAAAGGGCAGGGCACTAAAATCTCTGCTGACTCTTTCTTTCTCCCGGGGCAGCGGGGTCTGCCGTTGAGCTTTCCAATAAGTTTGTTATAGATTGAAGGCGCTAAATCTCTCAGGTTGGGAATCTTCTTAATTACTAATTTGGTTACTCGCATTGTGGAACAATTGTTCTGGGAGCAGCGTAACCGATGAAGCTTGCTTTCCGATAGACCTGTATCTACGAGCCTGTGCCTCAAAACCAGAGTGGCTGTTGCTGGGGTCCTTTTCTGATCCCTTCTCCCATCCCTGGAGCACATCCTGGGGTCTCAGCAGATACAAACGCGGTCAGCCCCACCACTTTTGATGCCCCTGAGTACCACCTACCAAGAAGCAGCTGATAGGGGAGCATGGGTTTGGTACCAAGCCCGTGCATCAGGTCACTGAGTTCCCACTGAAGACTTTTGATCATTAGGAGTTTATTGAAAATCAGTTCTTGGGTGCAGCGTCCCTGCTGATCATAGAATCACAGAACGGTTTGGGTTGGAAGGCACCTTAAAGGCCACCCAGTGCCACCCCCTGCCCTGGGCAGGGACACCTCCCACCACACCAGGTTGCTCCAAGCCCCGGCCAACCTGGCCTTCAACCCCTCCAGGGATGGGGCAGCCACAGCTTCTCTGGGCAACCTGGGCCAGGGGCTCACCCCCCTCACAGCAAACAATTTCTGCCTCAGATCTCATCTAAAGGCCATCTATAGTCCAACCGCCCCTGCCACGAGAAGGGACAGCTTCAACTAGACCAGGTTGCTCAGAGCCCCATCCAACCTGACCCGGAACGTTCCCAGGGATGGGGCATCTTCATCTCGCACTTCTCCCCAGGCATCCTGTTCAGGGCTGTTAGGAGACGCTTCCGTCTGCCCAAGTCCCTCTGAAGTTGCGTAAATAATCCATTAAGGACCTTAAAAGGATCAGAGGAAAAAAAGAGATGAAATTTGGGAGCTCAGGGGTTTCAGGGGGACTGGGAGGTGAGGCTGAGACACTGAAGAGAATATAATAGAAGAGACGGGGCAGAAAACCAAACAAAATCACTCTTCACACACAACTCTATCTAGACGACCTGTATATAAAATTTCCCTTTGTTTAAAAAAAAAAAAATCCTCTAAAATATACCATTCACCGCTATAGTAAACATTTTCTGAGTACTGAAAGCTATTGCATCCCTGGTTCTCTCAAAAAATTGGGAAGAGACGCTGCCCGTGAGGCTGCTGAGATACCTCCAACACTTGGCCAGGGCTGACGAATGCCGGTACGCTGAGCAGCTCCGACACGTAGTTTGAGTTTGCTACAGAGGGCTTGCTGCTATAAGCTTTATCAACAGAATTCTTATCAGCTTTGACAAATATTAATCCATAATTCATTTTTTTAGTACAGTTAATTTTTTTTATTTTTTTTTTTGTTTTTAAAGAAGTTGACAACACATTCCTCTTCCCCCAGCTCTGTTCCTTGGAGAACCTAACCGCAGCGCTTGGGTTTGAAACCTCGCTTGCTCGCTTTATCTCCCGGATAATGCTTTGAAATAAAATAGCATTTCTTAGCAGAAAAATTGGAGGACCAAAGAAAGAATCCTTCCTTTTGAAATATTAAATGCGCTTCTATTTTGAACCGCTACGATTAAAAAAAAAAAAAAAAAAAAGGAAGCTGCTGTGGCGGGGGTTACAGTTCCTCATCATATAAAACGACAAACTTAAAGCGAGTTTATAATTGTCAGGGAGCTTTAAATAATTGAAGAGTAAGACACAGCATGGGAGGGTGTGTTTTTATTGTGTAATAACACCTCAGGATTCATTATTCATAATAATTATGATTATTAGTCTTGCAAGTTTTACACTGTTTCCTTTGAAAATTACAAGACTGATTGTACGAGGAAAGAGAATTTACAATAACACAGTTAATTTGCTTTTAGTTTATTACATTCCTCTGCATTACGTTTTTAACCAGAGGGAATAGACCTCTAACATGCAAAACCAGAGAAAACAAACTCCTTAATTAGAGGAAAAAAAAAAAAAAAAAAAATTAAGTCCGCTACAGCTCAGTTTAAAATAGTCTGTGTGGGTACGATTTGGCACCTCTTTGCCCTGAGGTCAAGGGCACACTCCTTGTTTTTAAAGGCACAAAGTAGGCCCATATGAATCTATAAAGAATTAAAAATTACAGAAAGACATTTGATGTCGGAGGGATGAATTACGATCTCCTTATTCATACTGAACCGCGCTTACGCTTTGATACCAACGGGGCTCTCCATGCTCTACGTTATTATTCAGAGCCAGAAGTGGTTTTGCCTGTCTTGAGAAGAAATTGGAGATAAAAGAGAGAGAGAGAGAGAGAGATGTTTCTGCATTCGGATGAGCCCAAGAGCTTTAGAGGTTTTTTCAAGGAGAAAGGGAGCTGCAGCCCAGAGCTGTGGGAGAATCCCTCGTCAGAACCAACCTCCGGCTCCATCATCCCCGCCAAAACGAGCATCCTACCTTCGCAGCCCCTCGGAAAAGGGACAGCTCAGCAGCTCCGCCATCGTTAGCGGCGAGACCGGAACCGCAGAGACGTCAGCGGAGAAGGAAAATACCTGAACACATCCCTCTTATTAATGTAATAATATTATATATATAATGGGAAAAGTTGAAACAAAGCGACGGAACAAAACGCGATGAAGTGGGGTCGAGAACAAGAAAGTTTTTCAATGGAGGTCTTTCAAGCTGCAGTTAAAGATGACAGAAAAACATAGAATTTTTTCCCCCCACAGCAAAGATGATTCCACCAAAGATCGCACTCACATGTAAACAACCACCGATGCCGTCAGCGGAGTTATTTTCCAGCTATTCGCTGATGGGAAAATGGAACTAAATATTTCCCCGTCAGCCGAGGCTGCAAGGGCTCCAACCCCAAGCAGCACTATTTGTGTCACCAAAATCTTTAACCTCTCCAAATAATTCACTTCTACAGGACAAGCTGGGGCGTAAAACAAGTTGTCTAAGATGTCCAGACACTTACCGAGGCTTAATCTTGGCTCGGAATTTTAAAGTCAGTTTGAAACTTCGGTCTTCGCCAGATGCCCAGCAAAACGTGGAGGAAACCTGCAGGTTTCTTTTAATTTCCTGCATCTTTCTGCAAGCTTTGTGATTTAAAATGGAAATTCTCTGGCTGAACGACTAAGGGAATAATGGAGTTTTCTTCATCTAAAGATTTTACACTTCTGAGAACAGATTTTTTGCTTCTAAAACGATGCTAAGCTTTTAATATTGTATTTACAAAGAGAGATAAATTGCTCAGACTTACATGTGGGATGAGTGGGGTTTTTTGGAAGGAGAAAGCAATAAACAGGTTTATGAAACGATTCAAGAACTCGGAGAACTTAAGAAGAACTTTTTATGAATCTTGCCAAAAAAACCCAAAACTAATTCTATGACTCCGTACGATAAAGGGGATGGAACATGAGGAATTTATACTTTAAAAGATTACGATTGATACTGAATTCTGGAAAGTCAAGTGCTACTAGCGTAGCAAGTTATGCTAATGAAAACGCAAGGCAGCCAGAAAAGAAATGGAAACGCAAGGGGTTATTTTTCTATGTAAAAGAAAAAACGTGTTTTATGCAGAAAAAGGAAGCATTATTTACAAGAAAGGGGAAAAAAAACCCCAAACCTTCTCAAAACGTCAGTGACCCCTTGCAGATTGTGATTCCAAAGATCGTTACGACATGGGTGATATATTCTCCACAACAAGTATGGACACGTAAGCATGAAAGTGAAGAAAGACTTGGGAGAACTCTCTGTACAAACCCGGGAGTCGCAGGAATAGATAAGGCAAAATAAAAAGGATTATTCTTCTCGGGTCTTTGCAGAAAGACTCAGTAATTGATCGCTATGCCTGAGGAGCTGAAAAAGTGCAAGATATATCTTCCAGGTATTCAGGAGCCATAAATAAGCTTTATTCACGTGTCATAATGTAAAAATGTCATTCCATGTGTTCAGAAATGTCAGGCTGGCAACTACTAACCTTAAGGAATAGCTGATTTTTCTTGCTGAATTGGAGGCCCGTCAGAACAAAGGCAAGGAGCACGCGCTGGCCATTACCTGCTCTGTCAGAAGCCACTCCTGAGAAAGAGCCACATCCATCGTCTTCAGAAAGTAGCCTTGGAAAACTGGAGTTGTGTTCTCTAAAAATAAGATGGCTTGAAAGAGAGGAATGTATCTTAGCGTGGCGAGGAAGATGCTAGCCCTCAAGCTTCCTTAAGACATGGAAGAACGATAGAAAAAATAGCAAATAATGAGAGCAAATAGCATCCTGGTGGCTATTACAAGGATGGAAGAACATCCTGCTGGAGCCTGAGGAGGATCCTACTGCTTGAGAAGATTTCTCTGCTACCATGGATGGGAAATGCAAGGTGGTGGCACGAGTGGGAGATCAGTCCCTCCCCGGGAGCTGTTGCCAGTCAGAGTCTTCCTAAGCAGTTCCGGCCTGGGCCTCTCCTTCTAGGAAGAAATAAGGAAGGCAACAGACATCCCTACATCCAGAAAAAGTCTTGGAGATGTTTATGAAAGCCACCTACATGCTGGAATAACAACTGCTAAGCAAAAGTAAGAAACACAATGCATGAGTTGCGTTTTAGGAGATGTTCACATGGCATCAAGGCGGGTACCTTGGTCGGGACTTGGTCCAGCTCTTGGGGAGCAGACGTGAGACGTGGAGTCACAGCTCACACGGAGGGAACGGCTCATCAACATCAAGGAATCTACATCTGTCCTGTGGCTCAGGCTATTATCCATCTTTTGACAACTGCTCACGTTGCTCTCACTGACTACATACAACTACTTTTCTCTAATAAAGAAGAAACAAGCGAAAATACAGAAACGATATTTACGAATGATTCTGCACGATGATAGAGAAAAAGGAGCCAAAAATCAACATTTCCTGTAAAGAGAAGCAGAACAAACAAAAAACCAAGAAAAAAGGACAAATCCCCTCCATATCATTTGAATTGGCGAGGCCGCACGTTTGGGTAGCTCCGCTGAGCTGGTTTCTAAGCAGGAAATTATCTGTGGCCGATCGCAGGAATACTAAATCCAAATCTAAGTACAGAAACCGTTTCACACGCTCTTCCTTAAGAAAGCCTGCAAAAATATATGCCAAGCACAAGATAAACGAGAACGATGGGGTTAACAAGCAGCATGGCTTCGCGTGGTGGCCAGAGCCGGTGTCGGGTCATGCGCTCTTGTCTAAGCTCTCGAAATTCAACGTAATCATTACATTTGAACACTTTTTTTGGTTTTTTTCCTCCATCAGACATCTAAAATTCCTTCACGTCTCTTCCATTTGGCCCAAAATAAATGAACTGACTTGTTTTTTTATAAATTTGTGAATCCAACCAGAAATGTAATCAAGCCGAGAGGCCTGCAGAAATCTCCCGCTCCAGCCCAAGCCATTCAAAGTGATTTGAAGGCCCGAGTTATTCTATAGAGGAGCAATTCCGCGCAGCACGCCGGGGCTGATCTGCATGTAAATAATCCACCAGGAGGGCCCGAAACAATGACAGGCTGCTCCTCGCTTTTGCAGCCCTGAAGAGCCATTAGCTTCGTCTTCTACCACGGCGCTGCCACACGACTCCCCGTGCCACCTCCTTTCCAAAGGAGCTTTGGATCCACGTACAGACCTGCCCTCTACCCGCTCCAGCTTGTCCCATGTAAGAGCCAGAGCAAGAAATCGCTTTGTTTTCCCTACTATATGGAATTACCTTTCCACGCGAAGACTGCTAACTTATGCAGGAGACGGTTCTCTGGGGAACGCATTACGTTGCTGGCAAACATTTGCTATCCTCCTGCATGCTAACCATCTTCTACAAAGCAGAAAACAGCCATTTAAAATCGCATTCCGTTTCTGTTGGCATGGCTCGTTCGCGGCAATAAGGCAAGGGGGAAGTTTTCATTAAAAGCGGGTATCGTTTTCAAACAGGGCATTGCCAAGCTTTGAAACAAATCCTACCAACTGGTGCCGTTAACGCATATTTGGCTGAAAGTCATCAAATCCACAGGAAAATGAATGTATTATGTATCGTTACTGTCACGAAGGGACACAGGACAGCACTAACTATATACCCACGTTGTGTTTTCTTATTGCAGCGCTGAAATACAGCCTGGTTCAGCGAAAGCAAAACACCACGTCGCAAAGGGCTTAATCCCATACCACTTAGGGATGGTTACCCTTCACGGCGTCGTGTAGAAACTCTCAACGTACTCAAAGCAGCGTAACCACATTGCTATAATATCTGATTCTGTTTATTCAACTAGGGAGAAGGTGGCATTTGCCCAGGCAAAGACTTACGTCCGCGCAGTAGTGCCGGTATCTCAGGCAGGTACCTTAACACAGCTACATCTTGCAACCAGAGACATCTGTAAGTGAGATTGGTCAGAAGAGGATTTAAAATAGTAGTTATGAGTCTGTTGTATGCACCTACTGCCCATGAGCCTTTTGGCCTGATGCGATGATGAGCGGCGAGCTGAAATGGCAGCAAAACAAAGTCCCGTTTCGATGGCCGAGAAGGATCGCATCCCACCCCAGCTCAAGAAAGCGGCCATCATCAGAGACCTTCGCACCACAACATGAAGCCACGTTCCTTTGGTAATTTATTAGGAAGAATCACAGAATGCTTTGGGTTGGAAGGGACCTTAAAGATCATCTTGTTCCAACCCCCCAACCCTTCTTCCAACCACTAGAGCAGGCTGCTCAAAGAAGCTAAAGAGATAAGGCTTCTCATAATTGCATTATGTTGGATTAATATGCCTTCATTTAATTGCCTACTGTCAATTAATTCCCAGTAGGGAATGCAGAAGCCAGTACAGGTAAAGGGAGCTCCAGTTTTTATTGTCACTTCTGGCAAATTACCAGATAGCAACTGGAGAAGTGAAGCTTCAGTGAGCTCAAGAAGCAACCGGATGCATGGCCACACTTAACGTACCTCTCCTACGCCTACGTATAGCTCTGACAGCAATCTGAGACAACATACGGACGCGTTGAGAACGATGGAGCGACACAAATAAACCTGTGCAGGCAATAAAAGAGATCACCAGCACAAAGACGGACTTGAGCGATGTTGGGTGAGTGGCAGGACGGACCCTCTGTTGCCGCCATGCTGGGTTGTTTAGAAAAGCAGAAAGAAACGCAAGAATCACCTCAAGACCAGCCCTACTTGAGCTCCAGCACAAGACAGAGAAAACCGGGGCTCTGCTCCTCTCCATTCACTCCCTGACGGGTATAAAATACGCCAAATTTATTTTCGATAAAATGTCTTACTCCAAGTAAGTCACAGCGAACTCCACTCAGTTCTCTCCAGGAAAAGTCATAACATAAAAATGTTTGCTCCTCTTCCCTTATGAATGGAAATGCCGTAGCAGGAGAAAATAACAACCTCCTGTATTTATGTGATGTTCCCTAAATGAAAAGTGAGTGGTTTGATACAGTTTCAAATTCAGATATTCAAATAAAATTTAAAAAAAAAAAAAAAAAAAAAGAGATAAGGCTTGCTTAATGCAAAACACTCCTTTAAACAGTCTCCCATTTTCTGCTTTACAGATTGCGCTTTCTTTCTCAGGTCATCGGGGTAATGTAAGAAATGGCAGGCAGACAAACTGCCTCCGGCAAAACTCGCGAGTAGACCAAAGAGTACATTCAAACAGTGGTCACACTAGAATAATTCTCCCCAGTCTGGTGCGATGGCAAAAACACAAAGTGTTAGAATAGAAATCAGCAGAGACTGATAAGAAAAATAATCTATCCGCAGCAAGAAGGCATTACGTTTTCCAACCTCAAGAAGTTCACGCTAAACCGAAAAAGACCAAACACAAACCCCGCCAGCCCAGGGCTGGCAATGGAAACACGGAACTTACTGGAAGGGGAAGGGAACAGCTCTGATAATCAAGATTTAGATCAGATTAAGAGGAGCTGGGGAGGGGAGTGGGTTCTGAACGGCTTTTTTAAGGGCCAGCTTGTATCCATTTGCTTTACGTTGCATGCTAAAAATTCCACCTAATCAACTAACGATCATTTACAAGATTATAAGAAAAAAAATCCCAAATACTGCTTTTCTAGACTTTGCAAACTCCATGTGTGATGAAGCCACCAAAGAATGGATAAAACGCGTGTTTCGCGTACCCAGGGTGGTAAAACCAAAGAGCCTTGCCACGCAAGGGGATTTTCGTCAGTTAGGAAGGACCAGCTGAGCGCAGGGTTTATGCCAACGAAGTCTTGAGCGAAAGGAAAATACCCACCTTTGGTCTATCCAAGAGAGGTTAGAAACCGAGTAGTATCATGGCAGAACCGTCTCAGTCTGGTGCTTGCTAATGTCCTAAAGCTGCCATGTCTAATGCTTTAAACGCCGTTTCCTTCACAACCTCCACTCTTCGGATAATTGCATACGCTCAAGCGGTAGGTCAGGGGGGACGCACTTGTCCTATACGTGCCAAGTCGAAGAAAATTAATTTCATTCCCCAAAGAAAGGAAGAGCTGGCAAGACTGACATTAAACAATATTGATTCCGTGGCACAGGGGTCTTGAAAGCAGAGCCAAAACAAACAAAGACGCTTTTGGATCTAGCATCCATAATATATCACCAGCCCAGACGGAGCTGAAACGGCTCAGCAGAGGACACGGCTCTTTTCCCGTTCCTTGCTACGGCAGAAAGATGCACAAAGCTCCCGGTAAAAAAAAAAAATCAAAAAAAAATCAAAACAAGTCATGTGTAGAGCAAAATACAGCCCGGTGGTTCTAACAAAAGAGAAAATGCTGGGAAAATGCTCATGCATATCTGATGCCGAAGGAAAGCCAGGGTGTGACTAACATATTGGAAAAGTGTTTTCCTCTTCAGACAGAGATTGCCCCGGCAAATTCTGTCAAGGTTACAAAGACCTTGTATTACAGCTTCTGTAAAGGAACAGCTGTCTACAAACAGACTTGCAAATGTACTGCTGCATCTCATTTTTACTTTATATTTAATTTAAACCTTTAGTAGGACTTATTTATTTCAATAGTTCCCTTCTGTTAGCATCTACTCTAGCTCCCTCTCCTCTCTCTCTTCACAGATTTCCATAATAGAAGGGTTTTCTATAACGGCATCTTGAGTCCCCTGTTTAAAAAGAATAATAATAATCATATAGATGAGAGTACACTACACTTCATTAAACATGACAATCACATTCCTCCACACAGTTGGCCTCAGAGAATGCGTTCTGTCTAACCCAGCTACCTGTACTCTGTTTAACCTATCGACACAAACCGTGAATTTTCTTCTAACCCAGGAAGAGCAAAATGTGCCTTTCAGCCACCCCACTGAGGCTCCTGGAAGAAGAACACACCTTTCCCGCCACCAGTACCACCCCTCCTCTTCAAAATCCCAATTTTAATGCCTGAAAGCAGTTCCAACAAAAAGAACGATCTCCAAGAGTCAGAATTCCTTCACTTTTGCATTTTCCCCTCAGAAACATAATCGTGAAGCATTTCATTGTTTAGTCATTTCCTTTTAACTTAATTTCATTTTTGCCAATTAAATGAAAATCTGTATTATGCTGCATCTCTGCAGTCTAATACCGGACTCACCATGGATTCTGTGCTCAGCACGGGGCTCGAATGACTTGTGTTTAGCTGAAAGGTATCTTGGAGAAGACACCCTGACTCACTCCTTGGAGCAAGACACCCCTCCCTGACGGCAGAGGTGGTCTCAAGGGTGCTATGGGGAGACAATCACAGCAGCTCCCCCCTCCTGCTCATTAATCCTCCGCTTAGATACCCAAATTAATGCATTTAATGCATTATCCCTCCTCTTCGTAGCACTCCTGGGGATTCCTGTTTGAACGCGTTGTTTCCCTTCCATCCTTTCCAGGGTGATTGCTTCCTACAGGATTTCTTTAGCTATTGCCTGCTTTCTTATTCCTACATATATATTTTATTTTGTAATCGTCTATAGTTAAAACACGTTGTTTGAATAGGCTTCATTCGTCCAAATCATCCTATGCGTCTGTCTCTAATCTATTTAACTCCAACAATAAGAAGCTCCTATTTATTTTCGGGTAATCTCTGCTCAATGCCACCACCAACATACCCACCCAGTGACGGATCCCAAGTCAAGAGCCAGTTTTTAATCCATTAAACATACGCTGTGCAGAGAGCGAACGGTGTTTGTTTTGAACGAGAACGTCAGGCAGCTCCAAGCCGAGCACCTTCCACGCATCGGAGCCTACGTGGTGCCCTCCGTCCATCAAACGCGCACCCACATCGAGGAAGGGGATCCAGTTGACTTATCAAGGCATCATTTTCCATAGAGCCCCCTCTGCAAGTATTACAGCTCTTCTCTTTTAATTTACTGTTTCAGATGGCCTTACTTCCCCCTGCCCCTCTGGCGTAAACCAAGTTGGTTAATACTTTTAGAAGTTGCTCGCTTGCCATTTTTTAGCATCAGCAGAGCAATACATACGTTGGGAGTTTTCATTTCTAGACAGCTTCCGTTTTCTCACTCAAGATTTAGCCTGCAAATAGGTGTTGATACATCTGAATTCCCCACTACCTGAATTACCTGGTTTGCTCAGTCCACCTGTAGCTTCCTTCCAGAAATCCTACCTGGAACAGAAGCTTAAAGCCTTGCACAATATTATTATTGCTGTTTTACTTATATCCAATCAAATACAGACATTTTAATTTCCTCTCCCCTTTCGGTATTTTCATGCTAGTGATACTTGAGATCAACTGGTGTTTCTTTAATAAAAACTCCTTTCTGTTTTCTTTTCCTTCCCAGCACATTCTCCTTCCCTTCCGAAACCGACCACGTCAATGTTAGCAGAAAAACGTCTTTTTTCCAACCCTACCTATGCTTTTTCTCTTATCCTGCTTTAAATGATGGTTCGGGTTGGAAGGGACCTTAAAGATCATGTAGTTTGGTCCATCTTCACCCCTTAATTCTGTCAACCCAGCTATGCATCTTAAGCATCTCCTACCTGATTATATATATGGTATCTATTTAATCACGAACATCCACTTGCAATAAGTCTACAATCATATTTTCCTTCTTTTTCCAAGCATTTTAACCCTTTCCTTCCTTCACGCTTTTCCACAATTTCTCAGCCACGTTTTAATTACTTTTACCGCTTTACAACACTTCTTCACGGAAGAAGCTATGGGAAATAATACCCTACGTGATAAAGTGCCTACGACAGCTTTCGCTTCCTTATTTCAAGGCAGGAATCTTGAGCAAACATTGCAATGCAGGATGAGCACGGCACTTTTTACTACAAAAAGTCATTCAGCAATTTTCCCTAGTTATCAAATCTGTCGCTGGAGAACTTGGACGCCCTTTGCTGTTTACCACTCCGTCATTCTGTCCTCTCTCTTATATTCAGTGCGTGCTTCCCATCAACTTTCTGAATCTCCTCCTTTCGCATACATGACTGCAACAAGGGCGGCATAGACCCCAGGAGTAATAAAACAGAGGCGGCATCTCATACAGTTGTGCTGGGTTGCTTCAGAAACCCATTTCAAAGACACTGCGACGAGCCTCCAGTGCCAGCTCTATCAGCCAGGACAGGTATTTGTCCCACCGGTGACTGCTGTGGGTGGCCCAGAGGGAGATAACCACCGCCCCGTGCTCCCTCATTGCCCCAAAAAACCCCTCATGACCCAAAAAAGGCATGGATTACGGCGCGTGGACTGTCTGTGCAACAAGAACAACTTACAAAAACTGCATGAGTTCATAGGACCTAAGTCAAGGTAAAATATATCAACTGATACAATGGACTGAACTACTCAATTCATGTATATTAAATATACATTTTCCAAATTGACACAGAAGTAACGGGTGGGGATTCCTGACCTCGCTCCGCTGTGTAATCACGTTCACCAAATATGGACCATGCAATAAAGCAAATCCGCTGGAAAACCCCCAGACCTACCCACACCTCCCACCTCTCAGCCAGGATTCTTCAGGACAGGAAAACCACTATGAGCTGAAAATACCAGGCTCAGCACTGGCACCAGCCAGCCCAGTTAGACCATAAATTCACACCGACCTCTGTAGGCATGTAGCAAACTGCTGTTAACATTTATATACTTGGTATATACAGGTATATGCTGCACGCACACGTTAGGGACTGCAGACACAACTGAGCGTACAGCACAGGAGGAAAAATCATAGAATGGTTTGGGTTGGAAGGGACCTTAAAGACCATTCTAGTTCCAACCCCCTGCCCCGGGCAGGGACACCTCCCACCACAACAGGTTGCTCCAAGCCCCAGCCAACCTGGCCTTGAACCCCTCCAGGGATGGGGCAGCCACAGCTTCTCTGGGCAACCTGGGCCAGGGGCTCACCACCCTCACACCAAAGAATTTCTTCCTCAGATCTCACCTAAATCTCCCCTCTTTCCGTTTAAAACCGTTCCCCCTCGTCCCATGGCTCCCCTCCCTGATCCAGAGTCCCTCCCCAGCTTTCCTGGAGCCCCTTGAGGGACTGGAAGGGGCTGGAAGGTCTCCGCGGAGCCTTCTCTTCTCCAGGCTGAACCCCCCCAGCTCTCTCAGCCTGTCCTCCCAGCAGAGGGGCTCCAGCCCTCCCAGCATCTCCGGGGCCTCCTCTGGCCCCGCTCCAACAGCTCCGTGTCCTTCCTGTGCTGTGGGCTCCAGAGCTGGATGCTTTAGCGTTTGCTGATTCCTCCCATTGCAGCAAATCACCCCAAAGCAGCTTTTCCGGAAATTAAAAATCTAAAGAAGTTTCCAGGTTAAATTCAGACTTGGTCTGTAGTCTAAACATTTTTCTTGTGACCTGGGAAACCATTAAAACCCAGAAACGTGAGAGGTTAAGAGGTACACTAACCAAAGCGTGGCAGGGAGAGGAAGGGCACGGCAGTGATGGACACACAGGGTCTCCCCGCCGTGTCTGCTACACAAGTTTTACTGCTCTAGCGCTCTCTACCCCATTACGTACCCACATGGAAACTTAATGCTAAGACATATTGTTCCACAGCAAGAGGACGCTGGCACTTCATCCCCTTTATCAGCCTGTTTCCCCACAGGGTGCAGTGCTTTAATCCCGGCCAGCAGCTAGGACCACGCAACCGCTCCCTCACTGCCCCCAGTTCGGACAGGGGAGAGAATCAGAAGGGTAAAAGTGAGGAAAAACTCGTGGACTAAGATAAAGACAGTTTAATACAGAGAGCAAAAGCCGTGCACGCAAACAGAGCTAAACAAGGAACTCATTCCCTGCTCCCCACCGGTAAGGTGGGTGTTCAGCCATCCCCAGGAAAGGTGGGCTCCATCATAACGTCACTTGGGAAGACAAATGCCATCAGTCTCAATGTGTCCCCCGCTTCTTGCTTCACCCCAGCTTTATACACGGAGCATGATGCCACATGGCATGGAACGTCCCTTTGGTCCCAGTTGGGGTCAGCTGTCCTGACTGTGACCCCTCCCAACCCTTTGTGCCCCCCAGCCTGCTCGCTGGCAGGGTGGGGTGAGGAGCAGAAAAGGCCTTGAGAGCTCAGCAACAACCAAAACCACCAGTGCACAATCGACACTATTCCCATCCCTGATCCAAAACACAGCCCTGTACTGTTAAATCCATCCCCGCTGAAACCAGGACAGTGGCAGAACACAAGACGGGGGGCAGGAGGGGGGAATCACAGAATGGTTTGGGCTGGAAAGGCCCTCAAAGACCATCTGGTTCCAACCCCCCTGGCCCTGGGCAGGGACACCTCCCACTAGACCACGTTGCTCAAAGCCCCGTCCAACCTGGCCTTGGTCTCCTCCCAAACCCTGATGCCCCCAGCCCATCGCTGGGGGGTGGTTCAAGGAGCAGAAAAGACCTTGAGAGCTCAGCAACAACCAAACCCGCCAGTGCGCCGTCACACCATTCCCATCCCAGACCCAAAACACAGCTCCGTACCAGCCGCCAGCAAAAAAGTTAACTCCAGCCCAGCTGAAACCAGGACAAGGGTAACAGGACTATATCCCTCGGCTTCGACTGCCTTGAAAGTCCTCCCGAAAGCTCCTCGCGTGTCAGCTTGCAGCCTTTTCTTCACAATGCATTTTTATTCTTCCACCAGAGATATTTTCTTATTAGTTATTCTCTCGGGCTGCATCGCTTCGTCCCCGTTTCCAAGGCGACAGACAGGAAGCAGGAGTTAAGCAGAATCTTTCATCTGGGAGGGGATGATGGGAATGGATGAGGGAGTTTGAGCAAGGTCAGGCATTTACCGCTGAATACAAATCTGTCACGCCTAATAGATGAAGCTCTTTAGTTTCCGAGCTACTCAGGCTGCTCCCAGCATCCAAGGAGAAAATAAAAAGACACTCAAGCATGAATGCCAATCAGCTTGTGCTGGCAACAATGATGTATATACATGTGCCACAGCAGCTGGACCAGGCTTGGCCATGGATGAAAGGAGAAATTAAATAGGTGTCAATAATTATAGAAGGTCAGGATCTAAATCCTTGAATACTAAATATATTTTAATAATATCGGATGGCGAAGCAGAGAAGTTATTAAGCCAGGAGGCTCAAGAGGCCTCGACCCGGAGTACAATGAGACGCTGGGGACGCGGTGGCAGGAAAGCGGTGGCACACAAGAGGGATCCCGACGAGCCGTGGGGACACCAAGCACGTATTTAGCAAAGACGGCTCTTTCGGCTGGCCGGGCCAAACAGCCGTGGCTGTGCAAACAAGGGGAACAAAGTGATGGCCGGAAGATTTTCCAAAGGCAGGGAGGCCTTTGCTGAAGGAAAAAGAGGAGGGTGAGAAAACACATTCCCCGCTGGTTTGCTGTTTGATACCGCCACCGGAGGGTTGCAGATATTATTAAAGCACGGAGGGGACAGGTACGCCAGGCGATACCCTCGTCCCCTGCCCAGGACTGGGAATCCGCATTCCAGATTTATCATTCTGCCTAAGAATCAAAACCACGGTAGTCCATCGCGCCCGTGAATGTGAGATGCTGCAGCTGTGGGGTGTCTGTGGTCCCAGGGCGATGGCACGGCCACCTCCTCCCTCTGAAGCTGACACTGCCCCGAGGGATGTCCTCCCACAGCTTGTCACCGCAGATGGTGCCGCCATCGTGGACACCCCCTTTGCCTGTAAAACGAAGCCAGGAACGGGGCACTCTGCGCACACTACTCCACAGCTTGCCATCCCCTCCTCGTGTCTCAGCCCCAGAGATTAATATGGACCACGCTTGGCATCTTTTACGGAAAAAAAAGGCTTGGTTTCCAGGACAAACATTTTGCGGGGCACAGCATCCCACCTGGCACCACTCAGCAACTCGCAAAGTTCACAGAGAGGAAGAAGGTTGGTTTAGAATAAGCCGCGAAATAAAAAGAATCAGCAATTCTCCTGGTGGAAAAGAGGCAACCCCTGTTAGATGTCTCCTACAAGGACGACGTTCAGCCCAAAACCACATGGCTGAGAGATCGAAGGGATCACTCCCTGCTCATACACAAGGGCACACGTGTCGCTCCAGAGACAGCACGATAAATTGCGCCTGCTCCACCCGTGTCCGTAGCCATGGACAAACTTAGATTTTTTTTTTTCTGCTAAAACCACCCCCTCCGAACGCACATGCTGGAGCCAGGGATGCCCAGCTCCGCTCCCAAAGCCGGCCGGGCCCAACAGCATCGTTTGCTCCCCTCGTTTCTCTCCATCCTGCGCTAATTACAAACAAAAACCAGATGAAGTGACTAAACCACTGGCTAAATCGAACCCTCTTTAGAGGATAACGCTTAGATTGTATTTTTCTAGTTTATCCGCAGATTTCGACACCAAGCTGCTCTTCGCACGCTGAAGGCAAAACTTAATGGGATTTCAGTACTGAAAGACGCAGGATAACGGCAGCAGTGCAAATACACAATACTACATAGGCAACATTAATTTTAATACGGCTTCATAGTTCTGTGCAAAAAGCTTGGTTTAAAGTCAGCATTATTAAGCATGCCTTCAGCGTGCTAAAAATATCTTAATTCGAGGGTATGAGCAGGTTGATTTGGCTTTTTTACTAGAGTTAGGCAATTCCCCAGGAAGATAAATGTCACAGAGCCAGCCCAATGATGTAGTCTCGCAAAAACACCAAGAGCACTCCAACAGAGTAAGCCGGACCCCAATATAATAAGCAACACAGTAGCTGAAATCCAGAAGAGTCGTTTGAATTTTGAGCAACTTCAGATCAGAAGAATTCAAGCCAGAAATGAGAATAATTCCTCCTGGCAGACTGCCCACATGTTGTCGTCGATTTTTAAGAAATATGTAGGGCCAAGGGGCCTGGGACCGGATTAAGGACAGACCCCGGACAACGGGATCTTTTTGGTCCCATTACTATTTTTTGTTTCTTCTCTCACTACTTTGGTGGATTTTACTTAAATCCATCCCATCTGACCTCCAGCAGAAAATTATCCCAGTGGACCCTGGGCAGACGTTTGTCAAAAAACTCTGCTTTTGACAACGTTTAGGGATGGAGATGTCATAACCTCTCAGGCACAGTGCCCTGAAGCACCATCAACACATGGAAGGCTGGGGTGTTGTGGTACCTGTAGCCCGAGTCCTGGTCCTGCAAGTGGGCTTGGGAGAGCAAAGGATGTTCTTGCCTTTCCCACTGGTGCTTGGAACTTTGCAAACTGGGATGCTGTGTCTCCTCGGTCGGCTGTTACAGTACCTAAATTGAAGTCTCCCAGTTCTTTTGGGTTTTCTCCTCTTTATGACCCTCTGATGATTCCCCATGGCTTTCCTCTCCAGTGTCTCTCTGGTCCCTTCAGTGAAGGCCTCAAAACTGGAGACAGGACTCCATCCCAAAGCCGAGCTAACAGCAATCAGAGCAAACTATTTCATTCTTCTTGCCAACCACGCGGCTTCTCACGCTGCAATTCGGCTTTTTCAGACAAAGCTGTTTTAAGAAGGATTCATTTTAATTTATGAGATTTAATTTTTGAGATCCGTACTTTTATCTGGTCACGGATAATAGAAATTATCTAGTTTTTATTATTTCATAGTCTGGCTTGAAAAATGATCGGATTTGATAGTCATACTGCAGCAAAGACTTTGCTTCGTGTAACAGACCCGGGCTCCAGGTCTGCGGGGAAAAATAAGGGGATTTCCCACCTCCACCGGTGTGCGGGGAGATCTCCCGAACACAGCCCTGCTGAGGGCAAACCACGGCCGCTGAAAGGAATCCATAGAATTAAACATCGTCCTAATTAAGCCATTAAATTCGGCAGGTTCCATCTGCCTTTACCTCGGTGTGACAGATAATGTTTTGGCCCACAGTGATTATTTCCCATAAAAGAGAAAATGGAGTCTCACATCACCGGCACAGGGGACGCGGGGTCAGGCTCTCCGTGCCCTACCCGTGCAAACCATGGCGTTAATTGTCCTATTTCTTGTCATAATTACAAAAAGGCACCCAACCTCACAAGATTCTCAGGCTCTTTACCCAATTCCTCTTTCTTTCCAGGGTTAACAGCTGTGACGGATGCTTCCAAGATTCCCCTCCGTTCTTCCACGCCACCGGATCAGCAAAATTTTGCTGTGTTCAACTGAAGTTGCTGCTGTGGATATTTTAACTGACAACAACTGTGAACAGCTGGTGCTACCTGAAGGAGAGATACTAACTTTTGGCAGGGAAAATCCCGCCAACTGTTTCCATAATGAAATTGTTAATATCTCGGAACCACTCA
This sequence comes from Rissa tridactyla, assembly GCF_028500815.1. Taxonomy (NCBI): domain Eukaryota; kingdom Metazoa; phylum Chordata; class Aves; order Charadriiformes; family Laridae; genus Rissa; species Rissa tridactyla. The sequence goes on along the minus strand of NC_071497.1, from coordinate 85,912,524 downwards.
GAAATCCGACGCGCGCTACATTACAAGCAACAGGGGGAAAAAACCCCACCACCAAGAAGCCCAAAGCAAATCCAAACATACAAAGAGGTAAACAAAGGGTATCTAAACTTCCCTTAATCCTGGTTTAAGAAAAAGATAAATGTAAGGATATTAAAAGTCTGCATTCCTTCGAAGCAGAGCAAGGCACAGCTCTTAACAGCGGTTCTGGTGCTGGGAGGAGATGGATTCATTCCCAGGCAGCGGCTGTAAATCAGGAATACAGCCACCAAAGGTCAACCTGGGTACACCAAAAACCTATATAGGCAGGACAATAATTTAACACCCAGAATAGCTGACGGTACAATAGTTTATCCAGCATTCCTCAGCCGTGAGATGCTCAGGGCTGGTGGGGAGCAAAGGGTCCCTCTCCGTTCCTGAAGACGGGAGGGACACGATGGGGATCCAAATTGGCCCTTGGGGCGGCGCCAGCAGGAAAGGGACCAGGGTCAAGCAAGGGAAATACCGTGGCAGTCATGACACCACGTCCCGGGTCCATTCTGAGAGCTACATCCCCAGATCCGCTTCGCTTTTTATTTCCCAGCAGACCCGTAAATCGCTTGCGTCCCTCCGAAGACATCACTTGGCTACCAGAGATTCCCTTGTGCCAAAGGTAACTGCAAAGCAGTTGGGCTCTACATACAATATTTTGGGGATTTTTACACGGTTCTGCCTACAGAGATGCCACAAGCTGGAGAGAAGCAGAAAGCGTATGGAAAACCCAAGTACGCACCCTCCTCCCTCCATACTTTCTCAACAGATGATGCTACAAAAGGATGGAGAGGACAGAAATAAGTGTATTTTTAATTTGGGACCAAAGCAGAGAGAGGGAAATAATTTTTTCCACAGTTTCTCTTTAGAAAATACTCTTTTAAAAAAAAAAAAACTATTTTCTTGTACATGCTTTACAACCTTTTAGAGCTATCACATGCCCCCACCTTTTTTTTTTTTTTTAAAGAGATTTTTGAAAATTAATTGAAGAGCCAGACAGATGAAATCCTGGAACTTTGCCAACAGATCTTTGAGCAGATCTACGCCGCCGGGAGGACTCGCATCCTCTGAAGCTGTCCTGTGTATAAAGTAGTACAAAATAATTACCTCCTTGCCGAAGTAGGGAACAGGGACGAAGGAATAACGTTTTAGAAGGATTTTAGGAAATTCCGTGGTGAAACGTGAGAACTTCTTGAACCTAGCCTAACTAACGTTTCGCTCTGCAGGCAGGAGCCCCATGAATATGAAATGAAAATCAACTGGAAACACCTTTCGCCCCCAAATCCGCAGCAGGATTAGGACACCTCTCCTGGGATTAGAGGTTCAAATCCCATTAGGGAGAAGACAGCGGCACCACACACCGCACGCGACGGCTGCAGATGCGATTCGGGGAAAAAAAAACTAATTACATCAAAGAATTTGCAGAAAGTAGAGCCACGAGAAAGAGAAATCCTTCAAACTCAATGAGAGGAAACTCAAAGAAGAAAAATATTAAACAGGCTGAAGGGATAATATCTCAAACATGAAAATTAAGTGTTTGCTAGCAAAGCGGTGGCCTGAACTGCTGTGCAGTTGTCCTGGCCAGAAGACACGCCGTCAGATTTGACGAGGCCAACGGGACTTTTTCTACCTAATCAAACCTTCAGACCTTTTCCAAATTAACTTCTACCATTGCCAGGAAAATTACAGTAGATACGGAAATGGATCCTGATCTCCGCTCCAGCGGTACCAAGTTGTTGACTTCTGCAAATCTCAAGTTGTGGTCCTGCATCTACGGGTGAAAGTAGACACGTTTGAGGGAACTGGGACCATTAAATAATCATCTTCAAGAGGTTATCCTAAGAGAAATGCTCCGCCTGGCAGCCTGAGCGGGGCACAGCGCTGGCTCACAGCACGGATAACACCGTTCCAGCTAGCCACGCAAGGAAAATTCCGCTTTTTCCTGCCGGAGCACATTTAATTTCGACAGGACCGATTTCAGACTACGTGCTCCAGGATGGTGAACGCTAACTTTTGACGGCTGCTCACCTTGGCCCTCTATTCCTCCGAGAATCGGGGCGTTTTCTGAACAAATAACGGCTTCTCGCTGCTTTCGAGCCACCCCTCCCCAGCCCAATCTTCCACTCCCAGGGCAAGGAACGGCAAGGCGAGAACGCTGCTGAATATAAATAGGAGTAAAGCACATTATAATTACAAATCTGGCTATCCAATGTACAGCTCTAAACCCTGAAATGATAGGCTGACACTGTCATCCCAACCCAGACACCAATTACAATTACATCTAACCGAGGCCACCGAGCCAGACAGGGGACGGGGTGGATGAAAGATGCACCATCTCAGGGATTCTCATCTCTTCAACTTCCAAGAAATAGCATTCTGCAAATTATTAGCAAATCACTCGAGCTAAATAATTAATGTTTAAACAAGGGGCATGAAATTATTCCTAAATGGTGGAGGTGGGGGGGGGAATGGCAGAGAAGGAAGGGATGGAGGAGAGGAAGGGGGAGAATATGGGAAACCTGCTTTTTTTTTTTTTTTTTTTTTTTTCCTGTCACTCAGATAAGACATTTGCATTCCTGGAAGAAATGTGCTGCTTCCTCCCTTAGGAGCTCGCACAAGGTGATTTTTTTTTTTTTTATTATTTAGATTTTTAATTTTATTTTCCCCTCCTTATTACTCTCTGATCCCACTAACATAAATTAACATACGAACAGCAAAACTCCTAATAGGCCTGAATTAACATCCGAAACAAAGGGAAGAAAGAAAAAAATCATCATCTTCCTCCCTGAGCCCACGCTCGGCAGTGTCAGAAGGCAGGAGACCTGCTTTGATTTTGACAAGAGACTGTCCGCTCCCAAACTCCAAACCGAGCTGGCGCTGCAAAATCAATCTGCGAGCTCATTACATAAATCCATATTAAACTATTTAAGTCTGTATTTAACACTCAAACAAGGATGGTCAGGGTGAATTAAATGGATTTCATTCCAGGTGGCGAAAAGCCAAAGTTTGCCCCTTCCCCTTCTAATTCTTTCCCGGACCCATCTTTTGCAACACTGAAAAATTACTTTTTGCACCCAAATATGCGTACCCAGGGACGACAAAGCTCCGCATCTTTTATTGTTTGAGCTGCGGGTGCTAACGAAATCAACGTAACATCTAGCAGTTTCCTAAAGAGGTCCACGTGAAAATCAACGTGTTTGGGGCTTCTTTTCCCCTAAATCTTTCCCCTCAGGGAGCGAAGACAGAAAGTTAGTATCACTGACAAATATGCCCGAAGATTAATTTGCTGTTTCCTCATAAACCAAACACATGGAGCTATTTCTTACCCTTTCTTATCGCTGATCAAACGGCAGCTCAGCAAATAGGTTTCTGCTGGGAAGGTGACAAGGTAGCGCACTCCATATAAAAACCCATCAGCGCTCAGGCCTGCAGACAATGCATCTCCTGACCTTATTACTCCTGAACTCTGCGGTGTAACTTCATCTACGCTTCTAAAGGAAACTGGTATGTTTAGGGAAAAAATGAGCACCTGCAAAAGGGGGAAAACAGATGACAGGGAGAGGAGGTAAGTTAAAAATTAAGCGCTCTCTGGCTTGCGAAGCGGCAGGCGAAGTCAGAAGCCAGGGACGGAACACCCAGCTATACGCGGCCAAATGAACGAGGCTAGAAGGACACGAGCCGTACAGAGGTCAACAACTCTTAAATAACTTAAATGCCTTGCCAGCGTCCAGCTACAGAATACAGATCATAGAATCACGGAATCGTTTAGGTCGGGAAAGACCTTTAAGATCATTGAGTCCAACCGTTAACCCAGCACTGCCCAGTCCACCACCAACCCATCTCTCTATTAACACCTCCTGCCTTCTAATGTAGTTATTTTTAGGAGACCTTCGATAAACAGGCAAATACTCTTGAACTCATTCGATCAGCAGGCATCCCAGTGAGTTACTGGGAGGTTTGTGGCAAAACCATTCCCACACCAGGGTCAGAAGAGCAATTTAGGCACTGGCCTGTCTTTCCTTGCTAAGGTTTTTTCCCCCCATAATTTTTGCCCAATTCCTTCTGTAGAGGTGGTTTAAAGGAAGAACGCACTGGTCTCTCCTTCCTTGTTAAGGCTTTTCTCCATATTTTTCCCCTCATTCCTTCTCTAGAGGTGGTTTAAAGGAAGAAATCCATGCCCGCACAAGCTGCAAAGTCCAGTAGAGCCCCCTAACAACTTACTAGTAAATTACTGAAACTCAGGCCATGGATATTTCCCTGGAAACAAGGGCCGAAAAATCTTGGCCTATGGCCAACTCTCAAGAGCCTACACCTCCGTTCAAGAACGACCATGGCTTCCCGAAAACATGAACTGTCACCTCTCCTGACAGTAAATCCCCCCCCACCAGTGCCGCGGGAGTCACGGCTGGTCTCCTTGCAGGAGCTGCAGCCTGGAGCCTCCCGCAGTTCTCATTTGATGTCTTCTTTTCCCACATTCGCAGGATTGGCTACCACTGATTGAGTGCATTAACACATCTAAGGTTGCTTTTAAACTAAACTGCTTTAAATTTTTGTGATACCTTCAAAATAAAGAAACGAAAAGGCTATCACATCTTCAGAGTCTACTCAAGTAACCTGTAACCTTGGCTGAATTTCTTTCCTACCGCCCAAATATTGAAAATTCTGCCTGCGCTGTGGTTTCACTCAGTTGGGAGAAAGCAGAGTGACTCCAGCATCAAAACTCATCTCCTGAGCTTCACTGAAGACTGTGGTGGGGTAGAAACCCAGCCACCAGATTTTTAAACCATTATGGCTCTTAGAAAACAAAGCTGCCAATTTTTATATCAGCATTTTAAGACAACATCAAGCATCTCTAACTGCACCTTTCCAGAATCCAAAGTTTCCTGATCAACATTTGCAGCAATGTTCACTAGATCAATGGATGCAGAACCAGACATGATCTCAAGAACCCAACTAATCCACTCCTACACCCCACGGCTGGATTAAAAATACCCCTAGCAGATGTTTACCCAACTTCTTCTTAAAGACGTGCAAAGATGGAAGCTCCAAAAATATTCCAAGACAACCCCTTGCAGTGGGTCTATCTAGAGGTGCCTCCTAAGCACCTCTCCTGGTTTTAGGGATGGTCTTTATATACCAACTTTTCTTTTTAACTAAAAAAATATTCCGCTGATTTTGTATTTTTGCATACATCTGTTATAAATCCCCAGTAAGGTGCCATAATATTATGGCAAAGACCACCATAAGAGCATAAAACCAGAATTTATTCTTACTATTATCATGATTATTACTGCTTATGCAAGGCAATAAATGTGAGCAGCTTACCAGTCGTGCATACCAAAATAAGGACGTTAAATCTCTTGTTTCAACACAAAAAATCCTGACGCTCTGGTCCAGGAGGTTATTTTTCTCCCCATCCCTGGACGTCAGGCGCCTTTACCACTTTTTGCTGCCAGAGATGGGTTGCACCCAGGTCTCATCCCGCCTTGGGATGTGTCAGGGGAAACTCTCCCACAGCTAGAAGCAGGTTTGAGGTGCTGAGTCTGCTCAGACGGTGCTGGAGAACCGCGTGCGATGGAGGGTGACACCGCACACCATCTCCTGTCCCTCCGTGGGAGCAGCACCCCAGAGCCACGTGCGAGTTTTCTAGCCAAGAGCCACCTGGCAACGTCCAAACCAGAGGCAGCTGGCAAACCAGCGGCTCGGAGGTGTGAAGGGTCCCTGGTCCAGCGCAGGAACTTACCCCCACGCTCTTTTATTTAAAAGAAGTCCATATGGTCAGTATAACTCGAACCACAGCCCTAAATAAGCCTTAAAAAATATATATATATATTTCCACAACCCGGTAGCATAACAAATTCTCTGCATTGGAGGAAATAAATAAATAAATAAATAAATAATACATATATATTCTACTCTGAAATTTATGAGTGGGATCCTGAAATAGTCTCTCACTTCTTTCTCCTGCTCTGTCTCTGCCTACACGATGGGAAGTAGCTCTGTGAAATTCGCTATTTCTAATTCAGGGCATAAGGAGCAAACTAAAGAAACCGCACGTTCCAGCCTCCTCTGCAAAGGCAACTTTGGCAGCATTAGCAAAAAGATACATCTGCCCAACCTCTTCTTAAAATTTCCAGTAAAGAGCATTCCTTATCGCTACTTTTTCCCTGTTTTACCTATCGTTAAAATAACCCCCCTGGTTTTCCCGATATTTGAAATCGTGGGGTTTATTTCAGATTTTATTAAGGCTAACCATAAGCAAGATTAACGCCCACGGTTCGCCCTTCCAACAGGCTTGCAGGGACTACAAATCGGAAGTTTTAACACCAATATGAGCTCAGTTTCTTAGCAGAGAGATGGATTTTATTTTGTGGTTGCTTTTTTAGTGGGGAAGTAATTATAAATAATACTACACTATAATTAATATGCAATAAGGAATAAGCAATACGCAATAAGTAACAGAATAAGTAATTATAGATAATACTTATGATAATAAATGGAGGGGAAACGGTGCCTCACAGAATGTTTTTGTAACAGGAATTCAGGGAGAAATGAAAATTGAGTCAAACACTGTTTCTTTGGCAAGGAAAAGTAATTCACAGGTTTCCCAATCTAAGTCTTATCATACAGAAATAAGTCTTTGCAAAGATCTCGCGCATGCAAAAACGTTAAATCTGCTCGCTGCTAAGCTGAAAAATCTAACACGAGAAAGAGCTAGGCAACTTTTAAGAAGAGGAATTAAAAAGAAAGAAAAAGTAGGTGACAAAAATGACCAAGTGAACGGCCCAGAAAGCCGAGCCTGAGCAGCGAGGCTCCGACTGAAACACCTGTTCGACAGCGACCAGTCATCAAGGACCAGGCCACCCACAAGCTTCAGCTCTCTGCCCTCTGCCCTGTCTCCCTGAAACATCCACCTTCGGACATCCTCAATCGTCTGGAGACCATCCGTGGATGGACACGCAATCCCTTCTTCAAATAATTCTGGCGCTATGTCATAGAATCGTCGAGGTTGGAAGGGACCTTTCAGATCATCGAGTCCAACCACCAACCCAACGCTGCCAAAGCCACCACTAACCCACGTCCCTCAGCACCACGTCTGCCCGGCTTTTGAATACCTCCAGGGATGGCGACTCCACCACTGCCCTGGGCAGCCTCTTCCAATGCTTGACAACCCTTTCCGTGAAGAAATTTGTCCTAATATCAATCCTAAACCTCCCCTGGGGCAATTTGAGGCCGTTTCCTCTTGTCCTATCCCTCATTACTCCTCCTTGCGTGGCAGCACAAAGAGCCCAGGCACTGGTTAGCTGTGCCGCGTAAGACGTTGTCGTCTTTGTTGCTCGTTTGCCAAATTACCTACTGCTTATAATGCCAAGAGCGAAGACTGATTTACAGCACTTTCACCAGTCTCTGGGAGAGGGCATCTCCCCAAGCCAAAGATTTGTCAAGCCAGGAATTTATTGCAGGAACATCGCTAATAATTATCCTACCGTATACACAAGTTGGTTATTTCAAGGCTGTCTGTATCTGATCTTTCACCTGCTAGAATAAAACAATCCCTCCGCGCATCCTGTGAATATCTGAAGGATGGATCCGTGAGAAGCCACCGGCACAAAGCAACTAACTGTCTGGGAGCTCTTTATAGGAAGATTTTCCTCTGGGATGCTCTCCTCATCTGAAGGTATGCATGTCCATCACTCACCACCACGCTGTTCTCCAGTCATTTCCTCGGTGTGCAAATAACAGGTTTTATACGGCCATAAAAATAAGACAAGTCAGCGGAGATCTCTTTCATCTGCTTTTTCTCGCTGTGAATTTGTTTTCCAGTACATGTAACCACAAGTACATACTGTAGGCTTTATTTCTGGTAACTACTCAATGTGATCACACACTCCCATAGAGCGTGTAAAGTCCATCGCGCTTTAGCGGAGTCAGGGAGCAGAAACAGAGGGAGCCAAGCAGCAAAGTGGCCTGAGAAACGCAGAGTACGTGAATTGGAGATGATGAGAGACTTGAAATCCTTAAATCTGGTTCATTTATTGCTTTGTTTTTCACAGAAATAAGAAGCGTTTAAAGCCGTGGTTTTTTCTCTTGTTATAAACTGGCGAGCAATCTCTCCCTGAGAGGGGAACATTAAGGTTGTTAATGGGAAAGAAAGGAGAAAGAAGAAGAAACAATCCCAAGCGCCTTTTCCCCAAGGGTGCCGGAATCCACAAATGTACTTTGATTTATTGACTAACGCGTGCCTTGCAGACCATCCACCACCGCTTATTTGCCTCTAGTTCATAATGCACCGTTAAGTACCGTCCCTCTCCCGTCATAATCCCAGCTAAATAGGACAGAAATTTTATACTTCTCAGGGAGCTCGTTGGCTTTTTATAGTCCAAGCAACACGTATCGAAATAATTTTGAGCATCCAATGGCCGCATCTGGAATACTAAAAGTGGAAGCTATTACCTGAGGGAGCTCGCAGCCCGTTTGGCTTTCCCTTCTCATTTTGGTACTGTCTAATTCCAAATTAGCATCGCAGCCTTTACAAGGGGTATATCTGGTCTCAACCTGAGCTCATTTATACTTGCTTCAACGCCAACTTACGCGCTGCTACATCAGGTTCTACAGTCAGTGGTGGTCAGCAACGGATGTCAATCTACACGTCCGCATACGAACAACATAGTAGGAGGAATCGGACGGATTATAGCTTTCTATCTGAATAAAGCTTTCAAAACCCCCCAACAGAACATACACAACTTTTTTTTACCCCACTGGATGGCTCAAATTAGCTGCAATAAAAGCAAAAACTATCTATAGTCTCACAAATCACCAGAAAAAATAAAAAAACATATTATTTTACCCTGATGTTAAGTTTGGGGTAGAAATCACTGCTAGGAGAAAATCGTTATTCATTTAATAGATGGTTTATTTGATCCTGGCTTTCAGAAAAAAGCCGCTCAGAGAAGCCTTCAGTATGTCTCTGTTCATGTTCCTCCACCGTTAATGGCTCCAGAAAGGGATAACAGCTATTAATGAATATATGGAAACTTCACCGGGCTCTCATAAAACACGCCGACAGCAAGCGTGGGCTCTGCTGGGTGGCTGCCAGCCCTGGGAAGGGGGTAGCCCCCACCAGAGCCCCCTGGCCAGACCCCGGCTACTTGGTGGTGCCACGTGGAGCTCAAGCTGAGCACCCGACACGTGCTGAGCGTGGCCCAACACAATTCAAAGCAGAAGGGGGTTACGTTCCTCCCGCCACGGCCAGCCCCACCGCTTCATTTGTATTTCTAACTGGCTTCTCCACCATCTGTGCAGGCCGGCCCTCCCTTCATCTCCGAGGAATTGGAGCGGCATTGTTTGAAGACCTGATTAAATAGCCAGAAAAAAAGGAATCCATCACTTAAAAAGGGAAATGGAGACAGTTTACAATGGCGTCCCGTAGCTCTTTAGGATTTTCTTTTCATTTTCTTCTATTTTAATTTTAATCCGGTGCCAAACATAACAAACACCGACACAGAGCGTGAAATCCACTGACAGCGTTTCACTTGCGATGGCTAGCTGGGAGCAGCAATGAGTTATCCCGTTTCCCCACGGATGATCCGAGCATCAGATTAAAACCCCACTCCAGCAGGAGACGGCCTGGTTCCTTCAGAGCTTCACGCATGAAAATACAACCCAAGCACATGAGCTGAATGGAGATTCAGCTTAAAAGAAAGCGGAAAGAAAACAAAACGTAACGGCAAAACAACTGTGTATCTCCCCACGGTGAGATCTGAAGTGGAGGAGGTTGGTTCGGAGCAGGATGATGTCCCTCTCGTCCCAGCCGACCTTCCTCCATACCACACAGACATTCTTTTCTGTCAGTGAAATCTAGTTTTTAAGCGTCTTTTCATTTTCACATTCGTCCCCAAGGGAAGATAACCTCCATCCTCACCTCTGGTGACTGCACAGAGGGAAACCCTCAGCTGGCAAGATCCAGGCTGGAAGGCACGCACCAAAGTGGGAACCCAAATAAATACCTGCCTCTTGATCCCGACACCCACCCGTCGACCTCAGTTCGTTAATTAGTCCTGGGCAAGGAGGGTGCCCAGGCTGGAGGGTCCCGCTAGCAGGAGGAGGACAATCGTAACGACTCTATGGACGTTCCATCTCCCGCTGCCTAGTCTCATGGCTGCAAAGCGTCTGCGGCACGAGTGTCTAGAGAGAGGGGCCGAGAGGTGCCTGACAATTCCCCAGTTGCTACTGGAGCTGCTTTCAGGCAGTGGACGTGAAAGAAAGAGGTTTATAAAGGAGATGCTGAATCACCAGGGAGAAGGACTAAGAGGGAGGTGAGCTTCAAAGATGTGCAAAATCCTTGTTCAGCCACAGATATGGGACCAAGGCAGCAAACGGAGGGAGAAACCTCAGCCCTGTTCCCATTTTCATTTGCCTTAACTAATTGCTTGGAGGGGACTTTGCAAACTGGGGAAACATGGCTTTCCCTGGTGCTTACTCCTCACTTTTGTCTACCAGATGATCTCAGCTATGGCCACAAGGTACCGCCATCCTCCCTCTGTGCTCCTGGAACCACTCTGGATAATAGCGCTCGTAACACAACAGCTTACAGGATGAACTTTCATGGATCTCAGCAAACATTCCTGCTCAGTGTTGAGACGGGAGTCCTTAAGAGTGAGACTACTGCAGCTCAGAAGAACCTGGACCACGGCCATTCTTATTTCTGTACTTCCAGAAGACCAGATTTTTGGCAAAGCTTTAAGAACTTCACACTGATGCTGTGTGGAAACTTTTCAAAGGATTTCCCAAAGAAATTCTATAGTTGAAGCAGGTTAATTGATCTCAGTAGGGCTGTCTCAACCGAGTATTTGTGGGATACCAAGATTCTGCTCTTCCCAGTCCAAATCGGAGAACGAACAACACTTCAGCACGTTCTCTTGTTCTCAGCTTACAATGAGAAGTAGCACGTGTAACCTACAGCCCAGTGCAGGTCATTAATCATTTACAACCCAGAAACTTTGAAAGGCTTTTATCCATGTTTTACATATCATCAAGCCCAAGATGAAGACATCTTTCTGTTACTTAAAAACCCGTAAAGCAGCAAATCCTTACGCTGCTGCACAGAGCAGTCACAGAGTCACTGAATGGTTTGGGTTGGAAGGGACCTTAAAGGCCACCCAGTGCCACCCCCCTGCCCTGGGCAGGGACACCTCCCACCACACCAGGTTGCTCCAAGCCCCGGCCAACCTGGCCTTGAACCCCTCCAGGGATGGGGCAGCCACAGCTTCTCTGGGCAACCTGGGCCAGGGGCTCACCACCCTCACAGCAAACAATTTCTTCCTCACATCTCATCTCAATCTCCCCTCCTCCAGTTGAAAGCCATTATGCTTTGTCCTATACCTACATGCCCTTGTGAAATGTCCCTCTCCAGCTTTCTTCTAGGCGACCTATGAATTTCAGAGCAACAAAATAAAGTATTCATCCTTCCTGCGCATAGACACAAACCTTCCGATCTCAATGGCTGGCTGCACTCCACATCCCACTGACGAACTGTTCTTTCTCTTACCTTTCTCTTCTCTTGCCCTTTCCCTGAGCCAAACATTCCACAACAGCTTAATACAGAACCACATACAATATAATTCTCTATTACTTATGGACTACTTTATTCCACCACCTCACCCATTTGTGATCACCTTCTCGTATTTCAGCAGGATAAAGCCCACCAATAGACGGTGAGACACTGCCGTTGGCTTCTCCTGCAGGTTTAGCCGGCCTCGAGTCATTTCTAGGACAAGGCCAGTATTTGTAATTGCCCCAGTAAACAAAATGCCTCCAACTATCCAACAGCCTGGACACGCTTTTAACTACAGCCAGCCAGCTGGATAAGTAAGAGGGAGTAAAGAATAGTAGCTGCTCATTTGGGATTTTTATGTTAATAGCATTAATTACATCTACAATTCTGTACGTCCTTTGCATCTTACCAGGCTCCGGGATGATTAGCTGTGCACTGGCCTGTGCGTTTCCAGCTTCATTTTCAGCTACACACTGATAAAAACCTTCATCTGACTTTACCAAGCCCAGAATCCGTAAGTTGCTGCCACCCTAGAGAGACAGCAGAAAGGAAAAGAAAGGAAGTGGAGAGAATTAATTAGAAAAACACCATCCAAAGTGAATGCGGATTATAAAACCTTTCCAGAACAGTTATTCTGTGAAAGGGGGTACTGTGTATGTACTCTCGGCTCCAGCGCAAATAGCCCTGGTCCTTAGAGGGCTGTAACCATAAGCACTTTCATCAGGAATCTCTTGACACTTTGTGGTCTTTGCATTTTGTTTGATGGTGCCTCCGGCCCATGGGCGAACTCCCTTCCTTGCAGAGTCCATCCCACACCCTTCTCAAGAACTAAGCTCCCAATTCCAGCCCTCACTCCAGTAGCGCTTTCAATTTTGTCTTGGCTCTTTGCTGCAGGGAAGATTTAAAATAACTTTCAACTCTGCCTCGTTGAAAAAATACTGTTGTGAAGGTCAAACCCTCCTTATGGCTCCAGGCCTGGAGATCCTTAAGAAAAGGTCACCCTACGCCCACTTCACTTGAAACAGATTTAACTTTACGTTTCCTTCAGCACAAGCAGCAACCAATTAAATTGGGTAAAATATCTCAAGTGAGGGATACGCTGAAATACACCTTCCATAAACTATTAAGTTAAATAATTTTCCACCCCTAAAGCATCACAGCAATAGAGCTGTCTTTTCTTTGGACAGCTTCTGGCTGCTTCTAAGAAGCACTGATGTATTAAAAAAAAAAAAAAAAAAAGACTGAATTTGCTATTACATATAGCAAAGTAAGTGTATGCTGTATGAAAACCACACCAGAAAGACTCTTTTTTTTTTTGTGATAGGTAATTAAAAGACATGATCATAATCAATATTATTTGTTACAAGGTGAAAAATTAGAGGCGCTGAACCAAGTCACGTCTCCAAACAAGCCACCCCTCGTGGCCTGGGGACATCTTCACAGTGGCTGAAGTTTCCAGGGGTGGTCCCCAGCGTCTCAGCTTTGTCACTGACAAGTGACACTGCTTCCAGGAGAGGCCAGCTCGACCTACCCTTTCAGAAAACACAGCGCAAATTCTCAGCCTATGTAATAGTGATAGCTAAACTAAAAGAGATCGGAGTCCTGGATGGGGAACTTACTCTGGGGAGAGCGCGCAACAATTCTCTTTGAAAAAGTTGTAGTTATGCCCAATGACCCTTACTGTTTTTAACCCCTTGTGTCAGAGTACCATTTCCTTGGAGAAGAAACCTGGTACTTGTGTTCACAAAGGACAACGGTAAGGGAAGTCATTCACACATGATAAACAATATTCCGAATAGCAACACACAGTATGACTGGACATCACTTCTATTCCAGGAACGGACCAGGTTCGGCTCTCTCTAAAAACAGGAGACAACGTCAACATACTTGACCTAACACAACACAATGTGCCTAATTTGTATTAGGAGGCAGCAGAAATCTTGTTTCCATCAGGAAGACCATTACGTTTATGAAGTTATTAGATCAGAACACATTTCATAACTTAGTTAAACCCCCCCCAAATTCTGACAAGTAAAAGCCAGATAATTACCACTATCTGAAAATAGTCGCTGGGGATGACGACTTCTCCATTCTTGATCCACTCCACCGTAGGAACAGGCTTCCCAGACACGGCACATTCAAACTCAATATCCATACTCTCGTAGGCATAAAGATTTGAAGGGCGAATTAAAAACCACGGTGGGACTGCAAAAAAGATGGGGAAAAAATGAAAGCGCCAATGAGTGGAAATAAATTCAGGCTTAGCAAGTAAATCATTTCAATAAGCCTAAAAAATATTAGACATAAATAGAAAATGTATCTGTAATTCAAATTATTCTCGTTAACCCAGAGCCTATTAAAGATTAAATACTAGAGAAAGCATTTATTCTAGAAAACACACTTAAACGGTTGATGTTAACATTTTTTTTTCCCCAAATAAAAGAATTAAAACCTCAATTTAGAAGACATGTAAGATTTATGTCTAACAAAATATATATATAATTCTCGCTAAGCGAGTACAGAGGTAATAAAATCTCACTCATTTCAAAGGATTAGATGCCAACCGCATACGTAACAAGGTCCCTCAAGTCAACTTATGGACAGGCACATACACAGACAGGACAAATGATACAGAATTAGAAATATTTAGAGCAGAGACACTTTGATAGAACCAAGAAAAACTTCTGACTGGGTTTATAGAAGATGAGGAGATAATCAATAACCAGCAAATCTGGCCCTAGCGACTGGAAGACGAAAAAGGTTGAATTATCTTGGCTGAAAATGAATTCTTATTAAGCTAGCAATTATCTGTTGCCTTGTATTACTCTAATGTATTCACAGTTTTTCAGTATGCTATATGATATGCTAATTTAATTTCACTTCATCACTATTGTACTACCAGGACGATGGAAATTAGCAATTTGAGGAAAACTGTTAAGAACATCATATTTCTAATGAGCCCCCCCCCCGCCCCCACTGAAAAACACACGCAAGATCTCAGCAGCCCACGAACATTTTGTCAGGTTTTGTCGGGGAATGACGGCCTCCGTTTTGAATATCCGTAGCTGCCAGGAAGCCAGAATAGATTAATTTCTAAGCACCGTCCATGACTTATCATTTCAGACAGAAAATCCAATTGTATTTCTTGAGCCATCATTCCCCATGTCTGATTAGAATATTTATAAAGCCATAATGTTAAAGAGAAAAAAAAAAAAAAAGCCTCTAAATTAAAAGAAGGTGAAGATAAAATAAATTGCACAGGAGCTAAGAAACATTAGAGTCAAGGTTGCTCACACATCCCTAGCTCAGGTCCCAGGTTTTTGAGGATTTACAGCGCGCTCCTCAATTCCACCATCAAATTCTGGGTTTTCGCGGCTCCTTTGGGGCTCCGGGAGGACCCTGCTCGCCAAAAAGGGTTTAATTTTCAAGCTTCCTATTTAGTGCATGGCTTCATGCTTTCCCGATTCATTTCCCGGTGTTTTTTTTTTTTTCCCCCCTCCTCTTTCTACAATACCTGCGTGATCCACAAACATTTTTGAACTGGTAGGAGTCGAACACTAAGAGGTGCTACTAACCAAGCTACCGGAGAAAGGGCAAAGTACCCCCCCCCAGGTTTTTCTTGTCCACTTAGCTATCGTTTAGAGCAGTCTTTTATACAGTATTCAATATACTAATGGGGTTTTTTTTGCACATCAGACCAAAAAGTCTCATTGGGGATGCAGAAAATAAGGAAAAAAGCTGCAACACCTGAACACGTGGTGTAGACAACCAAACCCCTGTCCTGCAGGAATACTATGGCAGACGTACAGATAAAACTGTGTTCTTCGGGGTTTGCATTTCATCACCTTAACTACAAAGCTCTTTTCTTTGCCTTTATTGACAACCGAGTTTCCAGGTTTGGTAATAAACGAGGGCAGGGCCCTAGACATCATCGCCTCTTCGATCACACCCTCCCAATTACTCCTGGGGGCTCTCCGAACTTGTGTGCACTTTGGAGAAAATGATGTTATTTAAAAACTGTGTATAATACATAAAGCCAAGCAGATCAAAGCAAGTCTGCAAAGTTTTTATGTCAGCGTTTTCTTGATTTTTAGCTGTTGTTTCTGCTTTTGAGCTGAGTTACCTACGCTTAAATAAGCATCCGCCCCGGTCCCCTCCAGCGCTGCTCCCATCTTCTCCGTTCCTCTTCCACATCGGTCCTTTTTTACCGTATATTTAATAATTTAGGATACCTAGAAGCTCCCAATCCCGTTTGGCTCAAACGCAACGCGTGCAAATTAAAACTGATGAGGCGTCCCGATTAACTCAGCCGCCTCATTTCCTATGGAAAAGTCTCCGAGGCCTGCGTGCGTTTGGATAGGCATCGCCCCGTGTTGGGCTCTTCTTGCTCCGCGGCCAGAGAGACCTTAAATCAGGGGCTCCAGACCACACAGCAGGAAAATTTTATATACGTTTTTTCCAATAAAGCAGCACTCAGAAGGGAACACCGGGAACTCAGACGCTGATCAAGAGGTTTATAAAAAAATAGCATTGTTTACACTACAGATATACAAAAAGAAGTAATTTAGTGGCCGAGTTACAAAGGATCAGCATTGATAGTATGGCTCAAGGAAAAAGAAACAAGAAAAACCCAAAGACAGAAAATTTAAGATGGAATCACATTCAGAGGTTAGTTTTTAACACTTTTTTTTATACTATAGTCCTAGTATAATTTATTCAACAAGCTCGCATAAAAGCACCAGTATCTATGTAGTTTACAAACCACCTAATTTTTCAGAGCTCTGACAAAATCATAAACTACTCAGTCTTCATTAGCATGGTTTATGGCGGTGTCACCGCAAGCCTGCAATTAATTTATAGACTTGTAATTCATACATTCCTGCCAGTTATTCTTTACGACGCGCACGCTCCGGGACCCTGACCCCAGTTGCCTCCAGTTTCTCACTCCCTCCACCAGGACCGTTGCTCTTCTCCCACGATTTCTCTCCCTTTTATTTTTTTAATTGCTGGCATTTTTTTCTAGACAGGTAGAAATCCTCACGGTTTTTTTACGCTTTATGTTCAGTATATGCATAACCCTGTGCCGAGTTTCATTCCAAATGAACATATTTAACAATTATCACGCACTAACCAACGCCTTTCCTACAACAGGGTAGGTGTGCCCTTTATTTTTCCTACAGACACCATTAAAGCGAGCAATTTGCATAATTACTTTGCTGGAAATTAGGCAGTATTAAACACAGGTAGGACGCCACAAGTAAGGACAAGGTAACACCCTAAAGCAGACAGATGTAACACATCTGGACTGGAAATATGTACACACACATAGATATCTGAGACGTCAAGCACTATAAATATACATTCTATCAATATTTTATACATCAATAAATGTCAAGCGCTGCCATCTTTGCTCTCTATCTGTTTTTTCTCGGTCCTGAATATTTTAAAGGCATGCATATGTGAAGAAGGCTGGTGAGGAGGGCTGCGAAGGAAATAAGAGATCCATGATGTTTTCACGTTCCTTCTAATTACATTATAGCAATATAAAAGCGGCTTGAAGAAACCGCCGTCTTTTTCCCCCCAAAAAAACTTACCACGTTTCACAAAATTTTTTATTTTTTTTTCCCCCCAGAAAATTTCTGGGAATTGTTGGGAAGTGGCAGTTCAGCGAGATTTTTCCTGAACAGCCCGCCACTGTAGGATGCTGATATTGTACTTTGCCCTGGGCTCTGGCTGAAAGCCTTAAAATTCCATCTTCAGACAAAAATAATGTAAAATAACACCTCAGAAGGTTACGCTTATTCCATATCAGGATGAAACCACTTTTCTAAACACTCATTTTCATTATTTCATGTTAACCCAGGCCTATCAAAATGCCCCAGCTGCAGACTGAGGATATTTAATGTTAGATATTGCACCAAAAAAAAGAGGAAAAAAATCCCAAAAGGTTAATGGAGATCTATGAAAGAAGATGTCCACGAGATTTTGTGTTTAAAAGAATTAATATCAGCAAGTGGTATCAAAGTCTTCACTAAATATCTTTGGATAAAGGATTAGGACGGACCCCAGCGTGCAACCTCATTGACACAGGAGGATTTTTATTCGTGTGAACGGTAGAACTTAAATGAAATAGAAGATAAGAGCCATTTCGCAGGAAAGTCGTTTGGTATCAAAATTTACACAGAAGTTTAAAGTTCTCTGTACTACAGTAACTGCACTTGGGGGTGTTACCGAGGTTGTCCCCCAGCAGCACGTGGTATCGCAGGCTCTGCGATTCAAAATTCAATAACTTAACCGTGTGCCAACAGACGCCCAACGCCTCTGGGAGAGGAACAGCGCTTCGTTTTCCACCATGCCAGAATAAAGCGAATTTGAAAATTACGTTTAATGCATACACTCCTGTAAAGATCACGCTACAGCCCTGACACTGGTGAGCCCCTGGCCCAGGTTGCCCAGAGAAGCTGTGGCTGCCCCATCCCTGGAGGGGTTCAAGGCCAGGTTGGCCGGGGCTTGGAGCAACCTGGGCTGGTGGGAGGTGTCCCTGCCCAGGGCAGGGGGCGGCACTGGACGGGCTTTACGGTCCCTTCCAACTCAAACCATTCTGTGATTCTAAGAACTTTCTCTTGCCTGGAGGTCCCTCAGATGAAGAAGGCGCTCTGAAACCTGTCCTGTTTGCATGGCAGGACCGAAGCCGGTCCTCGTTCCATGTCATCTTCTAAAGACCTCCTCGGAAAGCTGTGCGGATTTCTGCGATGCCACAGAAAGGAGGTGTGGGACCACCGGCTTCCAACAAACGGGCTTCTCCCTTGAAGGACCACAGCAAGCTGCATTTATTACCAAAAAATGTCAAAGATTGGTTGTAATGAGCCTGTAGCAGAGACTCGGGGACTAATCGAACGCTTCCAGCTAGTTTAGAGAGCCATGTGTTGGGATGACCTCCCCGTTTCTAGAAATACCTTTTGTGAGATGACAGCTGATCTTGCGACAAGAGGAAACAATTTTAACTCAGAGAAATGTCAGCATTTCCTAATGCAAAGTGTCTTCTCTTTGCATGTTTGAATAAGGAATGTGTTTCTACTGACCCAAGAAAGATAACTGCTGTCAGCGAGTGCCCAACCCTGTCAGCCTCCTGAATGGGAAGAGTTTCAATTCCATGTACTTAAAGGGTGGTTTTGTCATCTTAGAGATTCAAATCCTTTTAAAAAGAAAAAGAAAAAATCCCTTGTACTTTTCGCTGCTAACTCGCACAAACCCTGAATTTAAAATAAAGTTACATCAAGTGAACGCGCCGGGTTGCGCCTGCCGTAAGGGGAGTCAGCATCTCCCAACTCAAAGCCAATGGAGTTCCTCCAGGTCTAAAAAGGACAGGAGAATTGGATTTTTACATCAACATAATTTTTTTTTATATATTTATATAGGTATTTACGATTCTTCCCTGTTATATATGGTATCTGTGTTGTTATTGCATTAAGAAAAAAAATAGAAACGGTGTTACAGTGCACTCTCAGGAAAGAGTAAGAGGCATAAAAATTAAAGCGCTAGCGTGTCTTCAATATACAGTAGGTTAAAATTAATATCTTCTTATCTCTTACCACAGCTCCGTATCCTTCTCTTACTCTAAACCCTACACCTGACAAGCAGAAAGGCAATATATCTCCCCTCAGACCAGCCTTGAAGAAATACGAGAAAAACGAAGCTGCTATTCTATGTAAAACTTCATTCTTCACCGAAATAAAGGTATTACTTGTCTTATTTAATGATTTTGATTATTTTCACGCTTCTTTAGTTCTCCAGGTGAAGGTCAGCTTATGGTGTTACTGCGCTACAGCAGAAGTTCACGGTTCCCACGAGAAAACGAACCGAGCCACCAAAAATTCAAACGATGCATCGTCGCAACCCCACGGGCAGGAGAGGGGAGAAGATGCGCAGAGAAAGGCTTTGGGAGTCCACGCCTTCTCACCGGAGACGCGCTGCCCACTTTGGACTCAGCGGACTAGAAATGTGTTTTCATCAGTCTGAATCTCCCGTTCTGCAGCTAACTAAAATACATCCTCGTCCCTCAGCATATTCCGCTCTAGCATGAGTTAAATGAAAAATAATCAAATCAAGAGATTTTATTGTCTTTGACTGCTTTACTAAACATACTTCTACTACTGACTGCACTGATGACCTGCTTAAAGAAAAATACAATTTCGGTGTTATAAGTAATTACGAAGATTCTTCATCGTTACATCCAGAAAATACAGTGAAAAGCAAAGCGAAGCTTAACGTTGCTCCCACTTCTGTTTCCAAAGGCAAAAGTCCTTCTGAAATGCTGTGATGACCTGTGCTATACTCAAATTGCTAAAAGTCTTGATTTTATTTAAATAAATAGCCCCTCAGCCCAGTGCAGAGGAAAAGGCGACACTGTTTATGTAAGGAAAACTCATTATTATCTCCACATTGGTTCAAACTGCAGCTACCCCAGGAAAATTCAAGAGGGATAAGATCACTCATGAAGTTTTCAGAGAGGTGAAGGACAGGTTCGCTGCATTACTGTACGCCAACGATAACTGAAAATAAAGAGGTTGTTAAGAAAAGAAAGGACTTTTTTAGTAGTTCACATCAACAATGATTTCATTCACACATCAGGAATCAAGGAAGAAATTCCTGTCGCAAAATATTACTTCCCCCTAGATGTTGTCATCATCTCATTTTCCTTTTTCCTAAATATTAGTTTTAAAAACTTGCCACAGACAGTCTGTGTCTCATAATAAAAAAATAAAATAAAATAGAAAACAAAACAAAACCTCCTGGGTTTTTTGGGGGGAAGCTTGCATGGTCATCAGGTAGCTAATAACAACTCCCACTTTATTGCCCTCCTGGTAGCCAGGCCCTAATGAGTTCAGCAAGGTTGGTAACGACCCCGTGAAATCGCTGGGATCCAGCTGGCTGCTGCTGGGCTACTGCAACGTCAGCACCGAGGAGCAGATGCCGCCGTTATTCGTGTTCAGTCGCACAGAAAAAGTCTCTACGGTTTAAAAAAACAGTACTGAAACCATATTAACCGAGGGCGAGTTTCAAGGTCGGGGTAAGGAACGCGCACAGACACTCATCTACAAGGTTCTGTAGAGTACGATCTGTATAATCTCCATGAGCAGTCTATAATAAAACCCAACCACCTCGTAGAGCGCCATATAGAATTAAGAATCATGGAATGGTTTGGGTTGGGAGGGACCTTGAAGATCATCTCGTTCCAATCCCCCTGCCCTGGGCAGGGACACCTCCCACCAGCCCAGCTTGCTCCAAGCCCCGTCCAACCTGGCCTTGAACCCCTCCAGGGATGGGGCACATAACTGAGACCACAACATGGAATACTTCAGGATTAATGTAAATTTCTTTGTAAATTTCTGAGTTTATGAACAAATCAGGAACGTTAAACTTTCAAAGGAATCGTAAGACTAAAATGCTATTTTATCCATAATATTCCTGATCTAGTTGAAGATGCCCCTGCTTACTGCAGCGGGGGGGACTAGGTGGCCTTTAAAGGTCCCTTCCAACCCAACACATTCTATGATTCCGGAGGACTGTTGCGAAATACAAGGATCTGCCCCCACTGCTAGAGGAGTTAAGCACGGAGAGAGGATTGTTCCCCATTAAAATATAGTTCCATGTGTGATTACCACGTTAAAAACAAGATAAAAATGAAATAAAGCATCCCTGCCCCTCGGAATAGGTAAAAATATTGGTCCAGCTCCTGCATGGGTTTGCCTGGCCGGAGAGCACAGGAGCAGGATGCAAATAAAAAGTTCTTTTTATGTAACGCACCGATAATGGACAGCCCGGGAAGAGAAAACTAAGGTCACCGATATCTGTCAACTTATAACTACCTAAAGATTTTATTTTATTGCTGCCTTTATAACTTATAGTACAGACAACAGTTATTGACCGCATACCATCTGCCCCAGGAACAAACGAGCATTTCATAATTGCGTATTGGGTCAAACTTCATCTTTAGATGCATTAACGTTATTTCTGTCAAAGCCTGTATAATAGGAACGCATGCATCACAGAGCAGGCTTTCCGAAGGCTAATACGATGCTGACAATTAGCCGAATTTTGAGTAAATAACGTGAAAGAGAAAATTAGGTTGTGAGAAAGTTGCAGGTAGAGCTGAATTAGCTCCCTAATTCTTTTTTAAAAATAATATTTTGCCCGTGTGGGAAAATGCTGCAGGACTACAAACACTTTTCAAGGTCTTAGGAGGCCATACTTGGGTTTTTTCTTTCTTTCTATTCATAAAAACATCAAGATACAATGGCTCTGACCAACCTTCATCTCAGTGCCAAGGCACCAACCTTCATCTCAGCAACAAAGGGAAAAAAAAAAAAAACAAACCAAAAATGAAAACGTAAAAATATTCTCCAGCCTTTCCTCCTATGCCAAGAGGCAACATTTCACACTTCCACATCCTGCTTGCGAAAAATAAAAGTATTTGTGGTTCAACAGAAAAATAAGTGTTGACCCTGGATGCTGCGCCCTGTTCCTCACGGCACGTTGAGGCCCGGGAAAGGCTCTTTTCCGGAGCTCTTTGCTGAGATTCGGGCTGACACCAGCATGCGCCATAATTGCAACTATAATGCATTTCATTTGGGGATCTCAAAGCAATTTGTAGACATTAAATAATTCACAAGCATTTTACAGCTAGATACACACACACATAGAGTAAATGACTTGCTCAAGGTCATGTAACGTATCAGTGACAGATAATTAAAAGCCAGTGTAATTAATAGATGTCCCTGTGAGATTCCTGTGTATCCAAGACTCCCCTCTCTAGCTGGAAGAGAAAACCGCCTCTTCACTGTATGGATCGCCCAGGTTTACTTTTTGGAGTTTTTCTTTTAAAAAAAAATAATAAAAAAACCCTTTCCAGGCTCTGCATGGCTTCACCGTGATGGCATCCAGCCGAGGGGGCTGCCACCGGAGCAGGAGCCCCGGTGGTCCCTGGGCCAGCCCCACGCTGGGCAGCAGGGACCGGGCTCTCGTTTGCCGAGGGGTCAGTTAATGAGCCAGCACCACCCCGCACCATACAGCTTCCCCTCCTCCCCCAGAGCTCCTCATTAAAGTTAAAAGCAACCGCCGTAACCTCATCAAAAAGAAAATTGGAGAGGCTGAAAACAGATAAAAATACAGTAGAGGCGAGGGGAGCGCTGTATGAGTTTATTACCCTCTCCGTAGCAGTCCTGATCTCTAATAAAGGCTTGTTTCTTGCCGTTACTCACTATTTCATTCCTTTTCCACTTTTGCAGCTCAGCGCTTCGTGGCTTTGCCTGCGGGGAAGGAACAGGGCCAGAGGAAACGTGGTGGTGCAGCCAGAGGCAAGGCACGGCCGCAGGTCCCTGCCATTAACCTCCACTTCTTGGGAGTGTTTCCCTATTTTTCCCCATGATATCCAAGGGGAATAAACAATATTCACAGCGATAGACTGGGGAAACGAGACTTCAGGGAGAGAAGTACATGTGAGGAGGGGAAAAAAACAACACCAAAAAGTACGACAATTTGGGAGTTGCCAGAAGGTTGTCTGTTGCCTTTAGAAACTTCTCCTGGCCGATGTGGTTTTAATTCAGTAGCACAATTTCCAAATAAAACTATCAAGAGCTGAATCACTCAGGGACTTAGTCAAGTCCACACATGGGCAGAACATGGATCTAAGCTTGCTCAGGCTCATCGTCACGCTCTAAAAGAACGCGGAAACCACTCTTCCACCTTGAAAGCATCCTCTAAAATTGGTAAAACAATAAGAGAAATATTTTCTAAAAGGAAAAAAGAAATTACAGTATTTTCCTTTCTTTCATTTCATTCTATTAGTCACCAAAGCAATGTCTGATAAGGAAACAAAATCACCAATTCGTCACATTTCAATAACCTTTAACAAAAGTACGCAAGCTGGCTTCTGGAACAACCCAAAAATGTACTGTGAATCCACTCTAATCGCCCTGTGTGTGGTTTGCCTGGAGGAGTTTGGCTGGAGGAAATCCAATCCTAAAGACTGGCAACAGTCTGTGACTCTGCAAGAGGAAAATATGGAGAAAGTTTGCGGAAAGGGTGCTTATTTTTGAGCTATTTATTTGTCGGGCCTCGATCTTCATGTTATCACACTGTCTTAAAAGAAAGAGAAATGAGAAACTGAAGAGCAAATAGGTAAGACAGAATATATATTATAGCAGTTTATATAATATTGGACACGTTGCCACTTACTCTACTTCCAGACCCCCGCCGATGTACCTGGCAAGTTAAGGGGTGGATTCTCCCATCATTTATTCAGACTAGTACATCCGCTTTTAAATTATCCCATTCAAACAAGATCATTAACACAAACTGACGCTCAGAATGAGGATCTTGGAAAAAAAAAGACTTGGGCCATGCATGGAAGGGTTGACAAACTGAGCTGCGGAGAACACAGAATGAAGAAGTCATTGCCAAAAAGTAAACACAGCTTCCATTTTCAAAAGCCAGGAAGATTCACGAGGATTTGATGGCTTCCCAGCTCCCCCCGGGTAAAGCATGAGATAGCAGCAGTCTGAAGGGTGCGATGCTCAGGGAAGCACTGGAATCCCCATCCCTGGAGGTATTTAAAATACGGGCAGACGTGGTGCTGAGGGACATGGGTTAGTGCTGGTTTCGGCAGCGTTGGGTTGATGGTTGGACTCCATGACCTTAAAGGTCCCTTCCAACCTAGGCAATTCTATGCCAGAGCTCTCCCAGGCCTCATTTACCTGTCTCCCAACTCCAGTTCTCATCTCCTTTGAGGAGGAATTGCTCCTCAGCGCAGCCAGCTGAACGAAGCCCTTTTCAAATTGACAATATGAGTTTTATCCCCCCCCATAATTAAGGAAGAGTCGGGAATGGCAGAGCTGATGGGAGCCATAGTGGTCTCTGCAAGGTTATCACGTTCGGAAGTCAAAGGAAAATATACTCCTCTCCATCTCCTAGTCATCAGACCAACACCTGCTCTCATTTTCGATGTCAGGCCAGTTAGTGGATATGTAGCTGCTTGTCCAGAGCAGCCTTTCAATAAATAAATAAAGACTTATTTTATCTTCTTTGTAGAGATAAGGCCAATGGCTAGCAAGCGCTAGGTCTTAATGAAAGCATCCAAAAGCTCCGTTTGGTTTTAAAACTAAAAGCATACACCAGGCAGATTTCTTGTGGTTTCTTTGGTCGACAATCCTACCTGCCAACTCGGTACGCAAACGCGAGCGAAGGCAGAACATGAATTATGGAAAGGGCTGAGGATGCTTTCGGTGCAGCTGGCACCAGCCTCCCTCTCCACCGGCTGCTCTGGCCCGGGCTGACCTTTGTTCTCGGCACTAGAAGCGAAGAGCGGAGAGATGAAAGGGGCTGGATGCAGCCCTTGCAGCTTCGGGCACTTCATTACACCTCCCCTCCCGCTCTGGGTGAGGCAGTTGTGTTTTGATCAAAGAGAAAGGAATCAACAAGCTCTAATTCGATTAGCAAGCAAAAACGTCAAATGATTTTGAAGTAATCCAAGGTCACCGAGAATAAAAGTGACTGAGGTACACACGCACTGTTCACCAAAATATAAAGCAGGCGGACATTCTCTTGGTAGCAGCCAAGTCGCTTGCTCCAGGAGCAGAACTCCTTGTTTTCCATTAATTCACCCAAAAAGCAGGACTAGAACAGCTGAGAGCTCTTGTACCACGCGGTGAGATGAGATGGGGTGAAGAACCATCCGCCTTGGTCCTGCAGGCATTGCTGTAGAGACCTGGCTACGATCCTCCTTTCTCCGGATTCCCTGTATGCAACCACCAAAATAGAGGAAAAAAAGGCAGGATGAAGGCAGCATGTCCCGCCGGGGGACACGTCGGGGGGGAACTCCACCTCTCAGCCCACGGAGGATGCTGCCTCCTGAAACACAACGCAGAGAGCAACTGGGAAACGGGGAATAAATGAAAACTAAAGAGCTAAATTTTAGAAAACACCACGTTTCACTCAATTCTGCCCCAGGATAAGACACGTTAAATTTTTACAAACTGATATAAATTAAACAGACCGGAGGAATGTGTATTCTGTGTCCGCATAATGTCCTTTAGCGTGCTGCTTCTGAATCTCACCGCTAATATACCACGAACCGCACAAATGTAGACTGAACGGATGGAGCCAGCTGAATCACTGTCAGCCAGTGTCACAGGCAGTTCAGTTCTTCCAACCGCCTTAACCTTTGATGCAAAAAGTAATAATAGTTTAATTGCTGTGACACGTTTCGCCTGTAGATATTAATGGGTTTGCAATACCCAAGTGAAGGAGATTGACACCTCACTGTCATTTTGCCACTGGGAAAATGAGAGCGCGTGGATCAGACTTACAGAAGGGGATGTTATGATGATCTAGTCCGACCTAACGTATAAATCAGAAGAGGACTTCCCTGAATTAATCACTTTTTGAAGTGCTGCGTATATTCTAGGAAACTCATTCATTCCTTCTTAGCGATACAAATACACCGCGGCCCTTGGTACACTGTTCTACTGATTAATTATTCTCATTTAAGAAAAAAAGTATTATCTTACTTGTAAGTCTACACTTGTCCTTTTCTCAACAGGGGATGTTCTTCCTATCTTTGTCAGGTAGACTGTAAGGCTCCATTATTATAAATCTGTTCTTTGCACAGATAGCTACGGACCATGAGCAAACCACTCTACAACCTTCTCTCACAAATTAAATAAATAAAAGAGGCTCTTTCCTTTTCAGTACCTTTTCCAATTCTTTAACCAATTTCATGATTAAAGTCACAGCAAGCCCCTGGCCCAGGCTGCCCAGAGAAGCTGGGGCTGCCCCATCCCTGGAGGGGTTCAAGGCCAGGTTGGCCGGGGCTTGGAGCAACCTGGGCTGGTGGGAGGTGTCCCTGCCCAGGGCAGGGGGTGGCACTGGGTGGGCTTTAATGTCCCTCCCAACCCAAACCATTCCGTGACTCTATGCTTCACCCCGGATGCCTTTATCACTTCTTTAATTTTCTTTTTGAGCCACAGATGCAATTCTTCAGCAGGGTTTTCCCCATGTGGAGCCCACAACCACCGAGGGATCCCCTTGGCCTTTTCAAAGCTCGGCACACCAGCAGCTCCCCTCCGCTCTGCCACCATCCCCCACTATTTCAAAAAATACTAAAAAAGGAACATTGACAATTTAGATGCTTCTTCAACCAGTTCTTGAATACAATATATTTAAACAAGCTAATTTGAAATTAGACATTTGAAGATGTCTATTTTAGGTACTTCTTTTAGAATTTCCTGATCTACCGTTTAACTCTTACTGAAGCTCCCCTGATGCCACGCTATGCTCCGTATACATCATCCACCTTCTCCTCTGATCACATGGAATATCAGCGTTACTGAAAATCCCACCATATATAAACGTACAGCCCGGCAAAATGCCAGTCTGTCCCAAATACTGGAGCTGCCAGGCCATAACCCACCTCCTGAAATGGGGCATGGGTCCAGGCTAATTAGTCCTGCTGTGGGGCCCAGCTCGGGCAGGAGACTGAGTGTACTGGTCCCGTGGTCCTTGCCAGACCCGGCAGCTCGCTCGGGTCTGGTACGACCGAAATGATGCTTCAGTAACACTTAGCCCCACAGCTCAAGGTGTTCTCCAGCTTGCAGAAGAAACCTGCTTCCCATTGTGAAACCATGAAACAAATAAAGTCCCTAATTATCGCCTGCATTTTCCTTCTGATTGGCCTCTGAATTTTCTTTAATTTCATTACTTTGAAGCCTTTTAACCATCAAACATGTATTTTGTATCTATGGGCTTTACTGTCCACATCAAGCTTTCAGAGCTACCATATTTTTGAGTTAGGGAAGGGAGTAGCTCTTCACTGGCCTTGAATGGGTGCAGGATCAGCAACTTCACTGTGATCTCAACTGAGAGAGTTGGGGTTGTCCAGCCTGGAGAAGAGAAGGCTCTGTGGAGAGCTGTGGCTGCCCCATCCCTGGGGGTGTTCAAGGCCAGGTTGGATGGGGCTTGGAGCAACCTGGGCTGGTGGGAGGTGTCCCTGCCCAGGGCAGGGGGGTTGGAACTAGATGATCTTTAATGTCCCTTCCAACCCAAACCATTCTGTGATATCTGATTGTGAACTATCGACACGGCAGTGCCGGACCAGAGAGGGGCTTCCTAAATCTGCTCCGTCTCCACCACAGGGCTGAGCTCGTGCTGAGAGCTGAGAGCAATAACAGTGAACATCTCCATTCCCCTACTTGCCGATCTCAGCAGTTAGGACCACCTGGTACTGGGCTGGCACAGCCTGGAGTGAAGAAGGCAGAGGGGTGAATAAGTGTTCCTCCAGGGATGCCCAGCATCCTCCCAATCCTTCCTTTGGAGCACTTTATAGAATTACAGCCCAGGCCCCAACATGGGGACAGCGCGTTAGTGATGGGCACTTGGCATGAAGCCCCCAAGCACTGGTGCATTTTCCAACCACATTTCCTCTCCCAAAATGAGCTGGCGTCAAAACGCAGAGGTGCAAGAAGTAATCCAAAGCCACAGAAGAAAGCTCAGGTGAATGCAAGCCTACTGCATAAGTAAAGTATCACAACAACAATAAAATTCAAATACAACCCTTTACGGCAAGGTCAACAGATCACTTCCTGCCAAATTCAATTCAGGTATATGTATGCATGTACAAGCGCATATGAATTTTTACAGATAAAACCACTCTTAAAATACATGCACGTATACATACACACACAAGCATGTATTTCCCCTGGCTCCCGCTCTTATTCATATTCTAGATATTATTTATGTGAAACCAAAAGTGACTCTTCAAAACTACAGCTGCTCATTTCATTATCACCACCGCCCAATATTTTCCTGACAGTTATCTGAGTTATCCGTGTTTTCCTATGTGACCTACCTCGACGCGCTGTAGGACAGAGATATCAATATACACAATAATACGCTGCGTCACACAGCTTTCACGTCTCTCCAACAATCACCGTCTGGCATCTCTAAGATGTTTTCAAATTTTATCTCGCCGTCCTTGGCTATTTTGACCCCTTATTTTCTCCTAATATAATCTCCGCGATTATCAGCACATGATTGCATCAGGAAATAATATTAGTTAATTACGGTTTATCGCATTTGCAACTTGGCCTTTTATTGGGACTCTAAAAGCTCTCAGTGCACTGAGGAGCTACGGGAAGTCCTTGCATTTACCAGATAAGCTAAGCTTTGTCCCCACATGTAAATCCACCATCCTGCAGCTGAGCCCGCTTCTACAGGTGAGGTGCCCGAAGAGGCGGTTCAAGCCAACTGCAGCAGAGCCGGACATCCCCGGACACGATCCGAGGGCTGGAGCCCCTCTGCTGGGAGGACAGGCTGAGAGAGCTGGGGGGGTTCAGCCTGGAGAAGAGAAGGCTCCGCGGAGACCTTCCAGCCCCTGCCAGTCCCTCAAGGGGCTCCAGGAAAGCTGGGGAGGGACTCTGGAGCAGGGAGGGGAGCCATGGGACGAGGGGGAACGGTTTTAGACTGGAAGAGGGGAGATTGAGATGAGATCTGAGGCAGAAATTCTTTGGTGAGAGGGTGGTGAGCCCCTGGCCCAGGTTGCCCAGAGAAGCTGTGGCTGCCCCATCCCTGGAGGGGTTCAAGGCCAGGTTGGACGGGACTTGGAGCAACCTGGTCTCTAGCGTCCCTTCCAACCTAAACCATTCCATGATTCTGCAACCTGGAGTTGTCCTCAGAGCGGGTGC
Source organism: Rissa tridactyla (assembly GCF_028500815.1). Lineage (NCBI taxonomy): Eukaryota > Metazoa > Chordata > Aves > Charadriiformes > Laridae > Rissa > Rissa tridactyla. Next base: position 85,883,205 of record NC_071497.1, on the reverse strand, counting down.
CGGTTCACCAGCGGGTGGTGGATCTTCACAGAGATCATCCGTTGCACCACAAAACAGGGTAACAGAGCGCAACGACACGTGAGCACATCTGTGCTACACACCCATGGGCAGCCTCTCCACCTCCAGAGACAGGTGCCAACCCACTCCCAGAGCTTCTTTTCTACTGATGTCACTGAAGTAACTCCTCTGATTAAAGCCAGGCAAGCGCTTTGCTGAACGAGGGTCACATTGCTGCATTTCAGCCTCTATCAGCAACTCTTCTCCGAATTACTAAATCAATGCTCTATCACACTAGTGGCGGACACTGGATTGCTGGGAGTGCTGTCTCTTTTTAATTAAAAATTAAAACTGAAGCCTTCACCATTACCGGTGATGATTAAAGTACACGCAGCACCTTTTTTCACGAGGGCAGCGTTAACTTTAAAATCCAGCAAGAAGATCAGCAGGAGGAATTAAACTCGTCCACGTCTATATCTCATTCCTTCAGATACAATATTTACAAGCATTGGTACCCATTGCAAGACCATTTTTACAGCTCTTGTATTCTCAGCAGTTTACAGAAGAAATAAAAGCTATAATCTATAACCCTAAGGTTTCACCGGTATGATCCCAAACCTGCAGGCTCCAATTGTTTTACTAGGATTAGTGTTTACTGCTTTAAGTAATGCTCCTGACCCCTGTTTAATAATAGATATTTCATCTCCTCTGTTCAAACAGCCCACTAATTCATGGACTGTGGGTAAAATTCACCTTTGCACACAAAGCACGACTATTTCCATGAGGGTTTGTACAGAATCTCAGACGGACAACGCAGGCTCTCCGCTAAGCAATAGATTTCAGCCAAAGAGCATCCTTTTGAAGAACACGTGAATTATTTTCACAGGAAAATAATACCTTTAAAATAGGACTGGAAGGAGGCACCGGGTTGCTTCTCCCACCTGCGACAGGATTGCTCATACCTTAATTTATGCACAAGGCAAAAATTTTCATCTACTCTAAGTACTCAGCTGCTGAGATGCGATACTAATCGCTCTGACAGCTGTCACTCCTCCCATCACCACTTAACACATTTAGCTGTTGAAGGGAAAACCAGGCGAGCAGACAAATAAAAAGGCTTATTCCGCAACAAAGAGTTTAAAGATTTGCCCCTGGAAAGTCACAGGAAAATTACAGTCTTAAAAGTGGAGATAAAAAAAAAAGAAAAAGAAGAAAAGCTGAAAAAGCTGATGGAAATATTACTAAAAACCAACTTGAGTTTTAAGGAATTATGCGTATCAATCAAAAGTTGCCGCACTTCAGAGGGTGCAAGGATCACAATTTATCAATTTATGAATTGCATTTTGATTCTTACATTGAGTGTTTCATTTATTGAGGTAAGGAAACAAACTCATACAACTAATTCAGAACACGTATGTAACTCTCCTACTGTAAAAACCGCCTTGCTGCCGTCCAGTTACTCCCAGTTAAACCCATTGCCTCTGCTGGGGAGGAGCAAACCTGCAAGAAACCTCAATGGCAATCACATTTTCATGTAAAACTCTTCGTTTAAAGACAGGCTTTCTGAAACCAGATCATGAAGACAAGCGATGGTCAGCGTGGAGAGAGAGAGAAGAGGGGAAAAAAAAAAAATAATATTCAAGCAACGAAAGCAAATCAGTGTGAAAAGGAAAAGGCTGTTTCCTACAATTAACACCAAAATTGCACAATTCCGGCTGTGCATCCAGATAGGACTCACCAGGGCAAAGCCACTAAGTAGCCATTGTGGGTTTATTTCTATTCTAGTTCTATATTTTATTTAATATTAATGTTTCTAATTATAATTATCTAATAATAATATAATAATAATAACAGTTCTATTTGCATTTTTCCTTTTTATACTCCTATTTTTCCCCTTTAATAATTACTCCTATGGCAACTTGCTGAATTATTGGGAGATACAACGTATTCCTCAGTAGAGACCCAAGGCTTCAGGCCCGTGTGTTCGTCTTCCCCCGACTAAGAAAATGAAACCTCTACGGAAAAGTCATCCCCAGCAGCACTTTTCTTCAACAGGTATTGAAAATGAAGTAAAAGCTTTGAAGTCGAGATAAACTTATTTTAATGCTCCTCCTGAAAGCATGACTCAGCTCACCACGTAAGCCATGGCTCCGTTTCCTCCCGTAGATAACGTTATTGCACCCGGAAGGAGGACATTTTCAACAGGGTTTTGTGAAATAGTATTTAGCCAATTGTTTTGTCTGATGTAGTCTGCCATTAAAGAGGTGTTCAGTACCCAAGGAAATCACTATTCAATTTTCTAGAGGTGGCAGAGCTACTGGGAAAATGATATTAAAATTCTATTATTGTAGTTATTATTAAATTATCAACTTAGGACAAAAAACACGTACACATACACACAAAATACGCCCCCTGCATCTTCTCCCGTCTGAAGTTAACAAAACATCATCTCCAGCATTTGCTGACTACCTTTTAGGACCTTAATGCAGAGCTGAAAACCAGGTTTGAAAGAATCCAGTATATAACTTTATATTCCTTTTCCTTCTCTATTAAATGAACCCTCCTCTAGTTCTCTTTTCCCCCCCCGTCATTTTTTAAGTCTTCATCTTCTTTTTTCCTTTTTTTTTCTAATTTTTTTTTAAAGAAACAGAAACCTTTTGAAAGAAGGTCTAGAGGAACAGAAAATATGTTGAAGGCCAAAAACCTCAGCCCCCCCAAAAATCTTGAGAAGCCGCTTCATTGCAAATTAAAAGCTGAAATGAAGAAAAAAGGAAAATAGCTGACATTCCCCACAAAGCTTTACAGGTATCAGAGGGAGTTTGTTGTTTATCTGGAAAATTCTGACACCCCACATGCAGTTGGGAAAAATGAACAGAACGGCTTAGAAGACAAAGAGATACGAGCTTACGTCCAAACTCTGTAATAAAGTTTGGGAAATATGTCACTGTTGATAGGCAGCCATGAAAAGCCACTGTACGATGGCAGCAATCCCCTCTGTTCTGCACGTTGAAGTATTTTGGTTAAGCACACGTTAGCTTTAATTTCTAAATACCTTCTAAATGACTTACCGTATTGGAATTAGGAACCCTATTAAGGAAAACCCTGTGGGGTCTTTAACCCCCCCCAAACCATAATAAAACCCTAACAATAATAACAACAATACCACCACACACCAAAGAACACCCGCACAGCAGTTCATCCCAGGGCACCAGTTGCTCTGGAATAACCGAGCCTCCAGCGCGGCCCCCAGCCCCGGCTGCCCCCGAGCTCATACGAAGCATCAGCTCCGCTTTCCCGTGACTTTAATGATTTATATTCCCTTCTGCTGACGGACCTCAATAACATCTTTGCCATTTTACTCCATCAAAAAGCTAAAATGATGGCCCCAAGGATTTTCCTATTATAGTCACATGTACTCTGTAGCCTGGTTCATTGCCTCCAGACTTATTTCACATTTGTCTATATTACACTGTATGTTTTCATGTAATTTTCCCAATAACCACGAAGCCTAAAACCTTCTAAATGTGGCTGCATTATTTCTCATTAAACACCAAATTGAAATTGATGACAAAGCAGGTTCCAAACTGGAGTGGAGAACATAATAAGCCACAAAAATCTTCTCTATGTATGCAAGACCCTAATTTTGTCTCATTACTCCAAATTTGATATAATCAAATGTTTAATTACTTCTCTTTCTATCCATTTTATTGAGTATATGCAATTATCTACACGTATTAAATTTATACATACAAATTCCCAAGTAAGTGGCTTACTCTCATGATCTTTTCATGCAGAATTACTATTTACGCTTTCCAATACGCTGTTGTACACACAATGTCCAATTTTACTGTGATTTACTATCACAACTCTAAACCCAATCTCAACATTTCAGTCCCTCGGCTACACGGGGGACGTAGGAAATGGGTTTGAAAGATTTGTAACATCCGCTGCCCCACTCTGGCCCCCAGCATTAGGCAAGAAGAATAAAACCCCTAATTTTTTTAGGCAAGAACAGTAAGATCCCTAATTTTCAATTTAACCCTGACATCTGCCCATCCCAAGTAGGAACCGTGAGAAGTAGATAAAACGTCTCGTCCTAATCAGACCACGCAGAATACTTTTCAATTCAACAGGAAAAATCCTGGGAATATTTCACTATTCCTCCAAGCAAAAAAAGGAGAAACACACAGAGAAAAGCCCTTAAATCTCCTCTGCCTTCATTTTACCCAGGGAATTTTATGTAAGATATTAATACTTATTTAATGGCATTTGCATAGATTCAGGAAATACGGCAGAGGGGAAAAAAAAGAAACACAGACTAGATCAAATATTTGTCTGGGAAAATGTGGTTAGGCCATCATTAAGAGACATCCACCATCTGATCCTCATCCACAGGAACACCCAAGATTCTGCGTTCACGCTGCTTGAAAGAAATCTCCTTTGACACTGGGAGACTGCGACGACTAATAGACACAATACTGCTTGTATGTTTGTGTTTCTGGAAAATTGCTATTCTAATAATCACTCAAACATTTTCCCTAACGCATTTCTGATCAAACTTACTCCTCACCCTAAAAGTTCAAAGATCGCTAAATTTTTAACGGCAGTGGGAAACAGTTTGCTGTTGAACCGCTGTCAGCTTTCTCAGACCGTTCCGCAAGTAAAATTCATTACACTCAGGACGGAAAAATCTAGGAACAACGTCATGTGCATGAAGAGACTCAAAAATCTTTTTCGGTGTTTGCGACAACGGCAAAATATAACATCAACCAGAAATTTGTAGGGATTTTTTTTTCCTGGCTGACATCCGTTGGCAAGCACGCTCGTCCCTAGGTTGCAAAATATTCTGATTAAGGATCCACTTTTTATACTCTTGGGTACATACTTAAATATTTTGAGATATTTAGCAACCTATACTCCACTCTTAATTCTTGAGGACCTTTTATAACCACATAATAGAGGTTATAAAATTATTCTTAAAGGCTGTCCAGCTGAATACTCCTTTGCTCGCTCAAATGAATACTACAGATTGATTCAACGTCATCTCCAACAGATAGGTTAAAAAAAAAAAGCATTGGGGAACTTTGAGAATCCCACCGATCCCTTATCTTTGAGATTTTCAAGATACAAGAAAGGAAGAAGCCATTTATACCTTTCCGCTAGCAAGCAAAAGGTTAGGGTTTGACCTTTGGGAAGTCATTGTTTTCATCAAACAGAAACTGTGTTTGCTGGAAGACCACCGAGAACCACGACTCCGGTTCGCTAATGGTTTGTGAGATGCAAGGCGATGAAAGATGCAACCCGCCAGCATGAAGAACCCTGCTGTGACATTTAACTACCGCGCGGCCGGGGTCAGTGGGAGAAGCAGCATCCCCTCGTGGCCGGATAATCCCCGCTCACAGAAATCCCATGGCTATTCGGGAGCGTGAACGCCGCGTGCAATGCAAGAGGAGCCCAAGTGGCCTCAGGTTAATCAGCTTCTCCGTATTTCCCCTGCCTGTTTTAGCAAAGCTATTATGCAGTTTGCTGTTGTTAACAGATCTGTAACCCCGCAAGAGGCTCTTAAATACTTTGCCGCTGAAGTTAAAATTGGAGGCCTGAACCTCGGCAAACACGGCTCCTCTCCGACGGCCAAGCCCGCAGTAGCTCATGTTCAGCCCCAAACCTGCCATCCATCACCCAGGACACGGCGACTTTCGCTGTGCCCTCGGGGTTTCGCCAGCGTTCGGCCGCAACAGCCCCGCTGCAGAGCTCATTGATAAATTTAACCAAAGGTTCAGAATTCCAAATTACAGTTTAAATCTTGCCCATCTCGATGCGTGTTTCAACACGCTTGTTGCAATTACCAGGGAATCCATAGCTTTGCTCTTCTGAACTCCACTTTATCAGACATTTGTTGCTTCAGTTTGTACATATTGATTATTTTTTTTATAAAGTGATTTCAAAATACGTGTTGTGCAAGTGCTATAAAAATCAAAGCACAGTATTATTCTTGTTAATGCCTGCAGTCCGAGAAAATAGGCAGAACCCTAACATTGCCTACTTCAATATCTTGACAGTCTTAAATACAGTACAGACCAAAAAGCTTTAAGTACTGGTGAATTAACTCTTTCCGGCCCAACCTAACAGAGTGTAAATGCTTAAAAATACATCTAGTGAGGTCTAGATCTGGAGAACGGTATCTGGAAAACTGAAGGTTGCAGTTAGGACACCGCTGCACAGGAAAATAATTCCAGATGCCCAAAACAAGCAAGATTATTACTAGAATAATTAAAAACATGACTGCCCTGATCTCAGGATCACAGAATAGTTTGGGTTGGAAGGAACATTAAAGGCCATTGAGTTCCAACCCCCTTCCCTGGGCAGGGACACCTCCCACCACACCAGGTTGCTCCAAGCCCCGGCCAACCTGGCCTTGAACCCCTCCCAGGGATGGGGCAGCCACAGCTTCTCTGGGCAACCTGGGCCAGGGGCTCACCACCCTCACACCAAAGAATTTCTTCCCAATATCTCATCTCAATCTCCCCTCTTCCAGTTTAAAACCGTTCCCCCTCGTCCCATGGCTCCCCTCCCTGCTCCAGAGTCCTTCCCCAGCTTTCCTGGAGCCCCTTGAGGGGCTGGAAGGTCTCTGCGGAGCCTTCTCTTCTCCAGGCTGAACCCCCCCAGCTCTCTCAGCCTGTCCTCCCAGCAGAGGGGCTCCAGCCCTCCCAGCATCTCCGGGGCCTCCTCTGGCCCCGCTCCAACAGCTCCGTGTCCTTCTGCTGTTGGTGCCCCAGAGCTGGAGGCAGCGCTGCAGGGGGGTCTCCCCCGAGCGGAGCAGAGGGGCAGAATCCCCCCCTCGCCCTGCTGCCCACGCTGCTGGGGATGCAGCCCAGGCTGCGGGGGGTTTCTGGGCTGCCAGCGCACATTGTCGGCTCGTGCTTCTCATCCACCGACACACCGAAGTCCTTCTCCTCAGGGCTGCTCTCAAGCCATCCCTTCATCTCCCAGCCTGTATTCATGCTTGGGGTTTCCCCAACCCACATGCAGGACCTTGCACTTGGCCTGGTTGAACCTCATGAGGTTCACACGTGCCCACCTCTCAAGCCTGCCCAGGTCCCTCTGGATGCCATCCCATCCCTCAGGTGTCTCACCGCACCACACAGCCTGGTGTCACCACACAGAAGTGTCATAGGCTTTTTTTTCCTACTTCTGTACATTGACCAACCTTCCCAACAACTCTGTTTTTGACGTCTTAGCACCCCTAAAAGCCCAGTTCAGCAATATTATTCCTTTCTTCTTCTGAATTTTCCCCACGTATCCTGCATTCACAGCTTGCCTTCTTCAACGGAGATACACAGTATCAGGACAATTTTCAGTGCAAGTATATGGCTCACAATCTGGCTATTAATTTAAAAGGAGCTTGCACATTAATTTATTATATTAATACTTTGTGCTTTTACGGCATTTTTCCATTTAGGTATTCCGAAGTACTTCACAAAAAACTAATAAATTAAATCTCACTATGCTCCTCCGAGATAGCTATTATTAACCACATTACACACAAGGGGGAAAAAGCCTTACAGAAATGCCAAATGAATTATCCAAAGTCGCATAAGAAGTCGGTAACAGAGCTCAAAATGAAAAAGTAAATTTTAGCTCACGCTTTTGACAATTCCTCTCAAAAGTACCGCGTACATCCCAGAGAAACCAAAACATACGGAGTGAATCCTCCAACTCTTAATGAATCAGTGAGGATTCTCCACCCTGAACCTACAAGATCAGCTAAAGCTTTACTCAGGTCAGGACTGGTATTTCCTTAAGGACAGGGAATAAACACACAAAAAAGAAACAAGTGGGTTTCGAGTTACAGCCACAAGAAGGGATCCATATTAGTACTGCATAGCTAAAATTAACAGTTCTGGGGTAAAACCCCAAAGGGAGCAATGCTGATCCAAACACTACTGTCATCTATGAGTCAAGGTTCTATCCTAATTGAAGTTTTTCTTAGTTAAATATGCTGGCATGCTTCCCACAGACACATAACAAGGATGGGAAAATCCACCGAAATCTCCTACAGTAAACTTTAGATTTTACTACCTTCAAAATCTTGTGTATACATATATTCTGTGTATGTATACAAAATAAATGCACACACACATCTCCCACATAAACCTACAATTAAGCATCTTTCTAACCACGTGCTTTGCTCAAGCTTAGTAACTCTAACAAGTAGATGCTGGGACTACGCAGAAAGGCCGTTCCATCTTTTTTTGTTCAAAACGAGCAAAACCAAACAAAAAACCAGCTCGCTGTGATAAAAATGTCATTAATATTTTTGGAAGAGCAGTTCTCTCTTCTAGAGGCTTCCTGCCCATCTTTAGAATTGAGAGGGCCAGAGGAACACTCCAAGTTTTGATGAGGCGATGCTCCCCCATACACTGGAAATACGTAAATTGTCACCAGAAAACAATTTTAAAATGTTGACAGAGAGGTAGGTCACTGATACAATTGGGAAGTATAATCCAAGATGGAATTCGCCTCTGATTTAGGTGCCAACTAAACAATTAAACTAAAACAATGATAACATAATTCGGTCTACCCTACCGTAAATGTAGTGGAGAGAGGAAAAGGAAAAAATCTATAATCCAAATATTTTGATGGCCAATCGTACTTCAAAGAAGAAATACAACACATTATGCAAATAATACCTCTAAGAGTGAGAAGAAGCCTGTAATTTGGGACACAACAGAAGAAAATTAAGAGTTGGTTACCTGAAATTTGCAATTCTTTGGACAGATTTACCTCATATGGTTTTTCATTAGGATAAATATTATAATCCACTACAGGATCCACAGAAAGCTACTGGGAAAGCCAGAAATTACTAAAAGCATATGCTGCAAGCAGTAAATAGATTGCTTTTCACAGTGAAGACGCGGTTAACCTCTACCCTTTACCCCCAAATGCCCCAGTCAGTCAATCAAAATGTTTAATAAAAACAGACTTTCATCCAATTATGCTAGAAGTTGGATAATCCCGCTGCGTGGAAAGAAATCAGCTAAAGGTGTTTCTCAGCTACCCAGAAATGCTGATGAAATTTCAGAGTGACAGCGTTCATTTGATTCCCTTTACAGCCGCCGCCAGGGACCCCGAGCTCCACTGGTGGCATCGCTCAGCAGAGCCCAGGCAGCCAGCGGGCACCAACTGCTGGCTCTTCACATGAACAAACCGCGCTGGAAAGCTCCGGACTAAGCTCCCGTTTCCCTTCCACAGGACACAGCAGTAAATCAGAACAGCAGTAAACCCCAACCCACATTACACTTGTGTTTTTCCCCTCTGATAAATAGGAAAACAAATTTTCCTCATCATTAGTGTTGGCACGCAAATATTTTGAAAATACTCCTGTGGTACTTATTAAACAAATTCTCCCCCAAGAAGGAAGATGCACGCAGAGACAATACATCCCACAGCTTGCGGCAAGACAGATGTTCACAGATCCTAAGCCCAATTTTGTTCCTACTGCTTTCAAACCAAAGAATTTTCACCATACAAAGACACATCAATTGGTGCAGAATTACCTTCATGCCTCGCTGTGTGTGTTGAGACGCAGCATGGAACACACTACAACACCCTAAGCATTCTCTACAACCTACAGGAGAAGATGAAAGGGTGCAGAAGTTGCGATGAGAGACCATACCTACATGCTGGCCAGGCAACTGGGGCAGGATGAGGTGTGGAGGAGAAGCAATCAGTGATACACTGCTGGTGGAGAAGGAGAGATGAAGCACTTGCTTTGGTCTGAAGATCTACCCCAGTAGCAACGGCCCACAACAGGCACAGAAGGGATGGAGTTGCCCACCCCTCAGATACATTTATCACCGAATCAGAAAATGGCTTGGGTTGGAAGGGACCGTAAAGATCATCTTGTTCCAAGCCCCTGCCCTGGGCAGGGACACCTCCCACCACACCAGGTTGCTCCAAGCCCCGGCCAACCTGGCCTTGAACCCCTCCAGGGATGGGGCAGCCACAGCTTCTCTGGGCAACCTGGGCCAGGGGCTCACCGCCCTCACAGCAAAGAATTTCTTCCTCAGATCTCATCTCAATCTCCCCTCTTCCAGTCTAAAACTGTTCCCCCTCATCCTATGGCGGGGGTTCAAAGAGACTTCTAGGGATCATCTAGTCCAACCCCACAATCACCTATGCCTCAGTTTCATCAGTGCCAGGACATATCCCATCAAAAAGAATCCACACCTAAATTAGCATTAAAATGCAGCAAATGGTTCAAAACCTCACCCCCCCTCTAAATTAAAATAAACAAACTGTTTTCAGAAAACATCAGGCTCTTCACTCCAGGGAAACACGAACCTACGCATCGCTTACAGGACTATCCCAAGGAAATGTCACCTGCTGAAGAGCTGCAATATAAAGTGCTTGCACCCATAGCCCAGGTGTCCCCTCCTTGCCTCACCTTCCATCCTCCTAATTAATGGCACCCACCTGGAAATGGGTTTTTCTTCTAAAAGGCATTTCCTACCTGTGGCAGTTTATTCCACTGTAAGAAGAAAAAAATCATTAAGCTATCAGAAGTCATTGCTTTTACCGCAATCACATTTTCATGAACCGAGAATTATAACTTCAGGTGTGCGATAAGCAGCATGGGCAAATAAATGTAGAAAACAACATTAGGTTTCAGCCAGATTTGTTAAGTATACAAAAATCAGGAAAAAAAAATATAAAACAAGAAGAAAATGCAGAACATAAAGTGTGAATTGTTTCTAAACAGAATGTTTATTGAAGATTTTTCAGAGGAATGAGTAGTTCTTTAAGTGGCAAGTTATTGGTTTCCCGCAGATTATATGTTATACAATCAAATTGAATTATTGAAATGCCTTCCATCCACCAATCTATTTACATCAAATATACTGCGTTATTTTTCATACTGTGATCCCGGCCTTCACGGGAAGTCTTTCCAAAATGTTTTTTTAGTGCATTTTCTTCATAACAGTGACATTTTTACAGTCATTTAATATATGGGATCCAGCCTATTAATGTATTTATCCTGTTTCACCACAGTTATGAAATCTTTAAAGATTTTTTTTTTTTTTAAGACAGTGAAACAAAAGCACAAGACAAGGAAAAACAAAATACGATATACACTTAAAAGGGTATTGTGAAAGGCAGCAGGGTGGTCTGATGGTCTGACCAAAGACTTGCCCAGAGCCTTGATATCCCCCGCGACTACAGCATCTCGCTCGCTCTCGACCTCAGGCGACGTGCTTACATTCACAGGTCTCAAACAGCCCCAACGTGAGCCCTTAGTACACCGTGGTGGCTAAAAAAGCGAGTGTAAGCCTTGGATGTTTAAAGAGAAGAACATCAAGGAGAAGAAAGGGTCTGATCTTGCCTGACTACGTCGCCTTTCTGAGACCGCTACTACAGCAGAGGGCTTAGTTCTGGTACCTGCTTCAAGGGAGAGATGGAGATACCAGACCGAGGGAGCACAAAGGAAGGCCACAGAAATGATCCAGGAGCCAAGGACCATGAGACTTCACGTGTTTAATGTCTCCAGCTGACTGAAAATGCTGAGAGGTGACTACATTGCTGAGAAGAGGGACCGTATTTAAAACACTTGTGGCTTACCCAGAAGACTGGTAATACTTCCCACCTTAATCAACTGATATTATTTACACCATTTTGAAAACTGCCCGTACTTAAAGGATTGCAGAGATGCTATTACACGCTATTTTTTTGGATGCTGCTGGAGAAGGCATGCTGGCGGTTTTGTCTCATGTGCGTGACTGATGCTCTGCAGCCCCCACGCCAAGCAGCGAGCACGGCCAGGCTGCCCTTCCATGCACACCCTGCCTAAGGCTCCTACATTTTGCTTTCTGTAAAAACAAGCCCAAACCTCAACTAAGTACGTTAAACACCAAGCTCCAGTGCCTCTCCATGAAGTCCTTTTAGACTGGAAAGAAGTCAGGAAAAACTTTTGCAGGTCGGTATCAACAGAGAACAAGGCTCAGCCGTGGTGAGGAAAGGGAAGGAGGTCAGTGGCAGGAGGCAGGGACTGAAATCATAGAATGGTTTGGGTTGGAAGGGACCTTAAAGGCCATCCAGTGCCACCCCCTGCCCTGGGCAGGGACACCTCCCACCACACCAGGTCGCTCCAAGCCCCGGCCAACCTGGCCTTGAACCCCTCCAGGGATGGGGCAGCCACAGCTTCTCTGGGCAGCCTGGCCAGGGGCTCACCACCCTCACAGCACACAATTTCTTCCCAATATCCCATCTAAATCTCCCCTCTTTCCGTTTAAAACCACTCCCCCTCGTCCCATGGCTCCCCTCCCTGCTCCAGAGTCCCTCCCCAGCTTTCCTTGGTCTTTAGGATTTGATTTTGGGACTGATCAGCAACAGAACAGTGTCCAACCAACATGCTGATCCACGGGAAAAGACACATCTGATCATGTAATCGTTAGTTACCGACTTGGGTTCATCTTAAACTCCATGAGCACAATCCTGCTGCTAGACGAACACCAACCAATCTTATTTGAGCTAAAACATAGCAAGCATAAAAGGTTTTATTCATGCACCGGTAATCATTAGATGTCAGGGTCGCATTTATTCTACCACTTCTTTCAAGAGAGACTTTCGCTCTTTTTGTGATGCCTGAAGATACAATTCATTAAAGCCCATGCCCATTGCCCAAATTCTTACAGCAGAGCAATGACGAGCGCTGTGAAGTGCATTTATTCCATCTTCCCCAAGGTAAGACTCCCCAAAAAATTAACAAAGGACCCTACCTGCCTTATTAGACACTTATTCTTCAAAACAATAATCAGATTAATTATCCCGAACTCGTGAAGACATAATTTTATTCCTCTCTAACACAACTCCATAAACCTGCTGTTACTCCAAACCGAGATAACGTATCTGATGAGACAGGGGGGTTGTTGCGTTAGGTTTCGACAAACCAATCGTGGCATGAAAGCAGCCCGGGGATGAATTAGATTTTTGCTAAGATTAATTGCAACATTAACAAAACAAAGCCAAACCAGTATGAGGCAATATCACACAACTGGGCCTAATCACTTTCTAAGCAAATTTCCAATGGTAATACTTAATATATTTGATTAAGCAAACATCTGTCACACATACTTTAAAGAGATGTTCCTCTGGCCAAGCTGCATCTTCCTACTAGAGGAAAAAAAAAACCCTGCGGGGAAGCTCAAATAATGCCAACACCAGCAGCACTGATATTTTAAGATATTCATCTGCTCAACAATCATATAAGGACACACATTGGTTCCCATCAGATCTTTTTGGAGGACTGGGAGTATTTTACTTTCTTCATTAAAGTAAGTCTAACACAAACCAACATAATCCCTCTCGCCCTCAGAGGATGTGTACGAATCATTGTGGTTTAGGACTACGTTGCTGTCACCAAATTGCAACGCTTATGCCACTGTAAAGGAGTCCCTTCCTGATGATTTTGATTTTCTTTCACTTTAATATCTCCTTATAGCTCTATAGCCCATGGTATCAAAAGGTGATAAAAGAACAAATGAAACTGTTAGAGCAATGTCTGTAAATGTCTCTTTCCATCCCACACAGGAGAAAAATGTGTTATCATGACAATGCCATCTCTGTTCTTATAATACTCTGGATAATTTCAGGAATTTCATGCATAAGGTGAAAAAAATCATTTTACCACATTAGTTGCCAATTCCAAGATATTTTACTAACAGGAAAAGAGCAGCAGTAAATTTATGATTACCCCGTATCTCCATTACTCTCTACCCTGGCCTTTAAATCAAAGCCTTTCTGGCTGGCAGGAGGGTCAGTGTGCTGAGGAGATGGAGGGAAGCCCAATGCAGGGACAACCTCGGGGACGCGCTTCCTCACCGGATGGTGCTTTGCCAAGGATCAGCGCGGTCTAACCCCAGGGAATCACTGAAGCTTCCAGAAAAGTGGCATATTAATTCCCAAATTAAATTTTTCAGGATGATGGACGAGTAAAGAACAAAACAAAAACAAGAGGTGGCTTGCCAATATTGACAAGAAAATGGAACTCTCCTTCCAGTCTAGCCTCCAGCTTTGAAAATCAAAAGAGCAGGATTAAGAAAGATCGCACTGGGGTTGAAACTGGAAAGCCAAGCAGCACATCACTGAAGGTTTTCTTTTTACTCAGTGGCCTGTGGCTAAAACCATCCAAGCAGTGAACATCAGCTAAACCCCCACCTTTCCTACACACAATGTCTTTTCAACATCTTACATTGCTGAGGAGCGAGGGCAGTGGCTTGCAGATGCCACATGCTGCCTTTCCCCACCCTCATCCCTTCAGCACTGGTGCCCCGTCACAGGAAGGGAATCAGAGACTGGTTTGGGTTGGAGGGGACATTTAAAGGCCATCCAGTCCCACCCCCCTGCCCTGGGCAGGGACACCTCCCACCACACCAGGTTGCTCCAAGCCCCATCCAACCTGGCCTTGAACCCCTCCAGGGATGGGGCAGCCACAGCTTCTCTGGGCAACCTGGGCCAGGGGCTCACCCCCCTCACAGCAAAGAATTTCTTCCCAATATCTCATCTCAGTCTCCCCTCTTCCAGTTTAAAACCATTCCCCCTCGTCCCATGGCTCCCCTCCCTGACCCAGAGTCCCTCCCCAGCTTTCCTGGAGCCCCTTGAGGGACTGGAAGGGGCTGGAAGGTCTCCGCGGAGCCTTCTCTTCTCCAGGCTGAACCCCCCCAGCTCTCTCAGCCTGTCCTCCCAGCACAGGGGCTCCAGCCCTCCCAGCATCTCCGGGGCCTCCTCTGGCCCCGCTCCAACAGCTCCGTGTCCTTCTGCTGTTGGTGCCCCAGAACTGGAGGCAGCACTGCAGGGGGGTCTCTCCTGAGCTGCTGGGGATGCAGCCCAGGCCGCGGGGGGTTTCTGGGCTGCCAGGGCACATTGCTGGCTCATGCTGAGCTTCTCATCCACCGACACCTCCAAGTCCTTCTCCTCAGAGCTGCTCTCCATCCATTCTCCACCCAGCCTAGATCTGTGCTTGGGATTGCCCTGACCCACATGCAGGACCTTCATGAGGTTGGTGTGGGCACACCTCTCAAGCCTGTCAAGGTCGCTCTGGATGGCATCCCTTCCCTCCAGCATGTCGACCACGCCACACAGATGAGAATGAGAATATCATCCTCCTCCTCCTCCTCCTGAATATCCCTGCTGCCTCCCACCCAGCAAAGAGCAACGCTGGCTCCCGCCAGCAGCATTTCCTGGATGCAAGATTTATATTTGTCAGTGTTGCATGTTATAAACCTCATTTCTTGCAAATCTGATCTCTTCCACCTCATGCATCAGCACGGAGATAGTTTTACAGCAGCTGACGTGTTGTCATTGCTCCCAAGCTGCACTGTACCACAGTCCTTTAAAAACTGTAAAAATTGACATTTGTGGCCTGCTGGCTCTCCCTTTCTTTCAGTAGCTTCCACTTTAAAGACGATCCGCTAAGGCAGACTCCCAAATTTACCCTCTCCTTTTGAATCGAATTTCACCAGTTCCACCCATCATCCTTTTCTAACCAACTCCTCCTGCCTCGACAGATTCTTCTGTTAACTTTCCAGCTCTTCCCAAGTGATGGAATGGGCTCTTGATACAACTGACAGTTCACAGCAAATAAATTGATGGCCTCCAGTGGGAACACCGTACCTGCCTTCTGCATATTCAGCTGATGACATCCACATCTGACCTTATTGAAGATTTGCTCTCATATTTCTCAGTGTCAATTTTTCCTATTACCCCAGCAACCTTACAGCTTTAGATTATTGTATCCACGTCTAAATCTTCTCCGGCACCTGAAGATTAACATGCAGTCCAATCTTGCTGCCTCCCTGCGAACAGGCAGCCGAAGTACAATATGCTCTTTTCATGAATATTGTGATTTTGGGGGCATCCACCTGTAAGGCAGACACCTCGCTTCTATCCATGTTCATTTCTGTAGTCCTTCTGTAATAATCCCACGTTTCCACTGAAGTATACGCAGTAATTAAGGCACTGTTGGTATACATCCAGCCAGATCGCGTGGTGATCTGAAGGCTGCTAAATAATTCCTCCAGCTCTCCAGGGTCATTATCATTTGTTAGGGCACAGCACAAACCTACGGAGACCTTGTCATGCCCTGACTGAACTGAACCAGCTGCCGGATATTTATCAACAGGGCCCATGACTTAAACCCTTCCTCACCAGAGCTGACAAGGTCAGAGCAGCTCGCTGGCACTCAACTAGCTGGCCAGATCGGCTGCTATGAGAGACGGCATTGCTCGTGGTCTTTAATTCTACGCTACAGAAACAGACAACATCTTTTACGCATTAATTCCTCTAGTTTTAGGCAACCTCCAGTGAACAGGCTCTGGATACCAAACTCTTTAGAGAAGTATGACATCTACTAAACAGATGTGCACACAGGACAAAGATTTGGTTCTTGATTTTGCATCTTCTGGTGGAGTTCAGTCCTCCCTTAACCTCCTCGAACTCCCTTAACCTCGCTTGGGACTTTCTTGTCTCATACCTCACCCCTAAAAAAGTATGAGAGGAGATTAATGTCATTCTCTCAGGGTAAGCATTCCCAGGATTTAAGTGATGTGATACTAACGAAACTTCCAAGGTACCTCTCCTTTGCTCTCATCTGGGAAATTGCAGGAGCACACTACAGGGTAATTTGCAAGACTACAGTTATCTAGTAGAACTCTACCTGTTAACTTTAACCAAAATCCACAAATGTCTTCTTTCAGATCTTACTTTAAAGCACTTCTGAGGCTGATAATCAGTTTTAGCACAGGCATTATGGATATCCCTTGTATTGTTTGTGTCATAAAAAGGTACCGTGTGTTAAAAAAAAATAACAGGGCTAAGAAAGGCAAAACCAGCCCTTTCGCTACCTTGGCAGTAGGAAAATGCAAGCAGGATGCACTAAAGCCCTAGCCAGAGCCCCAGAGATAAGCTCGCCTCACTGCGCTCCCATTGACTTGGCCATTGTCTCCCCCAAAGCTGAGCCGTCTCTTACTGAACAGGGGCCTCGATGGGAGATGCCGTGGGAATTCCATTGATTTTTAACTCCTCCTTGCTGACATTTAAGGTATACACTGGGCTTTGTTCATAGGCACAGGCAAAGTGGAACAATAACCCCTGCACGCCGCACACGACTAGTGACTTCAACAGAGAGGAAAATGAAAAGCTACATTACAGGAGGGAATAAATACAATGCACCTCAAACCTAAGCCCTTCTCCAGGGCCAAATATGATTTTCTTTCCCAGGACATTTTATTTTATATGAAAAAAAGATTGCAGAGGTTGGTAATTAAGAACGTTAAGACAGCAAGGAGCAGTGCTCCAGCAATTATGTGGGAATTGCGGGTATCTGACACCCCTCCCTAGTTTGGATGTAGCACCTATTGAAAACAAGGAAGATATAAATGAAGATTTCAGCATGAAGCTTTAGACACATTAAGATAATAGCTAAACAACATTTATTTCAAACTGTGTTTTTCTTTCAAGTACGCACACATCCACCTCTCTAAAATCTCTTGTTAAATAGTAAAATGCATTTAGATCCACCAGTAAGAAAGACTTTGCTTTGCTATTCAAGACATTTCTCAACAAGAGGCCACCGCCGCCACCACCACGGCCACCCAGACCCCCAGCAGCAGTAATGGGGAGATGCAGTTCCTCGCAGCCCACCCCAGGACCATGGCAGGAGCTCACACCATCACGCACCAAAGCCAATCAAAGTCTATTCTCCAAGAAGCACGCTTGGCACTTACTATGAAAAGGTTGAGAAAAACGATCATGCTGCTTCAACAAGAGGCATAGAGCTCTCCACGGAGAAATACCGACAGCAATGGGAACATCAGTGGCTGTGGTGCACTGAGGGAAGTCTCTGCAATCACGTGTATGATGGGCTATGATGAAAGCTAGACCAGCAGTATCTACTACAGTAATCCTCATTAGAAAGAAACAGACTAAAAAAAAAAAGAAGAAAACCAAATAAACCCAAACAAACCACCGAGAGATCCCCAAAAAAGCACAAAAGAAAGCTGTCGCTGAAGGCAGCAGTCACCCTGCCACCCATAGAATGGTTTAGGTTGGAAGGGACCTCAAAGATCATCCAGTTCCAACCCCCCTGCCCTGGGCAGGGACACCTCCCACCACACCAGGTTGCTCCAAGCCCCGGCCAACCTGGCCTTCAACACCTCCAGGGATGGGGCAGCCACAGCTTCTCTGGGCAACCTGGGCCAGGGGCTCACCACAGTCAAGAATTTCTTCCTCAGATCTCATCTCCATCTCCCCTCTTCCAGTTTAGAACCATTCCCCCTCATCCCATGGCTCCCCTCCCTGATCCAGAGTCCCTCCCCAGCTTTCCTGGAGCCCCTTGAGGGACTGGAAGGGGCTCCAAGGTCTCCCCAGAGCCTTCTCTTCTCCAGGCTGAACCCCCCCCAACTCTCTCAGCCTGTCCTCCCAGCAGAGGGGCTCCAGCCCTCCCAGCATCTCTGTTGCCCTCCTCTGCATAACTCGCAAGGCTGGGTTTTTTTTAGAGCCAGAGTAAACCAACACAGGAGAAAAAAAGAGCATACCGATGCCCCATCTCGCCCAACATATCCTCCATCCTTGCCCGGCGGGTCCACCACACAGCTAGAAGGTGGGACAACATCCGCATAGCTTTGTCTTCACTGCCAGGAGGTTCATACCTAACTGCAGCAGAGCTTGTGACGGCAATGATCAACCTTCTGAATCACCAAACCCACTTTGCAGAGGAGTAACAACCAGCCACAGAGTGCTCTAAAGCTGTTTTCTGCCTTTAGCAGGACTTAAGATATACATTAAGTGCCAGGGAGCCCTGGAACAAAAAGCTTTCATTCGTCTCCTGCTAGCTCCCTTCTGGCCTTTTCCATCCCACTTCACCTTTCTAAATCACAGGTGTAAACAGAGATAGGCACATAATAGCACAAAGGCCTTTTTTCTCCTCATTTCTGGATGTCTACTGAATTCTAGCAGCAGTGAGATACTGTGTCTGATGTTCCAGTCTTTTATTTTTAGGTATTAACACCTTTGCCACGCTCAAAACAGTCTCTGTCCTGCCTCCTGCTGACCAGCGTTCACTTGTGATGTAGCCACTGGTCACTGGGAAAAGACATCACTCTACAGGGAAATTCGTCTTTCCAAGAATACAATCTATGAGACATTTTTCCTTTGTTCCTTCCTTTTTTTTTTTGACACCAAGATCTGTATTTCTGTATCTTCCCACA
The DNA here is from genome assembly GCF_028500815.1 of Rissa tridactyla. Taxonomy (NCBI): domain Eukaryota; kingdom Metazoa; phylum Chordata; class Aves; order Charadriiformes; family Laridae; genus Rissa; species Rissa tridactyla. The sequence continues at coordinate 85,863,946 of NC_071497.1, read as the reverse complement.
AACAACATTATTATTCAACAAGCTTCGTTTCTTTCCCCCAGCTTTGCGCAAAAGTTAATTAACCCTAGCAAAAACCAGCGCAAAATTTATTAGCGTGGTCACGATGACCATAATTATAATTTTTGAGTGTTTGAACTTCCCATGAAATTCGTTTTCATGTGTTCAGCCTGTCTGCCTGAGATACAGTTGGGGAGTGCAGTGGGAAAGCGGGATAAATTTCGATTTTTTCAAAGGCAGACCTTGGATAAATGCAAAGCAAAGAATCACGTCTTCTCTCAGACTAAAGACATTCCCTCTCAGCCCCTTTTCTGCTGCTTTTTTTTTTTTTAACTCGCTTCTCCTGTATTTTGACCACCACAGACCAGTTTCAGAAGAAAACCACCAGGGAAGTACATCTCTGCCTTGCTGTTTGCTGGGGCTGAGCCCATCCTCTTCCAGCAGAACCATCTCCTGACTGTCCCTACTGCCAGCAGGGACACCTTGAAAATCCTCGCAAATTTTGCCATTTTTTTGGATAAAACCTAAATGAACAACAAAAATGCCCTCAGCACAAAAGCGGTGAGAACCTACCGCCCTTCTTCACCAAACCAGTTTTTGTTTCTATCTCCGCATGAACCGCTCTCTTTCGTTCAACAAGCTTTGGGTGGCCACCAGAAAGAGGAGCTGAAACAGATCCTGCATTTCTCTCACGACCTTTCTCTTTTGAAGACGACTGCAACGGGATGTGAAGCTACTCACCAGACAGCTGCAAAAGGCACATCAAGGTTGAAACAGATATCCTTGTTAAACTTTAAAAATACTCAATAAATTAACAGAAAGAGGCGCAGTGGCCTGACTAGAAAGCAAGCCAATACCAGTGGGATCCTGTGGGTTTGCGTAACTCCAGGCTACCTTTTTTTTATTTAAAAAATAAAATAGCTCTGCTAGCCCGTTCCTTCTTTTAAGCAAAAAAACAAAGTAGGAAACCAACAAGGTGGTGTTACTCATTTTTTTTCTAGAATTAGAAACCATGATCGAGGAATACGAAATACTCAAGTGCTAATGGTTGATGTGCACCATAAAGTGCAGGTCTTATTTTTAAGTGCGGGTTATCAGCTTTCATCTGGAAGGGATGGGATTCTCGTGACATGGCTTATTCAAGCCAGGTTATATTTCTAGCAACTTTATTGTAACCCCCTTCCAAAGCTGTGCTTTTGACACAGAACCCCTTAATGAAGTACCATGATCTGAGCTATGCACAATGTCGGATGATTAAATGCTTCCCCTGACCTTAAATTTCCATGTGTTTATGAGATGTCCTTGGTAAAGATAATGGAGTCTGCCACCGACAATCCATTCTGCAAGTATTCTCAGTACTCACCGGAAGAGAGATTTACATCTAGTAGGTTTAAAGAAGGGTAAAAATTCAGTTACTCTGCTTACCAAAACTAACTGTGCAAAAGAAGGTTGGGATTTCTGTGGTTTCATCTCCTGCATCAGGAGTGTGAGCCCCAGACCCAGCTCCCGCAAAAAGACCCCCTCTGCCTCAGTCCTTTCTCTTTAACAACCCTTCCAAATCATTTATTGATGGTTTGCTTTCAATAATCCAATATTAGACTAATTATTTGGATCTCTACTAGAAGCAAATGACTGGCTAGGGGTTCTCAGGATGCCAAGGAAAACCCTTGGGAAACCTGATTTACTCTAGCACAGTTTTGGACTGGAGTTGCCGAGAACATCAGTTTAACCTATTTTTAGATAAATATCAAGTCCAGCACCACACATATTCATCTTGTGTCTTCTTAATTTGCTACAGCCAGGTTTCAAACACAGACTCCAAAGGCCAAGATCTCAGCTTTTCACCAGCTCACTGCCTACCGGCAGCAATTTCAGATCTATAACCGTCTTAAAAGAACCCTGGATTATAGAGCAGTTTCAAAGTCACACTCCTTCACGCACACACTCACACACGTATGTGTACCTGTTATACAAATCATAAACCACTCATAGCAATACAGTTGTTTTTTGGTTTTTTTTCAACAATAAATGTCTTTTTTCCTTTGCTGAGCCTAAGGAGTCTTCTCTTGGGCTCTCAGCTGGAATGACCAGAGCTTTGACACAATAAAACGCGTGCCTTGTGCAGGAGGAGACCAAGGCATAGGTGCACCATCAGTATGGACGCGAGTTTAATTTCCACACTTGAGCTCCTCATGGCAATGAACTGGAGTCCCTCCGTTACTATGTAGTGCAGCAGATTAAGGCTGGGCTTGGCATGAGCTAAATCAGAACAAACTGCTTGGGTAGAGCACACACACATCGATAAAAGTCTGCTGGCTGCCCCCCTACATCAGCGCGACAGACTCTATGGTCTATACAACACTCTTAGGTTCACTCCTGAAAGGAGCCACATGCTCGTCTTTCAAACTAGAGGTAAAACGTCAAGACAAACAAGAAAAATTGCACTGTTCAGGTACAAGGTGAATGTATCCAGCCTTCCCGTATGCGAGTATATTAGGAATTAAATCCATCAATGATGGACATAAATAAAAAGGGAACGACTATCAAAAAAGAATAAATACGAGGGGAAATGGAGATAAATGCACACTGGCAGCTTTACACTGAGGCAGTCATTAAGACAAGTCACTCAGTCTGCAAATTAGTCTTCCGTGCTCCCCCCAAAGAGCAATTCCATTAATAACAATATTATGAATACTAAAAATAAAAACAAACCTCATTGAGAATTATAAAGGAATCAGTGCTGTAATTATTATAGCTACAGCTATCACAATATATAAAAATACATTTATTTATGCATACAACATGGATAACTTTATAGCAGCTTTACAAAAACACAACACCAATTAAAAAGTCTGAATATATAGATATATAAAATTAAACCACCCTCCTACTATTCTATAGTATCCCGCCTTGCTTATTTTTCTGGGACAAAAATTTCACTCTTGCCATTAATAGCTGTAAAGTCACTGGGGAAAAAGGCTGTATGTTAAGAATTAAACACACTGAGAAGGAAAAATACTGCCTATACGAAGGTTAAGGAGACATTTCTATTTTTCCTAGGAAAATCATGCACAAGGAGAAAGCTTTTTGCAAAAGGGACTACTTACTTTCTCTCTTCATGTACCTCCACGAAAACTCCCAATCTGAGACAATTTTGACTACTACTCAGGGTCTCGCCCTTTCTGGGAAAAGCCCAAACCTATTCTGGGAATCTTCGGCCACACACTCTTCTGGCATTATATTATGATACTAAATTCTTCATCAAAACTACCAAAAACGAAAAGTTAATGGGTTGCACCTTCTCATTGCTGGAAATTTTAATTAACGTACAGATTTCAAAACCAAAAATGTTTCACATTTTTATCAGACCACAATTTCCTTCCCTTTTAGTTGTACGCTGGATATGACTGGTAAAGAAGAGCTGAATATATTCGCAGCCATCCTTCAATTCCACATCCTGTATCTGTCTCACTTGGTTTTATGTCAGAGCCAAAAGATATCTGAATATTTGCAGGATAAAATACATCACAGCCCAGGGCGCCGCCAGAATCCCTAGTTCAGGTAGTCCGATCTCCAAGTTGAGCATCCAAAGCAAACGACTGGCTGTGGCCCTGAATTTGGAAGCTCGTATCGTAAAGTCACGTCATCTTTTCCTCAAACATGATGAATCACGATCTAAGACTTTCTTAGCGCGTTGGCAGAGCTGCCAATCGCTATTTAGCTGAACACCCAACATTTTCAAGACAGTGGCAAAATGCACTACGGCACTGATTTCTCAACTATGAGCCAACAGAACAAGAGATAATTAATTCACATTTACTTAAGGGTAAAACATTTCTTAATAAAATTAAAGCTTACACTCTGAACAAAATGTACACTACTTTCAACACTCTGCTTTCAACTGGGAAGGAACCAGTTGTCTCCAAAAGCACAGGTCAAACTCTGAGCTCTGTAAAATAAGCAAAAATCACAGCTAGATTTGAAAGAAAACGTTTAACACCAGTAAGGTTCAGCTAAGAGCCCTAAACGCTGCTGTTCAAGCAGGATAGCAACTAAGTCTGCTTCTGCGTTAGACTCAAACTCAAGAGTGGCTCCCGTTCAAAGTAACAGGGAATTCTCAAGACATGCAGATGCAAAATTTTCATCTATCTATAAAAGGTCCATGATTTCTTATTTTATTTTTTTAAGCAATCATAATTATTTACTCAAAAGGTAAAGGAGGGCGAAAGTGACCTCCTCCTCTGCAAGGCGACATGAGGAAACGCTGGTGTCTGCCCACCAACGGTGTCGTGGTTTAACGGCAGCCAGCAGCGAGGACCAGGCTCCCCCACAGCCCCCACGCGGGATGGGGAAGGTAAAGGAGAAAAAAAAAAAATGTATCACCAGTCCCGGGTCCAGCGTTGGTCCAGCCGGGGAGCTCACGGCCTGGCTCCTGGAGGCGCCGGGGGTGGTCCCTGCCCCTGTGCTCATATGGCCGGCCGGCCCCCTCCCACAGCCCGCCTTCTCGCTGCTCCCCTACATGCCGGTGAGCACCTACGATACACGCCTACGTTCTGGAAGGTGGTTGGGGCGGGGGGGGGAGGGAGTGGCCACCCCGGAGCCCTGGGTGACAGTCACCAAGGGAGGACTGGTGGCCCTGCGAGGTAAGAAGCCGGCCCACGAAAGCGCTGCCCCGCTGAGGCGCCCGCTCCTCCCCCGGAGGCCGCGGGGCCGGGGCCGGCGGGCCGGGGCGGGCCAGGCCAGGCCAGGCCAGGCCAGGCCAGGCCAGGCCGCAGCCTGTTCGTCCTTGTTCTGTCAACGCTCTCCGGCCAGTGTTTGAGATAGTTTCTTGCAGTCTGGGTCTCTACAGATGTCTACAGCTTTAGAAAGTGTCCCACAAAGAATTACTTATTCAGATGTATCAGGATTTAAGGGTACTTAAGCTGACCCTGAGCTGCGGGGTATCTTGCAATACCCTGATGAAGTTATTCTGTCAGAAAGTACAGTAAAATATGTTGCCGGAGAAAGTTTAAGTTAAGCCGTGTGTTACGGACCAAATGTTTTATTCTTCAGTAATTCTAGCAAACATGAGCTTCCAGAGAAGATAACGCTGATGAGAAAAAGATACATCTGTATTACTTTTTCCTTCAGTGAAGTACTACAGCTATTCCCTAGAAGAAAAATGAAACAAAACAAATAGGAAAAGCCCAATAAGATCAGCTCAAAACCAAAAGGCTGCTAAAAGCTCAAATACAACATCCAGGATGTGCTTTTAAAACAAAACATATGCCCTTGTTTTTAGTGGCCTCTAAAATTTGAGCGTGTTTGCTGAGAGCATTAGTCTCTTGGAAGCTGAGAAAAAAGAAGCAAACAAAACGCCAGGAACCATAGAGAAACACTATTCTGAATGTTCAGGAATAACTCCAGCTCGAGTCAGACCCAAAACCTCATCTTGCAATATCAAAGAGCTTGCAAAGACAAATACCTTTCTCTTAGGTACATTATCCCACTTAATACATAAGCCATAAGAATCGTTTTGTCAGTATTAGGTCTCAACACGAAGGGACATAACGTCCTCTCAGCTGGAACACCCATAAATTCATACAGCATAACAGTCATTTTGAGTAAAATCACCTATAGACGCTGAAAAATTTTCTTTCTTGATACTTTGCTGTTTTGTAGCCTGTGTATGAATCTAGCTGCATGTTTAGAAAACGAGCAGGCAGCGCGGCTTAAAAATTCCCATTGATTTTCCTGTGAATTCCTAGAATGAGGCTGCAATAGATTTTCGTCTCATACATTAAAATCTAGATAAGCCCTGACAACATATCATAGGCAGAATTTCAATCTCAAGCCATGTCATACATAAGCAATATGTTGATTGCCCTAACCAGCAATTTCTGTGCCATCATTGATCAAGATGCTGAACTGGATCCCAATTTGTCACTTGATGCTATGCAAACCAGACTGTAAACACTAATTTTCTTTGCTGTCCCACAAAGATAGGTCAAGCACAACGCCGGTGTCCCCATCTACAGGAGTACAAGGACCACTACACCTTCCCGAAAATCGTCTCACAGAGTTGTTTGACATTACACCCATCAGCAGAAGTTGTTTGATTTATTCCCAGTGCAAATCTGTGTTGTGTCCCAAGGGCTAAGGCAAGCCTCCAGTCCCCAACGGCAGACCACCACGATGAGACGCAATCTAACTGTCCACCACAGAAGTAAAAAAACCTCCAGTCTCCACCTGCGCTGACAACATGGTCCATCAGGTTGTAAACCGTCAGCTGTTGCCCGAACCTTGTCATCGTGGTGTTTGTCTCTCTTTAATCCCGAGACTGAGGCTACTCCAGAAATTTTCAAAAACTTTTCCAGCACCTTTGTTCAAGTAATTCCCCATTTTTCAGACGCAAGCATGTAATCTCTCAAAGGAAGGAAGAGAATCACTTAAAGGATGAGAAACTAGACTACAGACATCACATCTTTATCTCCTCCATCCAGTCTCATGCTATTCCTTTGTGTTAACTTCTGTGTTCCCTAGCACATATCACAAAACAATTACGTTTGGCTCTAGAAACATTTATTTTTAATCATTCCTTATCAAGCCAGATGAGAAAAGACACCTATCTTTGGGGACACACAATAATTTAATTCCATGTATTAACAAATCTTTCCCTCATACTGTGATCCCAGGACAAATCTTTCACGGTAAAAGAAAATAACAAATAGAAGATTTAAAGCAACAACAATTTAAAAGCAACAACAAAGTCAGAGTTGGTATCTTTTAAAGGAGCAGTTGCCCCCAGAGAAGATCCTGGTATTACTTAGAGCAGGACCAGATTATCTGGCCCCTTGGATGGGATTCTAAATAGTCGTTAGATAAAACTAACCATACTGCAATAAGAGCAAAAAACCAAAAGCGGAATAGACGCGAGAGCGAAAGGGAACCACTAGATCACTTAAAAGAGACAAAACACTGAAAGTGCTTTGAAATCTTCTTGCTTTGTTTAATTCCAAAGGGAAAAGAACATATACTACACACATAGCAGCAACTGAATAATAAATATCAGTCGAGCTTAAAACAAGATTCAAACCCAAATTCAGTCTGATTCACCTCTGTGTTAGTATGGGTTCACGCCCGGTTTGTCCTAACCCGAAGAACTACTAATTTGTAAAGCAGAGGAGAAAGATGAGGTGAGAATAAAGGGAAAAGTAAAATAATATATGTTTCAATCGAAGATTGAAGTTACTTGAGGAACTGAAATTGCAGTGACACCCTGAGTTTGCTTTTCCAGTTTCCCCAAAGGAAATAGGTTTGTAAGAAGGAGCTGAAGTCACGGAGACTTGGAAGTGTTTTGAAATGTATGCAAGAAGCCAGAAAGAGAAGAATTAGAGAAATTAATGGAGTGCCCCGGCACCTTTATTGCAACAAAGGGACAAAGTAGGATATTTTGGGGAGGAACAATGCAGATGGAGACATCATCATGCAGAACGTTGGGGGTAATTTAATTTGAAAGATGGAGACAACCCATTGTAATTAAACAAAGACAAGAATAATGCAGCTTGAACAATGACCTGGGTAGGTGGTTTGGACAATTGCCTTCGGATTTGGCTGCTGCCTTTGGGCTTAACTGGAGGTAAAAAAAGCATGTTCGGATGATGTTAATTAGCACCATACTGCTGGAGATTTGGTCATGTTTCACACTAACCACTTAAAAATCAGCAGGAAGCCAAATTTTGAAACCACATCAAAATTAAATTCCCACTGGATTAGCTCTTTAGATCAAAGACAATGAAGGTCAGAACTCAGGGGTTTAAAAGCAGGAAAATTATTATTTTTTGTAATCACAAAGAAGTAATCCTTTCAAGACAAATATGTAGGACATGATTTTTTTTTTCCCCCCTCATAGGCTTTTTTTGGAAGAGGGAAGAATAATCTACATGGTGGATTAGAAGAAAAATCTCTAGGATTGCAAATTTTTTTACTTTTTAATATATTTTTTTTTTTAATATAGCCCTCCCAGTGATCCGAAAGAGCAAGATCTAGTCATTTCTAGGGCAGCCATAAGGAACACACACATGGTGGAAGTCATTTGCCAGCTTCTCGAGCCTTCAGCTGTTCGCGTTCTTCTCAAGAGCGGCCCATGAAACACACATGCTGTGCCAGGTATCCACGTGGCAGGGGACCGATACTCAACACATTCGCAGTTTCATCCCTCGTGACAACATAGTCCTGTCTGCACGAGTCCCCCCTCCTCTAAAAGGAGTTGATCCATGCCATACACTGCTGACACTTGCACCAGTTCCTCTCCAGGGCGCCCGGATAATTCTCTGGTTCAGCCTGATGAACCTTCTGCCATTTAGAAACTCGGGAATGTGTTAATGGCAGACCTTCCTTATGCCTTCCATTCCCCAACATGGTACACATCACGTACCAGCGCTAGAAGGTTCTCCAGTCTCACAAATTTGCCTTTGTTCCCACGCTGGTGGACAGGAGTGGACCTCCAACTGTGTTTGTAGGAGAGAGAAAACAGTCATCCAGCCAAAAGCATGAGGAGTCACTTCTGGATCCTCATTTTCTCTTCCCTTAATGAAAGAGATGAAATTACATGAAATTGAGATGAAAATACAATGAAATTACAAGCAACTGGACCTCCTGCAGTCCCAGCTTTGCCAACCATTAAGAGTGTTGCAGCCAGACAGCTGGGACCTCAGATGGGTTGTTCATCCGCAGTTGATACCGATTTGCCCCATGGCTTGTGCTGTCCTGCTAATGAGGCCTGCAGAGAGGTTTCCCATGGGGTGAGAAACCATAAACGACCCGTGGGTGGAGAGACTGCTTTTTTGTTTGGTTGGACTCGATGATCTGAAAGGTCCCTTCCAACCTAGACAATTCTATGAACTCAGAGGGCTTTTTGGAAGTGTTTGACCACCTTTTATTCTTCTCCAGATAGCACAAAATAAAACCCTGGGCATTGCCTGTTAGATTGGTATGTTATCTGCTTCTCTGCAGAGGTTACTATTATGACGAGTGCCCTACGGGTTCCACCGAACTGGGGACACTTTGTACGGATTGGACAAAAACCCAGTAGCTCCACTAAGTTTATGCTTTAACGTTAAAATCCAAGCATCTGATGTGACTTACTATCTGGACAGCTGAAACCAATAAAAAGACCGCCTTAAGATATTTTTAAAAAGAAAGTCCAAGCAATAATGCTTTGTCAATTGATTCAAAACTATAGTGTGAGTCGAGGAAAAACTTTCCTGCTCGAGGAAAAGCCGCTGGAGTGGGGTTGGGAGAGGGGGGAGTTCTGGCACCACTACCCAAAGTCTGTGGGTTTCTTCCCTAGCTTTTACCTGCTCAGTCTGAATAACAAACCATTTAGATTGCATCTGGTTATTTTTCACATCTATATCATAGGGAGTATAAGAAGCCCTTAGTCTCAGGTACTCTTTTTGGGCCCTGTATCACGCCAGCAGTAACATTAAACATAAATTTAAAAGATGTGAAGGGCATGGTTTAGCGCTAACTTGGCAGTGCCAGGGTAACGGTAGGACTTGATGATCTAAAACGTCTTTTCCAACCAGAACAATTCTATGATTCAGCAGAGTTTTAAAAAGAAGTCATCAGTGGAAACAGTATGGTTTCCTCTCCGGCTACTATGAAAAAAATCCTCGGGATTCAAAACAAGCCCAACACAAATCCTTCCATATTTATCCAGGCACAAGCTCCCATTAGCATGAGAACAGCTTTTTGGAGAATAAACATTTTAGAAACCAGATTTCAAAGATGACAGTCAGCTCTCCAGACTGCACAAACCATACACAAAACCACTTTCGGCCTCCTGCCTTCAAACGAATTGGTGCACGGATCGCATACACGTGCCTTTACCTTCTGCTGGGTCTTTAGAGGTGTTTTTTTGAAAGAATACTTACAGTCTTGCAATGTGTTTTAAATAAACAACTTGCTCAACAGGGGTAGCTTCAGTTGCTGCAATTCGATATGAAGCAAACAAACAAGCCCAGTATTGCTCGTTGCCCTGGTAGAAAATACAGCACAGGAGGCAGTGAAAAACGACCAGTCATTTCTTTTCTCCCAGCTGATACACATCTTATTTATTCTTTCTTGTAATGTGTGAACGCTGTGTCGTGCCCTATTTTGTCTTCTGCCTCAATTAAAATGTAAATTTCTGCAGCCCATCTCTCTAATTCCAAACTGCTCCAGGCAGGGGAATTTAAACTGCTTTTAATAAAACCAACTACAGATGCTGCAATAAGATTCCTTTCAGAACATTTGAAATCTATATTTTTAATAGTATTCTGTGCATTACAGAGTTATGTCGTTGCTGTGAACTTTCCCATTAAAGCAGGATCTGCAAAGATCCAATAAATGACCCAATAAATAACAGAAAGAATCCTAGCTGACTCCATGCATACATACGCACACATTCCCCCATGCCCGAACACGCGCCTCCCACCCCAACAATTATTTCTATTAACTGCTCTTTCCTTTCCTTTCAGAAGATGCAGTACAATACCCTTTGGTTTGTGTGCTCGAGCTTGGCATCTCAGAAGTTCTCAAAGCCTTTCCACCAGCCGAGATTTACAACTAATCCTTGGCAAAGTAAGTTTTCAGCTAAGATCCCACAAACCTGTATGGACAAGAAGTTGGGTTGTGCTGGGCATTCCCCAATTTTCTTTTTCCCTCTTCCGTAAATTCTGTAATGTTCAGATGTGTCCTGCTGAGTCAGTGTGCTTCAAAGGCAAGAGTCACACTCAGATTTATAATAACGATATGTGAAGCGCTCTTGAAGGGCTTATTTCTGACAGCGCAGTCTTAATGACCGACCTACCTCTAACAAACGCGACAACCACAACACTAAATAACCTCCCACCCACCGTACACCAGGGGAAAACCCTTACACCGACAAACCCTGCCCACCTCACTCCCTGACGCAAGAGGTGATTGACCCATTTATAGAAGTGGTCTTGAAGAAACAGAGCAGTTGCAAAAGTCCCATACGCCAAAAAACCTAGAGGATTTAGTGCCAAGCTGAGAAACAAAAGTCAAGGCACCCAATAGGTATCTATGACAATTGTCCCAGGCAAAATCCTACAAAGGAAGCACCAAAACACTAAATTTAACCACCACGGAGACCTACGGCATATAACAACGCGTTACACACACTGACGGCATCACACTTTAAAGCACAGAAGAGCCTGTAGAAATTATCACTTCCTGAATATCTGGAAAACAAGTGTTTCATTCTAAAACTCTAATGGAGATTTGCGCAGAGAATGAGACGCGGTTCAGATCCTGCTGTCTAGCACTTGCCTGATATCTAAATTAGTACTTACAGGTCTCATTCTGAACGTCATTGCAACCTCTACACCTTTGGATGGTGGTTCATTTTTCACCAGATTTTCCCCTGGCAAGTATCAAAATGGGTAAAAAGCCCAAAACCAAACCCCAAAGAACCAACGGTGCCAGCAGGTAATGAGAGCTGCCAACCTGGAAACTCCATTTCCAGCAGGGATGCTCGGAAACGAAAAACCAGGGAAAAGAGGGCTCGTAATCGAGCTTTCCCTGCCCTGCAAGGTACCCGGTGCTCTTCTGGCATCTCTCCTCACCCAGCGTGCAAAGTATTTTTAGTTTCAAATCCAGAAGCTGTGCTTATTTGGTTTTTTTAGTCAAGAGAATGACAAAGTGATAAGATTTTTGAGATTTAAAAATTAAGAGGAGAAAAAGATTCAATGAAGCGACACTCAAGAGCCTGAAATCTCTCCTTGACTAGTCTCAGGCTCAAATGGGAACCTGGCGAGCGAGAATTCACATCATCTTGATATTTGTTTCTTCATTAGCATAAAACCTTGACGGTCAAGATGAACCCAAGTGCTGGAAAAGCCAAGGTATTTGGTTCAGGAGGACTGAAACGTTCATATTAACAAGCTGCGTGTTATTGCATTTCTTCTAAACTTTCTTTTGTCCTCAGGTCACGGACTGACATTTCTGTTACAAAGGACGACTGATTTGTCACTTTTTCATTGACTTTAAACCTATGATTCAGTAAGGCTTTAGACAGCGTTACATTCAAACAAATTTGGCCCGCGTAAAACAGAGTTAACTCAAAGGAATCGAAATGTTACTACATAATATCTAAAAAGCATGCGCGCTGCTGCGGGTTAGTCCGCTGATGTGCACATCTGTGTGCATTTTGCTGATATTTCAGGTTTTCCATGAAACTGGCCACATATAACACATTAAATACTTGAAACCATAATTCTGTACCTAAATCGGATGCAAACAAAGGCAAAGCGCAACTCCCCCTGTTACCCTGAACACTTCCACATGCAGCAAGCTACCGCACTCGCCATCCTTAGAAACGCTTTGCACTTTATGGGACGTAACACGAATTAAAAATTCAAAACTCTAGACAGGTCAAGAGGAGTGGGAAACATAAAACAAAAAAAATCAACCACAGCCCCTATTTGCCTTTACGGGATTGAACTTTGGTCTTTTTTGTGTGACCCCGATTCAAGTATTTGAAAGACAACCTAAAAATTACCATCTCAAAGACACCCAGATTCCAGGAATTTATTTTAATTCCCCATCACTAGTTCAGCCAACTCACAGAGAACCGGAAACCCCTGTTCCACTGAGGTAAATATAAAAAATCCTCTCCAAGGAGATTTTAATAGCTTTTTTGTGGGTGCAGAAGGGTGAACCCCCTTCTCTCAGATTCATGTGACACCCCCATGTCCCGCAGGACACCCCTAAGGCCGGTGCCACCCCCGAGCATCCTCCCGGTGCCTGGCCAGGCTGCCTCGGGGCGTTTTTGGTACCCGCTCAAAGAAAACCGCTGCAATATTTAGACCTCTTCTCTCTATAAAGAGTGAGCCAGACAGAGAGCTACTTCGAAGCTTAGATATATTAACCCTTGATTTATTCCATATTTTAAGTTGCCATCGACCTGGATTGTCAACTTCCAGCAGAAAGATTTTTTTCGGCTATTATCCACTTCTATTTGGCCCGGATACGTGGCTTGTATGGAGGCGTAACAGCGCGGCACAGCTTCATTTAGATGAATATAAACCATATGCATTAGCTAATAAGCATAGTTGAACACGAGCTTTGTTCAAGCTGTTTATATTAGACACTCCTTTAGATGGAGTGAGGATATTTGTAAAAATTAACGCTCTCTTTCTGGATGGGACAGGATGTGCTAGATAGAAATATATCTAAATATATATATATCTCTTCTCACAGAGCTCAACGCCTGCGATACCAGTGCCCGTACCCCAGCCGTAGCGCAGTGCCCGGCTACCTCTTTCTCGCTGCTATTTCCAAATCAAGGGAGAACAGCTGAGCAGGTAAATCTGGGACTATACGTCTGCTTTTCCCCTCAAATTATCTTTAATTTGCAATGGTCCAGGTCGAAGTGTAGTATTCAAACTGCAACCCTGGGCGGGGGGGTTGACCCACAGAGGTAGGGCACACGTTTGTGTCCAAATGCATCAGAGGCAATGCAACAAGCATCACTTTGGGGAAAATTCTGCTGATGAAGAAGGGCGGCAACCCCCTGTGCAAACACAGGCTTCGTCTGTAACATCCAAAAGTGAGATGTGGGCAAATATCGCACAGGACCTTGGAGAAACAAGAGCTGGCAGGCAGGTCTGTAAAGGGAAATCTCCGCTTGCCCTTACTGCAATGCAGCACAAGGGGCCACTGCACAAACCCGTTAGCAGCCCTTCCCATTCGAGTCCAGCTTCTGTTAATATCATTTGTGTTACTAAAACGGAAGGACTGATGTTTCCATGCATTCCTTTCAATAGCATTACATGCCGCGGAGTGTTGCGGCACGCTATTCGAAAAGGTCAACCTGTTACTTACAACTTATCAAGAAAACTATTGCAAAATATCGGAAGATGAACACGGTACCTATTAAGATTTCTTTTGGTCAGCTTGCTAACTGAAATTATATTTTCAGCGGCACCTTGTTGAAAAAAATTTGAAGACTTCAGAAAGCTTCCTGATTTTTTCTCTCTCTAGGAACTCGAGGGCTAAAAGGCATTTTTCTCTGTGTTTTATTATACGCAACAACAGCCACCAATACGAAACACATCACTGCAACAGTAACCATAGCACAGAACTAACAAAAGCAGGACGGACACACTGGTGTGTCAAGAAGCACGCGGTTACACATGCGTGCATCTCTACTGATAAAGCAGTGATAAATTTTCTGTCACAAAACCTAAAAATAGGGCCCTTTTCAAGGTGTGAAACGCACTGGAGAAAAAGATCTGCAAAGGATTCAGCTCTGCTAGGCTCAACTTTAAAAAGAAAAAGTGAGAAAACTCTCTCAAAAAATATTTTTCCCGTGTCTTTGTTATTGCAGAAGTATTTTTTCAGATCTAATAAACCCACAAATAATTAATATGACCTTAGAATTATGATTTTAGAAAAAAAGTAATTATCTTTTTTTGTAAAGGTTAAGGACTTGCTAATTAGGTTTAATTTTGTTATGAAAGGCTGAGGTTCTCAAACCAAAGATGAAGTGTTAAAAAAAAATAAAGGGTTTCTTTGTGAACTTTTCAAGCATTGTTTTTGACATCCAGATACTACAAAGTTTTGTATTTACGTGCCCAGATGTCATTGCAATCACTTGTATTAAGATCATAGAGTCACAGAATGGTTTGGGTTGGGAGGGACCTTAAAGGCCACCCAGTGCCACCCCCTGCCCTGGGCAGGGACACCTCCCACCAGCTCAGGTTGCTCCAAGCCCCGGCCAACCTGGCCTTGAACCCCTCCAGGGATGGGGCAGCCACAGCTTCTCTGGGCAAAAGCACAAAGATAAAATGCTGTTCTATCAGGGCGACTCCGTAGTGCTCCTCCCGTTTTCTATATCCAGTATGTTAAGGATATTAAATCTAAATCTGAAGTTCAAAATGTCCATTCACCTAGCCAGTTTGTATTCTTGCTTCTCCAGACCTGGTCCACTTCCTCAATCCCATCCTCCCAGCAATCCTCCCTTTCCCCATCAGCACTCTGAAGACGAGGAGACACTTCCTCGTCCTTAAACCCTGGGGGAACAAGGTGAGGATGTCTCTTCTCCCTCAAACCAGAACCTTTAGGTCCTGCTCGCTCCGATTTGCTCGTCAATGGCCACCATGGACTGAAGACATCCTGTGAAATATTATTAGAGTTGCAGGACTGATGTGGAGGGATGAGCCTCAGCGTTTCGCACTGCCCTGCTTACAAATCCTTCTCCCCTCGGCTGAGCTGTTCCCTCCTTCCTCCGCAGTTTCATTTTGGTTTTGAATGCAGACGAGGCAAAGTTAACAGTCTGCTGCCCCACATAAAAAAAAAAAAAAAAAAAAAAAAAGATATACAGCCAACGAGACATTCAACATTGGATTCAATGATGCAGTTGAAGATAATGTGGCACAACAAAGACACAAAAGCTGACTTAACTACAAACGCTGAATAAATATCATTTCTGCTTTTAAGAAGAACTTACCAGGGCCAAAGGCAAATGCAAAGAAGATGCTGTGTGAAAGGGGATGGGAAAACAGAAAAGCAGGAAAAAAAGGGAAGAGAGACTACACTGGATTGTGGTTTCCTCTGAAAAAGAGCTTTTATCCCAGAGCCCCTCACGAAGATGCTCTTATCGCACACATATATAAGCTGCTCAGAGTTTTTATCCCTCTCTTTTGAAGATAAAGATTCAAACCTTGCAGGTCTAATACAAACAAGGCTCCCGCTGATCTCAGTGGATATTTTGGCTGTGTAAAACCATAGGGATGCGGTGTCATCTCTCTCGTAGGACTTCCTTGGAATATTTTGCGTTTTCAGGAGTCAGCCGAACCATTCCCACCCCACTGGGAACGGCCAGAAGCTCACTGGGAGCCAGAGGAACCTGGACATGCCCTGTGCTAACCCGGCCATGGCTCCAGTGGCCCTGAGCCCAGGAGGCTTTGGGACACAGTTCGCAATTCCCAATGGACAGCTGGGGAGCAGCAAAGCTGTGACACCCTGTAAAGTGACTAATTAATCAGGACGTGAAGGCTTTTAAATAGAGAACTCAGGAAAAAATGCAGCAGTAGAGACAAAAAAGATCTAAACTGGCCCTGCTAAAAGTTAAGTCTAGTACAGAAAATTGGTTTTCTCAGTAAAAGAGAATCTTTCTCATTAAAGAAATGTCCCTGGGACAAGAACCACTAAACGACATCCCCCCATTCCACTCCCTGAAAGACAACCACCACCAGAAAAGAGGAAAAATTAGTGATTTATCCCTGCCTACGTTTAGCAGGAGTATCATATTACCATACCAGTCCCATAAACGTGCTCACAGGATGATTTTACTTTACAGATATGACTTGCACTTCTGGAAGGTGTTAAATAAGCCTTTCATGGACAGCAAGGCAGCTTCACAAGCTTCCCACCAGCGTCCCAAGGCTGAGTGACAGCAAGATAAGCCCCAAGTCCTTCAGGCGACCTGCTGGCCCCACGTGAGGTAAAGGCACAGAGGCAGAGTAATTCCTCCCCACTACAAAAATCACACCGTGTTGGGATGCAAGACCATAGCGATGTCCCATCACTACTATCATCCATCCAGTCTGACCTATTACACCTTATTGCCGAAGCCAAAGGATGAGGAGAACGGCTAATTCTAATCTTACTCCCGTACCTTCTCCACGTCACCCACGTCAAAACCATTGATTTTTCGCTTTCGAAGATGGTTTTTATGGTTTCAGTTGTAAGTTTAAGAAATAAACCAAACTCCAAACCCCCACTGGGAAAACGCTAAATCTCTTCCGGTTTGTCAGTCGGTAAGAAGTGCTCTTCCATTGGAAACGCCACGGCGAGGTGCAGGCAAATCAACTGATCCATCTAGGAAAGCATTTCACGCGTTCAAAATATCATAGGGACAGTATCATATGAAACGCGTTTAGTTTCCTAAATAATTTGATATATTAATTTCATTTGCAAAAGTCTCAGCTTTAAAATATGGATTTCTAAGCAAACCACTTCATTTCATTTTGCTTTTTTTTTTCAGAGAAAAAAAAAGCCAAATTGTTGTGGTTTTTTTTTTTTTTTTTATAAAGCACCATTATTGAATAGATGCAATCATCTCAGCTGTCTGTGACAATTTTGCATTAAAACATACTGCAGGCAAGGCTGTCTCTCTTCCAGCTCCACCTGCCAGATTCATTTCCAAATATGGATTATAACATCAACCGAAATTGTATCATTAACTGCGAGGTCGCGGCCATTCTACGTGATTTTACAAATCCTAAATGGAACGGAGGTATTTACCTGCAAATATTACGGCTCCTGTACAAGACCATGCGTTTACCATGGCTTGTGCTCTCCTCGGGATGATGTGAAGCTCCTCCACCCCCAGCACAGACGGACCCACCATCTTGCAACATCTCCCGTCGGCACTGATTTTACGCAACAGATCCCTGCTAGATATTCACAGGCAAATACTTCTCTTTTCCAGTGGCACCTGTAGTCCCAAAGGGAAGTTCACAGCTTGCTTAACAAACGGAACTCAACAGGCAATTCATGCTCACATTAGAAAATGCTTCTGTTTATCTGCAGAAATATTAGAAGAGGTGATAAGCAAGGACAAGTTGTCCCCATTAAGCATTAACTGACGGCCTCCAGGCCAGGGACTGCTTAAAGCTGTGAATTATCTAAGCGTGTTGGGGTTTTTTTAAGAGAATAAGCCCAAAACAATGCTGCAACATACCGCAGGTGCCATGGCACAGCATCTGCAGAAACAACGGTTACTCCAGAAGACGAAACTTGGCGTGGAATAGTTACGTTTTAACCCTTTATCCAACAGGGTCATTTTTCTTTTCACTCCCTTTCTACTGACACTATTAAAGGGAAATCAGAAGGGAAAAAAAAAAAAAAAAAAAAGGGTTGTGATAAACAAGCTACTTGTGCAGCAGAGGAGGAAAGATAGTGGGGAAATCATTAAAATCTTTCGTGTTTACTGAAAAGCGAATGTGGAAGCTATTTCTAGCCCACCGATCTCTTCAATGATTTCCAGCACTGTCGGCCACGCTCCTCCTCTTGAAATTTCATCTTTCGGTGGTTTCCATGACTCTGCTCTCGCCCCGTTCCCACTATCTTTATAATCATTCCCTAACTGCATCTTTCAGATACTTCTCCTCATCTTCCTGCAACACACGAGCTGGCCTCGACAGCGGGCCACCAGCATTTGCATAATGCTTCACACCGGGGCAGCACCGCAGCCTCCAGCTCCTGCCTGGGGCTCAAAGATCACATCTTAGAGCTCCTCAGACAGCTCCTGGCTGCGAAAGAAAACCAGCAAGTTCTTTCATCATTTTATCACTGAAGAATAGTTATTTCAGCATCCATACTCACAAAATAAGTACCGTCTTACATTTCTCAGCAGGGAGCAGTGGCTTGTCCAAGGTCTCTCAAGAAATGATCCGTGTAGGTGCGCACCAAAAAAAATCATAGAATGGTTTGGGTTGGAAGGGACATTTAAAGGCCATCTAGTCCCAACCCCCTGCCCTGGGCAGGGACACCTCCCACCAGACCAGGTTGCTCCAAGCCCCGGCCAACCTGGCCTTGAACCCCTCCAGGGATGGGGCAGCCACAGCTTCTCTGGGCAACCTGGGCCAGGGGCTCACCACCCTCACACCAAAGAATTTCTTCCTCAGATCTCATCTCAATCTCCCCTTTTTCGGTTTGAAGCCATTACACCTCATCGTATCACACTACATGCTCCTGTAAAAATCCCTCCCCAGCTTTCTTGTAGGCCCCCTTGAGGGACTGGAAGGGGCTGCAAGGTCTCCGCGGAGCCTTCTCTTCTCCAGGCTGAACCCCCCCAGCTCTCTCAGCCTGTCCTCCCAGCAGAGGGGCTCCAGCCCTCCCAGCATCTCCGGGGCCTCCTCTGGCCCCGCTCCAACAGCTCCGTGTCCTTCTGCTGTTGGTGCCCCAGAGCTGGAGGCAGCACTGCAGGGGGGTCTCCCCCGAGCGGAGCAGAGGGGCAGAATCCCCCCCTCGCCCTGCTGCCCACGCTGCTGGGGATGCAGCCCAGGCTGTGGGGGGTTTCTGGGCCGCGAGAGCACGTTGCCGGCTCGTGTTGAGCTTCTCATCCACCAACACCTCCAAGTCTTCTCCTCAGGGCTGTTCTCCGTCCATTCTCTGCCCAGCCTGGCTCTGTAAAGAGATGTTCTGAGTTGTAGTTTCCCTGGTTGCAAGGCACCGTAATGGGCTGGATAGAGCCGGCTACACACAGCCGCTGGCTTTGCACGCAATAAATACCAAGCTTTCTTCTGAAGGACTTTGCCTTTCCTGCCATCCTCGGAGCTCAGAAAGTCCTTGCAGAGGAGAAGACACATGAGGGGTCCAGCAGGAGCCTGCTCAGTCTGACAGTCACCTCCGTACCCTCTCCCACCCCACAGGATGACCTGCTTTTTCCTAATACCCTCATTGAACAGGAAAAAAAAAAGACTACTTCCATTTTTCTTTCAAGGGAATCATTTTCTGTTATCTTCAAAAAGTAAACTTTTTGCACATAACAGCCCACTCTTCTCCATAGCCATCAGTGCAAAGAAGAACAGGAAAATGGAAGTTAAATAACTAAAGATTTCGAAGAGGTCACAGAAGAAATAACTTCGCGTTAAAAAGCGTATTTACTAGATAGATGTCCGTGAGCTGGTACCTGGAGCTGACCAAAGAAATCTCCCCCGCTGCAAATTAGTGTGAATTAGAGGCTGACAATTTAGGCAAACGATACATGGGTAGGAACGTAAAAATAAAAAGAGGAAAAAGAAAGGGAAAAGTGATGACGACTAGGGTGAGCCAGCTGAGCAAAAAGCTATTCCAAAAATATTCAAACCACTATTTTGAAAAAGATACAGCGGCATTTGACAGCTTCATATAATTGAGTTTTAAAACTTGCCTTGCTTGAAGTATCAGAAGCATCTGCACCATGAATAAATACACTTTTCCAGTATTTAAAGATAGCAGAGGGAAAAAATAAATACAATTGCTACAGACCCTGTGCCAAATTAATCAACTTGCAGCTCTGAGACTCCTCCGTTTGGAGCAAAAAAATATTAGCTGAAATTAATACAATTTTATTCTGCACCTATTAATAAATGATTAATTTTCAGACTTCAAACAGATCCTGTTTTGTGGAGACCTACATTTCGAGCAGCTCAACGCAGCAGAAATCCACCTCATTTTTTGTACAGTAAGCAATTCAGAAAAGGCAGGGTCAAAAGTTAAACAGAAAGAAATGAAAATTAGCCTAAGAAAAAAGAGCCCAGCTCACAGCGCTGTAAGACTGCGCTAACCGCGTTCTGGTAAACAGGACGGCAGACATACAATTTGCTAAGGCAAATTTGATGGAAAATGTGATAGAATCCTAGAATTGCCTGGGTCGGAAGGGACCTTTCAGATCATCGAGTCCAACCATCAACCCAACGCTGCCAAAGCCACCACTAACCCACGTCCCTCAGCACCACGTCTGCCCGGCTTCTAAATCCCTCCAGGGATGGCGACTCCACCACTGCCCCGGGCAGCCTCTTCCAATGCTTGACAGCCTTTTTGGGGAAGAATTTTTTCCTAATACGCGATCTTAACCTCCCCTTGCTAAAAACTGCAACGAGAGCTCCTCCCCATCTCTATTTTCTCTTCTTTCTTCCCCAATACTGCAAGCAAACAAGGACAATGGTTTGAATGAAATACTTCTATTTTTTTTCTTTTTTTTCCTCTTGTTCTGGTTATTTACAAAAGCTCCTAGAAAAAAGGTTACATAGCGACGTTATCACCACCAGCAACGAGGTCCAAATCCTTTTATCCCAAACCCGAAACCCGTGTGAATCTCAGCACGACGCACCTCCGTCTGCGCCATTTCCTTCACAGTTTTGCCAAACCCTTGGAGAACCAAAATACGCAAGCTTGTTTACTCAGTTATTTTTTCAAGGCTTGCCTCTCAGTCCAGTTTTGCAAACACTAGAAGTAAAATTGGACTCCAAGCTCATCCTGCTCCAGACCTTGGGCTCAAACTGTCCAAAAGCAGAGCTCCTGCACAAATTTACCTTCAACTCGGCGGGTATCGTCTGCGACGAGATACTGAATTCCACCACTTCCAAATCATAAAGAGCTCCAGCATTTTCAAATAGCATTTCAACTCCATTTTACAAACCTCGGCATTAAGTTGGAGGATATTATGTTCTCCGTGAAACCAAATTCGAGTTTACGATTTCTTCTCTTATGTACAAAAAGGTGGTTAAAACCACTCGTGGCTGTGTCTAATTGGCCTACAGCTATGCTTTAATTAGATAGGTTGTGACAAAACGTTGCTCACAAACCCCACGCTGTGCATATCTAATACACCTCCAAGCTTTAAAAGGGAATTTAAAAAAAAAAAAAAAAAGAAAAAAAATAGATGTCAGCCACACAAGTCCTTCAAAACTAATGAAAGTCAAAGCTATTTAAAGTATGTTAGAAACGCTGCGTATTTTAAAATCTGGCTTTGACTGAAAGCGTTTTTATTATTTCTAACCCTTCCCACCCGACGGGCTGCAGTTGTTTCAGATACCTGTAGCTGCCACGCAGCTGAGAGCGAAGCAAGCTTTGCTGGGGCCACGTGGTTGGTATCGTCAACAATCGCTCTGCGGCCGGGGCTAATATTGGGCAAAGTTGGTCTTTCACAGAAATCGCTGCAGTCCTCCTCCCCTGCAGCTTTTCTAGAGTCCAGGACCGTGTTCATAATCCGATTTTGCAATAAGATACGGAATTACAAGAAGAACAAAAGTGATTTTCTGTTCACTGCGTAACCGTACATCTAAATATACTTATGAAAAAGAGCTCGTGCTTGTGTCGAACATCCCCCTTGGGCAGCGGCGGTGGGGGGGGAGAAATGCTGTTATTTCAAAAGCCACAATTATTTAGCAGTCATAGGGAATTGCGTGCCAGCTTGTTTATGCGGTTCCTATGAACGATGATGCAGCCAGTGTCTAAATGGAGTTGGCTCTTTCCCCCCGGCACAGCGAACTGTTTATCTAAGCTGATAAATGTACATATTAACCCAGCCACCTCCTAGGAAGCCCGTTCTACGCTCTGTTCAATATTTTCTAGTTAAACTAATCGGAATCATTTGCTCAAAAAGACTTTGGAGAGCTTCTCCCTCGCAACTGGAGTATCCGTGCGTCTCGTGCTGAATTTGAGTAGTCTCCAAGTCCCGAGAGGTTTTAACAGATCGCCACTACTGCGAGCGGTAAATGCTTCCGCAGCGAGCCGCAAGTACCACTGAAGCCAACATAAAAGACTTTTAGGAATCTTAAGAATGGCAAAAGCTGGGAAAAGTCACGGCAATAGCGCTATATACATTAGTTATGAATAACGAGCATTTTTCAGTCTTGGACACTCTCCTGCCTTCTTTTTTTAATAATTGAATTTTGGCAGCTGCATTAATTCGCGTTAACTATGTAGTTTAATGGGAACTACTCCATAACTGAGTGCAGTTCACCATTCATTTCATTGAGGACCTTTTACAACCATTAATCAAACCGATGGCCAGTCACTCTGAATCAAACCAGAGCCAGAAGGCAAAGGGAACGACAGAAAAAAAAAAAAAAGGTTTAGTGAACGCTGCCATTCATCTCCTGTTATAAACAGGGAGCGCAGGGAAGCGCAACGGCGCGTACGCGCAGCGATGCCAACTTTCCTCTTACCTGGGAAACTCTGATTTTAAAGATGTGGCATTTCGGGGGGGGGAAGGGGAAGATTTTGCCCTCCATCAACAAAAATTACTCTGCTAATGATAATAAAAATCAGGCTGGAAGGGACCCTGGGAAAGCACAGACCACCCCACAGCAGCATCTGCTTTCATCCATGCATCTTGAAAACTACACATATGTGTTTGTAAACCATAATCAGTTGTAATACACAGGCCAAAAAACCCACTTTATTTCTTTTTAATTGACATGAGCGTACTTTGCGATGAGATCTACGTCTTTTGGCTGTCTTATGCAAGTACCGGGGTGACTTATTCTCCAGCACCTTGCTGCAGAAAGTCCTCTGGAGAGCCCGGGGATAGAGAGCGACCACTCCAAGGGCAAAAGAAACCGCTTCTCTTGTTCCAATATATATTCATGCAGTTCCCAATTTCTAGTACAAGAGAGAGAAGATTGTCCTCGGAAGTAACCCAGCTGTAGGCTCTTTGCTCCACTGAGACAAAGAAACAAACTACAAAGTCAGAGCCGAGCATCCCAGGGTCAGGTTAAGTATTGGGAACCACTCTTCTCCGGGGACGCTTTCTGCTTAAAACATTTAGGGTTTCTTTTTTTTTTTTTTTTTTTTAAAAAAAAAAAGCTGTGGTTTTCTTTTTAAAAAAAAAAAAAAGCTGTGGTTTTCTTTTTTAAAAAAAAAAAAAGCTGTGGTTTTCTTTTTTAAAAAAAAAAAAAGCTGTGGTTTTCTTTTTAAAAAAAAAAAAAAGCTGTGGTTTTCTTTTTTAAAAAAAAAAAGCTGTGGTTTTCTTTTTAAAAAAAAAAAAAAGCTGTGGTTTTCTTTTTTAAAAAAAAAAAAGCTGTGGTTTTCTTTTTTAAAAAAAAAAAAGCTGTGGTTTTCTTTTTTAAAAAAAAAAGCTGTGGTTTTCTTTTTTAAAAAAAAAAAAGCTGTGGTTTTCTTTTTTAAAAAAAAAAAAGCTGTGGTTTTCTTTTTTAAAAAAAAAAAGCTGTGTTTTTTTTTTAAAAAAAAAAGCTGTGTTTTTTTTTTTAAAAAAAAAAGCTGTGTTTTTTTTTTAAAAAAAAAAGCTGTGTTTTTTTTTTTAAAAAAAAAGCTGTGTTTTTTTTTAAAAAAAGCTGTGGTTTTTTTAAAAAAAAAAGCTGTGTTTTTTTTTAAAAAAAAAAGCTGTGGTTTTTTTTTAAAAAAAAAAGCTGTGGTTTTTTTTAAAAAAAAAGCTGTGGTTTTTTTTAAAAAAAAGCTGTGTTTTTTTTTAAAAAAAAAAGCGGTGTTTTTTTTTTTTTTTTAAAAAAAAAAAGCTGTGTTTTTTTTTTTAAAACAAGCTGTTTACGAAGTGTGTAGACATCTGTTGTTTTTATTTCACAAATCCAGCCAGCAATACGGGGAAACTCTCATTTCATTTGCGTCGTCTTTCCTCGTTTTCAATTTTTTGGGGAACTATATAACATCCTCTCCTTACTGGAAATAGCACGCTGCTAAACTGCGCTAATACATTAATTATCACAGCAGACTATGAAGGATTGCTGGCGTTAGTAGTAGATGTTCACGGAAGCAGCTGAAGGCTACAAGCAGATGCCATTGCTGAGGAGCTGCACAGCAAAAGAAAATAAACTTCTTTGGGTTTCACGATGTTTTGTCTTATCCTGTTTAATGCTCAGAAGACAGACTTAATTAATACGTAAGTGTAAATACTAAAATGCAGTAATTAGTGCTACGCAACAGTTACACAGTTATAAAGGAATAAGGCTAGTGCTTTTGAAAACCGGGGAATTTATAAAGAAAATATGTATTTTTTTTTTTAATACCAATATACATTAAGAGTAGGTGAAACAGCAGCTCTAGGCTTCTGGTATCATACACGGCTCCGTCCTATCACTGCAGCTTTTCCCACTACCTCTAATCCAAAAACCCCACATCCTCCACGTTGAGCTTCACGCATCGACGCTGTTCAAAAACCCGGATAACACAATTTCGAAGGAGATATTGGACGCTAAAATTTTGAAAAACCCACTGGACCTACGGCGGAGATTCTTAAACGAGCGATTCAGCTCCCAAACCTCACCGAAGGTCAAGCTGACCCACAACAGCGAACCCACACTTTTACCCCAAAGACTTTGCGCTGAGTCCCCGTTAACGGTAACTTTTCCACACAGGATTCACGGCTCCTCTGCACGTTACGCAACTCAAGGTCGCATTTAACAAACCAACCAAGAAGGAAGCAAGCAAACAGCAAAATAAAAAGATTTCAGTCTCCAAAGGGTAAGTAGCTTCTCAGTATTGCTCCAGTTCAGAATTAGTTCCCAAAGTTAATTAGGCACTTTTTCACAGCGAGAACAATCAGCCATTGGAATAATCTCCCCCAGGAAGCGGTGGATTCCCCATCATCGGACACCTTTAAGATTCAGCTGGACAAGGCCGTCTTCTCTAGACCATGCTTTTGCCAAGGAAGTTTGGATCAGATGATCCTTGAGGTCCCCTCCAAATTGGTGTTCTGTGATTCATTTAGCACCTATGCCCATAAGCAAAAATCCATCTTAAATACATGCAACGCCCTACAGAGCCCAGAGCCCCACTGGAAAACTTCAGTCAGAGATGGCTAAAGGTATCCGGGGTGGCAACGCGTGCCATCACCTGCTGGGACGGGGAACGCCTCCACTGGTCCCGTCCCGTGTTGAAGAGTCACGCTGGCAGGACCGTGCGCGGCACAACTCCCTCCCTCGGAGGAAATAACCCCCGGCCCCCGCGATGGCTCCGCACATGAACACACCACCGTGCACGATGCTTCTGGCACCAGCAAAGCTCCCTCGCCAGAGAGAAAATAGCTCCTTTAACAAGCTGTTTGGCAGAATATAAAATTAAAAGTTCAAAAAGCCAACTGTGCATAGATGCGGTACGGGTAGCTTTCCAACGTTCATTCTCCTGTGGATTCAAAAGGGGGGTTGTATGAATTTTTTCTTCCCCTTAAACATAAACCAGTAGATCATACCCAGAGACAGCAATTTTCCTCTGGATCAGCCAAGTGAGCACCGGTATCACAGAGCTTGTTAGGTATATTTATTTTTAATAGGATTGAATTTAAACACCATTATCAGAAAACAGCAACACTGGAGTTTCACTCAAGTGCTTTTTACAAGTGTCAGGTGCTGAATAAGTAGTTGATACTCGTGATGCATTGGCAAGAATTACATTTCCAGAATGGTCTGAATTAGGCACTCAACTCCCATTCCATCCGCGGCAATAAAAATTAGCCAACTGTCCTTCAATCGCATGCCATTACCGGGATGAGCTTCCCTTTACCTGCAAGTAGGCATTCACCTCATCATTCACGCGCTCCGGTAATGGAAAAAATCACTCAGAACAAATTCTTCAAAGTGCTCTAAGCGCAAAATAAGGTATCAAACGGGGCTGGAAAAAAAACCTATACGAAAATTCTCAAAGACTGCTGGTTCCTTCCAGTCCAGGCGCGCTGCCAGCACTAGCCAGTACCAACAGCAGCAGGGTACACTGGGAGAAACTTTGTGCTAAATAGCTATAAAGGAACACATGCTTATATTATGTTATTTAATAATAATTATATACAACTATATATAATATGTATATAAAATATATATATAATTATTATTTGGAAGTGTATGCTTCTTCCCCCAAAGGATTAACCCTGAAGTTCACACACACGCATATAGTTAACCCTGAAGTTCACACACATATATAAAAATATATATACACACCTATATGTAATCTTCTGTCTACATATAAAAAACACACACATTGAACAGAGACTGCCGAAATCCTGTTTTCTGTGGTGGTCAGCATGCTCGTATCCATTAAAACAATGCCAAATCTTGCCTCAGTCTACAAATCTCTTGGTTGCCAAAACTATACTCGGATAGGGAGCTCCGCAGATTAACATAACCCTGTTTAAAAAGGCAAAATAACAATTTAATCAGCTTAAAATTTGCAGCAGAGATCTCCGCACTCGCGCCTACTCAAATATTTTGTCCGTCTCCAGGGCATTCCACCACGACATGAGGTTCTTGACTCATCGAGGTGCTGGATAAGCCAGTCATTCCGCTTGGCTGAACTGCTTTTTAGAGTTTAAGATATATTTTAAAAAAAAAAAAAAAAAAAAAAAGGCATCAGAATGTCGAGCGCGTTCACACATAAAAGGAAAACGGCAAAAATTTCTGCAAAACGCTGCTGATTCCCGTATTTGTGTGGACTCAGCAAGACTGCACGAGTGCCGGGTCTTTTTAGCTATGCAGGTGCTATCTTGTACCCAATCTTTAAGTGTCCTAATTAATAAAATGCTCCTCACCCATCAAGGACAGCCCCTTCCCCCCCCCCCCCCCCCCATCCTTTGAAACTCCTTCCACCCTTATGTTTTTCCCATTAGTTATGTTTTTTCTCCGCTGGTACTATCATTTTTAATTTCTTAAGTATAAACAAAAATCCTTGGAGGGAGTAGCTAATGTTTTGGGATCAGGCACGGGGTATCCCCATAACATTATTTTTCTGGTCCCTGCTTGTATTTAGCACCGCGCGACCACACCATGCTCCCCCCATTAGCAACGCACCGGTAGGTGACTGACTTCAAAGGGAAATGTTTCAGCTTCAGTTGCATAAAATTCATTTTAACCACTCTCCAAATCTATTTTTCCTGGCTGGAAACTCTAACTGGCTTCTGCGAAGCCATTGAACGCTATCGATCAGGTAATACATTTTTAAAATTCTCTAAATAAAGGGGAGTGAACGCAGAAAGAGTTATTGATCCATCTAGCCCAGCACCTTCATCTCTGAAAGCCCAGTTACGTTTCAGCGGGTAAACCCTGTATTTCCAACAGAGTTTGGGCTGCTGGTCCCACATCAATACCCTGAAAAAGAAGCCTCTTCAAAACGCTTAATTTAAATATGGAAGTCAAATATTTTCAGGTAGCATTAATTTTTCTCTCATCTCAGTGAGAACAAGGTATCTCCGCTCCATCAACCTTCTGGGAAAGGGCGTAAGACCAACACGTTGGACACTTGGACGTGAGAGAGGAGCTGCAGGGATGGAAAACCTACACAGCACAGACTCAACAGTTACACCTGCGAGAAATGTAACGACCGGTATCAACGCTTCCCTTTACGCGGAATTTGTCAGTGTTGAAACTTATCAGGAAAAGGAACGGGAGAGGAGCAGTCTTTGCTTTGGGGAGGGATTGGGATTTATGTACGTTTGTCTCTTCTTTGCCTGGAGTAAAGCATCACGAGATTTATCCTAGATTAAAGTGCAGCTCTGTCTGCCGGCTCCCACATCCACATGCCCTGTTCCGCACAGAACGATAAACTCGGAGCAGAAGATAATTAAATAGCCTGTTCTGTATTTGCTTTCTTCAACGAGATAGCGAGGCCTGAGCAAGTCTGATGTACCCCACGGTGTGGGATCGCAGAGAAATAGTTAGTCAAATCGCAGAGAAATAATTACTCAAATTTTCTTGGGTCCACCAGCTTCTGCAGAGCCGCTGCGACGTCCGTCCATCCACCCAAGACCTGCCTGCTTCTCTACCGGTTTATAACAGCGGAGGACCTGCTGCATTTTGGAAATTGTTTTTCAATGAGTATCTACCAATCAGGTACATCACTGGGTTTGACTTTTAACATTAGCAACAGATTGTAACTGGTTTTGTAAATATTTCAGGACCGGGGCGTTTGCGCGAGATGAGCTCACAAAGGAAACCTGAGAAAGCCGCTCATTTTTCATGCTTTCATTGCCGCGTCAAACGGCGTTACGGTGACGCAGGCTTCCTTCTTCATACTGCTCTCTCCCGAAGTGATTCACACACCCCGACGGGATCCACGCCTGCTTTATTCAGTGCTTTCCGCGACCTTGATCTCGGAATAACCATTTTGCTACAGGAATTTGTGCGGCAGAGTCAGAGGTAAAACTGATTTGACCAAGATGCGCGGCGCTTACAAATCCTTCGTTCTTGGCAAAAAGACCGAGGTGATTTTATATGCCGCTTGTCTCACCTTTGATGGAGCTTTTCTTCCGCAGCGGCAAACAAAACTGGTCCGAAAAACCACTTCATATTAAAAACTCCCCCGTAAAAGGCATTTGCAATGCAAGGCATTGGCAACAACAACAGAGCTTATACATATGGATGCTCCATAAAAGTCAGCAATAGTGGTTTTCTGCAAACATTTTCTCTCGGAACCAATTTTTTTTTTTTTTTCCTTTTTGCTACTTTCTCTTACTTTTTAGGCAGTGACCTAAAAGTATCTCAAACCAGCAATTGCTGACCCAACGCTCCGGGAAAACTCTTCCCCTTTCTGTTCCTCTTTAAGGGATGGTTTAGGAAAAGAACATTAAAAAAAATATATTACCTCAATCTCGATCCATTTAAGAATAGCTGCTTGATTCAAAGGCATCGATAGTCTAATTCTGAATATATGCATTATTATAGAATCATAGAATTAGTCACAGAATTCTAATAATTCTAATCATAGAATTATTATTATAGAATCACAGAATTATTATTATAGAATCATAGAGTTATTATGCAAAGAACAGTTGACAAAACTCTCAACTTTCTGAAGACGTGACACTCTCCCCCTACAGTTATAGTTTGCTCTTTGATATAATTACGGGAGAATCCAATGAGACTAAGCAGGAAGAAGAAGAAATTATATATGATGGTGTATCAGCAAATCTATCAATTCAGTTATGACCACCTACAGAAAATTGGCTTTATAGAACTCGATTTCTCCTAGATCTCTGAAATTCCAGGCGTTTATCCCACCGCCAAACCAGGCTGCAATCAGAGCGAGATCCCGCAAGTAGGTATAAGGGTACAGAAACCTTTTTTCTGGATTTATGTCACATTTAGGGACATAAATTCAAACATTTAGGGAGTTGGGGTTAGGGGGGTTTCTTTGCCAAAAAAGCTAAGCAGACTTTGAGTCTCGCTTAAAGAAACATGAAACAAAAAAAGCTATATAAAAAAAAACAAACCTCAGAAGCCAAAAGGGAAAAAGCCCCAGAAAATATTTAGAAAATAATTGTAGTTGACACATTTAATCATCTTCAAACATTTCTTTAAACACTAAGCTCTCTAACGCTACCAAGCGCGCAGATAATTTATGTAGTGACCAGATTATCTGCACCGATTTATATAGTAACCAGGTAACCTGCACCGGACCTTTTCATTTTCATTACACAGGGATACGTGGCTAAAATACTGCCAAAAAGGCCACGATACAAAATTAAAACGTAGCAAAATATATTCTCTCTTCTGGCAAATTCATTCACCTCTTGCCATTTTAGGCCTACGCCCAACGCAGAAGGGGGTATTTTTAGCTCTTTTAAAAGAGCCAAGAGGAACTCCATCGTGAAATCCCCTCTGCTTCTTGCAAACAGCCTCATTATTTAAAAGATCAAAAGCACCTTGCTGCCACGTGATGCAACTAACTTTGATCTGATGTTGTCTACTCAAACTTCGGAGGAGATAATTATTGGACTGTTAAGTTTTCCTGCGCTCCGCCTGCAAACGCCTCGCTTAGCCCTCTTCGCGCTACAGGTACAGTAACAATTAAAGGATTACGTCAATATTGAGCAATTCAGAGTTTGTTAAATAAACGAGCATAGGAACTCTAAGGGGAGGCACAGCAAGATCTGCATTTGTATCTAGGCGAAGAAGAAAATAAAACTATCCATTAATTATTCTGTTTATGAGATATAATGATTACATGAGAAACTTCAGTGCATTTGAGAGTTTCCTACTGGTAAGGATGGATTCGAAAACTAAACAGATTCTGAGCAAATTAGTAACCTTGGTACATTGCTCTGGAAAGACAGATATCAGGGGATTGCTGTCACCGTCTCTCCAGTTTAGTCGTGTAATTTCTTTTGAATCCTTTGAACATTTTCTGTTATTGATACAAACATACACGAACACGATGTTTCATTTGCAGTTGTGTCACAAATGAGTGATTTAGCTCACAAAAATAAGAAACGTACACCAATGCTGTGCCGAAGTTACAGCTCCATTTTCAACCCCCCCACCCCCGTCTGTTCCATATCTGAATTCCACACGGGAACAGAAACCTTACCAAAGCAATCTCTGACCTCCAGCCGTGGCGAGGCAGTTTTGGTTTCCCCTCGAGACTCCTGAGTGGCATCTTTCATCTTCCTCTCGGTCTAGTTTCACGCTTAGCACTATCTCGGCATTCATAGAATCACAGAATGTGTTGGGTTGGAAGGGACCTCTAAAGGCCATCTAGTCCAACCCCCCTGCAGTGAGCAGGGACATCTTCCACTAGATCAGGTTGCTCAGAGCCTCACCAAGCCTGGCCTTGAATGTCTCCAGGGATGGGGCCTCCACCACCTCTCTGGGCAACCTGGGCCAGTGTCTCACCACCCTCAGTGTAAAGAACTTCCATTCTGTCGTCTTCTCTTGGAGATTTTTGTCATCCCATATTCATCCTCACAGCGTGTCATATTGCCACCACAGACCTCTCCGTGGGCAGGAAAACTTAAGTACCTTTAATTTCTACACGACACGCTTACAGCAGAAGGCCTACCGGAGCCAACGTTAGATTCGCTACAGGCTGGACGCAGACAGGAATACATTTTTCAAAAGGTACATAAAGGACAGAGATTCTCAACTCTTAAGTTTCGTGGGAACTACACGGTCAGAAATCACCTGTGCAGTGCTCAGTCGCGCTTACCAAGGGATATCGCAATCTATTGTTGGGGCGAAACGTCAATGTAATTTATTTCTACTTCTCCAACAACAATCAGTCACCCGCTGCCCACGAGATTTAAAATCAACATGTTTCAATAAGGCACATAAAAGTATGCTGCCCAACAACTTACCTGCCTTTTCGATAGTTGATTCCTTATAATGAAAACAATTCCATCGTAAATTAACTTCCACGATTATAAAGCCACCTTTTTATTTTTACCCAGTAAAACAATGTGTTTCATTAATGCACCTGAAGAAAGCGAACTGAACCCTCCATCACCACTAATTATTATATTTTATTATGGCTTGATAAAAGGATATTGTTATAC
The DNA here is from genome assembly GCF_028500815.1 of Rissa tridactyla. Classification (NCBI taxonomy): domain Eukaryota; kingdom Metazoa; phylum Chordata; class Aves; order Charadriiformes; family Laridae; genus Rissa; species Rissa tridactyla. Next base: position 85,832,175 of record NC_071497.1, on the reverse strand, counting down.
AAGCGCTGAATAACCCATAATCCAAATTAAGGCGCTATTCACTAATGAAAGTATTTTTCACACAGAAGCTTTAAAGCCAGAATGTAAAATGAACAGCACGTGGAAATATGTTATTGTTTGACTAAGTATTAACTACGTCGTTCTTTAGATCTGACTAACACTAATGCGCTCTGCTATTGTTCAACGGTTTCAATGAAGAAAAAAGGAAAAAGGCAGCTCGTGAATTTAAACAAATTTCGGATTCCATTAATATTTGCCATAAGGAAGGAGTTGGAGGGGGGCGGGGAAGCAGGGTCTGTCGGGAGGGCGCTTTCATAGGATTTAACGGGGAGAACCCTCCGAGCATCACTGCCGAGTGAGGACTTCCATGAATTTACTTGGATTTTTATTAATTTGGCGAGAAGATGTTAAATACGTTGATTTTTCTTATCTTACCGCATTGACTGTTCGTGAAATAAATAAAAAAATATATCAAAAAGCAGCTACAAACCTGATTTTCAATCCACTGCGCTTGCATAACAGAGACATCCATTGTAATGCCAAAAATAAGGTTTCAGGGAGGAGAAACAAAGGGAAAGGACGACGTACGGAAGGCAGCAGCAATTAGCATCCGGTATCACAAGATGTTGGGTGACAGCAAGGCTATCGGGCACGGTGGGAGGTATTCAAAGATTTACAGGGCTCGGTTTCCATATCTGCCCAAAGCGGGGAAGGGACTTGTACAGTTTGCGGTTACTTGGGAGTTCTGAAAATGGGAATAATTAAAAACCTTGGTGGAAAAGCAAAGCGGGAGTCGTTCGTGTACTCACCCATCACCGAGAGCTCTGCCGAGCCGCTGCTGTTCTCGTTCTTGTAGGTGACTACACACGTGTACGTCCCAGCATCGTCGTCAGTCACGTTCGAGATGAGTAAGTTACTGCCAGCCAGTAAGGAATACTTTTTGGACCTGAAACATCGATAACAGACGTCTACAGTGTGCTAAGGTGCTCTCTCTATCTAGAAAAATACACAGTAAATTACGCTGTAGTTCTCAGCTGTGATTTTTGCTGTTAATAGCTTCACAATTCCATTTTAAATACCAGCCAGGTGACATTTATGATGGAATTCCACCCTCAGATTGGGTGCGGAGATGAGTTATTGCAGTGGGTAAAAGACACATCCCGCCTCCTTATTACATTTAGGAGGAAAACCTCACGGCCTCCAAAACCACCCCGTTGAATTTAAAGCATAACTGGGTGGTTTGCCCCGACTTTGCCCAAGGGAACGTAGCGTTAGTTACGCGACCCACGAAGGACTGGAGCTACCTGACGGGGAGCACTTCGTCTCCTCGCAGCCACGTGAAGGTGGGAGGCGGGTACCCAGAAACGCAGCACTCCAGAACGGCATCCTTCCCTTCCATGGCCACCACGTTCGACGGGCGCTGCAGGAAAAACTGCTGCCTGTGCAAACCTGGATCTACAAAAGCAAAAGAGACAGTTATCCATTTAAAAACAAACAAATAAACAAACAAAAAAAAAACCCAACCAACAAAACAAAACAACATTCTTTTTGTTGGGGATGAGGAATATAAAACGACTGATCAATAACGGACCCTGAGAGACCGCAGCTTTCACAGATTCTTACTGATGGGAAAAAGAGAAAAATCATAGTAGAGACATATAAAAAGTGTATCAAATGGCAATCTTGGAGCTGCTTACAGGTTGAACCCGAGGGAGCAATTTAAAGGCAAAAAAAAAAATAGCAGCTTTTGGGAAAGTGAGAAAGGACTGTTTATAGCCTGGTATTAAAGTCAGGTCTTGGAAAGCCACAGAAAAAGGCACGGAAGGCAAGAAGAGACAGAGAGATAAGGTTAAGAGCGGGACTGGATTAACGACGCTATTTTGGAGTTGCAAGAGGGAAGTTCATAAATACGGCAGGTAAGAGAAAACAAGAACAGCTTCAAGTTAGGAAAACACAGAAAGCAAAGAAAGAAATAACTTGAAAAAGCCCAATTGTGAAGGAATAAGTAGAACATTAGCGCCCCGAATTCTCCTTTGCCTGACCCAAGGTGTCCACGGGGACACCCTGCACGGTGGAGGGTCTCAGCCAGCCCCAGCCGCGGGCAACCGAGCCGAGCTCAGGGTGCCGGCTTCGGGACGGGCTAAATCTCTGCCTCTGACTGCCGCGGGTGCATCACCACCGACCAGGGGACAACCCACCTTCACCCAAATCCCACCCGTTGCGCCTGAAACACCAGCGCACCAAACTCAGGAAAGGAGCTGGGCTTGTTTGCTTTTTAACGAGCCTGTTCCTACTCTTGAAAATGACTTTGTTTCCTTATCGCAGATGTCGAAACAAATGTGCTGGACTACAGCCATTAAACATTGCTCCTTGTTTCCTGACACAAACGGAAAAATCACACAATATAAATGAATGTTCCCACCACGTTAACAGCTACAAGATCGTCCAGATCATCTCCAAGTAATCAGCCGGTTCTCCCATACGAGTAGAAAGGTACTGGGACTAGCTGCGTGCATTTCTTACGGATTCACAACAGCACATTGCAGCTTCTCACTGGAACCAGATGGACACAACCAGCTTCCAGCCACAAGCGCGTGCAACCGACGCAGAAGTTGTCACGCGCAGCGCAACGGCTGCCGTCTGTGAAGCCACCGCAGCCGATCCCAGGGATGCCTTTGGCCTGTGAGTTGCACGGAATCTCTTGAAAACACACACGTTACACCTTACCGTACGCCATTAAATACGTGGGAGCTAACTAGCAGAAAACCAAAGCCTTTTTGTCGATTTTTTTTCCCATGTTTTATTTTGATTTTTTTTTTTCTTTTTTTTTTTCCCCCAAGTCAGTTGCCCAGGGATGAAAACAGATGTGCAAAACCAGAAAGCAAACAAACAACAACAAAAAAATAATCTATAAATAATATCCAGATCTTAATACGGGAGCGTCTCCTTCCCTTCAAAAGCACTTAGCTCTGAAATCGCAAAGAGGTCGTCTTTTGATTAAAATAATGATCCCGGTTAGGATGGAAGATGGCAGCAGCAGTAAAAGGCACAGCAACAAAAATGTAGGGAGAAGGACATCAAGGAAGATTAAGTTTAAAGTTCGAAAAAGGAGATGATTGATAATTGAAACCAAAGGCTTTAGTAGAATACATTTGGCTGAAAGGGTTCTTCAAAGACATCCAGAATAAATGGAATTCCAGAGCTGGCATGGGCTGGGCATTAGACAAAGTTGCAAAATCCTCACGCACACAGAAGTAGCTCAATACGTGTTTCTGTTCCATGCTTGGAAAAAAGCAGGATAGCACATTCATATTTTACAGTGATGGGAAATACTTTTTTTTTTTTTTTATAGTGGGGACTAGAAACAACATTAACGAGACAGCACCAGTGTCTTCACTCCTCCAAGGAAAAGAATGTTTTCATTATAACTCCGTCAACAATCTGAAGATCTGTTAATAACTACCATAGCTTAAAGCAAATCCCTCCTTTAAGAAAAGTGAAAAACAGCAGCGCCTTATTTGGGATTTTTCCTCTTTCCTGTAATTTGCCTGGCAAAATTCTGGCTGTTGGTGAGGGCTACAATTGAACGGCCACCCCAATGAAAGCAAACCCGTTAGCGGAGGGGTACGCGGGCAGGCAGCTAGACCGAGCCCGGGGTTAAACTGAGAGGGTACCAAGGTGAGAAACTGGAAGCACTGGAAGGGGAAAGTCACCGTCCAACACCACGCTGGGACGCAAATCGTTAGACAATAACGGCAGGCGACAGACTCAAAGGTAGGCAAGTATTTTTTACTATCATTTTGGGATCCTGTAATTAACATAAAATCATGAAAAGTACTTTAGTCGAAACCGTATTTTCAAATCAGCTTTTCATTTAATGGGCAGTTACGTATAATTTCAGCCTGAGACAATACCAGTACTACACAGCCCCGTAACGCATCTCTGCTCTTATCCCCACTGAAGCTTGTTTCTAATAGTCATCTCCTCGCCTCTTGCTTAGCTCACTTCTGCTTAGCTCACTTATTCCTCATTTAGGACGGTTCCTTTTGCCTCCAGCAGCCCTCTGGGCCGTAATGTGGTGTTGCCTTGGGCTGCTCCCCTGCTCTGCAGAGAAACCCCTCACTGCCTGCATGAGGGAGAGGGGCCCGTGCTCTGCCATAGCACTGCTATTGCCTGTTCTTCATCATCTCATCGTCTTCATCACCACCGGCCCAGGTTGCCCAGAGAAGCTGTGGATGCCCCATCCCTGGAAACATTCCAGGCCAGGTTGGACGGGGCTCTGAGCAACCTGGTCTAGTTAAAGACGTCCCTGCTCACGGCAGGAGGTTGGACTTGAAGGGCCTTGAAAGGTCCCTTCCAACCCAAACCATTTGATGATTTCCAGGTCTTGCTCCATTCAAGACTCCCAAACAGAAGCCTAAGCTCACGTTTGAACTTTTCTGAACTCCCCAACAATCTAGCCGCTGGCTGAAAAGGCAGCATCTTCTCTCCATCCCTCTCTCATCCGCAAGCTCAAAAAGCAAATGGAAGCAAAAAGCAGATGGAAACCAAAAGTGTCAGTTGTGCAGCAACGTTTTGCTGCTGGATTTCCAGTTGTACAGCTAACGTTAGCAGCTTAAAGCCACATCGAGAGCTGAAGAAAATATCTGGTACAGGAAGGAAAAAAGAAGAAAATATCTTATCCTTTTCCGAATAATAGAAGGGAGAGAGCTGTGGTTTCAAACCCAGGAAGATCAGAACTTGCACTTTATTCAGGCAAGTTCCCAGCAAGGGGGGGACTCCTAGGAGTCCCTCCTGAGTGACTCCCTCCTGGGGAGATCACTGTGCCCTCGGGCATCACTGGTGGCAGTCAGCATCCACCGTACCGAACGCAGCCCACCGAAATCACAACCCCAGTCGGTCCTTACGTCGTTGCACCTTACGCTTTGTACCACCTTCCAAAAAACCAGAGGTAGTCTAAAACCAGAGCTCAGTAACTACGACATGAAAGGCGGTATTTTCCAAAGCTACGATCACTTAAACCATAACCTTACAAGGAAGCAAGGAGTCTCCAAAGGCCACCCTTTCCCTCGGGTGGACATCTGCTGAAGGAAGCGGTACTCATCTAGCGCCCAGGCAGCCGTTTCAGTGTCTGGTTCAGACTTGCCTGATAAAACTCCTCACTGTTGCACCAGTGCAACCAGTTATTTCCAGCTGAGAAATAAAAAAAGATCGGTCCAGCAAATCAGATTTTTTTTTTTTTTTACGTTAGAAAGAAAAAACAAGTGAGAAGATTTGAAGACCAAAGGGCCAATAAATCTTGTTTCTTGTCTAAGCCAGGGCACAGAATCACACCCATCCGGAGCTCAAAAGCACATTTGAATAAGTGCGTTCTTCAGGAAGGCGTCCAGTCTTGATTATACAGATATCCAAGGTCTTGCTAAGCCCTCCTCCACTTGATTAAAGAGCACTCGGGGTATTCTCCCTGACAAGGTACTTCTACGCCATAATCAAGCCCACATAATCAACCAACTATGGCCCAGCTTTAGCAGATGAGAAATTCTTTGCATGAAGCCCTAGCTCCCTTGGAGGAGCTGTCTTCATTTCAGCCATGATTTAATCTCTTACGCACCAACGTGTCGTTTAGGACCCGAGCCCGCAGCTACGGCGTCCCCGTCCATGGGGAGGTGATGGGACACCTCTTGGTCTTCTCCAGCATTAGCTTTTCAAGCAAACTCCTCACCTGGGTCCATGTGGAGCGAGAGCTGCTTCTACCTCTGGGTCATGGACCCCACCACCGCCTGTGCCCACCACGCGCCCACTCCGAGCCTGATGCTGGAAACAAGGGCTACGCTGTCTTCCCAGCCACGCAGAGCGCCTACCGCGTTGTTGGAATTCATCGATTTTATTTTATATAATAACGTTTAGGAACGAACAGATATACCTAAACCCAATTATAAAGCAGCGAGCTGTAAGAAGTTATTTTCCCCAAACAAAGCAAAACCTCTCCTTTCGTATTTAGCGTTTTTTTTGAGGACACAATGTGCGGTAATGACGTACAGCTACAGGCATATTTTCCATGCTCGTTAAATCAATGACACACAGTTAAAATTCAAAACCACAAATAGGATTTGCAAGCGCGTATATGATTTCCATAGTCCCCATTATACTGATATCTGAGAATACCACACTATTTGCAAAAAAAAAAAAAAAAAAAAAAAAAAAAAAAAAGAGATGCCTTCACAAAGCCTTATTGGGATAAGTCATTTCATCTCCTTTTTATAGACGGATAAAGGAGTAATTGAGACATTTTGTGATTTAACTAAGGACATATATGTATTCTGCAGCAGGGAAAGGTCCTGAATTATTATTTTTTTTTCCTCATTCTTATGTTCAAGGCATAGCTTCTGTCACGTTTTACCAGCACACTTTATAGTCAATCACTGACGGTTCTCTCAACAAACCCTCCGATTTGTGTCAATACGCATTGGTAAGAGTTGGGGATAATATTTATTCTCACACCAAATTGGTCTTAAGCAAGCGGAACTCAAGACAACGCAATTTATTTCTGCACTCCAAGGCAAATAAGCTGCAAGCGGTTCACTTGGATTCAGCCAAACCGACTCTTCAGCACTCGAGGAGAAAAATGTTACCGCAGTATTTTAGCTACATTCTAAGATTGGGAAGAAAAAAAAAAAAAAGGGGGGGGGAAAACGCTTTCATAAAAATGCGTTGCATCCTGTTGTATGGCATCTCACTGCGCTAAGCTACTTCGTGCTACGCTGCGTTTGTAAGTGCTATTCAATTGACAAAAGACTCCCATCACATCATACACAGGAAAATTTTTCTGAGCGTATTTGGATAATATTGTACTTTGCCGGTAGAATTCTATTTTTTTTTTTTATTGCAGCAGTTTTTATATTGCAAATTACAGAACTGAGATGCCTTTAATGTGACGCTGATGTGAGAGACTATCTCCAAGTGTTCAATAGTCACATTTCTAAATTTGATTAAAAGAGATAAAGATTTATACCAAATAAAACCCAAATTTGCTCTCCGCTGTCAGCGAAGAAAGGCCAGCAAAATTCCCCAACCTGATCTCGCCATCACGCCTGGAGGCTGAACACTTAATCCCAAGGAGAAAGCAAGGGTTATGTGTGACCAGCGTTAGAGGAATCTGTCATTACAGTGATACCGATCTCTCAATATACAGAATGCATTAAAAATGTATAACCGGAATGCAGTTACTACTTCGGGATTTTGCTTTTTTTGCCTCCACCTCCCAAGCCCCTCGGCTACCGTTTTTCTGCTTCACCTCGTCCATCCTCCTCTCCCCAAAACCTCAGGCCCGTCTCAGCAGAGCGACAGGACCGGGAGCATCTAAGTCATAAGGATGCAAAAAGATCGTAACATCAGCACCGACGCACGGCGGGGCGCAAAGACTTTCTTCTTCCTGTAGTAACTTCAAAATACGTTAACTAAAGCGCAAGGAAAACCGTGCCAAGTCGCTGCTGGAGCGTGAGACTATACATCAGGGGTCCCATTTCCAGCTTTAATGATGATTTCTCACGAGACACGCCGTTTCCTCATCCATAATGAAGACAAAAATATTTACAGCCCTTTGCCTTGGTTCTTCGAGATCCGCGGGTAAAAGAATAATATAACGTTTATTACTGCAGGGGGAGAGAAGGGATAGTGCTGGTTTGTATTTACAAGACAAAAAGAGGAAGCTTTTTCTCTAGTCATTAAAGTTTTAGAAGGAAAATTGAAACGGAGTGAGGAATGGCTCCCCAACTATTTATCCTCTGTCCTGAAAATGGAGAATAGAGCTGAGGTGAGGAAGTAGCAACGCATTTACGCTCTTCGTTTCAGCTGAGCTTCGGCAGACGTTATTCTAGAGCTACATCGTTCCTTGAGACGCAAAGGCAGAAGCAATTAAGGAGCAGTGGTTTGATCCAGGTAGTAACTGAATCCAGAGAAGAGCCTAATACCAGATTTTCCATGCGGTTCTATGAACATAACTGGAGAGGAGAGAGATTTTTACTCCCAAGTTCCAGTCTGTTTTGAGTTGAAAAAAATAAAGATAATTAAAAAAAAAAAACAACCCAACATAACAGACTAGCTTAGTCAACTCTTAGAAACAAGCAGCAGCCCCAAACTGACTTGTAACTTCATTGGTGAGACAAGCTTTTAAACACTTGCCTAATGGCTGTCCTCTAAGCCAACTCCAAACCTTCTGCAACATTTCTGACACCCTACGGCACTGCGACCTCAGCGTGGATGTCCCCCGTCTCCTGTGCCACGACCCAGCCGTTATCCTTACTGGGATCTCAGCCTCTCCCACAGCACCCTTCCACCCTCATGCTGCTCATTACTCAAGATGAACCTCCAAGATTTTTGGTCATAAGAAAGTATTTGCTCCAGCCCCACGGCTCGCCTGGGAAATAACCAATCATATTAAAATATTCCTTTTTTAATTTTTTTTTTTTTAATTCTGTCTTATTTATTTTTCGGTATGTACCACCTCTGTGATACATGCATACGCCTTTCAATTGCATTTTTATTGTTATATGGTATATTGGAGAGTACAGGGTCAAGAATACATTCCCTTAGTGACCACCAGCTGCTCAAGGGTTGGGTTGGTTTGTTCCACACCACTGGAAACTTCACGATCCAAAATTCAGAGTCAAGAATTAACGGTCCCGTGAATTTCTCAGCTAATTTTTCCAGCTACATTTTTATTTGGATGTGCCGACCTGAAAACAGCTGGGTTCGGACAAGCTTTTTAAGCCATTCCTGTCAAGATAGTACTACATTTGTTTATTTCTTTTTAAGGAAAAAAAAAAAAGTCTTTAAATAATCAATGCCATACATATAAAAGCACGTGTTCTTTCAAAAATTAGTTGGGTTCTACCGCTTGCACCCAATTCATAATAAACACTGTTTCAGTTATACTTGGAAAAGATCTGTACCCTGAACTTTACTAATTCTTGATATCTTCCACGTACTTTGACTCTCCACAAATCCTCGTTTTTAATTCGTTATTACTATTATCAGATTATGTGCTCCAATCTTTAGATTTTTTTCTAATTTCTTTCTAACCAAACTACTGGGGGTTTCAATTACCGCGGCCTTTTCTTTCGGTGTTATAGCAATATTGTTTTGTGCATATATAAAATAGACTTGCAATTCCCCAGTAGCCATCTGATCAATTCCACTTAAATTCCGTCTGCTACCTTGACTCCTGCACAGGGGGAATTCTCTTCTGGTTTAAGAGACAACTTCACAAAATGTAGCGCTGAGGAGACGGTTGTGTGTGTGTTTTTCTGGCAAAGTGGTGGCCAGAGAAGACGACAACGTGTTTGATGGAATTAAATCAAATCAAACAAACAAATGAACAAAAGTCGTCAGTTATATCCATCGTTGCTGATGTTTAGGATCTATCATAGTCGTAGTCATTAATAGTAGTTTATTAGTATGTTGTTATTACTATAATTATTAGTAGTAATAAAACAATACTCCGTATTAAAGCTCTACTGCCACTGTTTAGTATAGAACAAATGTCAAAGCAGAAACACAGGGGCTGTTCCAACCCTACTGAAGTCCTTTTTTGTTTGAGATTCCTTGTGAACTGCATTTCGAGAGCGGAATCGGTGATAAATTTCACAGGGTCTACACCTTGTTCTTCTCTGCCTCCCCAAATTTGCAAGCCAGCCTGTGGCCCGCTGGCTGACAGCATCAGCATCCTCAAACCACCTCAATGTCATAAAGTTACTCGTATTCCAGGAACCTTCCAATAACGACTTACTCCTTCAAATACCTTCAGACATAAACGACGGCATGTTCTTGAGGTCCTTGTTCTGAACCCCATCTGTGTTTCAAATCTAAGGACTAAAACCAATCCCGTTTAGAGCAATGGCCGAAACCTCTCTGCATAATTAATAAAGGCAAACCCTCCCGTGGCAGGCGGCCAGGGCGCGCTGAGCAAAACAGCTCTTCAGTACGTATTAGTTATTTTTCTTGTGATTGCACGGATCTTGGGACCAGCTCCATGCTAAGAGGACACACTGACCGTACGTCCATCCATCTCCACTTTTCTTTCCGCCTAGGCAAGCCGCTATGATGTAGGAAATTGATATTTATAGGTATTATGCACGAGATTACTTAAGCACTAATCAGATTTATCCAGGGGAGAGAGGCAACACGTAGCTCGTTCCGCAGGATTATTGAATAAGCATTTTAAATTTAACCTTTTTTTTTTTTTTTTTGTTAAAAGTCAGAATACAGCTGGTTTATAAAGTGACCTCAGCAATGGTACTCATTTGGGATAACCCAGATACTGGGAGTTATTATAAGGATCTTCTTTAACTCGGAATTTCCCTTGTAAGGACGCACACGGACAGACAATACCATGTTTGCTGCCTGGCCTTCAAACCTGACTTTATCAGATGACACTTTAGGAGATTATGTTTACCCAACAAGAAAATATTTTCCCCCCAAATCCATCTAAATACTACCGATAATTAAAAGAAAAAAAAATAATAATAATCGGAGTAGTGACACTTCTGCTGCATAAGGCAGCATGTTCTGTGACAGGGTATACCCCATCCAAATGGTCCTCTCCTAATGAGGTAAAAATGAATATTTTAATAGAGATTATCCCAGTTCAGCAGCACAAGTGATGCCCACGCTGGGTACGCTGCTCAGGACAAGGCTTTTAATCCATTTAATTTATTGCTGGGTTTGAAAGGCAGGAGGAGCAGCGCCTAAAAATCCAGCCTTGATTTAAATGCAACTGATGGAAAATTCAGTACAAATACAAACAGTTCCAATGGCTATTATGGGGTTTAAGCATTTAACTTCCGTGTGCAAGAATACAGCTTCAGGTTTCCAGTCATTAGTTTTTCATGCAGTTTATAAAAAATTGCAGATTAAAGAGCCTTTTCGCCCAAGTAAGTGCTTACAGAGCACACTAACAGCGAGTCTATAAAGATCTCCTGGATAAAGTACAAAATTTCCCCTGTGTTTACCAAAAGGCAGGCTATGTACAGTAAACACTATAATTCTTTTCTGAACTATTATTAATTTATCAACCTTCACTCCCTCAGCTGCTGCCTCGAACTGGAAGCTGGTATTCAGCCGGTTTTCATGGAACCGAAATCCCTCCCCGAGCATCCTTCCCACGCTGGCCTGCGTCACCTGGCCGCTAACTGAGCCCAAAATATACGTTGTTTAAACAAGTTCAGCTTATACCGGGGTCCGGATGCACCTCTGGTATCGTGCATCGCCTCTGCAATTTCTACATCTATAAATGAGACTTTTTTTTGCTGAGGTTTTTGGTTGGTTGCTCTGTTGTTGTTTGGTTTTTATAGGCACTAGTCGAAATTAGGGCAAGGGACCCCTGGCAGGAAATAGGCGCTGGGGAACATAAACGTGAAATTGGTTATATTAAAAAAAAAATAAATTCACAAGTTCAGTATTTATTTTAAGTGGGCTCCATCTGTTTTCATCTAAGAATAAACACTGTAAAGGTTAAGAATAAGGTAAAGACCTGACTCAGACAATTAGTGGCCGTTAGGGAACGTACATCAACGCAGGGATCCTTCCAAGGTATAAAAGATGAGAAGAAATCTTTAGCTCTGGACCCGACACAAGCTCAGTGTGCTGCATGAGGAACGGATGGCTGAGCTTCAAAGCGATTGTGTGCTTCAACTTTGCCAGACCTTCCTCATGACTAAGTTTAATGATAAAACTCATATTAAACAACAAACTCATACCAACCAACGTAATTCGGTATATTCCACCCCTTTTTGTTTCCCAGACAGATATTTAGCAAATTGAATGTCCTCAGAGAAGATACCTCCTGTGTTGACATGACTATTCAAAATCAAGCTAAGACAGCGGTTACTGTATTAGCTTTGTCCCTACCACGATGTTATGCTCAATTTAAGTAAGTCTAACATTCATAGAATAGGTTGTAAGGGACCTTCAAGATCATCTTGTCCCAACCCCCTGCCCTGGGCAGGGACACCTCCCACCAGCCCAGGTTGCTCCAAGCCCCGTCCAACCTGGCCTTGAACCCCTCCAGGGATGGGGCAGCCACAGCTTCTCTGGGCAACCTGGGCCAGGGGCTCACCACCCTCTCACCAAAGAATTTCTGCCTCAGATCTCATCTCAATCTCCCCTCTTCCAGTCTAAAACCATTCCCCCTGGTCCTGTGGCTCCCCTCCCTGATCCAGAGTCCCTCCCCAGCTTTCCTGGAGCCCCTTGAGGGACTGGAAGGGGCTGGAAGGTCTCCGCGGAGCCTTCTCTTCTCCAGGCTGAACCCCCCCAGCTCTCTCAGCCTGTCCTCCCAGCAGAGGGGCTCCAGCCCTCCCAGCATCTCCGGGGCCTCCTCTGGCCCCGCTCCAACAGCTCCGTGTCCTTCTGCTGTTGGTGCCCCAGAGCTGGAGGCAGCACTGCAGGGGGGTCTCCCCCGAGCGGAGCAGAGGGGCAGAATCCCCCCCCCTCACCCTGCTGCCCACGCTGCTGGGGATGCAGCCCAGGCTGCGGGGGGGTTCTGGGCTGCCAGCGCACATTGCGGGGTCACACTGAGCTTTTAACGTCGTTGTTCTTTTACAAAGCGGAGTCACCTAAGCATCAAAGCAAGCCTGAGCGCACGAGGCAACTTCTGCACACACTCACTTAAACCTGACCATTCACCTCTCCTTCCTAATTCCTTCTTGGGGAATCCATTCCCACTCGGTCCGTTTTGCTGCCGTTTTCCTTCTCTAAAGTGCAACCACGAGGAAGGAGCTGAATCACGCAGCAGCAGCCAAATTCTATCCGCATTAAATATGAAGGCATTACATGATATCGTTACCGTTATCTCGCACCGCAGCTCAGCGGAGAGGCTCGGGGACAGAGGAGGAACCTCCAGAACAGACAACAGCACAGCGGCAGATTACTTGAACGGCTAAGGATAAATGCAGGATTATTATTTATAAACAGAGAATTAATAGCTTCCAGGCACCGAACTACTCAACTTCTGCTTTTAAAATGCCATCTGTGTTTCTGAAGCGTACAGACCTCCCGAAGAAACTTACTCCTTAATTTACAGAAGCAACGAATTGCGCTAAGAATTAAATTCCTTAGTGCCCGTTTGTACGAGATGATCTGCTTTCCTTTTCGTACGGTAGCATTACTCCCTCTAAATTATTAGATGAGCGCATGTAGTTATCTCTGAATACGCATTCCCTACGTTTTCATTATTTGCTGAAAATTTTTAACCTGGAAGTTTCTGGACCTCAGAGAAAAGAAGGTAGAAAGGTGAAAAAAAAAAATAAATACGCATTTGAAAGGAGCTTTCTGCAAAAAGCTGCAACGGCCACTCGTAAAATTAGGAGCAACAGATAAAACCTGACACATTATAAACTCCTCAAGAGTTTTGCTCAGGTTTGCTGGGCTTTTCTATAAAGGCACTTCAAAATCCGTTGTCGCGTGGGCTGGGTCCTTCTGGTTTCTGACGGAGGATTTATTGAGGCTGGGGCTGTTCGGGAAATGTGTTTATGGATGCGCTGGGGGAGAATCCGCCCCTTCCAGAGCCTCCCCAGGCAGAACCGAGCTGCACATAGGAAAACAGTCACTTGTAAAGTGTCTTTTACTTATCAAAGTAAAAACTTCGATGCCCAGTGCCTTGCCCCACCTTTCAGACACATTAAGCACCTACGAACTACTTCTCTTTAGTTATAGAGGTTGGAGGCTCACCTATTCCTATTACCTGGAGAGTTAAACTACATCGGGTCTGGTAGGCTGAATTCTACTTTTTTTGTGCAGGAAATCAGTAATTCCTTCATCCATTTTTTTTTGTTTTTCTTACCCGTATTCATATTGGATGATGATTTTTTTTTTTTCTATCAGGAGGAGATACAGACATCTCCAGACCCACCACAACATCAAATCAAATATTTAAGCCGCAGGCGCTTTGACTAAAGAAACTAAATGACGGAAGATGTTTATCCCTCCTTCTTTTTTCTTGCGTTCTCTTTGGAAGCTGGAGAGATGATTAGACGTTATTTGCCAGGATGGTGGTCAGTTTTGCCACAAATCCTGACAGATATGCTGTGCGGTCAAACAAATCACAACCACTCACTGTAGGAACAGCAGCGTTTTAAAAATAGAGAATTATGACATACTACCTAACCTTTTTGTTTGGTTTTGTTGCCTGTTCCTTTGAATAGGATTTAAAGCTTTCACTTTTTTTTTTTTTTCTCCTCACTAACCGGGGAAAAGGCCAACAAGAGTATTCTGCCTTCACTAATTATGGAAGAGGAGAGCTGCAAACTGAAGACAGATTTCTACCAACAGGCGAAGAACAGGAGAGGCAGAATTAGCAGCAAAGTATCAGATAGCTCTGAAGCATCAAAGCGTGCACACAAGAACAAAACTCCCAAGAGGCTCAATAAGATCTGAATTTTTGTTTCAGGAGCACCACTCATTTCTTATAAGAGCTGCTGTCTGCTCACATTATTCAGAAATGAGACCTTGTGCTGCTTGCCCTAAGCCAAACTCTAACGGACTCCACTAGTTCCCTTGTTCTATATTTTCCTCATTATTTGCTCCAGTGTTTCCCTGGTATAAAATTTTAACATGCTAGGGAAAGATAAATTAATTCCCCTCTCTCCTATAGACAGCCTGAGAGAGGCCATTTAGCCAGGATGTTAACGACCGAAACTGGGAACAGGAAGAAACATCCATCCATCCTCAAATGATCAGCAATGTAGACACATGACAAATTAACAATACTCTGAGGACCTGAGGAGGCTGAGAGAAATCTTCCCGGTCTCTCTAAAATACAAAGTCTTGTGATTCTCTTAATTTTAATCAAGACATCTGAAAAAAAAAAAAAAAATAGGTGTTTTTTCCCCCACAGCTCTCATTGCCATCAATAAGAGATGCTGGAACAGGTTGCCCAGAGAAGCTGTGGCTGCCCCATCCCTGGAGGGGTTCAAGGCCAGGTTGGACGGGGCTTGGAGCAACCTGGGCTGGTGGGAGGTGTCCCTGCCCAGGGCAGGGGGTTGGACTAGATGATCCTTGAGGTCCCTTCCAACCCAAACCATTCTGTGATTCCACAATCGTGGAGGCATGAATGCCTCCAGCACTGCCCAATGCGTAAGGAACGACACACGGCTTTCAGGCTCATGATGAGCTTGGAAGCCCCAAGGGCAGCCTCCCTTGGGCAGCCCATTAGATAAACCAACACATGGGGAACAGGTCCACGCTATGGAGATCGGGCACAAAATCTGGTCCCCAAAAAGACAGGGAAAAACCTGCAGGGAACCAGGTGATGTGGTCTTTGGCTGTTCTGGTTGTTATTTTGCTTTGCAGCTCCAAAAAGAATCAGCATCTACTACTGCAGTGGAGAGTGAGGACACGGCTTTGGTTTGTAATCCCAGGTTTAGAGGGTGAGGGGGTTTAGTTTGTCTCTTTTGGTGTCAAATTGCAAAACACAAGAGGAACTGTAATCCCCCAAATTCCACTGCAATAGGAGCTGTTATAAACCACTCCTAGAAGTGTGGACGATCTCATCAAGTTTCACATGTTGTGAGCACATGGACACTTCCCTAGGACTGATCCCGGCCTTCCTGATTTCAATAGCATGTGGACCACCTCAGAAGTCTGAGAATCCTGCTCAGTTACCTCTCAGGGAGAAATCATGCAAGCCGACAACATTCGTCTAGAAAATTCATGCGTAAAAAGTTTCTAAAAATACAACATCTCTGTCCCACTTCATTAGCGCTTACATGTTAGCGTGTAGAACTAGAAAGGAAGGAGATTTCACAGCGATACCTTTTTCAAACCACTCTCCTGGCGCTCGGTTCTCGGTACTATACTGCAGTGGTAAACCATCTATTTAGTTGATGAGTTTATTACGAGAGAGAGCAAGATGCTCACTTGGCATGGAATTTAGGAACATTACCTGTCCCAGTTAAATGGTGTCAGATCCCAAACTGCACTCTGGCCAACTTGGCAGATCACACCAGGCACTGAAGCATCCAAGCAATCTAACTTTGAGTAGGTAAATTCAGCAGCCAATCCCACCAGATTGCCTTCCCAATCAACGGGGTGAGAGGAGCTCTTCCACAGAGCGCTCTGGGACAATAATTAGGGTGCTCTGAGGTGAGAAGTACTTCCCTCTCTCCATTGACCATGTCAAAGAGACCAGCTTCAAGCATATCTAAATTTGGTACTTGGAAGTCAGGCAGCATGAATACTTTCCTACGGTGTCAACGCCTCACCTTTGCATCCAACTGCTTCTAAAGGTCTCCAGGTTCTTCCATGTGAAGAAGAACTTGGAAGCTTGTAGAAGTAACTGGAGAGAAAGGGGGATAGATCAGCCTAGCTGCCCCACTGCTCTTTCAGAGAACCAAAGGACACGACCAGGCAGGAGAGAAAGGCGGTATAGAAGGGTCTAGTTCTTACCTGCCAAAACTCTGACTTCGGCATCGTTTCCAGTTCTTGAACTGGCTGGGTTTTTGGCCAGACATCTGTAGATCCCGCTGTCCCCATGCTGAACCCTGCTGATCTGTAAAGCTCCGGAGGGCAGGACAGCCACCCGCGGGTCACCCGGGCTCGGGAACAAGTCCTCCTGGTTTCGCTGCCAGTGTACCACAGGCATGGGCTCCCCGACAACTTCACACTTGAGCAGAACCGTGTCTCCTGCGAAAGCCGTGACAGATTCTGTCTGGGAAAGGAACCTCAGTGGTCCTGCAAACACAAGGGGAAAAAAAAAAAAAAAGCAGGCAATTATATAGCTGCTGAAAATAGAAGTCGCACACTGTTTCCATGCTGATTTGGAATTTGTTAACAATCCTGACTAAATAAATAAGTAAAAAAAAAAAAAAGTGATATTCTGAAAACTGCTTGGAGATTGCTATAATGGCAGGGTGACTAACACCTTCCTTTGTAAACTAGACTCGTTAACAGCAAAGAAAAGATGCGTTATCAACATAAAGAGTAACAAACCCACTCAGGAACAACTCTGTCAAAGTACAGATATGCCATCACGCAATTCACACTGCTCAGAAGAGGGTGGTGTTCAAAGGAAAGTGCAACTAAACCTACGGAAGGTTAGGAAAATGTTACGGTCGCATCTTGCTGCATTTCTCCTTCCCTCCAAATAAAAGGAAAAAGACTCTCAAAAGCCTCTGCTAAATAAGTTACCTGGGTCACATAATCAAATACTTCAAAGGAGAAGTGGCCTGCGTCTGGTTTCCCTTGAAATATTTTTGCTTTGTAAGGGCAGGAGAGCAGAGCTGGGAGCTTTAATTGCACGACCCCCAGATGCCCCAGCCTCACTCAGCGCAAAAGCAGGAGGACCAACCACGTCCCTCCCGAGCTACGGGAGAAAAACCCATCAAGGACAGGACACGGTCTGCAAAATTCAAAGTGCAAGTGAAAGATGACGTCAAGATCGTGGACTTCATTACCTGGAATCATTGTTGCTTTACAAATAGCATAAGAGAGGTGAAGAGAGAAGAAGAGAGGAAAAAAAAAAAAATCAGCCCTCTTCTCAGCCAAATATGATAAGGACAAATCAAAAGATAAGCCAAAGCCACTGCTTGGATCAGGGATGTGCTAGAGATAGTGTGGACATTTTGGGGACCTGCTCTGGCTCTAGTCCTGGCCAGTCCCTAGAAACGGCCCCAGCAGCCCCAAGCCTGGTCGGGCAAGCCCATCTGCCTGCAGGGACTCTGGGAAGCCATACCAGTAAATACCATCCACTCAGAAGGGTGGGCAAACATGCACCAAGTGGTGACAGAGTGAAAAACTTAATCATAGAAACATACAATTGTCAGGGTTGGAAGGGACCTCAAAGATCCTCTAGTTCCAACCCCCTGCCCTGGGCAGGGACACCTCCCACTGGATCAGGTTGCTCAGAGCCCCGTCCAGCCTGGCCTGAAAAACTTCCAGGGATGGGGCTTCCACCACCTCTCTGGGCAACCTGGTCCAGTGTCTCACCACCCTCATAGGGAAGAACTTCTTCCTCACGTCCAGTCTGAATCAACCCATCTCTAGTTTTGATCCATTCCCTCTAGTCCCACCATTACCCGACATCCTGAAAAGTCCCTCCCCAGCTTTCTTGTAGGCCCCCTTAAGATACTGGTAGGCCACTAGAAGGTCTCCTCAGAGCCTTCTTTTCTCCAGACTGAACAACCCCAACTCCCTCAGTCTGTCCTCAGAGGAGAGGTGTTAAGAGACAACACTAAAAGCCACCAAAGAGTATACAAGAAACAAGCATCATCTACATCCTATCAGCCAGGCTTTCCAAAGGGAGCTGTCAGTAGGGGCTATTAAAGAAGCTGGGGAAGCAAAGAATAAAGCCCCCAACTTTCCAGACACTAAAATGCCACCCAAATATTCAGCAAATCAGCGTATTGGGGAATGATGTGTACTAGAAAAGACAGTTTAGTGGGAGCCCCCGGTTCAAACACCTATTTCCTGGCGTGATTTTGGCCCCCACCATCTCTTGTCTCAGTTCTCCTCCAACATGTTGCTCCTGTGTCCCAGAGCATCTCCAAGGATGAGGTCTCCCATCCTGGGTGAAACGCTCCCAACGAGCTGAAGCAGGGACATTCTTTGGCAAGTCTGAAACTGTCTCCGCAAAGGCTTCCTAATGGCATTGCCACCCGTGAAAAAGCGCCGATGTGAATCTGCTGTGGTGTGAGGAGTGGTATTCCCTAATTGCCGTGTTTCCACATTATCCCTCTGAACAAAGCGAGCCAAGAAGAGGCAGTCGTTCCTGACCCCATCCACCCTCCTTACAGCGAGGATGCTACTTTCCAGCCGAGCTATTGGCACAGACGCACAAGTAACAGCTTTTCACCCCCAGCAAAGCTGGTGCAAGCTAGAAAAATAGAAGCACTCAACGCTTTAATTAAAAAAAACCAACATAAATAATTGAAGATAAACACAGTGTGAACAGTGATGGAAAGCTGTTGAAAACTGCAGACTTTTCCAGGAGGAACGACAGCTAAATCTAACAATTTACTGTAAAAACTAGGATGAAAACAACCAGACTTTTTTTTCCCCCCTCCTCAGAAATCCCTACGATAATCCCAACAGCTTCCTCCTTCGGCAAAGAAAATAGTGATAGTCTTAGTTCTAGTGCAGACTGACCTAACCCTAATGTGATTCACGGCGTGACTTCTTATTTCTCCCGCCATCCCCCTGCGCACAGGCAGCTCGCGCTCTGCCCCATCTCCCTTCCTGCAGGTATCCCAACCCTTTTTCTTTTAAAGATTAAACAAAAACAACAAACCACATAATAAAAGTCTCTGCATAACAGATCAGGATGCTGCAAAAAACCTTTTGCTGTGTTCCCAGTGAAAAGACACCAACCACCTTTTCCCATGGTTACATTCAGAACTCATCCATCTCTCTGCACGACCATAACATACGAGATCTTAAAACTATCATTGGGGCTTTACAGCTCTCCTGGCTTACGCTCATTTATTTTAAAGACAGTTTTTGAAGCTACGCAGATGTTTGGGTTGTCGGGAGCTGGCTCAAGGGAACGGACCAGCAAATACATTCTGAGAAAGTCACTTTCCGAGACGGACTCTGGAATTAAAGATTGCAGATCCACGGCCATGGCCAAAGAGGCGCAGATGCACCTCCTTCCGTTCTACCCAAAACCTACTTAGGAAACTTAATTGGAAGCGGTACCCGGCTCCGATTTACCGTGCAGTCCGGTTGGCAGCCTATCAGGATCCCCATCTTTCCTTCCAGAAGACCCAATTATTAAGCAATTAAAGTTCAGTTAATAAAAAGGCTTATCATTTGGGGGACAGACCTCAGGGTCTGGAACATGTTTAGCTATTAAATATTCAGCAATTTAGTAGCACTCAGTACAATCCCCCAGAGAAGAACTGCTTTAAATGCTTTGTTTGTTTCAAATTAAAGGCTGCAAGGTTACTTAACATCAAGACAAGACCTTTTTTTCACTTTCAATTCACATAATAGCTGAAGGGCAAGAAACCAAGGTAATGAAAAACAGTGATTTCCTTCTGCTCGCTTCAGAAAATAGGAAAGAGAGCGAGCATGGGTGAGCGAATCTGGAAATGTAAATATTTTACAAACTGCCGCCTAATTCTCTCTTCCATGGGCTGGTTTCCAAAAGAGTGCTATACTTTAGTTACTCTCTATATTCTTTTGCGTTTGCTAGCTCCCATTTACAATTCTGAAAAGATTTACAGGGAGCAATGTGCCGCAGGAGCATCAGAACAAGACCGACAGAGTTCGAATAATCCGAGAACAGACGTGGCACTTGGGTTCCTTCATAGAAACAAGAGCTAAATAAACTCTTCTCCTCCTTGTTGCAAACCCCATTCTCATGGGAGTGAGAGCCGTTCACCTCCGAGGAGATAAAACCGATGAAGAGCTGGACACTCAGACTTCCGATTTAGAAGAAACTAATTGGGGGGAAAAAAATAATCAACAAGTTACCAATATGCATTTAGAAATACTTTTTATATAAAGTATTGGCACAGTCCAGGACCAGGCAGCCACTCCTAGTACCGGCTGTCAGCCTAATGAGAAGGACTCAAAGGGATGGATTTAAATATTACAATAAAATGAATATTAATAAGAGATTTTATGCCCTTGCATTTTTTATATATGAAACGTGGGCAGTTAAGGTTTATAGAGATGGAAGTTAAACCAATTTGCCACAAAGGGCACCTCGGTGCGAAGCGAAGGAGAGGAAGGTGTCCGATTGTCTGAGAAGCCAAGGATGGAAACCTGCCCGGTGCTTCGAGAGACGACGAGGCGAGACGACGACACATCGAGTAATTACAGGCCTACTTACTATTACCTATTTCCAGCACGAGAAAAGTTCAACCGCTCCTCACACTTGTGTCTGGTAAGGGAAATACTTCACCCTGCTAGGAGCTGACTATTTCAAATATGTCATCAACCTGGGCCTGTACTGGGACTATGCCAGAGGAAACGCAAAATCGCAGCAAGGAGACACTAATTTGCTCTACAGTCCCCATTTCCAGCTGCTCCCTTTGCTTCAGCCATTGGCACGGGATACAGGAGACCATGGATGATCTCTTACTAGCCGCTCAAGTTTACGTGCCCAAGCTAAAAATATATAAACAGCATTAATGTGTGAGCATTTGCCCTTTACGCCTAAATTAGACCAGCCATCTCCCATGGCTTCCCACCTAACTCAGTGCGGAGTGGAGCTTTCCTCCAGACAGGCAGAGAGGAATCCCTCTTGCCCTCCCCTGGCTGGGGAACCCCTGGACATTACCTAAATTAAGCAACTACATGTTAATTGTATTGATACCCAGCTGGGATTAATCAATTAAGAGCTCATGACCACTACAAACAAGGCAGGATCTCTCATTTTTTACTATTTTTTTTAATTTTAAACACAAACCACATTCAGTACTCTGACTATGCAGAGCATGTTTAAATCCCAAGCTTCACCCGTGAACACAAAGTGCTGCAACTCCGGCTGCAATGCACGGACACGGGGAGATCAAACACACAGAAATACTCTGTGAAAGAGGGAATATGAGCGTCTCCGATGGTTTTGATTTATGATGCGAACATACGATCGCCTCGATTTCTCCTGACTCTGGAGATGCACATCAGCAAACTTAGCTAGAAGTTAGCATAGCTGTTTGAAACAACATAAATTGTGGGTAATGACAATATAGTCAACATCACGTATGACAGAATGGTTTGGGTTGGAAGGGACCTTAAAGCCCACCCAGTGCCACCCCCCTGCCCTGGGCAGGGACACCTCCCACCAGCCCAGGTTGCTCCAAGCCCCGGCCAACCTGGCCTTGAACCCCTCCAGGGATGGGGCAGCCACAGCTTCTCTGGGCAACCTGGGCCAGGGGCTCACCACCCTCACAGCAAACAATTTCTTCCTCAGATCCCATCTCAATCTCCCCTCTTCCAGTTTAAAACCACTCCCCCTCGTCCTATCACTACATGCCCTTGTAAAAAGCCCCCCTCAGCTTTCTTGTAGGCCCCCTTCACATGCTGGAAGGCTGCTATAATGCCATCACCTCTACCCTAAACTAGTCCATCAAAAAATAAGATATTGAAAAGTAACTGAGACTCTAATTTGCTATTTTCTGTTTTCCCAGCTGTCATTTCTGCAGCAACCCAGCAGTAACCCACCATCGCTGCCCTGTGGAGATACCGAAATGCAGGTGTCCGTGCCCCTGAGCCTCCAGCAGCTGCAACCGAAGGGAGAACAGACAGAGTTTAAAGTCTGGAAGTTTGATTTAAGAAGTCAGACTTCAACAAGGATGACTCCGGTCTACGGCCCTGTCAGCGGGAGATAAGGATCGACGTGGGCTTGGCATTCAAATTGGGTATTGAGATCCAAGTAATTACTTATGAAGCACAGTGGCAGGCAGGCCCAAATAGCTCCAGATCAACCCAAGTACAGCTAGTTATATAGTTGTGTCCACAATCATTTCGATTAATTATTATACGTGTGTATATATAAAAATCCGAGTGCATCACAGCCTTTGATTTGTATTCTTCTGCAAACAGGAGATAATATCATTTCAATTTCATAGATGAGGAACTGAGTCGCCGAGATACAGGTTAAAACATTGGAAGGCAGCAAAGCCACAGCAACTGGCACCCCAGTAGCTTATAAGATGTGGCAGTTTCTAACCGAGCAGGGTTCCTTGGGGTTTTTTTTAGGCACTTTTGGAAATGCTACAGTGAGCGACTTGCTCGCTCAGGGTCACAGGAGAAATCCAAGGGAAGCAGGGGTTCAAACCAGGATCTCCCAGCTCTTCTGTAAATCTACCACTGTTCCCTTCCCTTCTATAAAACTGAGTGGGAGTTTCTTTCGGGGTACCCACAAACTGAAACAAACAGAAATACAGCTCAGGGATTAGCCAAGGCAGGAGAGGAAAGTAAGGTTTACGCTGAGTTCTCAGTTTTTCAGCAGAAAGGAGGAAAATCCTTGTAAGGGAACGAGCTTAAAGCACAACTCAAGCCTGCGGGCTCTACTGGAGAGGGGCTGACAATGTACTTCCTGCAAAGAAAACTTTAGGACAACCATCACCAGACACCCTAAAAAAGAAAATAGCGAAGGAAGACTTTAAAACAGACACTATTATGGTTCAGACTCATTGAGCAAGTGTCAAAAAAATACCCACTTCACATGCTCTTCTGCTGGCCTCTTAGCATGTGCCTCATTGCTTTTGGATCGAGGAGTGACTCATCCTGCTTCGTGCCAGGGGAGTGAAAGCAGCTTAGATGTTTTCAGCCAGATTCATCCCAAACTCCCAGCCAAACAAAGCATTTGGCCTCATTTCAGGAGAGCCAAACTGCGATGGCTTTTTTTAGCCTGCACATTTAAGGGCGAGACCAATTATTTCTGCAACTTGTACTTCGCATTCGATTATCGCACTGGAAAACGCATCCTGACATTCCTGCTGTGAAGTCCTCTAGTCTTTAGCCAGCCCTCCCAGCTGCACCGTCAAGACGGAAAGGGGCAATCCCTGCACTTCTCTCTCCGCAGCCCTTCTGGGAGGAGGAGAATTTAGTTGACCTCGAATAGTAACACAGCTCTGGAGAGAATCTCTGTGCTGGGTCAACTTAGACCAAAGTCAAAGAAACAAGGTACAGATTTTATAGTTGACTGTAAAAGCAATAGTAATGTATAAATCGATATACAAAAGAGGATTTAGGGGAGAGTTTAGGCTCAAACACTTGCAACCCTGATGCTACTTCACCATGAAGCGCCCCAGGCATCCTCATCTTTTGAGGAGGTTTTAATCCTCACAGTCTACTGTTAGATCAGGTTCCTGATATCATGCCAGGAGAAACACCATGTCTCCTCTTAAATGACGTGGAGAGGAAGGGTCAGAAGCCATCTGTTCCTCCATCAGCCCTACCCTCGTGTGGACACGTTCACACAAGCGCTGTTGAACTCACTGGAGATGAGATAGAAACCATAACTCGTGAACCATAAGTTTTCTTCCATGTAGGAAGAAAATCTCCCCTCTTCCAGTGCGGGGGCACATAGAGGTCTCCTCCAGCACAGCAATTTTCTCTCCCAGCATGTACAGTCCATTACAAATATTACAGCACCAATTCTTGGCAGCAATCTAATTCCACCACAAAAGGCTAGCCTGAAGGAAGATGAAGCCAGGATCTGCCCTTTGATGCCTCTTACCTATCACAAGAAATAAATGAACTTATTATTCTGAAAAAAGACTTTTCCCTAACCTGTGTTACTGATGTCAGCTCAGATTATCAAAACTGCAAGAATTTTAGAATCTAATTTACTTGTCACCTTTTACGCAGCTCGCTTGCTGGCTTCCCTCAGCCTAACGCATGGAAACAATCTATTTTTTCCATCCACATATTTATGCTGTAGGGGGATTTTCATCAAGGATTCAATGCCTCTGTGGTCAGTTCTACTTAGTCTTCGCAGATCTTTCTTTCCGATTGGAAGCACTAGCACAAAGCGGTTGTGCCTGAATGTCCCACATATGCAGGATACGTTCAGAACAAAAAATATTTCCATTTTAAGCAAATAATTCAAGGACAACCGTCGAGATTGCTTTGCTCTTCATTCTACAGGATTTGTCGGCGTTCCAGAGTTCATGAGAACCAAATGTGTCGTTCTTCAAGATCACGCCTTGAAACTATGTCCTTCTTATAGCCACAGGTAGAACATGAATCTCCAGAGCTCCACACCTATAGCTCCCTACGGCCATTCACGCAGTGGGGTGGATCTAGTTCCTCTCTCACAGTTTCCACAGCATACAGCCACAGCTGGCAGCTTAAGACTATCTCCTGACTTCCCAAAGAGAAAGGGGAAAAAAAAATAAAATCAAAGAACCATCGAGTAGTTAGGCTTGGAAGAGACATTTAACAGTCATCTAGTCCAACCTCCCTGCCATGAGCAGGGACACCTGGGTCACACCAACCCCATGGACGCTCCAGGCCTGGGGCAGAGCGGCTGGAGAGCTGCCCAACGGAAAAGGACCTGGGGGTGTTGGTTGACAGCGGCTGAGAATGAGCCAGCAGTGTGCCCAGGTGGACAAGGAGGCCACCAGCATCCTGGCCTGTGTCAGGAACAGTGTGGCCAGCAGGGCTGGGGCAGTGACCGTCCCCCCCTGCACTCAGCACTGGGGAGGCCCCACCTCAAGTGCTGTGTCCAATTTGGGGCCCCTCACCACAAGAAAGACCTTGAGGGGCTGGAGCGTGTCCAGAGAAGGGCAACGGAGCTGGTGAGGGGTCTGGAGCACAAGTCTGGTGAGGAGCGGCTGAGGGAGCTGGGGGTGTTCAGCCTGGAGAAGAGGAGGCTGAAGGGGAGACCTTCTCGCTCTCTGCAGCTCCCTGAAAGGAGGGGGTAGCCGGGGGGGGGAGTCGGTCTCTTCTGCCAAGGAACAAGTGACAGGACAAGAGAAAACAGCCTCAGGTTGTGCCAGGGGAGATTTAGGATGGATATTGGGAAAAATTTCAGGGTTGTCAAGCATTGGAAGAGGCTGCCCAGGGCAGTGGTGGAGTCGCCATCCCTGGAGGTATTTAAAAGCTGGGTAGACATGGTGCTTAGAGATATGGTTTAGTGGTGGTTTTTGTCAGTGTCAGGTTGATGGTTGGACTCAATGATCTGAAAGGTCCCTTCCAACCTAGGCAATTCCATGATTCTACCTTCAACTAGACCAGGTTGCTCCAAGCCCCGGCCAACCTGGCCTTGAACCCCTCCAGGGATGGGGCAGCCACAGCTTCTCTGGGCAACCTGGGCCAGGGTCTTACCAACCTCAGCGTAAAAAATTTCTTCTTTCTATCTAGTCTGAAAGCACAGTAGATAGTCAAAGCAACACAACTGCTAATATTTATTAACAAGCCCGCATGATATACAGAATCTCTGGGAGGGTAACTCACTGCCATTCACAGTAGTACAATACACCTGCGTCGGGAAAAGAAATACTACCCTAAATTTTTATCATCCACCGACAAGCCCACCTACTGCTTTGCCCCTGTTAGTACACAAATCAGAGGGTGTAAATCTCTTCATCTTCTTGTCGGCTGCTCTTGCCAGCACTCGTGGCTTGCAGCCAGCGAGCAGAACAGGCTTCCTGCCTGTCGCCAATGAAATCATCAAATCTGCTCGTCAAACAGGAAATGAGCAAGAAGAAAACAGGCCTTTTTTTAATCGCTGAAGAATCTAAAAAAAGGGCCATATTTCAAAATCCCTATTTAAAACAATAAAAAAAGCAGGTGCTCTCATTTGCGCGCCATGCGCTGGGAGTTCGCTGGTGCTAGCAGCGTTCGAGTCCATAATATTTAAAGCCCTGCACTTGGAACAGCGACTTCTCTTCCATAAAGCACTGCAGAAGTATTATAAAGATGCCCTGAGCGGACCAGCAATCTCTTGATGTAACAGTCTAGAAATGTAACATGATATTTTTGTGACTTGCCTCATTTAAAGTACTTCAGAACCACCTTGAGAAGACCTTCAGAGTAATTAGGCGTAACTCCAGCCCCACCTTCTAATAAATGAACAGTCTTCAAGCAGGACGGAGGCATCCCTGGCACTGGAAGATGGAAGGAGCAGCCATGCAGTCACCCCTGCCTCCTGGTTGTCCTGGGCCACCACCAACAGCACCGAGCTGAGCGGTATCATGGGACAACAGCAGCCAGAGTGAAAACCCTGCTGAACTGGAAGAGGGGAGATTGAGATGAGATCTGAGCTAGAAATTTTTCACTCTGAGGGTGGTGAGCCCCTGGCCCAGGTTGCCCAGAGAAGCTGTGGCTGCCCCATCCCTGGAGGGGTTCAAGGCCAGGTTGGACGGGGTCTAGTGGGAGGTGTCCCTGCCCAGGGCAGGAGGTTGCAACTAGATGATCTTTAAGGTCCCTTCCAACCTAAACCATTCTATGAACCAGTGCTAAATGCATACCTAAGCCACTACCCAAGTGAAGCTTGCACAGCACAACAGTACCAGTTAGCCCCAGCAGACCCAGTAAGGGTTAGTGTGGTCTACACGACTACCGCAAACCTGTCATGCAAACCCCACCCGCTGTGGCTTCTGGATCCGGCTGTCTGCTTTGAGCCTCATCTTTCCGAAACCTGAAATGCCTAACGCAATGTGAACTGTGGTTTATTCTCCAATGATGGCAATGGGTGTTTCTGACGTGACAGACCAGTTCTGACATACGGAAGGTCAGTCTGTGCAGAGCAAGGAGGGGTAGGACTCTGTTACTCTGAATAACAGATTCTGCCCAGACAGCAGAGACCATGTTTATGTATGTTCCCTTCCCCTAATCCAGTCATGGACTATCCTTCTACAGTGCTTTGAAAAGCCAGAACATACATAAATTACTACTGATCCAACTCACAACAAAAAGCTGCTCCTCTGCTCCCTCCTCCGTTGACTACTCACAGAAGATCAAATCAAGGCCAAGGCATCAGCCTTCTAGTTCAAGGCACTTAATGCCGCGAGCTCACAGGACCTATTTAAAGAAAAGATCAATTCAAAACTCTCCATTGTCAAATACCGCTCATCTTCAGCCGAGATCATCTCGCTTGTGCTGGAGACCAGACTTTCTCAAGGACTGGGACAGACGTGCAAACTCTCACAAGAAAAATAAAAAGATTCATCAGAGGTTTCAGAAGCTTCAGATGCAAACACACGGGGAAATTTATTTTAACTCATCGAGTGCAAGCGCTGGGCATCTCCAACGCACAGGGCACGGGCTAAGTGTGCTGAGCTACACGTGGCTCTTCCATAACCGCCTGAATGCAGAGACAGAGGCTGCTTGGGAGAAGAAGCAGAGAGGATTGCACAAGGCGATGTCAAACCAAGGAAGAAGATGGGAAGGATGGGAAGCACTGGAGTACAAGATGCAAATGCAGCACCTGAGAAGTTCTGGCTGCCGTCCATTTCGCTTCCTTTCAGCTGTTTTATGCTTTTAGGGTTTGTTTCAGGTGGGCATCCATTTCCATGGCTCTTGCCTGGTGAAAATCTTTGAAAGCCACTTATTCTAGTAAAGCTAACTGCAGTTCCCCAGGGGCAGGACGCACCACTAGTGATTAAAGGGACACTACAGGTCAAGGAACTTTGTTTGGACAAACTTCCCAGAGCATGAACGTCAAACTTTGACTCCACAAGCACGGGCTGGGAATATCTTCCATCCTTAATAAAGATGAGACCAACAGGATGTTTAGATATTGTATGCAAACCCACGGGGTGTGAAGCAGCTCAATCCCCGATAGGTTTAACTGTGCCACAGAAGGCATCCATTCCTCTCAAGTGCTGCAACATAGTTCAAGAGACAAGGAAAAAAACCCCAAAATCTTAAAAGTTTATCCTTTCTCTAGACCATTATCTGACATGCTGCATGAAAACATGCTTTAGTTCCATCTCCTCTCATTCCATTCCACTGAGAAGCTTCAAAGCACATCCATCAACTTATTTACCGTACCCGCGTCCCGGTGGATTTGTCGCAGTGCGATCTGAGCACCATGAACATGACTTTTCACCCCTGAAAGGTGGGAATTCCCCTCAGGCCACGGTCAACCATGGTTCTACAGGGACTGGCAATGCCTCTGGAGATGGCACACTTAGAATCATAGAATTGTTAGGGTTGGAAGGGACCTTAAACATCCTCTAGTTCCAACCCCCCTGCCATGGCCAGGGACACCTCCCACTGGATCAGGTTGCTCAGAGCCCCATCCAGCCTGGCTTTAAAAACTTCCAGGGATGGGGCTTCCACCGCCTCTCTGGGCAACCTGTTCATCCTCGTGGCCCTTCTCTGGACACGCTCCAGCATGGCCATATCTCTCTTGTAGCAGGGGCTCCAGAACTGGAGGCAGTACTCCAGGTGGGGTCTCAGGAGAGTGAAGTAGAGGGGGAGAATCACCTCCCTCGACCTGCTGGCCACGCTTCTCCTGATGCGGCCCAGGATACGATTGGCTTTCTGGGCTGCTAGTGCACACTGAGGGCTCATGTGGAGCCTCTCGTCCACCAGCACCCCCAAGTCCTTTCCTCCAGGGCTGCTCTCAAGCCAGTCACTGCCCAGCCCATATCGGTGCTTGGGATTGCCCCGACCCAGATGGAGGACCCTGCACTTGGTCTTGTTGAACTTCCTGAGGTTGGCATGGGCCCACCTCTCCAGCCTGTCCAGGTCCCTCTGGATGGCATCCCTTCCCTCCAGCGTGTCAGCCGCCCCACACAGCTTGGTGTCGTCGGCAAACCTGCTGAGGGTGCACTCAATGCCACTGTCCATGTCCCTGATGAAGATGTTAAACAAGACCGGTCCCAGTACTGATCCCTGAGGGACTCCACTTGTCACTGGCCTCCGCTTGGACGTGGACCCATTGACAGCCACTCTTTGGGTGCGGCCGTCGAGCCAGTTCTTTATCCACTGAATTGTCAGTCCATCAAACCCGTATTTTATCAGCTTGGGGACCAGGGTGTCATGCGGGACGGTGTCAAAGGCTTTGCTCAGGTCCGGGTAAATGACTGTCAGTTGCTCTCCCCTTGTCTGTTGATGTCGTGACCTTCTCATAGAAGGCCACCGCGTTTGTCAGGCACGAGTTGCCCTTGGTGAAGCCGTGTTGATTGTACCCAATCACCTCTTCGTTATTCTTCTGCCTCGGCAGTGCCTCCAGGAGGATCTGCTCCATAACCTTACCAGGCACGGAGGTGAGACTGACTGGCCTCTAGTTCCCTGGTTCCTCCTTCTTTCCCTTTTTGAAAATGGGGATTATGTTTCCCCTTTTCCAGTCAGTGGGGACTTCACCACACTGCCACTTCAGCCATGCACCCATGGACACCTCTTCGCCTCACACACCTGACTCCTCTCTTCTTACATCCTCTTCCCACCAGGACATCAGCTACACGATATTTCACCCGACAGCAAAAAAACCCAAAAAACTAGAGAGAGAACAAATTAATTGGAAAAGCAGTTCTGACAGATTACACGTGATACGATGGTGCCCATCCAAAAAATTCAAAGTCATGCAGCACACCGCACGTCAGAAATAATATAAGACTTAAATGAGACATTAAATGGGATGTTAAATGATTTTTCTCAGTTGGCTAACACTTTTGAACTTCATTTCATATTTTTAAGATCTTTCATTTCCGCTATATTCTTCCCCTTTATAGTATAAACCCTGCGTTTTCTGCTTATGGGAAGGATCACAAAGCTAAGGTTTAAGGATAAAATAACCCCCTACCCGAAGCTATTGCAATTGTTCCCAAGACACAAGAATTGTATTTTTTTTAATTATATTGGCTGGACATTTTGGTTTTATTTGTCTTCAAGGACAAATTGCAACAGCATGTGATCCATATGAGGGAAGACATCACACACTACACAGCTGAACACGTAAAGAATCAGGTTATAATTGTTCTACCATTATAGGTAGCAATATTTCTCTCAAATAATCAATTCCTTATAAGCCCATAGTATTTATTTATGGAAGATCTATTTAAACGTGCTTTTCCACACATTAGGATTCGGCCTCCATCCTTTTTCCCAATCATTCAAATAAGTAAAATTACTATTGCCCCTACCCCCAAGAAACCAGTGGCTTCCTCAGGAAAGCAACTAAAACCAGCGAGTAATTTGGGGCTGCCAGATTTACTAATAAATCTGTAGGCCGGTAAAGCTTTTGAATCACGTGACGTATCTTTTTACGAGGCAAATTTGGTCAAAGCATGTCGAGGGCCCATCCTGAAATACAGCGCAATAAATGAATTAACTGAGCACAGCACACTCTCGCTATGGCCATTAAACTGGAAGAAATGCAGGCAGAGGCAAATACCAACTTGAGAAACGCAGACCCAATTGGCATTTTATTGAGCATTAGCAGGCAACCCTAAATCACCGGCTATCGTTGTGTATAAGTAACCATTTAGCAGCAGTGATATTTGTGTTACAGCAATTCCCAAGGGCCTCAGTAGGTGTTACGGCTCTGTTATTCCCGTTATTACACACAAACAGGACTGGTTCAATGCCGCGTAGGCACGGGGCACTGCATGTACAAGTGGAAAGATTAAGCAAATGGCAAGAAAAGGGAGGTGAGAACTGCTGGGTAGCGCTGTGCCATGCCATCAAAATACTCCTGACCAAAGGCCAGGGCCAGGCCTGGGGACAGAAAATAGCCAGAACCTGAACTCCCTCAGATATGGACATTATAAAACTCAGAAACCCCCCCGTGACCTGGGCTGCATCCCCAGCAGCGTGGGCAGCAGGGCGAGGGGGG
The DNA here is from genome assembly GCF_028500815.1 of Rissa tridactyla. Classification (NCBI taxonomy): domain Eukaryota; kingdom Metazoa; phylum Chordata; class Aves; order Charadriiformes; family Laridae; genus Rissa; species Rissa tridactyla. Next base: position 85,800,938 of record NC_071497.1, on the reverse strand, counting down.
GGATTCTGCCCCTCTGCTCCGCTCGGGGGAGACCCCCCTGCAGTGCTGCCTCCAGCTCTGGGGCACCAACAGCAGAAGGACACGGAGCTGTTGGAGCGGGGCCAGAGGAGGCCCCGGAGATGCTGGGAGGGCTGGAGCCCCTCTGCTGGGAGGACAGGCTGAGAGAGCTGGGGGGGTTCAGCCTGGAGAAGAGAAGGCTCCGCGGAGACCTTCCAGCCCCTTCCAGTCCCTCAAGGGGCTCCAGGAAAGCTGGGGAGGGACTCTGGAGCAGGGAGGGGAGCCATGGGACGAGGGGAAACGGTTTTACACTGAAAGACGGGAGATTGAGATGAGATCTGAGGAAGAAATTGTTTGCTGTGAGGGCGGTGAGCCCCTGGCCCAGGTTGCCCAGAGAAGCTGTGGCTGCCCCATCCCTGGAGGGGTTCAAGGCCAGGTTGGCCGGGGCTCTGAGCAACCTGGGCTGGTGGGAGGTGTCCCTGCCCATCTCCATCTCAGGAGATCAAACACTCTCCTGGCTCCCAGGAAAAGCCACGGGCTACTCTTGAAGGTCTTGCATGCAGGGAATCAAATCCTGCTTTATTTATGTACATGTTCTCAATGACTTAAGTGCTGCTGATTTTAATGGGATGCTCCTTTCTATCACTGGCCATTTTCTTGCCCATGGCACCAACAAACCTCTGCTGATAAAATGGTCTGTTGTGCCAGGGCTTAGCTCTTCTCTGAAAGAAAAAGATAACGACGATAAGAGTAATAACATCACTGGAAACCACAGTCCATTAAAATGCAGCGACCTGCTAGCTCTGTTCTGGTTGAATACTACAGCATTGTCTTGCTTTACCACAAATCTAAGATAAATCAGCAGTAGCCTTCAGCGCCAATAAGTAACTTGAATATTTTATAGCATAGCGTCTCCGACTTCAAGTTTGCTTTATATCAGTGGCGCAGGAGAGGTTACATCGAACCAAACTGCCCCAGCGAATGCCGCAGTGTTACGTTTTCTGCACGGTTATCCTCATTTCCCCTCCTTCTTTACGACCGTATAGAGAATATTATACGTTCCATGTTTGCATTTCTCTGCTCCATACGTCAGGGTTAGACGAGGATATATTGTGGCGGTGCTAGAGGTTCTTAGCGCAAAATAAAGGAAGCTGACCCCAAGCGCAGCTTGGGTGGCCCTGTCAATTCAGAGAAAATCATATAATATGTGAAAAGCAGGGGTTTTTTTCCTTCCTTTCCCCAAGTGGGAATACCAGCATTTTGGAAGGAGCTGTTCAAAAACCAGCATTCTGACTTCAAAAAGGATGCTAAGTGCAAATAAATCAAATCAGAGAGAGAAAACAGGAGAAGAGTAGTTAAAAGGCACGGTGGCATCTTTTTAGCTTTTGCAGGTAATATATGGTGCATTTCCACAAGGCTATTTTTCCACTGATCTCAAAATAATTTATAAAGTGTTAATTGACTCATGAAGCTTCACAATTTTCCCCTGGAAGAAAAAGTAAAAACATCATTTATATTATGTGAGAGCTGCTTGGGAATTTTTTAGCGTGATGGTTTCTCATCACGATTTTTCACTTGGTCAGTGGTGATTCTGCAGAACACAGACCTGGACAGCACCAAGGTCCCATCAGCTCCTCCTGCCCAACACCTCGCAGGCAGCTCTGGACCTGTGAGGCCAACCCTACTGAGACCTGCCATGCAATTTAGTCTAAGACAGAGACCCTGTGTGCGTCCCCAGGACCCCATCACAACATCGCAAGTCTTCAAGCACCAACTCCAGAAGGCTGTGCCAACATTCAGCAAGACCTGGACAGGCCAGAGAGTTGGGCAGAGAGGAACCTAACGAAGTTCAACAAGGCTAAGTGGAGGGTCCTGCACCTGGGGAGGAATAACCCCATGCACCGGTACAGGTTGGGGGTGACCTGCTGGAGAGCAGCTCTGCAGAGAAGACCTTGGAGTCCTAGTGGACAACAAGTCGCGCACGAGGCAGCAATGTGCCCTTGTGGCCAAGAAGGCCAGTGGTCTCCTGGGGGGCATTAAAAAGAGCATGGCCAGCAGGTGGAGGGAGGTCATCCTCCCCCTCTGCTCTGCCCTGGGGAGGCCACAGCTGGAGCACTGGGTCCAGTTCTGGGCTCCCCACTTCCAGAAGGACAGGGAACTGCTGGAGAGAGTCCAGACGAGGGCTACCAAGATGATCAAGGGACTGGAGCAGCTCTCTGCTGAGGAAAGGCTGAGAGCCCTGGGGCTGGTCAGCCTGGAGAAGAGCAGACTGAGAGGGGACCTCATCAATGCTCATCAATATCTAAAGGGCGGGTGGCAAGAGGATGGGGCCAGACTCTTCTCAGTGGTGCCCGGTGACAGGACAAGGGGCAACGGGCACAAACTGGAACACGGGAAGTTCCATCTCAACATGAGGAACAACTTCTTTCCTTTGAGGGTGCCAGAGCCCTGGAAGAGGCTGCCCAGAGAGGCTGTGGAGTCTCCTTCTCTGGAGATATTCCAAACCCTCCTGGACACGTTCCTGTCCAACCTGCTCTGGGTGACCCTGCTCTGTCAGGGGGTTGGACTAGATGACCTCCAGAGGTCCCTTCCTACCCCCACCATTCTGTGACTCCCAGCACATACCAGGCTGTTTCGTGGGCAGGAAAGGCAGCGCTGCCCACTGGGCAGGTCAAGGGACTGATGTTTTGCAGCCTTTGTGACACTTCATTGCTTCTCTTTTTGGTTTGGGAAACGACTTCAAGAAAGTTACTTCTCTCTATTTCATTTTCTCCCTCTGGACAACCAGAAGCAAGGACAGGAACCGCCCTGATAAAATGTTGTGCCATCTCCTGATGAAAGGCATTACCTAAGATTGGGGGGATCCCATCTCCATCCTGAGACCAAAGGAAGATGCAAAGAAAAGATTTTTCCTTTAAGATGCTTAACTCATGGGGTAGCTACCTCCCAGTCACCGCTGAACAGCGGTGCCTATTGTGCGACAATTTCCTTGCAATTAAAAGCCAGAAACACACTGGTACGGTCCTGCTGCTTACTGCCACCTGCCAGAACGCAGAAACCCCCACGTTCCAGAAAAGCCGGAGTGATGGGCACAGGGAAGAGGGAAGTTTGCTTCCAATTTGCTCCTGGCATGAATCCCACCCCAGACGGCAGCAAGAGCTGATTCACTCGACCACAGAGAACAGTAGTACCAAGGAAATCCAAAGCAAACACACACACCTGTGCCTCTCCATTTGGCTTTACCTTTATCATCGGCAGGAAACTAATTTTCCTTGACATTTTCAATCACATTTTGCAGTAGACCACCTCGATCCTCATCTTAAAAACCCAGAAAGATACGCAAAAGCAGCATTCCATGGCGCTGGACTACATGATGGATAAACATAATTGTACGCCCCAACTTCCAAAAGTATCTTTTTAAAATTGGAAATGCTCTTTTTCTATGAATACGTAACATCGCCACAGGTTTGAGTTAAGAAAGAAAAGAAGCATGACTGTGTTGTTCTAATGCCAGTTCAAATATACGCGTTATCACAATGGCTGGAAGATAAAGGTTTCTAGTTCAGAAAATACGTGGTTATAACTACTGAAAAAAAAAATAAAAATCAAGCTGCAAGACCTTGCTCCATAACTTCAGCTATCCATAACTGGGTAAGAGATCTAGCTCCTTCTCCATCACTAACCCTGAAGTCATGCGCATACACCCTCTCTCCTTTATCACAGCAGAGGTGCTTCTTGCAGCTCCCTTATCTGCCAAAACATCCAGGCAAGCCCTGGTATCAATACAGGCTGGGCGGAGAATGGATGGAGAGCAGCCCTGAGGAGAAGGACTTGGAGGTGTTGGTGGATGAGAAGCTCAACACGAGCCGGCAACGTGCTCTCGCGGCCCAGAAACCCCCCGCAGCCTGGGCTGCATCCCCAGCAGCGTGGGCAGCAGGGCGAGGGGGGGGATTCTGCCCCTCTGCTCCGCTCGGGGGAGACCCCCCTGCAGCGCTGCCTCCAGCTCTGGGGCACCAACAGCAGAAGGACACGGAGCTGCTGGAGCGGGGCCAGAGGAGGCCCCGGAGATGCTGGGAGGGCTGGAGCCCCTCTGCTGGGAGGACAGGCTGAGAGAGCTGGGGGGGTTCAGCCTGGAGAAGAGAAGGCTCCGCGGAGACCTTCCAGCCCCTTCCAGTCCCTCAAGGGGCTCCAGGAAAGCTGGGGAGGGACTGTAGTAGGGCCTGTTGCGATAGGACAAGGGGTAAAGGCTTTAAACTAAAAGAAGGCAGATTTAGATGAGATATTGGGAAGAAATTGTTTGCTGTGAGGGTGGTGAGCCCCTGGCCCAGGTTGCCCAGAGAGGTGGGAGATGCCCCATCCCTGGAGGGGTTCAAGGCCAGGTTGGACAGGGCTCTGAGCAACCTGATCTAGTTGAAGATGTCCCTGCTCATGGCCGGGGGCTTGGACTAGATGGCCTTTAAAGGTCCTTTCCAATCCAAACAATTCTATAATTCTGTCCTCCTGATAACTTCTTTCTGGCATTCTCACGTTTGTGCTTTTGAACCAAATTTTCCTCCTGGAAATATGGCGTTTAATCTTGCAAGCTATGTCTCCAGCTTTTAATTTCTAAATCATTATATAGGGGGAAAAAGAAGAAATCAGAGAGTTCCTATAAACACTGAATCCATTGAGAAATTTATTAATATATCCAATACTAGTGTCGTGCCACACAAAAAACGACTATTTGGCAGCCCACAGTGCAAGCTCTCTCCCTTGACTTCTTACAAAGCTGTCTCACCTCATCAGGAACCACTAGGAGGAAGAGAACTGAAAGCCCACCAAGTTATTACTGGAGGTAACAGAAAAAGAAGAGGCAAGATACAAACCCAGGAACTGAAAATACCTCTGCCTCCCTGATGTAAAGGCCAGAATTCCCTAGAAGACGATAAAAAAGAAAATTGACGTGGTGGCTCTGACAAGGACTCTCACGTTAAGGCGTTAGGGAAGAGTTGCATTCCCTGTGAGTCAGCAACCAAGCGAACCACAGCCCCCAGCTTGCGAAGTTAAATCCTGAGATACACAAACATCCTTTTTTCCCCACTTTAACCTTTGGAAATTGCCACGCTGCACACAGGCAAGGGTGCGAGCACAAAAATCCCATTCTCCTGGAGTTACAGCAAAATACCTGATCCTTCACATATCGCTGCGCTTTCACCTTTGCGCCAGTTTCCCTCTAATCCAACGTTCACAAAGGAGAAACCGCTGCTTGTACGTCACCATTTATCTCTACAGCCAAATAAAAAGTCCTAGGAACACTACTGCTCTGTCAAATTAGGTTTAAATCAGCCAAAACGTTCAAAAGTCACAAGGAGGAAGAAAAAAAAAAAAAACCAAACAAAACCCACAAACAGATCTGGAATGTCTCTTCCTTAGGAAAAGAAAAAGTGAATCCATGCTATTCAGCATCGACCAAGACAGCACATCTTCACCTTAGAAATTCCCTATTCCTTTCTGTATTTCACTAGACTAGAACACATCACGACACTTCACAACCAAATCAAACTTCAAGAAGGCTCTGCTAATTCTTCCCTGAAAGAAAAAGCCAAAATATTACCGATTCCTTTATTTCTTTCCAATCTTTTTAATATATCTCACAATATATTATGTGCTCTTTTAACCAAGGATTTAGTTCTCTACAGTCCATGTTTAGTTCTTTAACTACAAGATTGTTATTATTTTCTTATTGGTATTTATTTGGCTCATTAGAGCTCTAATCTCTTTTCTTCATCTCAGAGAGCGCTGGTAACCTTTTGGATGACTTTCCTAGTAATTTTTTTTTTTTACTCTGCTTCTAAGACAAGCCTTGCCTACCCCCAAAAGCTGGACACGCGGCACCTTCGACAGCCATGAAGGGTCCGTAGCCCCTATAGCAGGCGTCTCCATAGGGGACCAGGGCATCACGAGGCCGACGGACCACTAAGTTACCAGGCAGCAGGTTACAGGAGGAACTTGCAAATAAATTGCCTTTCATCATGCCTCGGCATCGCTCAGGACATCAACCGTGCATCGTATTTGTTGCTCCTTAAGACTACAATGTTGGATTTTAATTATGCGATATAGCACAGAAGCATCTAGCAGGAACAGTCTAACTCCATCCAGCTTATATCTTCTTAATGCTCCAACCACATCATCGCCAGGACATTCGCAGCATTCTGCCTTACGGGTTTAAATATTTTAAGAGGCAGCAAATCATGTACCGGAGTCTCTGCAGGAGTATACGTTAAGATTATGATCTCTGTTATTTCAAAAACAAATACAGAAAACTGCAGAGTAATTTTGTTAGCGTAGTTATCGTCCCAATATTTTTCGTAAGAAAAGCCACTAAAACCAGTTTTACAACTCCATCTGTATCAATAACACATCTGTACATCATACAGCGTCATATTATCACCAAAAGTTAACAGTGAAATTTGGTTTATTTGTTTTGCCCAAGCACTGTTTATGTCCCTGTAGCTATCTACAGCAGAACATGGATTTTTCCCCCCCCCCCGCTTTCTCACAAGACTTTTTATTTAAATTAGTGTTCCTAAGGAAGAAAAACACAGAGACTATATTATTCAAATTCCGGAGTGGTTCGTAGCCTGAGTTTTTAATAAGAGAACAATCCTGCAACTACTCGCAGGGAATAGTTTCCAATGTCCTTACACATACTGAACATAATTTAATCCCTTATGTAGTCTCAGTGAAGTCGCCGCAGCGAGGATTAATACTTGGCAGAAATAAAGGTGGCAGAATATCTGGAGAAACATAATAAACGCTAGCTTTATTGTTCCGCAGACATTTTATTTTCTGTAAGCCAAGAAAAGGTACCCTCAGCAGCGGAAGTTCAGCAGGAGGTGTTGGGATAGACGAGATCGGCACATTTGTTATGAAGTAGTACAAGTGATTTTATTCCTCATTGACTACTCATGGACTGAAAATGTATTTAACTTCAGTCCCAGGGGTGTTTTTAGCCACCGCTGACCCAGGAAGGATTAGGGACTGACGGTGAAGACAAGACCTCTATCTTCACTAACTTGCCTCCACCGGTGACATCCCCAGAAACCCTGGGAAACATTATTCCTTGGGCTTCACAATCCTACCAGAATTACTGAAAACTACAGCCGGGACTAGTTTTACAACGTCACTTTTTTACCCCTTATCTTTATATTTAACTCACCTTTTTCTTATTAAAAAAAAAAACCCACAAGGAAACCAAACAGCTTATTCATTAACTTTAATGACTCTTCCCAAGCTAATTAAGATGAAACTCCCCCCTTGTCATCCCCCAAGCGATCAAACCGTCAGTTTCTTTTCAAACAAATCTGCGTTGAAGGCAAAAATAAAAGCCAACTCAAGTTAAATAAAAAAGGAGGGTCCAAAGTAGCAATTTAAAGCACCTAAAATCATTCAAATATTCAACATATAGAATAAGTATGAACAGACAAGCTGGGCAGGGACTTAAAAGTTAGGGAAAGAGCCAAGTGAATGAAAATTTGAGTCAAAATAGTCTTTATCATCATAGGCGTACAAGAAAAACTTGAATTTTTAGTAAGTGTCATGACAATGATGTTTGCACCCCCCAGCATCCCTGGCTGGATTCTCAGCCACAAACCAACCCGGGATTTTGCTACGCCTGTCCATAATTGGCAAAAAAATAATACAGAACCATAGAATGTGTTGGGTTGGAAGGGACCTTTAAAGGCCATCTAGTCCAACCCCCCTGCAGTGAGCAGGGACATCTTCAACCAGATAAGATTGCTCAGAGCCTCATCAAGCCTGGGCTTGAATGTCTCCAGGTGTGGGGCCTCCACCACCTCCTCTTTTTTTTTTTTTTTTAAATTAAAAAAAAAATAATAAAAAATCAGTCCCTACCATGCTTGGTGCAGGCGGCTTTTCAGAGACAGGAGCTTCATCTGGATAATAACTACTTCCTAGACATAACCAGAGCACTGCAGATGCCAGAGGGTGCCAGCACCATGAGCCTGCAGATGTACAAGCATCTCCGGGGCCACCAAGGACAATGTCTGCTCCGCTGCTGGAGGTGACACTGGGAAAGGGGCTGCCACATCTCTGTCGCATTAAAAGGACTGTAGTTTCGATATTTGTCTGTCAGAGTCCCAGGACTTTCACTGATTTACTATCAGAGTCCCACCAAAGGACTTTCACTGAATCAGATTCACAAATAATCGAAATTAGTTACTTTATTGAGAGCGACGGTCGCAGATTCGGGATTGCCGTTGATAAATTCACTGACTACAATAGCGCTAATTACTTAAGGTTAATATTGCTAGCAATAATAACGATAGTACAACAAGCCGGGGTAACATTCCCCAGAGGGTGAAAGGCGCAGCGCTCACCCAGAAAGGCGTCCCTGCCTGGGGTGGAGGGAGAGAACGCAGCCCGTCGACTGGTCCGTCAGGTATCAAGTTTCTTCACTCCCAATTTAACAGTCATTTTCTCCATCCTTTTATCCCCAAAATTACGAGGTTTCCCTCCCCTAGGTGACGTGTAGTATGATTTGGGTGGAGAGATGAGTGCTATAGCCATATATGTTTAGCATGATCTCTAAAATCTTCATTAGCATATACAGGGATGTCAACTTTAATATGCATTTCACAGGTAACGAGGCAAAGGTCAATTACCAGACACGGCAGCCTCTCAAGGAAACAGAGAGCTGCACAAGGTCTCTGTTATCTTGATTTTACTGTCTCTGCTGAGGAAAAGCAGGGCTGTCCTGGCTCCCCAAGACTACCCCGTCATTTACGTATCCTGTGATAGCCGGACAAGCCTTCACTCCCCCTGGGCTGCACAAGAGATAGCAAAGCCAGTCTGAATTGCTCTTTGAGCACAGAGACTTCACCTCATTATCCAAATTCCACAATCTCGAATGTTAATGACACACCTCAAGTCTCGGTCTTTGAGTTCCCGGATGGTTTTGCTCAGTACCATTCCTCTGCCAACCCACAAAATCTCAGAAAGCGGCTTTCCATCCCCTGGTTTTTGTTTGGTGCAGTCCCTTCTCGTTCACAGATGTGCTCCTTCAAAAACATTATTTACTGTTTTCTTCTTCTGCCTCTGACGATACCAACAAATGTATTTACTTCCCAAACCAAACACAGATGTCACGTTAGAAAGGCAGTGTGTGAACAAAGTTACTGTGGAAACAGAGATATTAAGCACCATGAGGAGTTTGGAAATAGAGAAATAAGTGGCTCGGTCTCATCAATGTCATTTTATTTAGAACTACCAAAAAAAAAGCAACACTTGTGCTTTCTGACTATTTTAACAGCATTTAACTTTTTTCTCTCTCCCTTTTTTTTTTTTTTTATGTTAAATTTCATACTGGAAACTCATTTTAGGCTAAAACACCATCCTACCAAGCCTCTCCATTCAAGTACCAAGCAATTTCATGGAACACTGGAAGAAGGTTAATATTTTCTGTAAACAGTCTTTTCACCTGTATTTATTAAGTGGATATTTTCAGGCCTGCACCGCTATTATAGAAAACACCTGCGCTTTGCATGCTGAAAGCACCGAGCTCCTGTCTGTTCAAAGGTAATTTGGGGGCTCCTGGATACTGTGGAAACAAGTGAAGAAGTCATCAGAAGTAGAAGTTAAATTGGATCTTCTAAGGAACGACATTGGGTACCGGCGTCTAACATCACGTGTATCTGGCTAAGGGCCCAGTGCTTACTCTGCCGCATAATTTTAATATGATGTAATCAAGCCCTAATTTTATGAAGATGTGAACTTGTGCTGAACTTCAGTTCTCGAATTTCAGAAGTTTGCTGCACTCAAGGGATGAGAGCTGGTTCAACACGAGGATCCTCGGGGTTTTTCCTGGCACGCAGTAGCGTATGCACATATCCACACCCACCCTTTTCAGTATCGAAATCATCTGTTTACTCTCCTGAAATGACAATCTATTGCCCCTGCACGAGACACAATAAAACAGTCTATTCCTGAAGTCATCCTAATGAAATGGTTTCTCTTTAAAGACCTTTACTAAAAAAGATTGCCGGAAGTCTACTGATGCAGTCTTAAAATCATCGTTTGACTGTGAATAACCAGTTAAAATATTACTAGGAATATAATTTCAAAACAGATTTTATAGTTAAAGACTACTTATGTTTAGGAGTTATAGAAGTGATAAGTACCGACGTTAATTAACTGTCCTCCCAAAGAACTGGGAGTACCTCCAGATCTTGCAAGGACTCATGGCTGCACTTCTGCAGAAAATACAACCTAAAATCCTTTCCTGATGAACAATCTCAGAGATGCCTTTCTCCTAATTTAAGTTTAAACACAGAAATAAATCCCAGGCACAACTCTCTCGCATCACTATTCGGTAACTTGACATTTTAAGCTAAATAAAATACAGGTGTGAAAGGGCATCCCAAACCAGACCCAGCAGAACCCCCGTGGGATCCAGTAACCATGGAGGCGGATATCCCACACGGGCAAGTGATTGGGACCAGGAGAGGAGTACTGGGAATTAAAAAGCGCAGAGAAATTGGGCACAGCTAAGCATGAAGATACACAAGCCCCAAATTGCCAGCACCTTGCAAACCCTGCCAGAGGTGCCAGGCATTGGTGCATCAGTTGGCTGACTTCAAGCCAGACTCTGTCACAGCAAGACTACAGCACAGTTTATATACACGGCAAAAAGCAAATCCCACGAATTCGCGAGTGAACAGCACTCCTTCAGCCCCCAAAACCATTAAGTGAAGTTGGAATCTGATTTTGTTGCACTGTAATAGAGGGAACCTTTGGGAACTCCACCAACTGGTACCACCATAAAGGCAGCAGGGACCGACACGGGTGGCAGTCGCAGGAGCACGTCACAGAGTCCCAGAACGGTGGGGGTTGGAAGGGACCTCTGGATATCATCCAAGTCCAACCCCCTGCCAGAGCAGGGTCACCCAGAGCAGGTGGCACAGGAACCCAGCCAGGCTGGGCTTGAATGTCTCCAGAGAAGGAGACTGCACAGCCTCTCTGGGCAGCCTCTTCCAGGGCTCTGCCACCCTCAAAGGAAAGAAGTTGTTCCTCATGTTCAGACGGAACTTCCCGTGTCCCAGATCGTGCCCGTTGCCCCTTGTCCTGTCACCAGGCACCACGGAGAAGAGTCTGGCCCCATCCTCTTGCCACCTGCCCTTTAGATATTCATCAGCATCCCTCCTCTGCGCGAGGTTGGGTACCCCTTGCCTGCTTCGGGCATTCGACGTGGAGGACGCCCCGTGGCCACACGCGATATTGTAATGAAAATATCGCCCTTTAGAAAACGGAAGGAAAGAGAGGAATGGAGCAAGAAGGAATGTAAAGAAACAGAGAGGACTTTCCTCTGCCTAATCAAGGTATAACAGCACCATTCATGAGCCAACGCACAAAAAGCAATATACTATATTGCCTGTAATGCTTTGGGTGATTTAAATGTCAGTCACAGTATTCAGCTCATTTCTATTTAAGTGTATTATTTTGTTCAATCATTAGGAAAACGTTTGCATGAGCTGCTTTATGCCTGTGGTTCCCAGATTTAATAACTGTATCTCAGACAGCACCAGCGAGCGGCCGCACGATTCCTCTCCGGGCTAAGCAGAAGAAAGGCGGCATCGGGCTACTTAGGAAAGAGCACATAAGAAACGAGACAGGCAAGACCTGGAGTTATATTTAGGTTTAAACAGCAGGTGCATGTGCATATTTAGCCCCAAGTGTCATAGCGTGGGTACAAAAGATTACCGCGCAGTGGAGCTGCTCGCCGACGGACAAAGAAAAAACAACGTAAATCAGGTGCTCCACAACAGCATCGCTAAAAGCCTTAAGCTCAACGGGATAAAACTTAACAACAAGACACTAAACCAAATACCAACTATCTCATTTTGATTTGGAAGGTGAGGCAAGATACTTGAGCCCCTCAAGCAACTGAGTCAATATTTTTTCCCTTGCCTAAAAACCAAAAAAAAAAAGAAAAAAGAAAAATAAATTGAGAAAAGCAGCTTACAACCCAGACCGCCGTCAGCCCACATGGTTATTTGAATAGTTAAGCTGGAACCAGCAGATAAATCAAACAGCTGGAATCCGCAATTATTTATTCATTTATTTTCCCCGCAATTTTACTTTTGGAATTCAGATAAGCCAGAAGAACTTGCCGTTTTTACATATGCTCTTTGCCTTTTCATTTTTGGATAAAATTTGAATCAAATTCCTTAACGTCGTTCTTCCAAGTATATTTTCCGGCCCCAGCAAACTTGAGTCACCATTAAGAGCGATAAAAAGAGGAAGACGCATCTAAAAATATTTTGCGTTTGCTTTTCAAGATCATTGTGTTAGGATGTAATATTTGCATTATTTATATTATAAAAGGAAATATAAATGCACATAAATCTATACGCAGAGTCTCAAACTGGTTACAGACCAGTATAACCAGCACCCAGCTGGGCCATACAACCAGCATTTCTCTGGGTCTGACGGCTGGCACATCTCATGAAAAAAAAAAAAACAAAAAAAACAACCAACCTCTACACATCTGAAATTGGGATTTTTTTGAAGGATTTGGTAGCTCTTGACAGGAGCCGGCCAGTCATTTTCATTGTATTTGTCCTCCCGTTGACACCAGCATAAAAACAGAGGCATGTTTACGGGAATTCTCAACTTTCCATACTTTAAGAATTAGTGAAGAGTTCATTAGAAAAATTAGTCTGTGTGCTCCAACTACTAATTTTCTTGGAGATGAGGTCCCAAGATGACAAAACCTCCGCTTTTTGTTCAGAGCGCCCGAAACCGGAGCAGCAGCATCATCCTTCCCACCCTCCCCTCTACGACTTGCAGGGCATTACCGAGGGACAAACCTTGCGAATTAAAAGCCGAACCTGAGATTAAAAATTCTAATATTGATATTGATTCAGACACCAAAGGCCTTTATTGGGAATAACGCTGTGCTGGAAACCACACAAGCAGAAACGAAGAGACAGACACGGCCGCTACGGGAGGCGCGTCCGAGAATAAATAGTCAAATAAAAAAAAAGAAAAACCAAACCTGCTCGGGAATTAATGCGGAATCAAGCTTTAAAGTAACAAGCGGCATCCGAAACGCAACTGGGTATAAGAAGTGCTGTATGCGCCTCTATGTTTCCTTCGGTTTAATGAGTATGATATATATTATGTCAGCTATCTAGGGCTGCTCCCCATCACAGCTTCATAAATAAATTGATTTCTTAGAGCTTCAATGAATCACGACGAGGGAAGCTGAAGGATGAGAGAGTACGGGTTCATAAAACTATTCTTTTAATAAAGTGTTGGGTAAAAATGTAGTAGATACATTAAAAGTATCTGAAAGCTGGAAATTATGCAAGCGAGTGAAAAAACAAGGAGAATTGATGGGGAACCTGAAAAGAAGGGAAGATTTTCTCTGCTAACGTGGACTGGAGAAAAAGGTCGTTGGATCTGGGGGACTGAGAGCAAAGGTGGCCATAGAGGCTAAGGCTGGAGAGGAGGGGAACTTGAGTGGAGATAAGGAGTTTAAGAGCTAAATGGCATGATGGAAAATTCTGGAGGAAAAAGCAGCAGGATCTGGATATAGGGAGCCAAAGGTGGGTGGAAGGTGATCCTTTGGTGCCATTTACAGCGACAGAGCAGATGACCGTAGCTGGTAGGTCAAGTAATGGACCAATACATCAAACAAAAACAGGATTTTGGTCTCTTCAGAATAATTCAACATTAAGCCAGCAGGAAAAAACAGACCTTTCCAATTCACCATGGGTCTCATAAGTTTATATCTCTATGAGGGGAGATCTTATAGTGGCCTTCCGCTATCTGAAGGGGACCTACAAGAAACCTGAGAGGGACTTTCTACAAGGGCATGTAGTGACGGGATGAGAGGTAATGGCTTCAAACTGGAAGAGAGGAGATAAAGAGGAGTTAGGTATCGGGAAGAAATTCTTTGGTGTGAGGGTGGTGAGCCCCTGGCCCAGGTTGCCCAGAGAAGCTGTGGCTGCCCCATCCCTGGAGGGGTTCAAGGCCAGGTTGGCCGGGGCTTGGAGCAACCTGGGCTGGTGGGAGGTGTCCCTGCCCAGGGCAGGGGGTGGCACTGGGTGGCCTTTAAGGTCCCTTCCAACCCAGACCATTCTATGACATCACCACACGCGAAACCACTAGCTCACTATTTCATTTGGCCATCCAGCCCAATCCCCTGATCTCTGACCCACTGCTATCACTTGATGAACGCCTGATTTCCAAGTTATCACCAGCGTGTGCAGCGCAAGCGGAGAGAGGAAGAAGGCTCAGTCCCCCGTGGAGGTGCAGGACCGCTGCCACTGCCGGCGACAGGACACAGAAGCGGGGTACAGACACAGTAAATGCATCAGTTTTCACAGTTTCAGTTTATGAATGAGCTTCAAATTAAAAGTAATTCATGCTAGAAAGGCCTCCTTCTACCCTGCATTAAAAAAAAAAAGTTTCGCAGCTTAATAAGCTGTATTTTGAAAGTTTTAATTGCATGGCTGTATTTTTCCACCAGATGGTATGTATTCAACACTTAAGGCTTTTTTTAAAGTCTATATTTGTGTGACAGTGTGATTTATTATTTATTTTAAACACAGAAGTATGCTTTCCCTATGGCATCCAAGCATTTTGGTCATACTTTTCTGGAAGGGATACAACAATTACATTCTAAAACATGGAGCGTTGATAACATCTTCCAGTCACCTACTCAGATATGAAGAACGTGTAGCAGACGATTGTAAAATTCATCAGTGAGCGGTATTACAGATGGTTATAAGCATCTGGTTAATCTGCAAGACTCCAATAGTCTAACAGCTGATTAACTATTCATTAAAGAGATGTTAACTATTCATTAACCCCTTGTGAAGCACGTACGCGCAGAAACTTCATATTATGTATCACCAGCTTCGCAGGGAGTTTGTTTCTAGCAGGAAACAGTCACCGGTTCTCTGCGCTTCCTGGTTTTTAGCGATGCTATTGAGGGATGAAACCAAGCCTCACCGCCCATCTGCTCTGCCACGGGGCGTTCGAAGTATCTGTGATTTATCTGATCGGATGTACAAGGATAACGGACTTGGACACCGATTTCATCCTTACTGTCAAACTGAAAATATTTTGGCTTTTTTCCAGCTCTTAAACAAGGCGAGTGGCACTACAGAGCTAGTTCCCAGGTATTTGTGCGTGCGTCCTGGGAACCAGGTCGTGAAGAAAAGCCCAAAAGAGAAACGGAGAGAGGAGGATTAAGAGATTAAAACGTCCCAATGGACGTTTCACAGTTCGGAGGTTCTCTCACCTGCGCACTGGGAATTTACTTGGCATCATCCATTAAACGTTAGCATTAAGTTCCCACCCTCTGGCTCCAGACATTTGCCCCCAGGAGTTTCGAGCTGGTCTCACCAGCACTTACACTGCGTTACAACAGGTCTCTCCAACTCCGGCACCAGTACAATGATAACACGGGTGAATAATTTATTTCCAACATATTAAACACCAAAAAAAGACTTCTTTCCAGCACCCTGCCTGCTTGCCTTTGCATCAAAACCTTTCTTCAAAAGCATGTGTAGTGCCAGCAATGCCAGGCAAACCCGACTGGTGCTTACGCTCCACCGTGGTCCACTTTTCCCATCCCCACGTTGGGAAGGACATGACGAAATGAGCTTGTGTGTGTCAGCACGGCAGTGGTTTCCGCAGGTATGTGCCTTGCTGGGCTGAATCCGAGGGCAGCGGATTAACCTGACCCCAGAAAAAGGGCTACATTCAGCTCCCGACAAGATCTCTGTCAACCCCAGGGTTTAGCTTTGCTCTGGGGCTGCCACGCAGGCGATTCTAAATTTGCCTACATCACAAGTTATCAAAAATTACCAGCCAGCAAATTGTTTGGCCTATATGAAAATAACAAAAAAAAAGATACCCTGCACTTCATACAGTGATGTTTACACTCAGGTAACGCTAAAAATAGCAATAGCACCAAACATTCCTGCCAATAGATTTAGCCGTGCAGCCGGTGGGGACCTGCAATCCCAAGGGCTGTGGCCCAGAAGGACACGAGGCAGCATTTTGTTGCAATAGACTGTTATCAGAGAAGAAACGTTTTGGAAAAACACTTCTATCCTGGCAAAGACTTTGTTGGAAAAGACCCTCTTCACCTCCCCTGCTAGGGACGCTGACCCGGGACGTAAGGCAGCAGGGCTATGGTCCACGAGGTGTTATTCTGGTACAACTCCTGTCCTTACAAACCCAAATTTTAATATGTATTTTGTTGTCCTTGAATAAAAAGAGATTCTAAAACCTTTCAAGCTGTGGCAAAACAGAACAATCGCCGCAGTCTTCTTGCTGTCGGGGAGGACTCTGAACATCCCAGTAGCCGGAGATGACGGCGTGCATCCACCCATCTCCTGCGACATCCTGAGGACATGCAAGATTTGAGTGAGGGGAAAGAAAAAAAAAATAACGTTCTCCCATTAGCAAGGATTGGCAAAGGGGGAACAGAAAAGTCTTCAGGGAAAGCGGGACTGATGGCCAAAAAGCAACAGCATCTTTAGGAAAAGAGAGATATCGCTGATTTTTTCCCCCGAAAATAAATTATTCAGTGTTGTTTGTGACAGCAAGACGACGCTTGTGCTCTTACAAGTAGACTTTAAAATCCCTGCTGAGTTCCCCTGCAGGTGAATGGAGGGTCTGCTGGCAGACGGGGCCGACATCCCACTTGCTGAAGTCATACATACGGCTTCATAAAACCTCCTCCCGCGGTACTGAAAAGCTGAAAGCCAAGAGAAGCCTTACAGGGACTGCATCGTTTTGCTTGTTTATGGTTTTAAATAAGATCTCCCTGTCTGTTATCCAGACATATTAAAACTGAGACAGGATCCCGTTAGTACGCGCAGCCCCGGGGGCACCAACCGTGGCCGCTCTCGTAACGTCTGGTTTCTGCTGAACCCGACTCCTCTCTTCCACTCAAGCCACTGGGGGTGCCCAACCTGAGCCCACCACGTCTAAGGAACCCTACAACACCACCGCAGCACAGGCAAGGCTGAAGAAAACAATTTCAGGAAGGAATCTCCAGGTTTTGGTTCCACATAAATAAACATTAAGTGAAGGAAAAGGGGGGACAACAGATTTAAAACCTGTTTTCTTAATATCAGTTGTTTCCAAACCTACTGCACTATGGAATTAATCCCCGAGCAATCAGTCTCAATGAAATTACTCTACCTAAACTACCCAAAATACAGATTTGGTATGACTTTCCAATGTCCAAGGCTGCGGTGGGCTGGGTTGAGCCCAAGTCCTCCAGCAAATGTCCCACTAGTTAATCACCGCGTCTAGCTGCTGCTAATGAGGTGCTTGCAGTTGGCACTGGTGATGACTTTACACGTCATCGCTAATTAGTGCTGGAGAGAAAAGGCTCCACAACCCAAAGTTCATATCGCCCCATTACTGAGAAAAGTCTTAGCCCTTTTGCACGTTTTAGCTGACGGGAGGCTGTTTCCTTCCCCGTTTGTTGCCCCTAAAGCCTAGCATACGCACACACACGCCCAGCCGCCCCTAATTAAAGAATTACTTTTGCCTCGGTAAAGCGTCTCCAAAAATCTGCTTCGTCTTCCAAACGTGCAGAGACAGCACATATGTGTTTTCATAAGCTGAGCTCTGCACTTGATAATACACTCTAAAAAAGACTTTTCTATATCTGATTTCTGTTCTTCAATATTTTAAATCTGGAAACCTTCAAAACAAGATAAGAAAAAAGCACAACTATTCTCTCACAAACTAAACAACAATCTGGTTCGGAATCGCAAAGTACAGGTTAACCCTCGGTTGAGATACAGCTGGTCGCAAAACAGCAGATGTTTTCAGGTAACCACCACGTGGATTTTTGATATTGATTCCTAGGATAAATAAGACATTGTTTTCTCGGAAAGCCCATCAGCGAGAAATATATCCTAGCACACGTAACACAGGCACAAACCCCAAACATCCCACTTTTAACCAATAGCTGATTCAGTTTCCCTCTCCCTTCCCAAAAGGCCAATGAACCTGTTGACTGCTTTCAACAAGTCTGAGTTGTAGGGTTCAAAGGAAAAAGATCCCACAAGTTTCAAGGAGAACAAGAGCTTCCTAGACCAAAAGGAACACCACACCAAGCTGAAGAACCTGCTGTTTGAGCTACCACTACACAAACACAAGAGCCATTTACCATCCACGTACCTGGGAACACCCACAGGAGATGCTGAACGTGACCCAGCACAGAAGTGACCTCCAGATACCTTGGTGGGGAGGGACAGGGGATGCATGCTCTGGAGAGAAGACTTTCCAGCTACTCTTCCCACCAAATCCAAAGGAGATGATAAGAAGCATGTGCAAAAACGGGAGGTGGAGAAAAAGAATATACGCTCAAAGGAGTGGGACAGGCTGGAACCACTGAACTGAGGGGTTGGACACAGCCATGGAAGCAGCACCCCCCACCTGCAGTGCTGCCCTCCAGCTCTGGGGCCACCAACAGCAGAAGGACACGGAGCTGTTGGAGCGGGGCCAGAGGAGGCCCCGGAGATGCTGGGAGGGCCGGAGCCCCTCTGCTGGGAGGACAGGCTGAGAGAGCTGGGGGGGTTCAGCCTGGAGAAGAGAAGGCTCCGCGGAGACCTTCCAGCCCCTTCCAGTCCCTCAAGGGGCTCCAGGAAAGCTGGGGAGGGACTCTGGATCAGGGAGAGGAGCCATGGGACGAGGGGGAATGGCTTTAAACTGGAAGAGGGGGGATTTAGGTTAGATATTAGGAAGAAATTTTTCCCTCTGAGGGTGGTGAGCCCCTGGCCCAGGTTGCCCAGAGAAGCTGTGGCTGCCCCATCCCTGGAGGGGTTCAAGGCCAGGTCGGACGAGGCTTGGAGCAACCTGTTGTGGTGGGAGGTGTCCCTACCCAGGGCAGGGGGGTTGGAACTGGATGATCTTTAAGGGTTCCTTCCAATCCAAGTCATTCTGTGATTCTACGATGATCTTCTACACCAGCTAATGATGCTGAACAAGATGGAACAAATCAGGCACACCGAGGTACTTCTTTACACTATGAGTATATCCTATAGGTAGGGGAATAATAATTTCCAGGCTCTCACTGGGAGAGGGGTAAAAAAGCAGCCTAGGACAGTCAGAAGTACTGGGGATCAATGAGGCACTGAGGGAGAGCCTTCAGAGCAGAGAGCAGCACAGCTGTCAGATCATAACGTGGATCTGCAATGTCTACATGCCACTCGAAGCACTGTGCGTGTGCATATGCACGCGTAGATACGCATACCTGTAATATGCCATCATCAAGAGGTCAAATTCAGAATCCATTTCAAGAGCGTGGGTTTGAGCTGGACCGCTGTGGTGCACCTAGCCCATTTCGGCCTGATCAGAAGTGGAGCAAATTTTCTGAGAGTAGAAGAGAAGGAGACAAGGCTCCTTCTAACAACCCCTGGAGAAGAGGCAGGGAGGAGGAGGATCTTTGGGACCAAAACAACAGGCTGCGAGAAAATTATTCGTGCAACTCCACTGTGATGCGGTGGGGGTCAAGCAAGACTGCATTTGTAAAGGTCACTGAAAAGAGAAAGGAGCAACGATCAGGATCTGGATGATGCTGCAGGGGAAAAGAGACTTTGAAGAATAACGTAGTTAAGGAAAGGAAAGAATTCAGACCTTTACAGTAAAGTTAAAGGGATATGGTCAATGATTCTGCTTAGATGATGACAACCTTAAAAAAGGAAAAGAATTTCACAGAAGTCTAAATAGTCATAAATCCTGCAAAAACAGGCACATGGGGGGTGGGCCGTAGGGTGGTGAGTTCAGCTGATGAGTAAAGGGCAAAGAAAGGGATGAGAATCACATCAATGAAACCAAGATAGCAAAGGGCAGAGGAAGAGATGAGCTGTCAACTGCCCACACGTGGACAACCCCAGTGATACCTTTTGCGCACAGAAAAAGCTAAAAAAAGCACATCTTGGAGAATTAGGGTGTTAAAGCAGGAGTTACCACTTTGCCTGCAGCAAAACACATCTAAGTGGAGTCATGACCATCTGCCAGCAGGTTACACCATTAGTGGCGTCTACTATGCTACTTCATATTACATGATACCCACATTAAAGCTTCAACGTCTTCAGTGTTAACCAATCTTAAAATAGAGTAAAAGGGTCCCAAAACAACATTTTCCTATTGATACGCGACAACTAATTCTTCTGAACAGACCACTAGAGCCAAGTTCCTTGTTGGCAGCCACCTCAGCCCGCCCCAGGAAAGACAAAAAAAAAAAACCAGACAAGCGGATTTTGTGCCTGCGCTGGTAAACGTTTGCGACTGTTTTGCAGTGCTGTATTTATATAGATTTCATCACGCTAGCGATTTTCCATCATATTGTCATCATCCCCCGTTTAATGAGAACATGTCAAGTGACACATCGATATTCCTTTTGCAGTGCAATTCCCGGGGCCTCCAGCCCGTGACATTAATAAGGGGGGAATAGAAAGTCACCAGAACTTTCTTCTTGGGTTCGTATATGGAAGCTGCTGATGCTTATGCTTATTTTGTTCTTGGTAATGAATACAGAGATAGGAGGAGCCTCCCTCCGCACAAATGCATACCTTAAATCAAGTAGGTTCATGCCGCTGAAGTATAAGGCCATTATTCGAGCTATTTTTGCCCAAACGCCGGCATTGCTTTCCCACTCAGGGTGTACATTAGTCACAATTTTACTGCCAAATGTGATGTTTTTTAACCTGTCTAATAATTAAAATGCACAATGACCGTTAATATGCACATAATAACTGACAAATATGGACAAGAACAGCAAGATCTGTTTACCCAAGGGATAAATTATGCTTAAAGGAAAAAAACAAAAATGCACACTGTTTAACCTTAGAAACTAATAAACTTGAAGCTCACTGGAATATGAAATTGTATGAATAATTGCAATTATTTTGAGGTCATTGGAAAAAAAAACAAGCCTACAAACTCCCCATTTCTCCAGTGTGTTTTGTCAGAACACCACAGGTAAAAAAGAAAACGCCACAGAACTCAAATTCAGGCTTCCCCTTATTTTCCTCTAATGCAGGCGATTATATACCTAACCTGATTATTATTCTTATTTCAGAAATTAATTTTCGGTTCCATCCACAGAAGAAAGATTTGGCTTGACCTACAATAGCAGCGTGTTAGGCTGCAGTTGGGCTCCTCTCCTCCAGCCATCACTGGAATATTCCGAAGTTTTGCTTTTTGTTTTGAAACATCTGGGGATTAACGCAAGGAATTTATTAGGATTACAGGAAACTGAAGAAGCTGAACCATCCATATGACTAAAATATCAGAATCATTTAGGACGGAAAAGACCTTTAAGATCATCAACTCCATACATATAATTATATATAGTCCATATATATGATAATGAACAGTTTAGGTGTTATGTATCTTTCCATTTACGGACTATCGTATCCAAGTAATAAAAAATAACTTTATTTTAAGGCTTGTGAATAATGACTGTGTTTACATTTAGTAGAATGAGCTTCACGCTTGAAACACACACTGCAACTAAAAATCATTTCCCAGTGAGATGCCAGAGAAGTCTGACCATCGCGTTCAGTTAATATTTCCTGAAAAGCCACGATTACACCTATTCACATAGCAGGCAGAATGGAAACACACTCACAATAATTCTGATTTAAAAAGAAGAAAAAAAAAAAAAAAAATCAAAGTTTCCGCATGCTGTGACTTGCTGAAAGCAACGTGACACAGAGCATGCAAAAAAATCTCTGTTTAGTTGAGTTTTGGCATTCAAAATTTAGCTTTCTCCCCCCTTCAAGGATAGAAAACGTGCTGCCCAGTTGCTCCAGAATGAATGTTCTCCTCTAATACAGCCCAGCTCAATCTTAAAATATGTTGTTTGCCTTTAAAGCAGCTATATTAAAAGAAAATAAAAGTCTCTCAACTATTTAACTCTTGTACATTTGTGCTGTGGTTTCCATTTTTTTTTTGTTTGTTGGGGTTTTTTTGTTTGTTTGTTTTTTTAAACAGCACTTAAATACTACTCTCATTCCAATTTGCAACATCAAAAAACCTACAGCCTCAAACCATGATCATCCCACCTGCTCAGAGATCAGACGGCAACATTTCTTTACCATTTCTCCTTTTGACGCTAAATTAAAATGCAATGCGGCTTTGGCCTTTTAATTTACTCTTTCACTCAGGCAACCCAGTATAGCTTTTGGATGTATTATTTCTTCCCGTAGCGAACACGCGGCTGATTGCAACGTTTTTCCTTTCCTGAATGTGCTGGCATTGCGAAGAACATCAAGATTCTCCACGAGGCAAGGAGGAGACGAAGTTTTCAGACAGATCAAAAAAATATTACAGGAAAAAAAAAATCCTCGGTTTTCAGACAAAGCAATTAAAGCAACGAACCTGCCGTAGAACTTACAACAAAATTAATGTTTGCTGGCAGTTTTAATATTTTCCTCTTTTACATCATCGTGGGCTTTGTGAAAGCCCGGTCTTCCAGATAGCTCCATAGAAACAATGGGAGTAGCCAGGGTTGGACAAAAATCTTCCCACCACAACATTTTCTCTTTAGAAAACTGAACTCTTGACTGAATATATTCCTTTTGCAAACAAGAACGACTTTTTCTCAGAAACTATATTGAAATGTTTCAAACCATTCATCAGAAACTGCACGACTGTAAGCTAAAATGGTCCAGCGAGCATTTGGTGGATAATAAAAATAATTTTGACATCCTACTACGCTGCTTCGCGGAGCTATAGTTGGATTCCCCCTTGCACAAAAGCTCCTCTGGTGTAAGGGCCATCTCCTATGACACACCCTCAGCAAAAATCTTGGGAATTTGATTCTCGGGATACCGTCCCTGAAAACAAAGTCCGGTCAGTAGGTTTAGCTTATAGCCCAGTAGCATTAATCACCTGCACTAGAATTGTAAAGGCGCATTAAAGTAATATTGCCTCATTAAAACAGTGTTTCAGGATGAGGTTTGACTTTATTTTTCTAGCTCGAAGAATATCCACTTATTTCACCTGAAAAATAAAGCTAGCTATGGGTGGGGGGGATGCGCTGCCACACCAGCTGAGTTGGGACCTCAAGCACAGCAGGTGGGACACGGCAAGGAGCAAAGGCACAAAACGGTTCTTCACCAACGCATCCCCTGGCTTTCAGGTTCTTTTGTTTCTTTGTTTGGTTCAAATAAAAAGAAAAAATCAATCCTGCCCTTTTCAATGAACTACTAAGTGATGTAACAGCCTTCAATTTGACAAAATTAGTACCAACTTGTACATTTTCTCACCAAACCAGTACTGTGCATCTTGCTTGTGCTACCCACAGCATCCATTAGTTTTGAAAATTAGCTATTTTAGCTCCATTACAAAGGGTTTTTCTTTCAACTAGAAAGCTAAGGGATTTTTTCCCCTTCTCTCTATATACAGTATATTTTTTATCTATAGCAAAAATCTAATAGCAAAAATTTCTCTAGGTACATTAACGGTAGGAAGAAGACCAGGGAAGGTGTGGGCCCCCTCAGAAAGGAAACGGGGGAGCTGGTGACAAGTGATATGGAGAAGGCCGAGGTTCTCAACGACTATTTTTCTTCAGTCTTCACTGGCAAGGGCTCCAGCCACACTCCCGGAGTCACAGAAGACAATGGCAGGGGCTGGACAGAACTGCCCATCGCAAGCGAAGATCAGGTTCGTGACCATCTGATGAACCTGAAAGCGAACAAGTCCATGGGATCCGATGGGATACACCCACGGGTACTGAGGGAACTGGCGGATGAGGTTGCTAAACCGCCCTCTATTATATTCCAAAAGTCATGGCAGTCTGGTGAAGTCCCCGCTGACTGGAAAAGGGGAAACATAATCCCCATTTTCAAAAAGGGAAAGAAGGAGGAACCAGGGAACTAGAGGCCAGTCAGCCTCACCTCCGTGCCTGGTAAGGTTATGGAGCAGATCCTCCTGGAGGCACTGCCGAGGCAGAAGAATAACGAAGAGGTGATTGGGTACAATCAACACGGCTTCACCAAGGGCAACTCGTGCCTGACAAACGCGGTGGCCTTCTATGAGAAGGTCACGACATCAACAGACAAGGGGAGAGCAACTGACAGTCATTTACCCGGACCTGAGCAAAGCCTTTGACACCGTCCCGCATGACACCCTGGTCCCCAAGCTGATAAAATATGGGTTTGATGGACTGACAATTCAGTGGATAAAGAACTGGCTCGACGGCCGCACCCAAAGAGTGGCTGTCAAGGGGTCCACGTCCAAGTGGAGTCCCTCAGGGATCAGTACTGGGACCGGTCTTGTTTAACATCTTCGTCAGCGACATGGACAGTGGCATTGAGTGCACCCTCAGCAGGTTTGCCGATGACACCAAGCTGTGTGGGGCGGCTGACACGCTGGAGGGAAGGGATGCCATCCAGAGGGACCTGGACAGGCTGGAGAGGTGGGCCCATGCCAACCTCAGGAAGTTCAACAAGACCAAGTGCAGGGTCCTCCATCTGGGTCGGGGCAATCCCAAGCACCGATATGGGCTGGGCAGTGACTGGCTTGAGAGCAGCCCTGCAGAAAAGGACTTGGGGGTGCTGGTGGATGAGAGGCTCCACATGAGCCCTCAGTGTGCACTTGCAGCCCAGAAAGCCAATCGTATCCTGGGCTGCACCAGGAGAAGCGTGGCCAGCAGGTCGAGGGAGGTGATTCTCCCCCTCTACTCCACTCTCCTGAGACCCCACCTGGAGTACTGCCTCCAGTTCTGGAGCCCCTCCTACAAGAGAAATATGGCCATGCTGGAGCGTGTCCAGAGAAGGGCCACGAGGATGATCAGAGGGCTGGAGCACCTCTCCTCTGAGGACAGACTGAGAGAGTTGGGGTTGCTCAGTCTGGAGAAAAGAAGGCTCTGAGGAGACCTTCTAGCGGCCTACCAGTATCTTAAGGGGGCCTACAAGAAAGCTGGGAAGGGACTTTTCAGGATGTCGGGTAATGGTAGGACTAGAGGGAATGGATTAAAACTAGAGATGGGTCTATTCAGACTGGACATTAGGAAGAAGTTCTTCCCCATGAGGGTGGGGAGACACTGGACCAGGTTGCCCAGAGAGGTGGTGGAAGCCCCATCCCTGGAAGTTTTTAAGGCCAGGCTGGATGGGGCTCTGAGCAACCTGATCCAGTGGGAGGTGTCCCTGCCCAGGGCAGGGGGGTTGGAACTGGATGTTCTTTAAGGTCCCTTCCAACCCTGACAATTCTATGATTCTATGATCTTTAATAAGCTGTTCATTAAAGAGTTGACAATAAAACTCAGTATTTCATATCTTGCATTTCTTCTTGGAAGACATGTTCAAGAATTCACGACAACACCAATTCTCCAAATCCTCCTGATCCAAATGGGATGAAATGGCACTAATTAATGCTTACTGAGCACAGCACAAGGAGCCCCTTCCTGGGCACACACCTGCCCAACACCCATGCCAAGCCATGCTTGGATTCGTTGGGCGAAGACTGACCAAGTCAGATGTTTCCACCAGCTCAGCCCCTTTGGGCACCAACCTCCAGCCCCACCTTCCTCCTCATGCTGAAGCATTTCTGTTTCCAAAGCACAATGTTCGCAGTCCCTCACTGCACACACAACATGCCGACCCTCTTCTGGGCTGGCTCCCCCGCTCCCAGGAACCAGACATGGGTTCCAGCCACCAGGCTGATGTCTCACAGCATGGTACTGTCTGCTTCTCTCCTCCTCCCTGCTGGCTCCAGGACTACTCCTCTGCAAACTGTCCACCCAACCTACCCACTTTTCTCCATTTTCATGGCAGAAATAGTAGTGGGAGAAGCGGTGAGACAGATGAGATGTGGGAATGGTAAGACACCCACCCAACCCTGCTTCTACAGATGCAGAAAACTCCTCTTCATGACAGTCCATCATGAACTGAACTGCAATTTTTATGGCTATGCACCACTTCTGCCAGCTCTAAACATTTTGTTACTACCCCAAACTCTCTATAACTTTACAACTTCTAAAAATGTGACTGTCGAATGCAAGATTCCAGTAGCAAAATCCACAATTTAGCGGTCAGATGTATGGCCGCCCCTGCTCCTGACCCATTCCTGCTTCTGGTCCCCTCCGAGGTTCACATTAGCTCTTTGCAACCTTCTGCAAAATCCCGACTGGCAATAAGAAGAATGCGATTCAGTTTTTAAGAGTCAAATGGCATCTGTTTGTATATTTTTCCTCACTTCTTATTCCAAACTACTTTCATGCTGCTCCTGGAAATTTCCTTTTATAAACCATCATCTTTTCTTACCCAAAGCAACAAGTTTGCTCAATGGGCTCTTCCAAACAGAAGAGTCTCTTGAATTGTCTTTTTTTTTTTAGTTGTTTTCTAAGTGGTATTCCCACAAGTTTTTGTTCCAAGATGCGTGTATATATATAATTCCTCAACACTTTTTAGTCTGACAGACCACTTGGTTGCTCCTCTGCCATCAGAGGCCGGCAGGACCGCGGCTGCAGGCTGCTCCTCGCTGGGGTCGGTGGCGTCGTCCCTCCCGAGCCCTGATTATGGACTTACCGTTTGCCAAATAACGAGGGGCCACAAGTCACTTCCCAACCGCGACGTGCCAGGGAGAGTTTTAGCAATACAAAGCATTAGTGGCCATGGCAACCATAACGCAATGACCTTTGGGCTATTTTATTACAGCATCAAATCGATAGTTCTGCCTTGGGAGAAAAACTGGGGCAGTCCCACGTTGGCCTAGAAGATGCATTTAAGAGTGGAATACTATTTTTTTTTTTTTAATTTTTTTTTCATGCTAAGTAAGATTAGAAATAGTTGTTATATAACAGGATGAGCCTTTAGTCACTAATGGGAAAAAAAAAATAATAATAAAAAAAAATCACATTAAACTCTCAAACTTGCACCTATGTTAAAACCCAGAGCCAAGCAAAGGCTGGGATAAGCACTTGTTTGTGACGGAGTTTGTAAAATTACACAGCGCTCCGGGATTATTACAGATCTTGTCAAAACTACTCCAGCGGCAGAGGGGAGGATTATGGCGGGGAATTGACTTTCTCTGACTGATTTTAATGAAAAAGTCACATTTCTGAGCCAACGGTATAATAACGCTCCCACTTCTCCCCGCGGCCTGGAGCGCGTCTCTGCCGTTTTCTCCCCCCCTCCCCTTTTCTCCTGTCTGTTCCTAAGCTGATATCAGCACTTTGATGTGCCTTTTTCACCCCGGGAGCCGGCCCGGCCCCGCTGCCATACACGCGATTGCCGGCCCATAAATACGAACTGCGCCGCGTCAGGCTGATCAAAGTGTCAGCCTGTCACATCTGCCTGACAAAAAAGCAGCAGTTTGCACTCGGTCCCCTAACATATGTAGGACATAGAAACGCTTCGCTATAAAATTACTCATCTTAAACACTGTAATAATCAGGCACGGCTGCTACAGATAGCCTGTTATTATACGTGTGTTTAAAATTCAGATAAGGGATGTCTTGTTATTACTTCTCCAAAGCCACGCGGCATCATGGTTTCCCCAAGCGACATTAACCACCCTGCTACCGAAACGACACTGTTTTACACGGGGACGCCGCTCCTCCCCCCAGGATATTTATACCAGGGTTAGACTGTCATCTCACCCCGGAGAGAAGCGCCTCGGCAGGAAGAAGTGTAGTGTACTCCCCTTTCCCCGCTCCCTTTTATCCTTTAATTGCTACTTTTTCTAACATATGGATGTTTACATATAGACTTGCGTCGATCCCCAAAGCTTTATGATGAGCTGCTGTGGTTTTGTTGAGGTGTTTTTGGTGATCTTTGGGGGGTTCCCTCCTGTGGATATTTTTCTTTTCCCCCCCCTCACAACATCACGCATCTACCAATTACAAGGTGCATTTTGGGAACGCGGCATCAGGTCGCTAACAAAGCCTCGTGTCTTCCTCGCAGGGTGAATAAGGAAATAATCCGGCAACATCGGCAGAGGTGCTTTTATTCAAATTCACGTGGATGCTATCACAGACGGCATAAATAAAAAAAGGCTCCCTCGTTTTGAGGGTAACTATCCTCATTTTTTGTTGTTTTTTTTTTTCCCCCCTGTTAAATAAGTGCATTGTCAAATTTGTTTTTGCATTGTCAAATTTGTTTTGGGGCGCAGACTGCAAGTACGGATTCTTTAGGCGAGGTGATTTGCAAGCGCAGCACCGCCGAGCCAGCGCCAGGCTGCCCCGCAGCCTCTGCCACGACCAGGGCTCCCTCTCCTCGCCCTCCTCATCTCTCCTAACAAATTCCCTTTGCCTTCTCGTTACCGGGTAACGTAATGAGCTATTTCTTTCCACAAGGAACCCCGGAGCACACCGCGAGGAGCCAACAGCTGCTGGCACATTGGGGAGTTTCAGCTCCGCTTTGCCTGTCCTCCCCGGTGTCCTCCAGGAACGGGCACAGACCCTGCACTGTGCCTTGGAGTAAAGAAGAAAAGAAGTTTAAATTGCTGGTATGTTCCCCATACGCAGTGAAACAAAGGCTCACTTTTAATGAAAATATTGAAGTTATCATAGAATGCAAAAAAAAAAAAAAAGAAAGCTTGTATTTTTTCTTCACTGGGGTCTGGAAAGAAAGAGCAATCTGGTGATGCTCTGCCCAGTGCCACCACGGGATGGGAAACCCAGAGTCATAGAATCATAGAACAGAATCATAGAATTGTCGAGGTTGGAAGGGACCTTTCAGATCTTCGAGTCCAACCATCAACCCAACACGGAAAAAGCCACCACTAACCCATGTCCCTCAGCACCACGTCTGCCCAACTTTTCAATACCTCCAGGGATGGGGACTCCACCACTGCCATGGGCAGCCTCTTCCAATGTTTAATAACCCTTTCGGGGAAGAAATTTTTCCTAAGATCCATCCTAAACCTCCCCTAGCGCAACTTGAGGCCTTTTCCTCTTGTCCCATCGCCTGTTCCTTGGCAGAAGAGACCGACCCCCCCCCGGCTACCCCCTCCTTTCAGGGAGCTGCAGAGAGCGAGAAGGTCTCCCCTCAGCCTCCTCTTCTCCAGGCTGAACACCCCCAGCTCCCTCAGCTGCTCCTCACCAGACTTGTGCTCCAGACCCCTCACCAGCTCCGTTGCCCTTCTCTGGACACGCTCCAGCCCCTCAAGGTCTTTCCTGTGGTGAGGGGCCCAAAACTGGACACAGCCCTCGAGGTGGGGCCTCCCCAGTGCCCAGTGCAGGGGGGGACGGTCACTGCCCCAGCCCTGCTGGCCACACTGTTCCTGACACAGGCCAGGATGCTGGTGGCCTCCTTGGCCACCTGGGCACACTGCTGGCTCATTCTCAGCCACTGTCGACCAACATCCCCAGGTCCTTGTCTGCCGGGCAGCTCTCCAGCCGCTCTGCCCCAGGCCTGGAGCGTCCATGGGGTTGGTGTGACCCAAGTGCAGGACCTGGCACTTGGCCTTGGTGAACTTCATGCCATTGGCCTCGGCCCATCCATCCAGCCTGTCCACATCCCTCTGCAGAGCCGTCCTGCCCTCAAGGAGATCAACACTCCCACCCAACTTGGTGTTGGGGCTCTCCCACACCCCCTTAGGAGCCTTTAGCATTTTGACCAGAGCCAAGTTATTTTATAACTGATCTAAGGACAGTTTTACCAGAAGTCAGAGTTATTGCAGCTAAAAGCTGTTTTAAATAGTATTTTCTTATAAAATCACTATCAAAAAATGCAAAGCATCACCTACCGAAATGATTTTTGAGGCACAGGTTCAACATCCCTAATGAAATCATTTCTAAAAGATTACCTCTCCAGGAGGTACGCGTTCCAGCCCTGCTGAAACAGGGCAGCCAGATTTCACCGCTATTCCCCTCGGTTTCTCAAGCGGTAAACAACCAAATAAACAAAAAACATCAAATACACCAACCCTTAGTGCTTCACCTCCGTTTTGTTGGACTTCACACAGAAGATGCCTCCTTGCATCGTGCTCTGCCTGCTTGCAATCAGCCCTGAACTCAAAGATTTGTGATTTGTAGGACACACCATGCTAACGATTGCTGGCTTCCTCATAAGGCACGGCAGGAAGAACGGATGAGCCCTCTCCCATGCTCCCTGCCTCCAAACAGACCGTGTTTGTGCAAAAAAACCCAAACATCTCGTACCCTCTGAGAAACAGACTTTATAAAATTAATTTTACATCTCATTGCTTACTACACCACTACACTGTGGACTCATTTATCTCAGCAGTGACAAATTACTCAGCACTTAATAAAAACTGTTACTTTTTTTTTTTTAAAAAAAAAAAAACAAAAACAAACCAAAACGCTAAACCTATTGAGAAGCCATCACTGAAGACAGACATACCTTAAGCTCTGAAGGTCCGTACTGGATTTCCCACTTTGAAATACTCCCCTTTGAAAACATCCTATTATTTGTACTACACAGTGACTCAAAGCTTTAACCACAAATCGGAAACACTGGCACTAGGTGCCAATGCCAAACGTTCCTCCCAAAGACAAGGAGTGATGGTGGCACATAAGGAAACCTTCTCCAGTGAGCAAAGGGACCTAAGAGAAGACTAAGCCTTTATTTCAGATTTACCACCCAAAAGAGCTATTTCATAGAATCATAGAACCATAGGGTTCTAAGGGACCTCTGGAGATCATCTAGTCCAACCCCCTGCCAGAGCAGGGTCACCCAGAGCAGGTGGCACAGGAATGCGTCCAGGAGGGTTTGGAATGTCTCCAGAGAAGGAGACTCCACCAGTTCTCTGGGCAGCCTCTTCCAGGGCTCTGGCACCCTCAAAGGAAAGAAGTTGTTCCTCATTTTCAGATGGAACTTCCCATGCTCAAGTTTGTGCCCATTAGCTCTTGTCCTGTCCCCAGGCACCACTGAGAAGAGCCTGGCCCCATCCTCCTGACACCCACCCCCTTAAGCATTTATAAGCGTTGATAAGATGCCCCCTCAGTCATCTTTTTTCCAGACTGAAGAGACCCAAATCCCTCAGCCTTTCTTCATCAGAGAGGTGTTCCAGTCCCCTCATCATCTTCATAGCCCTTATATTTATTTGCTCTCACAACATGGCTACAGGCTTCTTTTAAACCAGCCGCCGTGGCAATTTGTGAGATTTTGCATCTCCTGGGTCAATCAGGAGCTATGCGAAGTCAACTTGTATTCTCTCCTCTTTCTGCAGCACCCGTTCAACTAGCAACACGCGGCGCTTCAAGCCGCGAGTGTTGTACAAAGACGTTTTACAGCCCCAACGTCAGAGCACCGTTACATGGTCACGTCTGCGCAGGTCCCAACCCACCCAGCAAACTCCAGGTCTCTTCTCCCTTCACGATGACAACATCGAGTCACAAATTAAACCCTACTCTCAGGACTGAAATCATTCCACCATCTCCGTCGGAGTTCTACTGAGTGATACACGCCACCACGTCACTACTGTTACTAGTTCACACGGGCAGAACAAAAGACTCCCTCTTACCTTTGTCCTCAAAGTATGTAGAAAGGACAGAACATTTATTTTTGTCACTGAAGATTAACTCCCAACTCTTACAAAGAACGTGGTTCTTCAGTCGGAAAGTATCATTTTTACACAATCATGAAGAAAGATGCACTTTAAAGATATCGCTCTCAAGAAGCATCATTATAAAGGCTTCCTTTGTTGACACAGTACTTTTTGGGTTGCAGCACAGAAAATAACAGTCAGTAAACAAATTTCTACCTTTGGCAACTCTGTTCTAATTTTGTACTTTCTTTTTAGATACTGAAGACGTCATCCTTTTGCCGGGCTTCTGTCTTCATCCGGTATCCGTGCCAAAGGACATCATAGTATAGGGTGTCATGACATAGCTCCTGCTTATCTTAAGAGTGGGAATTTTAAAAATACTTTATTTGAGAGATTTTATTTTTTTTTTTATCGGGATTTTTTTTTTCTGGGCAGCCTGAAAGGAAGGAGACATCCCTTACTAACGATTCCTTCCATTCCTTTAAAGTCTCCTTTGTCATAGAATCATAGAATTGTTAGGGTTGTCCTACTCCAAGAATTTTTTTAGACTTCTAAACAATGAACCAGAAGCATCTTCCTGGGGCAAAGCAAGCCCATATCCAGAGGACTGTTCTTGCACTAATAAGCAGAGGCTATTGAAGCATTTCCTATTTATGCAAGCTATTTATAAAGAATTTATACAAGCACCCCACCTCAGGGGTTACCTTGGGTTTGTAGCCCACACGCCGTCGGCTCAGCCTGGAGGGTCATCCTTGGCTCCACGCTCCAGAACACAAATTTTCGTCTGCAGGACCATTAAACCGCAACCCCAATCGCTATGTCATTTCTGCCATAAAGTTAAGCAATCCACAGAAACAGCTTTAACTGGGTCCTCTTAGAAATAAATTGCTTCTCACCATGTACCCTTCTCTGGCCTCTTGTTATTGTCCTCCTGACATTCGTGGTTTACCAGCTGGTTTTAATCATAGTAAAATAAAAATCCTGCTGAAAGGATAGCTGGGAACATGAGACTGCCGGGCTATGAAGTGCTCGGTCCTGCCTGACATCATTTTTATTTGCCTAAAAGTTCTTCTCCCTCAGTAAGTAGAGCCCATCCCACAGTGTAGAAGGGAAACTCGCCGTTTGAGAAGGACTTAAAAGAACAAACTCCCAGGCTGAATCCCATTCCAGAAGCTGCGTCTATAAATAGTAAAGGATGAAGACACGTAAAGATGTTCAAAGTTCAGGCTACAGATTCAGAGGATTCAAGGAAACTTTCGGGAGATGGAAAAGACCATGAAAATAATATGGAAAATAATTTTTTAAAAAATTAAGAGAATTAATTCCAATAGCACAGAAACATTTCTTCAGTCTCAGAAGCTAGCAAGAGAAAAGACAGATCGCAATGGAAATAAATTCATTTCCATCAGCTGTGGATGCTCCCGCTCCTGTTTTTCATAAAATAATAAAAAAAAGAAAAAATATTGATGTTTGATCACAGTGTAACATGCCAATGAAAAAAAAATCTACACTCGCCAAGCAAAACAGCTACTCTTTAGTTCTGGTCCAAATTTAAAGAAACAGCTTCTGGAAACAAGAACTTGAAGGAGATCTTCATTTTCTTTTCTGCTCTCTCAAAATCAATTATTTCTAGTCTTACCAGAAATAAGTCTGTCTTTCTTGTAGAAAAAGCTGAAACAAGCGCATAGCTAATTCCAAAGCCAGGCAACACATAAAAAGCATTCCACCAGATTTCATATTTTAAAGCCAATTTCACAGCTTTTTGCTGTCCAGCCAACGATTGCTCAATGTCCGAGGAGAGACCGCAGGAGGGGGCGCGTGCTCCTCCCAACCAGGTAATGCTAAATCTCGTCCGATTGGGTGTTCCTGGAAAAATCCTATCTATTTCAAACATTTCAAAGTTTCAGCTTCTCAATATTTAAAAATGTGATAAGGCACACACCATTCATTAATTTAAGGGCTCTGCATGCACACGCTATCTGGATAAAGCTAGGCAAAGAAAGAGTTAAACAAGTTACTTACGCCCCTGTTCTGCCCCCCGCAAAATAGCCAAAATATTACTTCTGTCTTCCCCAGTTCAGTTCAGAAACCCAGATCGCATCTGTCCGATAGCATTTGCCAAAGAGCAGACTGGAAGTCGCGACTGCTCTTCCTTACTCAATAAGTCCATGTCCTTAACACCTTCAAGAGAGGTCTTGTCTTACCTCCCGGGACTGGATATCACCTGGGACTGGATGTCACCTTCCTGACTGGAAGTCACGGCCCCCCACCCCAACCTACTGAACATTTTGGAGGAGAATCCTCTTAGATCTTTGACTGTTTGGTTTGGTTCGGTTCCCCCCCCCCCCCAATCTGCTTGAGCAGCGCATCAGAGCAGATCCTACACCTCAACGACTCCAGCCCCGAAGCAGGAACTGTTCCCTCCATCCACCTCGACAGCTAAAACCACACGCCATGTAACATAAAGGTGTCCGAGTTGGCTTTAAATGAGGTAAAGAGGGAAATAAAGTGAGAGAAACAAACCAGGCTGGAAACTGAAGTATCCCTGCTGAACTTTGGATTTCATTACTTACTCTGTAACCCGAGGCATGATTCTCTCCCTTGATTTTTCTTCTGTAAGATCTGGCTAGGAACCGTAAGTCACTGACAACAAAAAAAGCAGCTCAAAAATGACGTGTTCAAAGTTCTATGCACGATGGCGAGCGCAGCGCGGAGGAAGAAGAGGCACCATCTGTTTTAAAATTCCTAGTTAATTTACCTCTAGCCAAACCCGTTGTTTTCCAAAGGCGTGAAATATTCATTTCTGACTCAAGATCTCGGATGCCAGGCCCCAGCCCAGGTGAGCTTTTAGGACTGAATTATAAACCCAGGAAAATCGAGTTTATAATGGAGATGCTGACAGACTCGCAGCTACAGCTACACTAGTGGGAGCCACTGCAAGAAAGTGGATGCAATCACTCACCTCCTTTTACCAGATTTTATTGCTGGAGAGAAAATTAAGGAACTTAACAAATGGCTCTCCATTAAATTGCTTTTCCTTCCCCAGACTTTTTGGCATGCCCTTTGTGATACCACTTACTTGTAAACATCCTCATTTTCGTCTGTGTATTAAAACACATGTATTTAGCACCTAAAATTAGGATTTTCCCCTCTCTATAGTGTTTAACTTCCTATCTGGCCACTTTATTCTGAATCTTATTCAAATTAAAGCAGGCCTATTATGCAAGGCACAAAAGTTCAATTTGCGTAAAATCTGGGCAGGATTTTCTTTTTTGCATGAAAACAACAGCATAATCAATGCTAATCATTATAATCTTTTCAAAGTGAAAGCTTTTCAAGAGTATTTTTGCATTTACGAATATAAAACATGCTTCCAATTTACATTCTAAAGGTTTGCATAGAATCCGAGATTAGAGGTGGAAGAGACCTATATGTCATCCCTTCAATCCCCTGTCAGCGCTGGATTGTATCATCTGCTGGTAAATATGGAATAAGAAGGTTTAAGAATTATACATTTTAGCCTGTAAACCCATAATCATCCTACATCAATCACGGCACGCGGAGAAATTTGGAAGCCTGCAGTTCTGTACTGCTGCACGTCAATCAAGTCCCCAACTGGCGCACACATCAACTACTTCTCCTGGTCAGATAAGGGGCACCAACTAGGGTAGAGAAACCTGGCCCTTTCTAATTAAATGGCTTGGACGATGTGTTTTATGAAACCTGCAGATTGACTCGGCTAATTTACATCTCTCTCCCCTCTAGTGACACAGTGGCATCCCGACTGACCTGTTTCTCATTTGCCCAACAGAGGTCATCAAGGACAAATGAGAGGGTTGTAAACAGCTTCTCTCATCTTATTAAACACCACTTCAGAACCGCGTATAGATTTCGAGCGAGCAAGGTCAAGAAACCATTAGAAAGGTTAAATTGGAAACAAGAGAGCATGCAAGGTGGTCACAAGATTGTTCCAAGTCAGAAAATTAAATTAACCTAAAGAAATCCTTAAAGGTGACTACATCTTCATCATTTTTATTAGGGACAAAAGTAAAATCAAGGAACAGGGGAAGACCTATTGAAAAAAAGACACAAAGCACCGTCTATGTAGAATGCCTTCCACTTTTGAGCTTCCCCCCCACCTCCATCTGATCATGTTTGTTCAATCTTTCACGTTCCCTTCTCACGAGCAATTGCTGCAGTTTTACCGGTACGGATGTCAGCATAAAGCAAACAAATCACGTGGAGAGACATTTTAAAAATCTGCTGCATTTGTATTCATCCTGAAATGCATCGCACGCTCATCCAAAACAGGGATCAGAAGAATACCGCAGGCAAAATAGCACTTCGACATCTAAAGAATACGCTTACTCAGAACTTGGTCAGCTAAACTAGAAAGGGAACGAGCCAAAATAACTCCGCAGGACCCACTTAAGCAAATTAAGTGGTATAGACAACTAAGCTGCCCCCACAAAATGTACTTCAGTACCTAAAATGATACCACTGAGTATATCCCAAAGCTTTTCTGCTCCGGCTGACCCAGCTCTCTGAACACTTATGAGTTTTACCCTCCTTGAGATAACCAATATTCAAAGAACCACCGACTTTTCCAGGCACACAAGGAAACATCTGAAAGACTCCCATGTCCTCCATAGTCACTTCCATTAAAAACATGTGAAAACGGGGCCCCATCGTAAGCTCTTGCAAACTGGCATTTTTGGAGTTTCACAGGAAGGGTAAAGAGAGAGATTCTCCTGGAGACTGGGTGCGATGGGGTCACACCCCTCCACCAAAACGGGCCTGAAACTCAAAATCTCCCCTTTCTTTTGCAAGAACTTCAACTATTTCTTCCTCTAGTGATGCTCTAACAAGACCGATCGTTCCATTGATGCCCAAGCACGTGCTATTTTAAGTACAGAAGGCAGCTCCCAGCTCCGGAGCCCAGTAACGGAAGGAGCTGAGACTGCAGACACGTTCCTCCTCAGCGGATGTTGGCATTCAGCACGTCGGCTCCTACAAATCTCACTCTTTGGCATTTAATTCTCCCCATTCACTGTAAATGACACTTAGGATCCAATTCATCATTATAAATGCTATTCCGAGAGCCAGGTCCCTAATGTTCAGGATATGCAGGTGAGCAATTTAAGTCTAGGTTCACTGTGAACTCCAGATATTATATTCAACTACCCCAAACTACATGACACCAAGTTTGAAAGGTAAGTATCAAATTATACGGAACTGGCTCATGGTTAAAAAAATAACACATTGCAGCAAGCGTAGCCAAAGCTTTTCCAAAGAAATAGCTCCCTGTTCTTCTGTAGTCTTTTGAAGACGAATACAGCTATGAAATGATCCATTTTTATCGGCTTTTCTCAAGAAAAAAGTCCTGATTGTTTATTCTATATTAGACACGCATGCAAGATGTCTACATTTTAACCCTTGTAAGTATTAATTGCCCTACACGTTTCCTGGAAGAACAGTTTTAAGAAGCTCCCCATAACATACAGTGTTAAAGTATATACAAATATCCTTCACTTCTTTCCTGCTGCCTTGTGCCATAACGTGCTAATGACACCGTTGTTGGATAAATGTGTATAATCCGGACAACCAACTAGCCAGCAAAACCAGCAAGAGATTTGGGAAGATGATGTATTTGTCAGTTTAATCAAGTTTACTTAGTCCAGAAAAACTAAGAGTAAGGATGAAGGGGCTGAGCAAGAGGTTCAGACTTTTAACATGTGTTAGATTGTAATTAAAGAAATTATGATTCCTCTGTTCTTCATGGTCGTAAGTAGAAGGATTAGACCAGATTCCTTAATATTAGATGTAGGTTGGACATCAGAACATTTGTTAGTGTACTGAAACAAAGCCAGGCCAGGTAAGGCTGTTGATTGCCCCACTGTTACTCCTGGAACACTGTACAGGAGGTCAAGCACAGCTCCTCCAGCTTTTGGTGCCCATCACCACCTCCCATGCAGGGCCTGATCCTGCCCAGATGGACAAGGCACACTGGCACTACCCACCATGCAAGAAGTATCAAGGGGAAAAAGGCAGATTAATGTCTCCTTTCCCATCGAGCTGAGAAATGAGAGAAGCTCCTGGGTCCCGCGTGCGCTCAGGGCTGGGCAGACACGCACAGGATGGAGCGACCAGACCCCGAGGAATCCCAGAGGTCAAAATGGCCGTAACTTTGGGCTATAATTGCCTCCACAGTCAGAGAGCAACCGAGCAGGAACTCCAGGGCAGCAAATTCAAATGTCAGCATCTAAATTGGAGCGAGCCTTCATTTTTTCTTTACTGCCTTTTTTTTTTTTAAAAATATAAAAATCTATTTTTTATTTATTTCCCCGGTTGTAAAGCCAGGGTAAGTATTGCTTCTGATAGCATTATTGCTGTTTCTGCAAAAGATTTTGTAGCCATAGGCTGACAAATACATCTTGGATAACGCACCGAGAAAGGCTCATAGAGAGCAGAGAAGGATGACTTTGACATCTGCAAATTCAGGGGTGAGCATTTGCGACTTCCAGAGAACAAAAAAAGAGCATTAGGTTGATGGTTGGATGAGATGATCTTAAAGGTCCCTTCCAACCTAGGCAATTCTATGATAAAGAAGAGAAATACTAAACTATAATTTTTAAATGGAGAAAAAAAAATAATCCTCATTTCCCAAAAAACTAGCAAGGTCAGACCCTTTGGAAAAGTAGATTATAATAACTGGAAGCAAGGAAGGCTGGAGGGATGAACAGTGCCAGCGGATGGAGCTCCATGGCCCTGCTCAGACCCAGCGGCAGCAGAGCCTGCCCTGCCGGGCGGGAGCCTGTTCTGGGGCAGGGGCTTCGTTCACAACAGCAAAAGAAAATGCTGCTAAATGAAAACTACCTTCAACAGACTGAACTTGAAGCTGACAGTGCTGGGAACTAAATGAAGGCAGGTCCTTCTTCGCTCAAATGACTGCCACTGGGAGATGGACTGAGAGAAGAGGAGACGCTAAAAAAAGCAGTAAAGAGTAAAAAGATTTTCAGCAAGTCTCAGACAAGAAACAGGGCCCGGGAAGGTGAGAATCACAAAGGCTTTTTCTCATTAAAATTACCACGTCAGGTATCACCTGTTCTGTCACAGCAGCCTCAGGAAATAAGCAACTTGAAAAGTACTTTCATATCAGGAAGAAAACACTAAAAAGTTAGTTTATACCCCAAAAGAACTTAGAAGTCAAGCATTTGTTTTCAGGCTTACACCATTATACCCAAGCAATAAAGGACAAAGCGATGACACCAAGAAAAGTGAGGCTTAATTTCCAGAAAACCCTTCCTGACAGACCTATTTAGACAGTAGGGCGCAATCCCAAGGGAGGTGTAGGAGTCTTATCACTTAGGGCTTGTAAAACCAGAGCAGACAGGCCATCGGCAAACACGGTGTGGGAACACTCCTTTCCTGAAGGTAAACTGGGAGACGATCTGCCGGCTGATGGCCACCTCCAGTGCCTATGATCTATTGCACCCCATTATTTTAATTCAGGGAGACTGCACGCCCTCACTAACCGAGGCTGCTCCTTTTTCAATCCAATCTCCTCGAGTTCAGGCTACGTAAATCTCTGCCAGGCACTAAAAACAAAAGCAAAACCTTTCTCCTAAATGAAATTTGCAAATTAAAGCCACGTTTCTCTGCAGCACAAGGCTAGGAAGAGCAGGAATCGCGGTGGCATGCACTCCTACTGAGCATCTCTCAACAGATACTAGAAGAAAATACAGCGCAGAAGAGACAGCGTCTCTGTTGTCACTTCCCACCCAATAAATAAGAAGTGTTGTACAAAAATGCAGGTCCCAGACACTTTATTACTCCGGAATGTCGCTCTCCTACAGGTTGATACGCTCGTGAAGTTGAAAATGATGAAAAAATCAGTGTGTTGACACAAATTTCGTCATGTTAGCTATCGATTTTCCAACTTCCCTTTGTACGAGCAAAATAATTTCTGCCTCACTGATGTCCATTTAAAAAAATTTCCATTTTCCATTTCCATAAATAAAGCTCCATTTTTTATCATAGCTGTTTAGGCATCCTAAGTACCAAAAATCCTGCAATTAAAAATACAAAAGCATAGGATTGCAAAAAGGCAGGACCAACCCCTCGCAAGGCTGCTGCCATCAGGCCTTTGCTGCCATTCGCTACCCAAAGAGCGGCCAACAGGAACGAAGGCACAACCAAACCACGCAATCGAGAGACACCAACCACGACGAAGAGGAGTACTGAACAGACTCAAGTCTTGGAACAGACCACATACAAAATAGAATAAAAAAAAAAAAAGCTTGCTTCTGTCCAAAGGTACCTCCTGCTTCCATTGTAAAAGTTAAGAGAGACCAATGGTGGGCAAGAGAATAAGGTGAAGCAACAAGAAAAAGCCATGCAATAGAAGGAGGAAGTGTTAAGGGGGGCGATCAGGACTGTGGCATACGGATAGGTATGAAATACATGCAGTTACAACCTGCAGAAGCACCACTACTGTAGATGTCCAGCCATCTCCTTGGAGCTTCCCAGCAGAGCTCTAATCCCTGGCAACACGGTGTCCCAGCTCATGGAGAGGAACTACCCAAGCCAACAGGAAAATCACAGAATGGTTAGAGTTGGAAGGGACCTTAAAGCCCACCCAGTGGCACCCCCCTGCCCTGGGCAGGGACACCTCCCACCACAACAGGTTGCTCCAAGCCCCGGCCAACCTGGCCTTGAACCCCTCCAGGGATGGGGCAGCCACAGCTTCTCTGGGCAACCTGGGCCAGGGGCTCACCACCCTCACACCAAAGAATTTCTGCCTCAGATCTCATCTCAATCTCCCCTCTTCCAGTCTAAAACCGTTCCCCCTCGTCCCAAGGCTCCCCTCCCTGATCCAGAGTCCCTCCCCAGCTTTCCTGGAGCCCCTTGAGGGCCTGGAAGGGGCTGGAAGGTCTCTGCGGAGCCTTCTCTTCTCCAGGCTGAACCCCCCCAGCTCTCTCAGCCTGTCCTCCCAGCAGAGGGGCTCCAGCCCTCCCAGCATCTCCGGGGCCTCCTCTGGTCCCGCTCCAACGGGTCTCACATTCCTCTGATGTTGAGGACCTCAGAGCTGGACGCAGTACTCCAGGTGAGGTCTCAGATGATAGCACTGAGAAACTGGAGGGGCAAAACAGGTACAGGGAAAGACATTCAGGAGAGGCAATCAAAAGCACCAATAAAAGCTTGCTGAACACCCTTTGCTCCGCTAAAAATAGAAAATAAGCACATGAAATAGTAAGCTTGGCTCAAAGCATCTGTTCCCCAGCACTGCGTCTCTGCTCAGCCCCCACTTGGGAGGAGTGAGGAACACAGGGCAGAGCCTTGATGGTTATGAATCCAGAAGCACCTTTGCTGTGGTGACAGAATGGGAGCCAGTGCCCGGGTACGCCTCCGCCCACGGCCTCGGGGGTCCCACAGGATTTGCAGCATCGATGCAGATGAACTGATAGCCTTTTGGTTTTGTGTTAAATATACAGTTAATTATTCCTCCACCTGACAGAAAGCGTACCCAAGAGCAACGCGCGTGGATACACATCAAGAGATGTGTGACTGGAGCTGTCCTTGGGAGTCCGCGGCTCCCAAGTCACTCACTGGAGTAATTTTAAAGTCAACAACAACAATAAATTAAAAGCTGATGAGAGCGTTTCTGCTAATTATTTGTGTTGGTGTTCAGGCAGCTGAATGTAAGGTGGAATATTAGCAAAGACATCTATCTTCAGACATGGCCTACTTCTTCGTTCGCTGTTTTAAAACTGGTGGAACGTTTTGGCAGAGCTATTCCCAGTTCACACCGGTGGGGAGAAGCAGGGAGGGGATCAGGTCAGTCTGCTTCATGGAAAGGTATAGAGCTGGAAAGGTTGATTTTCTGCGGGGGGGGAAACAACAAACAAACAAAAACCCCAGGAAAAACAAATGAAGAGTAGGGAGGCTGTGTAGAGAGTTGGAATAGAGAAATGAGTGAAAGCCAGAATTGTGTGTTAATTGAACGCAGCAGGTGCTATCACAGACGAGCTTCTCTTTGCCCTCATCTCCAAGGAACCCCCAAGTCGCTGGTTTCTTAGCCTATTTGAAGGGACGTGACTTCTAATAGTTTTTTATAGCAAAATAAAATACCTGTTAAACTAACTGTAGTATTTTTGTTATCTTTAAAATATTTAAGTAGCATATTTAAAGTGAATGTTAAGCAAAACATCTGATTAGTTGTACTGTATCTAGACTACATTACACCTAAATAATAACCAATACAATGCTCAGCTTTCTCTACTTGTTGCCATTTGGGCTCACTTTCTACCCGATTCTTCACCCAACAGCCTTTGATACTGGCTCCAAATACTCCAAAGCTTCTTTATTCCTTCTACCTGTTCAGAATGAAGAATATGAAATTTTCAGGGATGGGGCAGAAGCTGGCTGCCCCGTTCCTCTTGGCACTAGAAGTCAGTAGATACGTATCACGAAACGCTGCTAATTCTCTTCAAAACCACTTGGTGCTTACTGGTAACTGTGATTATGAAGAACCGGTCGCCAAAAGGAACTAGGTCCTTATTCCGGAGTATTCACTGAAGTGGAGATTCAAGATAGAAGTGATTCGAGATAGACATGTTCTGATAGTCAATGGTCAACAAGGATTGAGCGATACAGGGAGGAGTATCTTGCCTTCTTCCACAAATTAAAGCTACGTAAAACCATCACCTACAGCTCTTGTGTCCTGCAATGAGCGATGCCATCGCGACTTACCAGGGAAAAGTCGAGCGACGCGTGGCAACTCTGTGTACGAGGCACCTAGAGGAGCCACTGAAGTTCCGTAAGACTAAATTTGGGACAAATACATGGAGGAATTAAGGATGTCACTCAAAATCTGGTGCACACAAACGGCGACACAGAACAGAAGCCTTTCCCCATAGCTTTGCACCTCATATGT
The DNA here is from genome assembly GCF_028500815.1 of Rissa tridactyla. Classification (NCBI taxonomy): domain Eukaryota; kingdom Metazoa; phylum Chordata; class Aves; order Charadriiformes; family Laridae; genus Rissa; species Rissa tridactyla. Next base: position 85,758,499 of record NC_071497.1, on the reverse strand, counting down.
TCGAAGCATCAACCATGAACAATGTTGAAAAATGACCGTTTCAAGAAGAAAAAGAAATCAATCGGTGATGGCATAAAAAGGAAAGCTACCTTACTAGATATGCTGGGCATTGTGTTTGGATTTTTTTTGGTTGCTTATCTCCTTGCACCCCCATTTACAACAGGGAAAGTCAGACAGCAGGAAAAAATTCAGGCCAAAATGGAGCGGCATAGAGAGTCAAATATTTACCTGTTTTCCTGATGTTTTCCTTTCACACTTCAGACCTGTTTGTAACTAGAAATGTGTTAATGAGCTTTAATAGCATGACAGAGTACACGTTTGTGCAAGAGTGGTGCGTGTGGAGCTCACAAATACAACAAAGGAACATTAAGCTGCGATAGCGCGGAGCAAGCACTCGGGAATCGTCCGTTCCATTAAGCAAAGAAACTATTAAGCACTATAGGTCATCAAGCGATGTACAAAACGATCCCACAGGCATATATTATTATGGCATGTAGCAAAAAGCAGGGGAAAAAAAAAACCAAACCAACACACCTCTAAATCATCTCAGTTAGCTAATTCTTAAACACTGAACTTAACCAATTCCTGGCAGAGCCCTAAGTGGTGCTCAGCGCACCACTACACGCTGTGTGCGCCGAGCGGGCTCACGTAAAATGTGACTATAAAAAGGCATATTGGGGGGGGGGGGGAAACAAACCCTGTTGGCCAAAAGTTCATAAACACCCATCTGTTTTGCTGAATTCGCACCAGTGGGTGATACTCATAATCTAAGTTTTCCGACTATAATGTTTGTTCCACAGAGTTATGATTTGTTTCAATTATTATTTATTTTGCCATTTACCAAGAAAATCCACTTTTGGAGCTCCAAAATGAGTTTGGGAGGGAAGTTTGGTTTAGGTTTGTTCACTACTTTTATCGTGGTTTATGAATTCACATGAAATAGTCTAAACTCTCCTGTGATTCAGAATCAAACAGGAATAAAAAAATAAACCAATAAGGATTAAGTCAGCATTCAGTTATAAATCAAGTTATACCACCCAAACATTTGATTTCTGAGAGTCATTTTCTTCCTTTATCAAAAGAAGAAAGGGATCACAGATCCAGGGAATGAGAAAGATGGAACACTAGATCCCATTTTGTTTATTCTGTTCAATATAGTGTTTCCTCAATTTTAGTATCGTGTGTTTCCTGTGTTTCTACCTCCTTGTGCCACTCTAAATGATTCATTCTCATCCTTAATTCATTAAAATCCCCAAATACCGATAGGCGGTAATCAATATTTTATTTCATACTTTCTTAGCCATTCTGTGTGCACTTAAATAGATCTTTCAGAATTATCAGTGGATTTAGAATATGCAAAAAAATAATTTAGGAAAAAAACGGAGCCATAGCACTAAGCGGCAATTAAAATTTCTTCACATCTGCAAGATTTTAACCTTGGGCTCAACATCTGTCCTGGCAACGAGTCTCCTGTTACTCGAAGCCTGGCAGATGTTAGAGAAACAACAATACAAAAGGTGCAATCACAATAAATACGGGGCCGTAGGTTTTAATTCCAGTTACTTTATCTCTTTGGAAACTGCTGGTGTTCTGGCTACACAAGCACAAAAGTTTTGATTAATTTTTTTTTTTTTTAATTCATAATAAAACACACCCTGGATTTCTTTTATTTTTCTAACACTAATGAAGCGAGCTGATAGAACACCGCGGCATGAGCGGCAGTCTCACGTTCCAACCAGAGCGACACACCGATGGGCGTCCAACGCTATCTAAAAATAACTTTTACATCATTTCAAGCTCTTGAAGAACTAAGTTGCTGCTTGGCTGACAGTTTTTTGGAAGCGTATGGGCTGACCTTCTGCCGAAGGAGAAATATGACAAATGATTTTGTTTCTTTGTTTGTTCCGTGGTATTTAGCGTTAGAGTTTAAACCCAGAATAAAGCTGGTTGCAGATTAACCTTCCCCGCAGCCCTTCCATCACCTTTAAACAGTAGAATGGGCTCCACTTTGATATCTCAAAGGGATTCCAGCTCGGCAGTGGTTTGTTGTGGGATTTTTTTTTTTATTTTTTTTTACCCTCTTCCAAAATCTCCTTCGATTTCAGCCAGGACTGAGTCAGTAGCAATATACCCATGGCCAGGAATGGAGTGCCAAAAGTCCGTAGGGGTTAAGGAAGGCGAAAGAAGAAAAAAAAAAACCTAATTAAAAGGCACTTAGAAACGTCCAAACACTACACTCATGACTCAACTTACTGACACACAGCCCACGCTGGCGACCGACAGAGCATTCGGGTGAATTATACGGACATACACTGTTCCTACAGTCTCTAGATAGCTGTTATCATAAAATATCAAAGCCAAGACATTGCTCTAAATGAATCTATAGCTGTGATGTAGCTTGTCTGTTGGTTGGTTTAGTGTCGGTTTGGCTTCATGGTTGTTGTTGGTTTTTGTTTTTGGTTTTTTTTGTTTTTGTTTTTTTTTTTTTTTTTTTTTTACAAGAAAAAAATATTATAAATAATTTTCAGCACAAATCATTTCTAAATCATTATGACCACACACAAAAAATTCTTAGCGTGTCAGAGAGCCGGTCTTCACCAAGGGGCTGGATGCTAAAGTTGTGGGAATTCCCCTATAAAGTAACTTTGATTTCACTTTTTATCACCCCCTGAAAGACCAACGTTTCAGATTAACAGTAAAGCCAGCACCTCTGAAGGACGGATCCTGCAACTGTCCGTAAATAGAGATATAAGACAGGGTTAGTGTGGTTTCTAATCTGAAATCCTACCAATTACTAGAAATACCAATAATCACTAGTCTGTTAAATTGGGAGTTTTACGAAGATGCTGGAGGCGGAAGCAGCTCTTAGTTTCTCTCCAGCACTCTCATTTCCATTGCAGCCTGGAACACTTCTACAGCTGGAGCATGTCGGGGCCGTAAGGACCCTCGAGAAGTTCTTTGAAACGGTGTATTTTCCCCGTACGTGGCAGGCTTCATGCATAAAATTCTCGACTGATTAAAAACAGTTTTCATTTGCTACATTTTCTTTAGTGAAAGCACTTCAAGCCATGAAAGCAGAAGGGGAAAGGGCTTTAAGAGGGCAATATACTTTCAGTACCCCTGAGCAGTCTGTTCCACGCGGAGTTGAGTGTTACCTTTTAGCGGTGACTGCTTTATTGACTGTTAATGCTTTAAAAAGCGTGGTGAGACCACGTTCAGAGTCTTTACTGCAAGAGAGATATATGCCCCCCACGCAACACCAGCGGTTTGGCAATTGTAACCTCCAAAGACATAAACGTTGATGTATTCTACGTTGCCAAACAGCACAGTAAGTGCTTAAAATGCTGTGAACAGACCTGTAGTTTAAAAGTGACACTACCCAAGATTAGACTATAATTCAGTGAATGAATCTCTTCCTAAAACCTGCCGGAAATATTAAAGAATGGAATCTTGCGCAGAAGTGGGAGACTAAGCGAAACGAGGATGTGTTCCGTCAACATGAACACGATCTTCCCCTCATCGGGACGACGCAATCCCACACACCACCACCGTCATCATCATCTCATCTGGGCGAGAGCAATAGGGTCTCCGGAAAAAGTCTGTTTAGCAGCGATACCTTGTACATCACACAGGGATCAGAAAGATTTAGTTTTCAAGTGTTATGACCTTAAACGTAGCTCTAGCCTAACCCAGTACTCATCTCCGTAAAGGGAGGCTTTGCTGAACAATAGGAAGTTTATTTGCTTTGCCAAGCAATGATTAACACAACACGCTGGAGTGAGAGACCTTCATCATTTCTCCTCTTGCCCTCTTTCCCCGACTCTGTTGTGTTTCCATCTGCCAGTGCCTTAAGTCAATGATGTTCTGCCAACATTGCACAGTGACTCCTTCAAAAAAAAACCAAAACAAAACCAAACAACCCACAAAAATTCTGCTCGCTCAGGAATACGTGTCCTTCAGAGAGCAACATACTATTTCTACTTGAAGAACTTGTTGCCAATTTTAAGTGCCGTACACCTAATATTCCACCTTATAACGTGAACCGTTTTCACACAATCAGAAAAAAAACCCAAAATAATCAGAATCACCGAGGTCAGAAGGCACCTACGGAGACCACCCAGTCCAGCTCCCGGCAGAAAGCAGGGGCAGCTACCAGCAGGTTGTGTTGGGTTGCGTCCAACTGGATCTCAACTATCTCCAAGACAAAGACTCCACCTTATAAGGAAAAATACTTATCTTTAAACTAACTTCCAGTATCTCAGTTTGTGCGCATCGTCTCTGGTCCTTTTCACCGTTTTTCCAATTAAGAGATCTTTATCAGCTCTTCCTGTTTCAGCCAAGCTGTTCTTGAACAGACTAAGTCCTGTCCTCCCCCTCCCAACGTCCCCCCGTCCCTGCAGGGTTATGAGATCAGGATCCGCCACGCCAAGCACGGTTCTTCCTACGATACGCTCGAAATTACAGAGCTGGGCACACCACTCACATATGTGCATTCAGTTAAAAAGAATAATTGGAGTGATTTTATTAGTTAGTGGTTGCCAACCACCAAAATCAAGGCCAAATAACAACTTGAACTGGCAAAAAGCCCTAGTTGGCAAAGCGCAGCTCTGCAGGCTCCCTCTGAGGGTGACTTGGTAACAGAATGACCAATTTATTTGCATCTGTGGGGCTCTCCATCACTTTGGGGGGGGGGGGAATCACAGCACAGGAGAACATACACTGGTTAAACGACCAGAGATGGAGACAGAAAAGTGGTGGGGAGGAGGTAGGTTTGGAAAGAGCCAAGACGCTTATTGCTTGTTTTAATTAGGTATCATAAGAAAACATGCCTTTTCTAGCTGGTAGAGAAGAGTTTGGAAGAGGGGAAGTGGAGTTTAAAGGACCTTAAGGCTGGAAAAGGCACCAAGTCCATGAGGGATGCTGGAGAGAGCAGCTGAGAAGACAGCTGCCTGGAGACCCTCCCAGTATAACTGGTGAGAGATTAGGAAGACACAGGACGGCAAAAAGTTGTAGAATATTTTATCCTCTTTTCCCAAGGTCACTAAGTTAGTCCTGTGGATGGCCGCTCCACCCTTGCCGAGGGAAAGCAACCAGGGCACTCCTTAACAGGTCTACGTTAGAGCGATCAGCGATACGCAGTCGTTTCCATCCAGGAGAAGAGCAGAAACAAAAGGCATCCCCTTCGAATTGGCAAAATTCTTAAATAACAATCCTTAAAAAAAAATAATTCTGAACTACGGCACATTCTAGTTTTGTATTAGCGATTTTGAGTTTCTTTGTGCCTTTTATTTGAACAGTTTCAAATATTTTTCCCCCTATAATTAGATGATTAAGGACTCCCTACACCCTTCTACAGACCAATGAAGAGGCGAAAAGATTTTAAAACTTCAGATAAACATCTTTCACAAAGGTATTCGTTAAGTCAATGTGAAGCCATAAGCGTTCTCAGATGCCTCGTAATAAACTTCTGTTCCTTCTGCCGTATACCTACAACAAGAGCTTGAAAGGAAATACAAAGAGGCTGCTGATTCCAGCAAGCTGCATAATGAGTTCTTGTCTATGAAAAAGTTCCTAAACCATAAAAATTCGTACATTCAGTGCCCTACAGAAGTTTGGCATTTTTTTTGTGTGATCCTCAATTCATCAGAAAAGCCGTTAATTTCCAACTTCAGAGGTTTCATCTATTTTGAAGACAATAAATACGCGGCAAATAATTCACAGCAACGAAGAGGTGATTAGACATATTTAAACAAGAATAATACCTTGTCAGAAATAAATTACTGTCGCAGAAGTGTCATATCTAGCTTTACTTCTTTTGAAGAAGGGGGGGGGGGGGGGGGGGGGGGAGAAAACCCACAGCGCTTGAAGTGCTTTTATGTACAAATTTTGTGGTGTTTTTTTTTTTTTTTTTTTTTTTTTTTTTTTTTTAAAAAAAGCAGCTTCTCACACAGAGTATTTGCAGCAATCCAAAGAGTAGGAAAGTTTTTGCCTACCTGCTACCATGACCTTAGCTGTCCGACTGATGATAGCTCCAATGCCTTCTAGAGATGCTTCACACTGGTAGAGACCTTCATCCGGCTTGTGGTGCCTGGAGTGGACTATGTTTTGTATCAAAAGGGATCCGTTGGCCAGTTGCTGCCTCCTTTCATCTACTGCCAGGTTTAAGAAGACCGCGTCTTTCTTCCATTTAATAACCGGGGCTCCTCGATCTGATTCCGCTACGCAGTTCAACAGCACGTTGCCTCCACGCATGGTGACGGCATCCGAAGGCTCAGTCAAGAACCTCAACGATGTAAAAGTCTTAATCTGTGAACCTGAAAGACCAAAACCATAAGACACGTGGAGTTAATATTGGTCGTACATTTCTATGGAGGAAGAAACATGCTATATTAGGTATAGAAAATCAATACAGGGAACCCACAGAGGCACCATAGATATTTCTGGCAAATATTGTAAGAAATTAAACTACGATTCTCTGCAAATTGTTAACACAAAAAAAACCCCAAGCATAAATTATATTTCTGTCCCGTCACTACAAAAACAATATTTGCAGGTAAATGCTTCTTCTATATGTAAAACATGGAGACAAAGCAAAGCTAAAAAAATCCGTACAAGTATACGTGGCTGAGTAGGAAATTAGCATAAAACCACCGTACCTCCTGAAGTTTATCTGGAGAATTTAATTGCTTAAAGGACCTATTCCGGCTATGGGAACTAAGATGCATTTCTGTGCAACAAGCACAAAAACAGCATTGGGCCTCACTTCATTTGCTGTTAGCAAACAAGCTGGAGGAGAGCGTGCAGGGGTGGAGCCTGCCCATCTATCAGAAACAGCGCCAAGACCTCAAACCTGGCGGATCTTCTTCCGCCTCACCAGACCAACGTTCCCCTCACCAGATCAACTAGTCTGGCCACTCCTCTCCAGGAGGCAGCAAGAGAAAAAACATGGGAGGATGTTCTTTACGTAGAGAGGAGGCAGGAGAAGCGTTGAGAGCGCCAACTCTGCCAGCTGCACACCACCCCTACCACGGCACCGAAGACCTGAGATTCCCACATGCTGCAAGAATGCCGAGGCCAAATTCTTATGTGTAACAGGACGCTAATCAACTTGGTGTAGGTTAGAAGATAAACCAGACTGTAAAGGCAAAGGGAGACACTCTCAGAGCAGAGCTACAATATGAGGTCTGCTAAAGAGTACAAAAATCATTAAACTGCTTGAGAACACGTGGGTGCGATACACCAAAAGGGCACAACTCAACACGAACAGTCCTTTTTCTCTATTACATCACGTATTTTCTAATGATCTACAAACAGGCAAAGCACATCCAACTTGTATTTTTGCACAACAGCCTTCTCAAATCTCAGCTTCTCACTCGAGTATAGCCACTATCAGAGTAGTTCCCACTATTATCACCACAAAAATCAACGTTTCTGCCACATCACTGGCTTGCCCATCCCACTCTGTCCAGGGGCAGCACCTCTGAGGGCTTCCAGGTTTGGACATAGACCTCTGGTTCCCAGACACACAGGTTGCTCCCCAACCTCCAAACTCCGTGCCAGTGACAGCGCTGCTGTTCTGTGCTCCAGGGCGTGGGGAACGGAGTTTGGAAACAGCTGTACGTGAACGCAAAAATGGCTTTTTTTTTTTTTTTTATTCTTCATCATCAAATGAATCCTTTTACCTCGTTAGAGCAAATAAAAACAAAGGTTTATGCGATAAAAAGATTCAAAAAAACCCTTTTAGTCCTAAGAAAAAGATTAATTATTTCTATTTTATACCTCAAACCAAAGCTTTCTATGAATAACAATGCATAAACAGCCACTTGGCGTTTTCTTTATAGAAATTAATTCTGTTGTCAAGTGCTTGGTTCCACCTGTACACTAACTGAAGTGGCAAGGTACCCAATTTTCCTTCAAGGCACATAAACAAAAAAAGTTGCGGCTTCAAAAACTTAATAAGATTTAGCAGAGGAGAACGCAAGAGTTGGAAGCCTCAACTTGGAGAGTATTTCAGGCACAGTAACAGCAGCGCCGTAAGAACTTAGAAAGAAAAGAATTGCCCGAGAGTATCAAGAGGAACAGTCAAATCCTAATTTGTTTTTCATTTACCTTAATGCTCTGATTTCAGAGCTTCTTCCAGAACTACTGGAAGAAGCACATCAGAATTAGGCCCAAAAGCTGCACGTTGGCACGGGGCACTTTTGCCATGAAACATGGCTATCAGTATAAAGGTACATTTACAATGCATAAAACAGCAGTTATTTTAAAAATGCACGTTCCCTTTTCCTTCCCCTTCTCCCAAAGGCAACTGCGTTCTGTTTGCAAATCACAGCTTCCTGTTGGACATTTTATTTATGCCACCAACACTTAGAACACAGTTTAACACAGCTGTTTATGACAGCATGTTAATGATTTTATGTGCCTATTATCACAAGTAAATAATCCACTTCTGCAGGAGAAACGGGGTTATGACAGCTTCCAGTGCAGCGAATGCAGAAGTTACAGAACTTAAACAAAGATTAACTTTCTTTTCATGCAATTACCCTTGCAGTTCAGTTGCAATTTCAGCTATTCATGTCCTTTGCAAAAGGCATATTTAACCTAAATTGCTTTACTACAAGGAACCCAACAGCTTGAATAACCCGGAAAGCTTTCTGAATAGCAGGAAAAAAAAAAAAAAACTAAATCTGCTTGGAAATATTATTCCTGCAGATAGAAATAACGGTGACGCCTTAAAAATGGAAGAAAATGACCATGTATCTTCCAAAGAGATTACTTGGAAGGATAAGAATCTAATGGGCATGTTTTTGTAGTACGTAGGTGCTGAATCATAGAATCTTCATGGTTGAAAGGACCTTTGAGATCATCGAGTCCAACCATACGCACACACAAAAAAAACCCCCTACAATCTGTGTCACTAGAGCATGCCCTGAAGTGCCACATCTAGACGTTTCTTAAACACCTCTAGGGATGGTGACTCAACCCCCTCCCTGGGCAGGCTGTTCCAGTGCCTGACCACTCTTTCAGTAAAGTAATTCCTCCTAAAATCTCATCTAAACCTCCCCCGCCGCAGCTTCAGACCATTGAGATGGAGAAAGGTAGAAAAGCATTTGAAAATCCCGTTAGTACCTATTTGCATATTTACACTACTGGTCCAGTTTGGAAATCCCAGTTGCAGCGTTACACTCGACGCCAGGGCACCTTTCCCAATAAAGTGTCATCTCATCACGCCCTTGACTTCCACAAAGTTGCCACCCGAATTTCTACTTCAACCAGCAAACACTAAACCTCTAGACCAGATTACAAGAAGGAATACGCTACACCTGATACAGAAATCTATTTCAGCACCTGAAAAAAAAAAATAAATTCAAATAATTTCACGATATAACCCAGGATGAACAAACACTTTGTTGAATTAAGGGAGAGACCCAGGCTTGACCACACCACACCTCCATGCTTTCCTTCTATACGCATAAAACCAAGGACTGTCACCTGAAAAAAACCCACCAAAAATCCACCTGTGGAATTAAAAAAAGTTTTAAACTTTACTCACACTAAGAAACCAAACTCTAACGCAGTTTATGAAGCATGTTGAACATGCTCTAAGCAGGCTGATGGCAATTTCAGCTGATGTAGAGGACAAGTGGCCATAACAGACAGCCCGATTACTAGAAGGCCACTTCAGCACAGTTTGCCTCCAAAAAAAATACGCATATTTACCATTTCTTATTATTGGGGGGTTCTTCCCAAAGGGAACTTAATTACTCCGTGAAGATTTCTGTATTCATTGTATATTCACTAAGGACAGCGCATACTTATATGCATACATATATACACGCGCCCTGAAACAAAACCGAGCCTATGAAAGAGTTCTTAAGACATTGTAGAAACTACAAGCAAGTGCAATTTCTCTAGCAACTTTTCTTAATTGTACATTTACTTTTAGGCCAAAAGCAGAATTCTAAAGCATTTCCCTGGATCCCTTTTCTCCTGTATAGTATCTATCATAGAACCATTTGGGTTGGAAGGGACCTTAAAGGCCATCCGGTGCCACCCCCTGCCCTGGGCAGGGACACCTCCCACCAGCCCAGGTTGCTCCAAGCCCCGGCCAACCTGGCCTTGAACCCCTCCAGGGATGGGGCAGCCACAGCTTCTCTGGGCAACCTGGGCCAGGGGCTCACCACCCTCCTGTTTAAAAGCATCAGGATTTCAAGCCCAAGCCAAACACCATCCATGCTCCTGCTACCCCAGGTAGAACAGCCCATACCTGCTCTGCTCCTAGAGATCCTTTAGGTCCCTACTGCCTAAAACCCCCTTATTCTGAGAACAAGACCCAAACAAAGCAAAGCTCCATCAGCTTATGGAGATCTTTCCTCCTGAGGCACTCACTGCAGCTTGTTTTCTCTTTCTTTATTCTCCAAAAGCGGGACTGCCATCTCCAAAACTCTCACGGCCTCCACTCCTGCGTGGTGGAAACCCAGGGGGAAACCCCCGGTTGCAAGCCCGGAGGCAAGAGCAGCCTTTGCAGTCTGAAGTATCAGGTTTGCAAGGCAGAGCCCAGCCAGCCATCTCTCCAGCTACCTATCGCACAGCCTTTTAACAGCTGGAAACACGAAGACAATAAAAAAATAATGAAAAAAGTTCTTTACTATCTCTCCCTGTCCTTGGGCAGCTTCCTTGCCATTGTGCGTTAGAGTGTCTTCTAGCTGAAAGAGCTACAACTGTAAAGTTACTTTGCCATTTTTATAAGCAGTGTAGGGGACTCATTTGAAAACAGAGATGCTAAACCTACAGTTTAATCCTTATTGCAACAGCTCAACTGAAACGGAAGGCAAGGGAGGAAGTTTATAAGAAGGCAGCCAGGCAGGAGAAGGAAGAGATGACGAGCTCTTATAAAACTTGCTGTAAAACACGCTCATGTTTTCTGTTCCCAAGTTTTGCTCCCAGTGGGAGAGTCTCTCCCTTTACTTGGCATTTTTGCTAGCACCCGTAATTTTTCATCTGCGCTTACTTGCAATCCCTCAGAGCTCCAAGATATTGAACAGCTGAAAAAAAAAAACGAAAAAGAAAAAAGGCTACGGCGATCAACAGTCACCAAGTCATGGAGAACGCACTTGTTTACACTTGCACTGGGCCCTGGTTTGATGGTCCCCCCAGTACGGTTTGCAAAAGCCAGCCCATCCCCATAGTGGATGACGCTTTCTTCTATCACCTGCATCCCAGCAAGGACATCCTTGCAGCTGCCTTGGGACACCCTGCCTCCCCTGGGACTTGCTACCAGGCTTTTTTGCATCTCAGAGGCCTTAAAAGTCAAAATAAGAGAGGGAAGTGCTGCTATAGCTGCTTTATCTGGCACCAAAAAAATACATTCACCTTCTACACACATGCTCAGAGCTGTCATTTGAGGCCCAACACTCTGATATTTGAAGAAAACAGACTTAAAGGAAATAGAGTCCTGCAAACCTGAGGCTGCTGAAACCGACGGGGCCAGGGCACTTTTGTGCTTCCTTTTCCCTCTGGCTACAGGCGGCGCAGAACAGCTACGAGCACAGATTCACGAGCTCTACGGCTTAACTACAAACTTGAATGGAAGGCAGTTGTAAAGATTAAATACCTCCTCCACAAAGCGACCGTCTCAGCTATTCCGAGCACATCCGTGTCATCAAACAAGCCCGTAGCGCCGCTTGGGGATCTAAAGCTCCGAGGTCAAGGAGAGCGCCCTTGGCAATAGCCCAAACGTCCTTTAGCCAAATAAAGGAGTAGAAAACTTGAAGCTAAAAGACCCCGTCCCTGGTCCCTCGCTGCTTTAGCAACCAAGACATTACCCTATGTGATGACCTGCTTTGTGATACAGGAATAAAACTAATGGGCTTCTCACCCTGACAGGTAACATCACAGCAACTTCAAGGTTATCATTCTCCAGGCCACAGACGAAATTAACATTTAAAAGATGATCTCTGATGTGCTTCTTAATCAGTCCCTCGCTTTGAATCCTCCACTTTCTGTTCTGGCTTTGTGAAACGTAATCTTCCAGGGTGGGTTGTGGGTTCTTTTTTCCCCCCGCTTCATGTTCTGCATCAGTTGCTTCCATTATAGAGAGGGAAGAGATGTCACAGTTGCAAAAGCATTTGACCAGGCCACCCCCGGAGCTTTCTTCTTTTTCAAATAAACACTACGAAATAAGGCTTTTTGCACACAGACCATTTGAAATCTGTGAATACAGAAATACCCCCCCCAGTCTCACTGAAATTTGGTAGCAGAGCACTGCAGCTGAACTAAGTCTATTACAATGAAGTGTATTTATGGACACTCAGAAAACACATTTTCTCTGAGGATTTTTTTTTTGTCCCCCCTTCATTTGTATGTATTAGCTTAACAGCCAGGCTAATAAGCATTTATTTACATGCTTAGGTAATGCAAAATATCCAGCAAAACTTGATACAGCTGTATCTGTTTACAGAAAATACACCAATCAAAAGCTTACTATATATATTAAAAGGAGAATTCTTGTTGGAATGTTTTTATTATAACCTATGATGTGCCTTCTGGGGTGCTGAATATTTCATTTCAGCTCTATGAAATTTTGAAAAAAAGCTAGCCTCATGCCTGCATTTGATGTTCAGATGTAGAAACAAAAAATTCCCGCTCCAATTCCCGCTCAGTGGCAGTCTCTGGAAAAGACAGAGTTCAGGTCCCCTAAACTGAGATCATCTGATGTCAGGTGTAGGTAGGGCTTGCCTTAAAACAGCGAGATTCTCATTGCCTAATTTCAGCCAAATCAGTTTGTTCAACAAAATCTAGTCTCCCCAACCCACAAGCCTTGCAGTATGCACTGCTTCTTCAAGCTTACAGAACGACAGACCAGTCTGGGTTGGAAGGGACCTCAAAGACCATCCACAGGGCCACCCCCCTGCCCTGGGCAGGGACACCTCCCACCAGCCCAGGTTGCTCCAAGCCCCGGCCAACCTGGCCTTCAACACCTCCAGGGATGGGGCAGCCACAGCTTCTCTGGGCAACCTGGGCCAGGGGCTCACCACCCTCACGGCAAACAATTTCTTCCCAATATCTCATCTAAGTCTCCCCTCTTGCAGTTTAAAACCGTTCCCCCTCATCCTATGACTCCACTCCCTGATAAATCGATTGAAGTTACAAGTTCATGGGAACAAATTATCCAGTTATCCCTGGAATAAAGTGAGAATCATTTTGCTTCCCGCACAGCGCAGAGGATGCACGGCACAAGGGTATGTGGCTACATTAAAAAAAATCTGGGTAGTACTGGAGGAGAACTGAGGTTTGTTCAACACGGCAAGATACAGCATCTCTTCTGCTCCAAAGCTCTCCTGAACTCCAGGCAGCAGCCGCTCCAGACCCGAGTCCGTGGGAAACCCAAACAGAGCCTGGTGTTTTCTTACAGCCAAGGCAGTGGTGAACTGGATTTCCATCTGGAGAACCCAAGAAAACTGCGGAATGCTGAATTGCCTGGACATTCCAGTACGTTTTTTTCCTCCATACTTTTGTTACTGCTTTAATTACACTATCAGAAAATCATATTATTTGCCAGATTTCCTCCCTTTTCCTCAAGATAACCTCTACCTGCCAATTTGCACATTGTTCCGTAGCGAAAAGAAAAAAAAAAAGATATGGCGCTGTATCTACAGGCAGATAAAAGAGGTATCACCAACTCGGATGTTATTTTGAACGATCCCGTAAAGGTTTCAAACAGCTCGCAGCAGAAGAGTCCCGCAGAGAAGAGGCTGCGGTCAGTTCGTTGCCCCAAGGTACGTCACCCCGCCAGCGTGGTACTCGTTTCAACGTTCTCCCCAGAAAACGCCTTCTGTCTTTCTGACAATGAAAGAAGTTACTCTCAACTGTTAAACACGCATCCGAGACACACCACATTTCAGCTCTGCCTATCGGAAATGGTCTGTTTTCCGAAATTTGAGGAGTCAGCCGAGCGTGGCCCTACAGAATAGGGCTGAAAAGTCAACTCCATCCTGACAGCTACAGCACGTCAAAAGCTGTCTCCCAACACCCCCAGTGCAACCTTCTCATTTAGGGAGTTAGGAAAGAGAGATTTCTACACTGAACCTCCAAAAGCTCCAGCCTTCTTCCGACAGGGTTTCAGTCTGCTGCATCCCATTTCAAAGTCCAGACCAGCAGAAGAAACTGCAGAAGAGACACCCAAGAGGTGGCTGGTTACAGATACGGGACTAATTAAAGTAGAGCAAAGAAGTGAATTTTGGGTTTTCTGTAGAGGCAGAAAATAAAACAAAATAAAATCACTTAAGTTATTAGATTACCTTATTATTAGATTAAATCACCTAGATAACAAACTGCATGGGGAGGGGATGAGGGGATCAGGGCAGAGCAGTAAGGAACACCAAGGATGAGAACGAAGACGAATCCCCTGGGGCAGCGGTGAAGGAACAGCCAAGAAGCAGGGTGGGAAAAAAAGAAAAGAGAAAAAAAAAAAAAAATCAATCCATCACTGAATCCAAGCCAAGCAGGAAAGGGCTAAAAAGGGAGAGTTGAGTGGAATATAAACAAGAAAAGGCCCACGGATGTGGCCAGATGCAGGTTTCGACCAGTCACTGTGGAAGAAGCCGGACGGCAAGAGGGAGACATGAGCCCACAGAACAGACGTTTCGTGCCCAGATGAAAGAGCAAAGGAGAGCAATAGCTGGAGAGGGCGAGGACATGGAGGCGTACGTAAAGGGGAAAGAAAGAAGTCAGGTAAGAGGAAGAATAAAAAGGAGGGTGAGAAGATAAATAATGAACAACAAGAGATCCTGAGTTAAAACATCAAAAGAACACATGAGTTGCTGAAAGAGGAAATCCCTTGGAAAAGCTTAAAGCTAGAGAGACGGGCAGAAGAAGCATAAACAAAGCCAGCATTTCCATTTCATTTTTGGGGGGATGGTGATGCATTTCAGGGGAAAAAAAAAAAAAAAAAAAGAGAGCAGAGGAAAAAGCGGGAGTGAAGGAGATGGGGAAAAAAAAAAGCAGGAAAAACCCAGCCCAGACTCCATGAATGAGAACTCTGTGCTGAATTTGAGAGCATTAGAGCCCAGAAGAGCCTATAGCACAAATAGCGCTGCTCAAACGCACGTGGCAGCGCTCAGAATAAAGCCACTTCTCGGGAAGACAAAACATTTAGACAGGGGGTTTTTTGTTTTCATATTTGTTCATTTCTTAAATGCATTCCTCCTTCCTTGCAGGCCATTTAGTAATGCAATAAATTAATTTGTACTTTAGAGTGAACTCTTTAATCCTTTTTGTTCTCTCCCCTCCCCATCAAATGCATACTACCGAATTTGCATGCATTAGCATAATGAAACATTAATTACATCGCATTTTGGATAGGACAAGCATAGAGCTTCAATCAATCTCAATAACTCGCATCAGGAAGGTGAAAACCACTGGCCAGGCTTATCAGGGCGGCATAATAGACACAAACACACCAACAGCGCCTGTTGCGGGTGTGATTTAAACCCAGCATCCAAACCCCAAAACCACTCAGAAAATTACAAAGAAAATAATACATATCAATTATGTTAATGATACACAGACAAATTGTTTTCCCCCGGTTTTGTTAGGAACCAGAGCTGTGTTTGCGCCGAAGGATGAGCGGGACTGATCTGGCACGTCCCACCCGGGGGGTGGATTATCGCCTTCAACATATTGGGTGATAGAGCTGCCAAAAATAACGTGCGCGCAGCCTCCAGCAGCAAACTCCAACGACTTTACGGAGACTGCTTCCAGTCTGAAGTTATCATCTCATCTGCAGCCTTCTCAAGCGCCTTCAACATATTGGATGCTGTCGCTGTGCTTTGTGTCGTCCGGTGCCTCTCCCACGGCAGGCCCATGGGACAGAGGGACCAGCCAGGGCCCCACAACCAAAAAGACCTCACGAGTCTCCTGCCTGCATCTCCTCACCCATACCCAAGACTGACATACGCATAAAATAAACCAGCACCCAAGGTAAGGCAACAGGAGCTCGGTCGTGTCCTCCTCCCATTACTGCGCATACAGTATCTTAATTATAATGTTCTCTCTATTCCCATTTACAAAGCAGAGAAAGCCAGTTTCTCGTTCAATCCTTGAAATTAAAACTCCCCCACTTCTATTTAGTAAAAGGCTTCTGGGAACACCCGAATGGTGTTCATTAAGGAAACAAACTGCCATGCCGCAATAATGTATGTGAACGTTAAAGAAACAAATGGGGACTTCACTGCAGATGTAGAGCCCTTCCCTCCTTGCACAATGAGAGCACACAGCAAAGCCGATGGACTGTGTGCCCTGAATGCATCATTTCAGCTTTTGAAAAACCCAAAAGAATTAAGACAATAAAAAAAAAGTCTAATCTGAGCATAATCTGAGTCATAAAACATCCAGCAGCAATTGAGACCGCTGTTGTGAGGGATAACCAATGAATATCAAACTGCTCCCCATCACACTCCCTTAATGCATCAGCCTTTCCAGCAGAAAAAAAACCTACTCCATTTCATTTCATAATAAATCACAGTTTCCTTGGTTTACTTTAACTCCATGTCTCTCAACTACAGTAAGTGAAGAATAGAGGGGCTAGACTAGATGACCTCCTGAGGCCCCTTTCCAACCAAAACTATTCTACAAGCCCAACAACAAAAAGAAAAAAAAGAAAAAGAAAAAAGAGAGAGACAAAAAAAGCCAGAATCCCCCTACAGCCCTAGGAAGAACCCCAACCTTGAAAAATTTAAAAAAAAAATAAAATAATGAAAATCACTAGCTAGAAAATTAACCTCTCCTTTGGGAGTTTGTCACACATCACAAGTCCCAGGACAACGGATCTGTCTCCAACTGAGCACCTTATAATTTAAGCAAAGCCCTATTATCCCTTACTTTTCAGTCTTACCTGATTTTTGTTTTGCTGGATAAGCCTAATAAATAAAACTTGAGTTCCGCATCTTTTAGAAGAGATCACGCCTAATATACGATGGGTCAGATTTTGACTAGGACAAGGATGTTCAATTTACATCCACAAAGCATCTGGACCTACATTTTGGAAGTCTGCAACACGATACCACGGAGAGCTTTTCCTGAAACCCACAAAATAAGAGATCCAGCTTTTGTGGCAGATCCGCGCTCAGAGTCATTCATAAAGATCCAACGAAAAAGCATTAAATACCACTGTATTGAAAAGATATCATGGACCCTAGAAGAGACATTGCCCAAAATACCATCCAAAGCTGTCAATCCGAGTTTACTTGCAGGAGGTACAGTTTTTAGTTGGAAACTGGCTTTCCGCGACCTGCACGCAGTAAGTGGTATTTCTCATCACACCTGTCCTTCGGGCAGAAACGTCTTCAGAGCCCAGGCCTCCTTTCTCTGCCAGCTACCGAATACCGATTAACCGAGCATTTCCTAACAAGGAGGGGAAAAAAAAAAAAAGAAGGGGGGGCACAAATAAAAGGAATCGGCTCAGCAAATTTTGATGACTGAGTACAGAAAACCAAAGTCATCTGCCTCAGCTTCGGTGGCTGTGGGCTTCCAGCAAAGACTGGGAAGTGATCCTCCCCAGGACTGGAAAGGGGATAAGGAATCCCAAGTGATTATTCTACAATCAAGCAGCCACTTCTCCTTCATAGTAGTGAGGTTTCAAGGAAAATAAGTTCCTACGGGGAAAAATAAACCATTTCTGCCCAGGAACTGAAACACCTCAGATGAGCCCTCCAGTATTCTCACTTCAGTCACACTAGACCAGTGGATTCGCTTGTAATGGGTTAGGCGCAACATTTATTTTAATGAACTTGCAGAGTTTCTCATCAAATTGTAATAAAAGCTATATCCTTTCTGAAGTGTTTTGTTCCTGTTCGCTCCCTGAACATATGCTGTGTTTCAGTGGTAGCAAAGAGCATGAAGGAAACCCCAAGGTAAGGTTTACCTCTCCCTCTCCTCCTTGGAATACGCGTCTCCTAATGGACAGTCGTAACTTGACTCAAAGGACACTTTTTCCTCTTTATTCTGCTCTGAGCCACTTGTCCTCCAAAGGACAAAGAGTCTCAGCCTCTCTCCAACCAAAAGTTTTTCCACCGTGCTTTACTCATCTCTTTTCCTCTTCCCATCTCTCTTTGTAAAGGTGAGGATGCTCCTTCCAAGCTTTCGCAACAGCTGAAGAACGCTCTCTTCAAATCCCTCAAGACCCAGATCATTTTTCTGTCCCTATCTAACCACAGCCAACAAAGGAATCAGACTGTACTCTCCCAGGTCCCCCAACCACCAAAGCACTGAGTAAGCACTGAACGAGCCCAGATGTAGTTAAAATGTGAAGTCAAGGGGCCACCAAGTATCTACCCCAGCATGTGCCACCACACTTGGTGTAGAAACAAGCACACAGGGAGCCCTTCTGCCCCTCTCCTGCTGGGATCGGTGGTCACTCGGCCATGCAAGAAGCAGGATTTCTTGCGCAAAGATGTTCGACTGGAGCCCCAACGCTTCAAGATGAATCGCGTTGATTTGTGCCCAATTCCTAGCGCAGGTCTGTTGAAGAAAACACCTCACCAGCAAATCGCCGCAGAGTCACTCTCAGCAAGACAGAGTGTCCTGTTGTCTTCGGGCAAGCTGGCCCAAGAACTGGGGTGCACTGACGTTCAAAATGCCTGGAAGGCATAAGGCGAGTTTGCTGCGCAATTTAACCATGGAGACCTTTTTCTTGTCTCACTGACCTCCTTAAACAGAGATAAGTCCGTACCGCTCTTTGAGACCCTTGGACATAAAGTTCTTCAGGGTATTGGACAAGTTCACTTCCAATCCTTAACGCGTGCTTTAAGAATGATCAGGTACGAGGAGCAGCAGAGCACCCGTAGGAAGAGAGGTCCCTCACCCAAATAACCATCCGAGAATTACTATGCAAAATACTCAGTTGTTAAACACATCTTTTGAGAGCACGGAAAAACTTCTGAGTCAGGGCACAAAATTCAATCACTCTTATTAAAACATTGTGGATTAATAGGAACTTCCACTCAATTTTAAACGTGGAGCAAATAAATCCAAACCACCCCGAGGTCCTATTCCCGGTCTGAGAAGTTTCCTCGTAATAAAGTTATCTTTAGAAGTTTGCCAGCTCCAAGGGAAAACAGAAGGGGCAGTCCGACATTATATTATTCACTTGAACGAGTTTCCAAATTGAAATCACTAAGATTGCAAATACGGACTTGTAACTACATGGGAATCCATTTGAAATAATTTCGGATCTGAATACTGCCATACGGTCCTGTTGATGTCGATGAAGAAAACCTACTCATGTGGATAATACCACGCAGATGGGGCAGTGGCTTTGGGGCCTTTTGCCAAGGCTCTGCCTGCTCTTGGCCACCCCTGCAACTAAATGCCTTTGGATTACAAGTATTTCAGGACAGGAAAAAAACAAAACCCGAGGCTATATACCAAAAGTATTTCCTTCTCTAAGCTATGGACTCAGAATTATGTTTTAAGTCTTACGTCTGACCTGTTTCTTTATTTCAGGTTCTGGAAACGTCAAAAATCAAGGCTGCGGTTGGAGGGTTTTGGCGTGATTTATTTTATCGTTTAAATAAAAAAGCAGGATCAGAGCAAATAAAAAAGAAAACAACCGAATCAAGGCTTGTAAACCAAAACTACAAAACAAAACCAGCCGGAGCGCACAGACCCCGGAAGTGAAGCCCACGTCAGGATAGATGGTGCATGTCCTCCAGGGAAAACTGGGAATTGCTAAACTGGTCCAAATGAAGCACTACAGTCCAAGAGACCATCAAAGTGTTTAAAAAGAAAGTTTTGGGTTATTTTTTTTTTCCCCCAGATCTCCATTCCTGCCTCTGATCACTCTTCCCTTTACATGAGGAAGTTTACTTGCGTGAAAAGCGTCACTCTGAGCCCATGCGAGAAGATTTCCTCCAACTCTACTCCAGATTAGGAAGGCTCTTCACTTACTCCAATGATGTTATAAACTGCTCCATGGTTTAATGAGCCATGAGAGGTCTTTAAGCACGTAACCACCAAGTGTGCCAAGGGCTTTACAGACAACAGCCAGGCTCTGCCTCCCCTCACCCAACCCATCCCCAAACTGTTCCTCTTACTTTACACAATTTCTACACATCTCTCTGGCCATTAAGGGTCTGGAATTAGTTTCTGCACCCTGGGTTGCTTGCTCAGACAAATCCTGGCCGAGCTACAGAAAGCCACATTGGCACATCCTACGGGCAAACTCCCACCACCAGCCGGGACAAGACAGGGTTTATTTAACATTTCTCTTTGGTGCCTTCCAGCTCTCCACCTGATTCGAGCTGGGCAAAGGTTCAATTCACACAATTTTGGGGGCGGGGAAAGAAAGAAAATCCAAACCCTGAGCTACAAGCGAGGCAGGTAATAGAAGGAAACGTTTGTCACGGTTTTCAGTGAAGTTGTGAAAAATGCAATTACAAACTTTGAAAGACAGCGGAGGGGGGAAGCCCCAGACGACATTTCATAACCTTTGCCATCGGTAACAGCTTCTTTTAAATGCAAATTCCGAAATGGGCGCATGCTGTCGCTGCGGCGGTGCTTCGAGACCCCGGCAGCCCGTGAACAGTGCCCCATTGTAGCGGGCGCTGGGCGAGCGCACAATGCCGACCTTATTCCCTCCACCTCCTAGAGAAAGCGGGCTGCGGGGTTCTGCAGCTGAGCCAGAGCCACGAGCCTTACCCTGAATACCAATAACCCCCACGGCTTTTCTCCGGCTGCAAAGTTTCCAAAGTTTTCCAAAACAATCTCCCTTTGAAAAAGCAGTTTTTGTTGGCCGGGAATTGCCGCGGCTCCACCTCGCAGCCCAGCCTCCACAAACCACCGCACTGGCACAACTGGGGCTAACGATTATTCTTTTTTTTTTAGGCTCAAATGGCCAAAACGACAACACTGAACCGAGAAGCAGCTGCCGAGAGCAGAGTACAAGTCTGCAACTTCTCAAGTTGTCTACTTCAGTTTACCCTAACCATGGTAATTAATGAAATTAAAACCCACCGGCCTGCGATAGCTGCACTCTTAAAACAATACACGCCATTCTGCACATTGGTTTTGCGTGCTTAATGGTACCACTCGGTCATTAAAAACCCCCCTTTAGAAACAGGACACATCTTCCTCCCACTAAATAGTCATCTTTTCCCAGCAGGGAAGCAGAAATCCATGAATACTGGGGTAACACCACACTGCGCATTTATTAAAGCTCCTAAGTGCTGAATAAGCTGATTTGCACGACATCTGAAAATCAACATAACCTTCATAATCTTTAAGAAGCAGAGAAATACTTCACCAAAAAAAAAGAAAAACAAACAAAACAAACCCAGATTAAAAAAGAAAACTAGGTGAACCCAAGAGCGTTCAGCTCCCCGTGGGCAGCAGGTCAGGATGTCTGTCACTCCACGGCGCGTCCTTCGCCAGGGCCCCGTGATTAATCATGTAAAGTTGTTTTCCACTTGATCCACAAATTAAAAGCAGAAGGAACAAGAGAGGTTTAGACTTGTATGTTTTTTGAAATCACAGCGCCAACATGATTTCAGACACTATCATCGTTTACGTAACTAAATTATTCGTCCATCAGTATTTCTTTTCTTTTCTGACACAGAAACGCATCGTCAAAAGAGCCACCTCTGAGCCGCAGGAGGAGAAGAAATCAGAGTCTCACAACCACAGCTCAGCCAGGTTCCTCTCTTTTGGGGTTTTTTCAGGATTAAGGAAAAAGAAAGAGCAAGTATAAACCATCCCACGTTGCTCTTGAAGAACAACATCGCTTTAAAAGCTCCATCTCTAATTAACAAATCTAAACATTGTAATTTTTTCCCCCCCCGCTTTGTGTTGTAAGTTCCACAGCAGCTTTCTCAAAGCCCTTGGAGATTCGGTTCCCCATATTCCTGGGCTGCTCTATGTAAATAAAAGCACGTAAATACTGACGACCTCTGGCTTCCTATCTAAAAGGGAAAGTGGGAGACATGACAGACAAAAACCTGACGACGTTATAACAAAAAGAACGCATACATAAAATCACTTGCTGTGCTGAGAAGAAAGGTTAGGACCAAACATTTTAATTTAAATTACTGGCACTTGTGTAGATAAACAGTATTTGGTAATTTCTCTTAAGCACTAAAGGGGTTTTCACTCCCAAATGGCCCATCTCTACCAATTATGTCAATTAATTAGAGGAAAAAAAAAAGAAAAAAAAAGATGGAATAGAGGTGCTCTGGTTTCTCTCCGAGTAAAGACAGGAAGAATGGAAAGCCCATTTACATTAATAAGTATCCATCAAAACTCGCCGACTGACAGGCAGCGTAATGGAGCAGTTACAGCACATATGGCTCCCAACCCGCTCCTCCCCGCAGAAACCTGGCTGCACAGGAAATAATTGCCAGTTCTGGGTTAAATACAGATGCAGCCACAACTAAAAAAAAAAAAAAAAGTACAAAAAGGAAATTTTACTTCCCCCCCCCGCCCCCAATTTGACCCTCTCTAATAATTTCCAATTAGTATTTTGCCCTCACTGTCAGAAGGGCGCTCGCCTCAAAGCCACCAGACACCGTGCCTCGTATTTTAACTTATTCGACGGTTGGATCAGGAAGAAACAACTATTAGGAACAGACTTTTCTCTCCAATTAAGTAGAAGCGTCCCCTAAAAATCCTAGTTCTCCAAGCAAGTTTCAGATGAAGCTTCCTTAGAAATGCAAACATTATCACCGTAATAATAAACAAAACTGTATTCCACTTATAGCCCATCTTCCCCCCAAATGCTGTATTTTAAGATACACGCAATAATTACCAGTGACACCCAGCAAGTGTCACCGAGGAAGTGTCTCCTGGCCAGATTTTCAAGCTGGCCAAGCTTTCGCTGTGGCGTAGAGTGGAGTTGGGCACCCAGCTGAGACAGGACCATGCCTTCATGGTGCGTTTGCTCTTCAACCTGACACTATTTTTTTTTTTTTTTTTTTTTTAACCTCTGTCACATAGTGTGGCTCTCTGAGCCCACAAAGGAGCTTGGCGTCACCGCACCTACCCCTGGAGGTCTCCTGAGAAAGCCAGAGACTTGAGATGCTCCGATACAAGTACCACGAGGTGGTTGTACGCCCAAGGACGTTGACACACACACCTGGATTCAATGTAAGAGGGACAGAGAGGCTGCGAGGGCCTTGGGGACAAAGCAGCCAGAGCAGCCCATCCATGGGACGCCACCTCAAGGTGGCTTGTGGCAAGGGGGAAGCCCCACTAAGTCTTGTCTGCCATAAGCAACCAAAAGAGAAGTTACCCAGCCTAATTTCCTTCAAAGAGCCGACCGCTCGCAAAAGATGGTATGGATGCCAAATGCTGGGGTGTACTTTAATTTCACATATTCCGGAAGCCACTGGACCGTTGGACGCAGCCCAGTTGAGACGACAGCTTCAATCAAGAGTTGGCTCTGGCTCCCTAAAGCAGAGCGGCTGGCAAGGCCGGGGGGGGAAGTGCCACGCCTCCTAAGTGCCATGAAAACTATAGATAACATGTAAAAATAAAATTTAAAAAATTAAGCTCGTATAATTATAGAGCTTATCTATCTTCAAAAATTACAGCAATTTCTAAGCAAAGCTTCGTCGCATGCAGCAAAACAAGCGTCTGTGTTCTCCAGTTTAATTGCTCTGTTTTAAAAAAAATAAAACAAAAAAACCAAAAAAACAAATCCCCATTTTCATGCAAGAATACTGTTTCCCGGATCCCTTTTCAAACACCCACATGAAACACAAACACATTATGTCTCTGCTCGCAGGAACAAAAACGAGGGTTACAGATAGCTTGCTAGGAGTCCAGGGTGTCATTCTGCAGTGATTAATGAGATCTACTTCCTCATTTTCACATTTCTGTACAGAAATATTTTTTCAGAATATTTTATGGCAGAGATCCCATGTCACACTAAGTTTGAAACAATCGTCATGTAGAACTGGATTTATTATCTCCCCACACCTCAATTTAACTTTTTAATAACCAAATGTGGTGTGGAGCTGTGAGCGCCCATCCCCAGTGAATCCGATGAGAACTTAATCCATTCAGCCTCTGCATTTCTTCCTCCAAGTACGGGTTTTAGTCCTATTTGTTCAAAATCTCACCTGCCTTCCAGGCAAAATCTCCATTCAACGCCTTTCCTTTTGTGAAGTCAGTTGCATTTAAGAAGTTACCCATACCTTACTCAATTTGGATCCATCTTCTGATTTTCCTCCCTACTCTAGTCTTTTCCATATTGTATCCTCTATTATACTTCCGTATTATATTCTGTATTATGCTGATTTCAGCTGTCGTAAAGTGCTATAATAAAAATACAAGCTATTAAGTATGGATTTATCCTGTGAGTTCTTAAACTTTTTTTTACATCAAGCACAAGCAACCAGCAGAAGTAGGATAGACAACTACAAGCTGGATACATAAGGAGAAGAAAACACTACTTTTGACACGTCCACTTGTGTTTGGATAGTCCTGTCCGTATCCAACAGGCTCCAGACCTCCAGGAGCTACTAAAAAAACCCTCTCGGCAGCTGGTTTTCCAGGACAGGTGATTACAGCAAGCCCATTTGTGGACATCAGCCTCAGAGGAGCTGGATGAGGCAGCGGCTGATCCCTGCTCCAGAGGATGGATGTCCCATCTGTTCCTCCTCCAGCCTGGCTCTGGGGGACCCTTGGATGACACAACCCAAGAGTGTCTCTAACATGGCCCGTTCTTCACACCTACCACCTGCCGCGCAGGATGGCCATTTGTAGCCCACAGGTGATGAAGCGGCTGCTAGAAATCCCTGCGTAACTCAGGCGAGCTTCCAGGCCGCTTTGCAGTGAAACCAGGAACATTTCGTTCCACTTCAATGGGACGGCAGAAGAAGAAAGTGGGTCTAGAGGCCATTTTTACTTTCCTTCCTCAGCTCCTACAAATGATAAATCCGCACGTTTCCCAAGCAAAACGCACAGCGCCAGTGCTGCTATTGTAATGCAATCGCGTTCGTTGCACAGAAATGTTTCAAGTTGTAAAATATACCTAGTGACAATTAAATCTGCAGTTATATAATATTAGAAAGCAAGAATAAAAGCAGTTTGAAGTTAAACTTCAAAGGAACACAATCTGTCATGCCGGAAAATTCCGTTAGAAATGTCTATATTTATTAAGAAAAAACTCCGAATATCAATAAAAAACTCAGAAAAAGCGAGGAAAATCATTCAGAAGAGTAGCTACTGATCATATCACATCACATTTGCACCACAAAAATGTTTATCATTGTGTTTGGTTTATGATTTAGCTTCAACTGAATATAAATATGCAGATGCATATGTTCAATACAGTTCAGTCGGAGGCACGTTTTTACCACTTGAACAGCTGCAGTTCTGAACCTTCCCCAGTGCCACCCCTGTAATCAAGCCGGATCCCAGGGGGCGAGGAGACACCGAGTTTTCAGTCTCATGATTTGGGATGGGGACAAGCCATGTTTTACAAACGTTATGTTCTGAAATACCCAGCTTTATTCATATCCCTGCATCATGTAATAATTCATCCAGCTTGAAGCAAACATACAAGCACAAATCCAGGCTGGGCAGAGAATGGATGGATGGAGAGCAGCCCTGAGGAGAAGGACTTGGGGGTGTCGGTGGATGAGAAGCTCAACATGCCCCGGCAATGTGCCCTGGCAGCCCAGAAACCCCCCGCAGCCTGGGCTGCATCCCCAGCAGCGTGGGCAGCAGGGCGAGGGGGGGGATTCTGCCCCTCTGCTCCGCTCGGGGGAGACCCCCCTGCAGCGCTGCCTCCAGCTCTGGGGCACCGACAGCAGAAGGACACGGAGCTGTTGGAGCGGGGCCAGAGGAGGCCCCGGAGATGCTGGGAGGGCTGGAGCCCCTCTGCTGGGAGGACAGGCTGAGAGAGCTGGGGGGGTTCAGCCTGGAGAAGAGAAGGCTCCGCGGAGACCTTCCAGCCCCTTCCAGTCCCTCAAGGGGCTCCGGGAAAGCTGGGGAGGGACTCTGGAGCAGGGAGGGGGGCCATGGGACGAGGGGGAATGGTTTTAAACTGCAAGAGGGGACATCTAGATGAGATATTGGGAAGAAATTCTTTGGGTTGAGGGTGGTGAGCCCCTGGCCCAGGTTGCCCAGAGAAGCTGTGGCTGCCCCATCCCTGGAGGGGTTCAAGGCCAGGTTGGCCGGGGCTTGGAGCAACCTGGGCTGGTGGGAGGTGTCCCTGCCCAGGGCAGGGGGGTGGAACTGGATGGGCTTTAAGGTCCCTTCCAACCCAAACTATTATGTGATTCTCTGAATACTTGTTTTTAAATTCAATGCTATTGAGATTTTACAGCAGCACTGCCAGGCAGGATTTCAACGTGCTGCATGACGTGGCCAACAGGGTGCCAGGACAGCCCGTGCAGATGTGGGATGAGCCCGAGCTCAGCCACAGCTTTCTGGTACAACTGCTGCTCCTTCCTCACCTCAGCCAAGTCCCCGGCGTGCACAGCAGGGGCTTTGAGCATCCTTAAGCATTTTTTTTTCACGGATCTACAAAAGCCTGCATTGGCAGATGTCTCAAATCTTAAGCCCCAGGACAGTTCTTTCCAAAACTTTGGATCTATTTCTTGTTTATTTTCCGCACCGCTATTGTTAATTTTTTTCCCCCTACAGCATTTGAGGTACTTTAGAGC
The DNA here is from genome assembly GCF_028500815.1 of Rissa tridactyla. Taxonomy (NCBI): domain Eukaryota; kingdom Metazoa; phylum Chordata; class Aves; order Charadriiformes; family Laridae; genus Rissa; species Rissa tridactyla. Next base: position 85,731,833 of record NC_071497.1, on the reverse strand, counting down.
ACATAAGTCACCAATACCGATCATTCACGTCTCTGCCAGAGCCCATCTATTCAATCCTTGGATGTACAAGCATTGAAGAAAGATGTTAAGTAATATAGCAGCCTTGTCACTGCCAGGAACTTCCAGGAGTCAGGGCCGATATGTTTTTTAAGAAGGACGTGATATAGATCAGAAGGAACGGCCAGAGTCTGGGATTAGATATTTCACCGCTGGGTTCTTTGAATAGCCAGACACTGAATTAAAAGCGAGAGCTGCACAGTCAGAAGACATTATCTAACCCAAACCACTATCTGCCTTTGTACTAAATCCCATTTCAAAATTACTATCAGCCTTTATACTAAATCCCATTTTAAAAGCATTTAGAGCTGAAAACTTAAAATATATTGCAATTATACAGCAGCTATTAGTAATGCATGTTATACAGTTCTAGGCAGTGAATAAACTCAATAATAAAAATATATTAATACACAGTGAATTTTTAATTATGAAATGCAATTACAGGTCATTTGTTCGCTTTTAAATCATGCTGAGTAATTGGCTCCCTTGCTTCCCACTGATGTATTTATCATTCTTTAGAGAAGCAGCTTTAATATACAGCCGGTAATGTTTTATACCTGCTTCACACCTACGTGGACAACCGCAAGAGATATAGGGCAGCAGTGATTTGGGCTCACAGAGAATGAAACCGCACCATCTGGCAACGCTTGACACCCACTTTACACAGGTGGAATTGACTACACGGGGCAGCACAGGACGGGAGGAGCCGGCTCGCAGCATCTGGTGTGATTCAGGGAGGCAACTTGTAGGACAGCCGGAAGGAAGAATTTATGGCAGGATTTGAAAACCATCCAGCAAAAAGCACAGATACTGACGGGCTGCAGCTCTCGAAAAAGACAGGCTACAATTTATAACGTTTAAGGCTGTGCCCTGCGATACTTCGATATAATACTCAAAACCCTACACTCGTCAAATACAGAGATTTGATTCCACCACTTGCTGTGGAAGCAGAAGCCTGTAATGTTTCCGTGGCGAGGTGAGAAACCAAGCCTGGCTGAGGCTGCGAAACCCGTGCGGCACACGGACAGTGCTGCGTGGGAATCTGCTCCTGAGACACGTCCCGGAGCCTCCGGATAACGCAGCATCACGCCAAATGTGTTGACCATCGAACCTCTGGATCTCTATCACGTTGCTTAAAGAAATGAGATGTGAGAAATCTGAACCCACCAGCCCTAGGACAGACAGAAAATGCCGGATGAGAGAAACCTCTAGGGCAGGAACAGCAAATGAAGTGCCAGAAGTGGTCACTTAACAAATGAGAAGTTGTCAAGCAAAACAATTCTTCAGGTCTTTTAAGCAAAATGTTTTTAAATTACAGCTTGAACGTGCTCAGGCGTTCAGTGGAGCTCTGAAGAGTAAACCGACTGTGTTCAACTACACAAGGGGGTTTAGACAGGGCTAATTAAGAGGTCCATTTAAGTAGATAGGCAGATAAACAAAGAAGCATGAAGTCAATCCTTACTCGAGGCTTCTGTGAAAGCCACCCCAGATACGGGATGAAACAGTAGCTGTCCCCCCAGAAAACATCTCTTTGTACCTGTAGGTACAAATCACAGTTTCCCAGCTCAGGGGCACCACGACTCACTGCCTGCAAGGTACCAAAGAGCGCCCTCATCCCAGACTGGAAAGACACCATCTCCTGCAGGCCGAACTGCAGGACCTTGCTTAATTCTCTCATTAATTAACACCAAACGAATGAAGGAGTGGAACATCACCAGGATACACTGAAGAACAAGGCTTGCCGACTGACTGAAGAGGAAAGAAATCTGGGAATATATGCTGATAATTCAGATGCTTTTAGCTGCCAGCTTTTAGCTTTAAAGGGAGAACCTGGTCAAGAATATTTAAAAAAAATAATAATAATCGCAATGTGTACATCAAAGAAGGTTTGCATTAAAACTCGAGGCAGGACCCTAGTTTTTTTTCCTGCCCTACACATACACAAGACCTAGTGTTTGAGGTTTGGATCTCCACAGGCCCAGACCAGAAGTGCCACTCCAAGGGCTATATTTGCTTGGAAAAATATAACAGTACGTGGGCATTATGATCTTTTTAAAGACGTGTAATATATAGCAATTCACACATAACCCTTTTCTCTGAAAAGTCGTACACTCAGCACTTCTGCAAAATGCAGCTTTAGTACCTCTCAAGGCAAACAAAAAGCAGGTTGCTTTGAGACAATGCAATTTTAAAGCATCCTTTTGTTTTCAAAAAGGAGGAGTTCTCTATTCCATGGCTACAGCTTTAACATTAATTCCCTATTAGCAGTACCTGAGCGGTTTTTTCCCTGTATTACGTAAGACTGACTGAATAAATATATAGTTCTTAAATGGCCGTTAGTTCTTTTAATTAAGTAGAGTGAAAATACATGGTTTGCTAAGGCAACAAGTGTCAAAATATGTCCAAATAACATTGTGTTAAAGAAATGTAGAATACACTAAATGCTACACATCCTAAAGGACAAGCGTTACAGAAAGCTGATTTTGCTAGGAAGGAATTCTCTCCTCATAATTAGAGGTGTTGAAAACTCCTGCAGCCTGCTGAGTGACAAGCCCATTTCTTACTAACCAGGTTATTATTCAACAGTCAAATCCAGTTGTAAAATGCCAGTCAACGAGATTCATCTGCCCTCAGAATAATTTATCTCTGTGCTGTCCCTTTCCCCAGAATATCAAGCTTCATGTGCATCACCTCACACCTGAAAAGACGAGGAGTTTGGCAGGTGCTGGGTTTGAGCCGAGAATGAAGCGGAAGCGACGGTTACAGTGGTGGTGGTGGTGGGGATTTTCACAAGCGATACATCTTAGAGGAACAAAGTTATCCATCAAAACCAGTAACTCAGCAAAGACAGAGATATGACACAGGAGGAATAAGGCCTTGCCACCTCTGTCTTGAGGCTGAAAAACTTCTTCCCCAGAGGAGCGGGGCTTGGACCAGCACCCCCTTTCTCACCAGTAGACACAAAAGCTTCAATACCCAACCCACCAACCTGGGATGCTTCCACCTTGTCCTCTGCTAATTCAGGCGTCCCTTTCCCTCGCGCAGAGTCAAGCCTGTGGCTTTTGCTCGGGCCGTCCTAGCAGGTACCACTGCAGCCTGGGGACATGAACTGTCACCTCCACGGGCTCTCGGGGAGGCTCAATCCAAGCCCTTCTTTGTTCCCAGCTGTCATCTACCCACCTGATTGCTGTAATCCCCCTCTGTAGCCTCAGGGAGAGGAGCCATCCTTCCTCACATGATTGGCAACAGCAAAACTACTGAAAAATGCATAGAAGAGATAAAGCACGGGGAAACAAATAACTAGCAGGTAGTACAACTGCAGCCTGTACCACCAACCAGCAGTTAAGGAGAGAGAAGGATGCAGCAGCATCCCTGAGGGGGAAAAAAAAAAAACCCAAACAAAAAAAAACATCCTCCAAAAAAGCCCAATACAAACACATCGAGAAAAGAAATTGCACAGATGTGTAACATCATGGTAATGGGCGCAGAAACAGCTACGAAAATCCACTGTGTCTAGACATCTCTCAGTTTTGTCTTATCATTAAAGAGAGTCCAATTGCACCTAGGCAGTAAGACAGACTGCAAAGAGATAACCTCAAAATGGGTCCTACTGAAGTTAGTATTTTCTGTTTAACGCTTGAAATAATTTAAATAGAATCTCTTTTTTAATATCAAACTGTATTTTGTTTCAGGTTCTTAAATCTTTATCAACCAGTGGCTAACCTGTCCAGGACCATCCCATCTGAGCCAAATATCCGTGATCAACACTCCAAAGCAAGTAGTTAGCTTCCTATTGTTTGGCCACTAATTTCAAAAGAAAGGAAGCTCTTGTCTTTTCTGTAATTAGCGCTATTAGTCTGCACAATTCAGGAATTGCCCCATCCCTGGAGGTGTTCAAGGCCAGGTTGGACGGGGCTTGGAGCAACCTGGGCTGGTGGGAGGTGTCCCTGCCCAGGGCAGGGGGTGGCACTGGGTGGGCTTTAAGGTCCCTCCCAACCCAAACCATTCTATGAATGCCAGAGGAGGTCCCAGTTGCAGCTGCAGCATTACCTGGGGCAGGGAGAAGCCACAGTAATTACCAAAACTTGACTGAAAGGAGACAGTTTCTTCCCTTTTAAGAAACAAACCCAGAAAACACCACACTTGCTCCAGAGAAAGATGCAGCCAGTCTCCACCACAAGCAAGGCAAAGCAGAGGCAGCTCCTGAAGAGGCAGCACAGGCAAGGGTGGATGTATCTCAATTAGCATCTGATTAACACAGTTGAAAGGTACCTACCAAACAATTCCAAAACCTGAGGTTCATCACATACAGAGGAGGGCTGTGATAAGAGTTTGGCAGAAGTCTAAAAGCCGGAACTAATTTGCATATCAAGGTTTCCCCTTAAATAATTGCACATGCTGCAATAGCTCCTTACAGGTAGTTTCCTCTGTCCTTGAAGCACCAAATTTGCTGACCGTGCAAAATTTACCAGCAATAAGCACAATATTGGTCATCACACCCATGCAGAATTAACCTACAGAATTTCACAGGAGCTAAACTAAGAGGATTTCTTTTAAGTTATTCTAAAAGCGCATAGAATTGCATAGAAACCAAGCACCTTTCTATTACAGCAGCCTTCCCCAGCCTAATTATTTTGGAAGAAGGTCTGAAATTCTGTAAAATGGTCCTATATATCTGTAGAAAGGCTCTTATTCTCGGGGAACCACTGCAGAGCTTTTACCATTGGGGAAAACAGCAAGACAAAAAGCAAGACACAACTATTATTAGCAAGTAACCGAGCACCTTATTAGGCAAAGCAGATCCCTCCTTAACGAACAGCTCGTTCTCTAAGCCTGCCTCAGTTGCTTGGTGGATGCCACACGTGGGGTTACAAAGCAGAGTGGCTGAAGCCACCTTGGAAGGGGCTGAAGCCACCAGTACCCGCGCTGTGGGCTGAGGTGGGTGGCAAATAATTCAGCTCCTGCACATCCGCAGTGCGTAAGGGCCTCCACTGAAGTATATAACAGCATCAAATCAAAGGTAGCTTTAAAAGCGGCAAACCTTACAGAGGAATACGCTGAAATTGAATGATCAAAGACATCAGACAACACGCGAAAGGAAAAGGAGATGGATTTTACGGTTTCCTTTGTCCCCACAGTGCAAGGAATCATTATCGCCTTATCTGCCAGCCAGCGCCCGAGACTCCCCAGTGCTCGCACGCCGCTAACGCTGCCGCTTCAGAGACTTCTTCAAATGCCAGGAGATTCCTGACTCGCATTCCTTAAGGAGCTTGAGACAGTGGCGCATTTATCGATTCCCGTTTAGCAACACCTTGATCTCACCGCCGGTCCCCCAGCATCACCCGTGCTCTGCTGGAATCCGCAGGACCGAGACTTGCCTCTGCAGGGGCTGAGTTTTGATCCCACTTACACCCACGCATCTGCAACAAGTTCAGGTGCTTGCTCTTGGGGAAAAAGGCTGAGGTTCTGGGCCTCAGCAGCACACCTTCTCATCAGTAACATTAGTAAAGAACCACATCAAATAAAACATAAGCGATGTACTCGTTTTGAATACCAGAGGCAAAATTTGGCGTGGATAAACACCATGAGCAGCCACTCTCGCAGTCCTCATTCATGCAATAAGACCAGCAGACACGGACTGCGTTTAAAAAAAATAGAGAAGTTTTTGCTCTAATCAATATTCACTTTCTATTTTCAAAATCATAGCTCAAGGGAACGAATATGAAATTTTTTGTCATTAGCACTTGAAACAGAACTACCGCCTGCATCTCCAGGAGATCTCTCTCTAGATGAGCTCTTATTTATCTCTAAGGAATACTTTAGCCATTACTTTATACGGGAAATACCATCTTTTAGCCGGCTCACCCCTTTCTCCTGAGCGTCAAATCTCCACCCACAAAAAACGGACAAGTTTGCAGAACCACTGCCAAGGAACCTTGCTTTACTACTCTTGACTAATGTCAGACAAAATGTCAGAGACTCCAGCACCGCTCTTGGCAACGCGCGAGATGGAAACCGTCCAAACTCAAGCAGCTGAAAAGGCTGCACAATCGCCGCACAAAGGAGCTGATGCATCGCGTATTGAATTGCGTCAATGATTACATATAATTGTATCATTACCTAGAGTGAAATTAATGGAAGTTAGCATTCAGGAAAAATAAGAAAGAAATTAGCTTTGAAGGAGTATAATGAAAGATTTAAGTTAAGGAAGAAATCAGTCACATTTTTTAAATTACCGGTTATAGTGCCATCAAACACACACCATCCAAACCCAGTTTGTCACTTGGACACAAAGACTTTTCCCCTTCTTCAAACCAAAGTGTTATTGTACAAGAGTCAAGCCTGAATAACTCTCTTTACCCTGATTCTCCACTATACAAACGCACACAAACGAATTTGCAGGTGAATGAAAAAAAAATATTGTCAGATCCACAAGAAAAGACAGCATTTAGAGGATCTTTTACAGCAGAAATTCTATTCAAATGCTAGTCAAGCACCACACAGCACAGGGAATTGCATCACTGAATATGCAACTGCAAACCTTTCACAGATCAAAGCCATTCAGTAATTGGTCAACACTTGTTTGCAACGCGTATTAAAAGAAACTCTGCTACTGTGAAGGAAAAAATAAGATTTACAATTTACAACTTGACATCGTTATCACAGAGCGGGTCCCAGGCACCCTTGCTGGAATGAGGGGACTTAGTTATCATTCTTTGAAATCTCGCAGAATCATAGAATTGCCCGGATTGGAGGGGACCTTTCAGATCGCCGAGTCCAACCATCAACCCAACTCTGACAAAACCCACCGCTAAGCCGTATCTCTAAGCACTCTGTCTACCCGTTTTCTAAATCCCTCCAGGGATGGCAACTCCACCACTGCCATGGGCAGTCTCTTCCAATGCTTGACAACCCTTTCCGTGTAAATTTTTTTCCTAATATCCGTCCTAAATCTCCCCTGGGGCAACTTGAGGCCGTTTCCTCTTGTCCCATCGCCTGTTCCTTGGGAGAAGAGACCGACCCCCCCGGCTACCCCCTCCTTTCAGGGAGTTGTAGGGAGTATGTTTGAACAAGTCCCAGCAAACACTTTCAACTAAAATCGTATTATTGCACTATTTCTGATAGATAAGTTCAGGTTCACCACATTCCGATTCAAAAACCTGTGTAAACACAGACAGCTCTACTTCTTGGTACTTATTAATTGCACGTTAATATTATTGACAAAGCTGAATGCATCCCTCTGAAAGCCAATTACAACTTTCAAAGCCCTTGAGGCAAAACTAGTTGATAGGACAGGCAGCAAACTAACTAGAGGGGGGGAAAAAAAAATAAAATAAATAGAGTAGATGTAGTTTAACTTGCTGTCGTTTTCATGGGGTTTCATGAAAGAGGCAGGAGCAGCTCCCACCCTGCGCGCGGTCGAGCTGCGTCCCCCCATGCAATGGGTAATCCCATTACAGAACCAGCTGGCAGCGAGGGCTGCGACTCCGCCAAGTTGGGCTGCTTCGCCTTTGGCCTCCCCGCAGCAGCGAAGCTGGCTCAGGAGTTCCACCAGAACTCCTCTCCTTGGCTTTGAAAGGGAATGAAACAATGGGAACTCATCTGAAGGCCTTCCAAGGCACTTCACGCCGAGCCAGCTGGAGCCTGCCCTAAGAGCTGTGCACAGACTTCAAAACCTGCCTGATTTATTTCTAGAAACACCAGGGCGAGCTAGACGCACCACTGCTTTATTCAAGGACAGTCTCCTAGATGAACAGGAAAGTTTAAGGATCTTATATACCACCAACAGTACTCAATTTTATAACACCGTACTGCAAACAGCCAAAAAAAATACCTTCCCCAATTTTGCTGCAAAACTAGTAAAGCACTTTCTAAGCTTTTTATGTGTTTCCGACAATACTTTTATTTTGTCTGAATTGTGGTACTTTGCAGTTTTTGATTGCAGTAAAAAAAAAAAAACAACCCTGCATATCTGTCACCTGGTTTTGATATGAATCCATAAGACAATTTATGTGTGGAGCTTTCATTAAGCCTGAAGAAGGACCAGACAAAGCAACCCGAGTTCACAACGTAATTGAGTCTGTAATACGCTTGGTCGCCATTAGTAGAAGAAGGTAGATTCATGTATTTGATAGTAGGGCAAACATGTGCAAAGTCATACCCTTTAAAAATTCTACAATAAAAAAAAAGGAGCAACAATTTATTGTAGACAGCGCTTCTAAAAACGGCGCTGAAATGAGATGTATCTAGCTTGAAAACATTGTTTTTCTTGCATTAGTTTAAAAAACAGTTTTAATAACTGAAAGCCTAGCATACACGGTACAGTATCAAAACATCATTCATCTGTTGCAGAAGTTGGGAGTTACAGAAGTCAGCTGAAATCTTACAGCGCTGGGATTTCTCTCAAAACTACGGTACTTCAGGGACAGGGGGAGAACACTGATACTTAGCATTTCTGCTCGGATTTCAACAGCTCTTTTCAAAGCTCCTTGTATCCCCGACCTCTTGTGCTCGATCCACATGGTGCAGCAGTCTCCGAGCACGTAAACTGGATTCCTTCCAGCGGCAGCTAAACCTGAAGCTGTGCTGGCCGCATCCGCAAGCCCCTGGGACCGGACTACAGCTGGTTCCAGGAAAGCCTCCCAAACGCATGTTGCGTGGACACCAGACCCTCTCCACCAGCTCCTCAACCTGCTAATGCAGGCACGGATAGCACCAAGCTCTTCGATTATCATCCATCGTTCCACGCTTTTATTTCCAGCATCATCCAGGAGGACAGCAGGGTTAATACAGAAAATAAGAAAAATGTTGTTTGGATCTCAGTACGTCCCTAATTTGGATCCAGCTTGATTTCTGGAGAAATATTGGCTGAACACTGATGGCAGAGCTCATCAGGCAGCTCGTACAAGCAGGCACTGAGGAAATTGCAAAAACGGACTCAATATATTGTTAACTCTCTCCGAATCTAAAATATTTTAAAACAGGGTGCAAAATCAAAACGCTATAAATAATTCTGATTATCCTTCAAAAGCAGGACTCCACTTGCTAGAACACACCTTCTCTCTTCCTTCACTCCCATAAAAAAAAAACCACAATCTTTCAAGGGAAATTTTGAAGCCCTGTGGTAAAACTAATATTTTAAAGTTTTATCCCTGGTAGGTTACAAAACTTCTCGGCTGACCCTATATACTTGGGTCTATATTGGTTTCTCAATTAAAAATTTATCAGGACTAGAGGAAGTAATAAAGCAGCCAAAAATCACTATGGGAGACCCAGAGATGAAAAAAGAAGGTTGTGCTAGAGACCGAGACAGGCTTGAGTTAGCAAAAGCAGTCGATGCACACAATATCCAAATACAGGCAACAAAACCGGTCTACCACAAAGAGAACAAGAAAGGAAAGGGAGGAGGAAGCAGAAGACAATCAATGGAGTTAGATTTATAGTGAAAAGGTTAATTAAATCTTTCGCTGACTTTTACTTTGGGAGTCACTTTTCCTAATGCAAATATATAAAGTGCCCTTTTCCGAGACTCCAGTCACAAAAATACTTGGTGCATACAAAACCACCCCACAATAAATCACCGCTTCCCTTTCCGAAAGGTAAAGTGGTGCCACTGTGTAGCGGTTGACCCGCAAATAAATCTTAGTAGCTCGACATGTCCCCTTCTGCCTGGCACCAACTACTGGCGGCATTCCTCTCCTTAAACCAACAACAGAAATCTTGTAACGTAGGATTACGGCTATCAGAAAGGATCTGTGCAGACCCCTGCACGCATCCATCTGTTCAGATCGAGCAGCCAAGTTGCTTCTCCAAAGCTTAAAGAACATAATTTTCTAAACTGAAGAAAGAGTGAACTTGCACAGTATCATCTTCAAAGGTCAAGAGCAACGTGGCAGGAGCAGTGTTTTCTCCAGCCCCGCTTTCAGCCCAGCCTCGCCACCCTTACCGTGCCTCTAAAGGATGGAAAACAAAAGATTTAAGTTGCCCCAGAGTGATGTGTAAAGAAAAGCCCATGGTAGAACAGTTGGGGAACACAAATCCGTACAAATAACACTGTCACCCACAGAAGCCTGTACGAGGCACAGAAGCAGGTCATCCCACTTTGGTGAAAACAGGACAATTTAAGAACAAAAAAAAAAAAAAAAAAACCAAAACCCTGAATCCAGCTTCCAAGTTGTTTCGATTGATCTTCAGTAATGGATCAATTTTTAACACTATTTTTGATTATGTATTTTGAAAATTATAGAGTCCTCCTGCTACTAAAATAATTGTGCACGATGGAGCTGGCAGAAGTGTGGGGCGGGAGGAGGGAAAGAAAAAGGGGAAAATTACTGTACTTTCCCCCCCCCCGCCTAAAACAACACACCAACATTCACAGATTCTGACATGCTTGAATAGGAACCTCTCATGTGTAAAATCAAAACCGAGGGATGCCGTTTCTTTGCAGAGCTGATCTTTCCTTCTCCTCTTGCCAGACGAATGCAAACACACAGCTATCCAAACATACTATCACGAGCTACTTCCTTCAGCCTCAAAACGGATCATAACAGCTTCACCTTCTAAAGAGGCAGCCATCACACCCTTCCAGCTATGGAGAAGATATTTAATCATCACCGAAAAACCACAAAGTCAACAGCAAAGAAATGGCTGAGCCGGGGCTCACAGCTCCCCCCAGGTGCTGGTGTTTCTCCTGGAAGGGTGGAGGGGAGACAGATGAAGCAAGCGCCACAAGTTTCCCTCGCTGATAAATTATATTTCGCCATCATTTAAGCCCTACCACTGAGAAGAGGGCCAACGAAAGCAGTCATCTCTACAACATGCTCTGAGGATTATGAAGTATTGGGTGAAAAAAAGAAGAATTATAGAATGCGTTGGGTTGGAAGGGACCTTTCAAGGCCATCTAGTCCAACCCCCCTGCAGTAAGCAGGGACATCTTCCACTAAATCAGGTTGCTCAGCGCCTCATCCAGCCTGGCCTTGAATGTCTCCACGGATGGGGCCTCCACCACCTCTCCGGGCGACCTGGGCCAGTGTCTCACCACCCTCAGTGTAAAGAACTTCTCCCTAACGTCTAGTGACTTCTTCCTAATGTCCAAACCTGCCGTGCTCTAGTTTAAAGCCATTGTCCCTCATCCTATCACTACCTCCCCTTGCAAACAGCCCCTCCCCGGCTTTCTTGCAGGCCCCCTCAGGTACTGGCAGGCTGCTGTAAGGTCTTCCTGGAGCCTTCTCTTCTCCAGGCTGAACAACCCCAACGCTCTCACAGCCTGTCCTCACAGCAGCGGGGCTCCAGCCCTCTGATCATCCTTGTTGCCCCCAGAATAAACCCCAGATGCTACCAACCCCAATGACACCAGCTCCCCCCCATTCCCTCAACAAGGGCAGGCAGGGAGCAGGCTCTGGCATCCCATCCATCCCCTCCATCTCACCTGCCGGGCACACATGGAGTCGAGATGCGTGCTTCCCACAGGGACAACTGAGTGACAGCCGTGAAATACGCCATTGCACAATATCAGTGTCCAGCATCTGTCGTCTTCACATTAGTTCTTTTATCTTCCTATGGGGCTAAGGAGGAACAAAGCTTCCCAAAAGGCTCCAGATATAAAAACACTGTTCTAAAAAACAAAAAAGGCCACATTTGTAGCTGACCTGTCTCCTCTTGGTATATGTGGCTCACATCCCCCGGGTGTAAAGACCTACACTTGGGGTGAGTGAGGGGAAAGAAAAGCAGTATTTTGGGGTCAGCTTTGAAGAAAATATAAATCAACAGATAACAAGTAACTCTTTCTGACCTTGGGTCCTGAAAAGCACTCAGAAAACTTGCGTTTCTCTCACACTGATTATTAATAATTATTACCTACACAAAAGGCAAGAAGTGCCAAAGCGCTGCCCCACTCCTCTGCGCACACAGAGGCGGAGCAAACAACAACCATGGGACCGGGGCAATTTGTGCATGGTCTGTCCATCAGGGCTTCCAGCGACTCTGCTACCCGCTCGTACGGGAAATTCAACGTGAATCAAAGCGAGAAGACAGCGCAGTCTTCAAAACAGTCTTTTTTCATACGTTTCTTTGGATAGGCTTGTACAGTGGAGGAGGGAAACAGGTAGTTTTCCCATAAGATTGTAAGAAAACCACCTAATATCCCATATGGCAAACATTGAGTTACTCTCCCGGATTTACAGGGTAAGAAAAGCTTGAAGTTTCCACTCCTTCCTTTCCTTCTCTCCATTGAGAGCTTTTTTCCTGTCTTTAAATACCCTGCTTACAGAAATAAATGCTGGCACATACACTTAAACGGTCCCCCTGAAAGGACCAGTAGCATTCAGAAGAAGACACGCCATCATATAGACCTTTTCGTTGTTTTGTTGTTTTTGGTTTTTTTAAAAGCAGCAGCAGTACAACAGAGGGTCAGAAAGCCTACTTAGCATATTCCATGGAACAAAGACCATCAGCTCATCAGACAGAATCAAGAGGAACCAGTCAGAGCTATTATATTTTACCATATATGTCCTGTTGTAATTGGTCATAGCCACAGTCACTCAGTGCGTGTGACTGGCAAGAGAGTCATTCCCCAAAGATCGCTATTCGATGGCCTGGAATCAGAAAGACACACTGAAAAGGGTGGATTGACTGTCTTATTAGCCTCATTTTACAAAAAAAAAAAAAAATCATCATATAGCTAAAAATAGGCTATTTGCCATAACAAGAAACAAAGATACCTGAACTCTGTTTATCTAAGTCCTCCCCAGCAGGGGTCACTGAATTAATAATAAATATGAAATAGAACTAAACCGCGGACATTTATTCTTCAAAAAATTCCTCGCTGTCTTTTCATCTTATTCTTGCATAGACGCCTTTAAAATGTAAAATTCTTTGTGCAGAAGTCGTTACGAAAATTCTGAGTCAAACCTGACCGATTCAGCTTCACGAGCAAAGTAATAAACACATCATTAACACAGAAGAACTTCTACAAATTCCAAACCAGCAGGTGCCCATCGGATACAGCATATGATATTCAATTTAAGCTTGTCTCCTCTTGTCCCTATTTCTTTTTATCTAGGTGGGTTTTTTTTTTTTTTTTTTTTTTTTTTTTTTTTTTTTTTTTTTTTTTAATTTGGGTTCTCTTTTTTTTCCAGGATCACAAAAAGCAGAAGAGTCTCAGCTGGTGTAAATTAGCGTAGGTGAAGTCTTATACCTAAGACTTCGGAATTATGCAAATATTTACCATCTGTAGATCTGGACCCAATCTCAGAAAAAAAAAAAAAGAGGCAGGCAAAATTGTCTCATTGTGTCTGCTAGCTAAATATAAAGCTTAACATTTCCAAAGATCAGAGAAAATTTACAGGGAATTAGTGTAGTTTTTAAACAATTCTTTGCCTTTTAATATCTACTCTTAACAACCTGGCATCATCATCTCTGCCACTTTTTCCATCGACACAGCGTGTCCTCCTTCCACAAACCTCACTTTGTCAGCCAGAAGCTGAATAATTTATTTGCTGATCTTTCCAAAACCAGACACACAAAAAAGAAGCAGGAAAGTTTCAGCTCAGTAATTTTTATTTGAGCTTTCAATTAAAGAGGGAGAAATAAGGTGGTTCTCCAAGAAAGTGCTTGAGAGCCAACCTTTCTATTCCCTTTTCTAATAAAAAAAAAGTGTGTTTCTCAAAGTTGTATTGTTTGAGCTGAAGTGGTCCCCATTGTTCCCTCCCTAGCTCTGTGGAGGGCTCCTGACAGATGACCCACGCAGGGCTTGCTTCTTTTGTCTTCCAACCTTAATTTCTTCTGAAAAGGGACAATCTGCTTGGCCTACAGCCTCTTCCCGGGAGCGGCAGTTGGTGAGCCGGGGGTCTCCTCCTACCCCTTGGCTTTTATGCAGAGCATGTCCGCATCCCAATTATCCCCGGAGAAGTTCTGCATAAATTAGTTGATATTGTTACTAAAGCCGTCAGGAATAAATTGTTCTTATTTGCCACAACTGTCAAAGGGAGGGAGGGGGCTCCGAGATGAGCTTTGACACGCCACTGCTGCTCAAAGGCGGAGATGCAAATGCTACCTCCTGCCAGGGCGTTGTCCTGACGACTCCCAGCCAGGCTCGGTAGATGATACCACCACCACACACACATACCCACAGCCACCTTAGAGACCGGAGGTATCTAGCAGAATCATCCTCCCGCATAGGAATTGAAAAAAAATGACAATAAAACAACCTGGCATCAGGACCGAGCTCTAAATAACCAGCTCCAGTCTCTAAACTTGCAGAGATATCTACGCAGAGTTTTCAGCATCTGCATCCAAACCACACGGTCCACGGCTTTTAATGCAGGTTTTGCAGTTTCCATGGACAAGTGTAGGGTTCAGTCTTGACGCTAGTTTAAAAAAGGAGAAGCTTTAAAAAAAAAGGAATAAACCCTATTATTGCTCTAAGCTGATCAACTAACATGTTTGCTTAATTTGCTAAGATGCTGCACTTGCATAAGAAACCCTAAGCAAAACTAGGTGTAAAGTAGACACAAACTAGTAGCCAAAATACCTCAATTCACAATTTTCTGGGGGACAAGAAAGAATTCAGACCATCACTGGGTGACACCCATAGCTTGGGTGAACATACTTCAACTCGGTTATTCCATTTCCTGCATACACCGGAATACGGCTTAACTAAAACTATTAGATATAACAATAGAAGAAAAACAGTATCTCTTTAATGCTATAAAATAAAGCTTTCAAAGCATAAAAACATCCCGCTCCGAGCTAGTTCAGTACAGTCATTTCCAATTCATACGTACATACACATAAAGAAAGTCTGACCCCAGAGTTTCGCATCTTGCTACCACTTAACCGCTACATAGCCTGGCTAAAAATAGAGATATCGGAGGAAGAAATTACTAGCAATCTACAGCCGGAGACATTAATATGCAGAAAAGAACAGAAGCAAAAAGGTTAGAGAGAAAAGCAATTTGGTTTTCCCAAGCAATCTGGGGCCAAAGCAAAATACAGTGTTCGTGAAATGCTTTAATTTAGAAATAAAGACTTTTCCCACCTGCCAGAAGTAAAACTCACGGCCGCCCCCCCGAACCCCACATTTCAGTTTCCCTTCCCACCAAAAATAACAAAGAAGAAGTTCCAGAAGATAAATCAAGAAGCCTTTCTAAAGGGAAATTTCAACAACTCACAAAAACGCGAATTGAACACCATTGAAATAATAATAGCCTGAGATTACTTCGCAGCTTCCCACTTATTGTACATCCCAAGGATCTCCCAAAACATAGCAAAAAAAAAAAATCTATTGTACAGGGGAAAAACGCCCAAACCCACAAAGAATCCAAAACGTCCATCATTTTCTTTGTTCAATTATACACAAACAAAAAAAGTTATCAGTTTTCTACTGGCTCCACTAGCTGCCCACAGCACACCAGTACCTAACGCCCCAAACAGGAGCGTGTTACCTACACCGCGGCTTCTTCGACTTGAGAACACGATGCAAAGTCTTCAGCAGTTTCCATCTGGTTGCTAATTCCTACCTAATAATTTGACTACGGATCATCCCCTGGATCTTTACGATCGTTTACTGCGCTAATAAATAAAATAATACTTTATTAGGAACCAATAGGCACAACGGAATTAACGGGAATAAATTGTACAGGTTATCCTGCTGCCTACCCTTTGTCCGCAGGACACTGCACAGGTACAGTCCACATCATCCACGCACATACGAAGTTCAAAACCAAAGCTATTAAAAGGGCTTTTGAAAAAAATTATATATATATTCCATAAGAATTATAGTGCCATCAAACTGAGAATGTCTCGCAGGCGTATCGACGTAATTTCGGAAGAGAAAAACAGACGTTTTGGATTGAAACATTTTCATTTTTCATTTTCAAGGGGTTTTTTCTTTTGCATCACATAAGAGCTATGCTGTACATTATTACAATACGCACATATTGCTTCGCACACCCCAGAACTCTAGAAACTTAATTTCCTGATAAATTGCATCCCATTTTCTTACACTGCCACTTCATTCCTCCTCTCCCCGCCAAGAGTCACCTCCAAAATCCCCGCTCTCCCTCCAGCCAGCACCACGGCTTCGCCCAGGAGACCAGCCATGGTCTCCAACCCGCGCCGAGGGGACAGTCGGCTCCTGTCCCCCAGCACCGCTGAAACACCCCCGTGTCCTGCCTCTTCTTCAGGCACAGCGCTCATTTGGATCTCTCCTCTCCTCACCTATTGATCTTCATTAATTCGCTAGGAACTTAATATTTCTTAAACGCCCGCTCCTCCGTCAAGCTTGGCTGAAATTGGACAAAATATTGAGAAATTATCACCACGGAGAAAGACTTGCAGATAGACGGAAGAGAGATACAAGGTATTTAAATGATTTTTAAAGAAATCATCCTAAAGGTTTTTAATGTTGTCATAGATAGGGAATTTTGATACATTAGCCTCTTAATACTTTAAAATTAAGCCAGATTTTGAAATCAAGCCCTTTGTGAAAACTCCACCTGCTGCACAGCTTGGTCCAGCAGCCTGACCACACTTCCACTACATTAATGGGAACGCCGCACCTTATTCCAAGGAACCTATACCAAACTTTCTCTTTCGCTACCAGAAAAAGAAAAATTCTCAAAAAACCCAATATCAAAAGTTAGCCTAAACCTGCCCTTCCTGCAACGAAGAGTCAAATTCATTCACTTTGGTGGGGTAACTGCTCAAAATGCTTCCAAAAAATCCATACATTGATTCGAAAAAAAAACGTTTTCCAACACGACTTGAAAGAAAAAGTTTAAAATTAAACTCTTTACCTATATAGTTAATGCAACCTATTCCTGCATAGGCCAAAAAGGGCAACTCTTGGCTCTTTTTCTTGCACTAATGTGTTCGCATTTTTTTTGCTTGGCTCTGTGGTAGGGTTTTTTTTTCCCCCCCCTTTCCCCCATACCAGGATCACCAATTTTCCACTATTTTCTGCAAACGGAATGAATGATTCTGTCGCGGAAGATTTGAGCCCAGAGCATCCGCTTACAGACATTAGGGTATAATGGCACTAGACATCTATTTTCTTTATGATAATAACGTAGATCCAAAAATACATAGTGATAATACACTGTTGACTTATTAATTATTTACTATTGCTATAAAGCCTACAAATCTAAACGTTATCGGGGCGTTTGACACCAGAATTCTTCAGGAAATTAATTTGTCTTGTTAAATGGAAGATAAGCTTTGATCTCAGTGAAATTGTTCAAGATGTGTGATGAAGACACTGCTATCCTGCCCTGCTTCGACTTCATGAGAACATTAATTATGTCCCACATTCACTGTGTAGTTCTCCAAAAATATGTCAATTAAGTACTTGAAGCCACCTTCTCCAATGGACGTATTACAAAGACGTAAGTTGTTTTGTTTTTTTTTTTTTTGAACTGATTTCATAAAAGACTGGTTTGGGTTGGAAGGGACCTTAAAGATATTCCTTAAATATTTCCACCAAATAATAGCTTCTTACAAGTTTTGTTGGGCCAATGAGTCATTAATGCCTATGTCCGTGTCATATAACCAATACACCACACTTTCCAGAATGACCTTGACAGTGAGCCTTTACCAGTCCCTCCTCACTCAGAAGTCACATACTCATGACATACCTGTCCCCTGTACCCAAAGCTACCAGAGCAAGCTGCTTAGCTCGCATTTCTATGTTTGCAGACCGAATATTTCTGAAATAGGCCCTTACCCTCATGAGTCTTCAGGGAAGATGGATATGCTTTGCTTAACTGCCAGCTCTGAAGCACACACGTGCCATGGGGACAGGACTGCTATCGGCAGCTTGGCTGCAGACCCAACCTCACCTGCCCCGGTGTGGAGAGCAGCCAAAGGCATTTGTGGGACTAAGGGCACACTGGGCAAGTTTGCTGATGACACCATGCTGTGTGGCACAGTTGACATGCCGGAGGGAAGGGATGCCATCCAGAGGGACCTGGACAAGCTGGAGAGGTGGGCCCATGCGAACCTCATGAAGTTCAATAAGCCAAGTGGAAGGTCCTGTACCTGGGTCAAGGCAGGCCCAAGCACAGATCCAGGCTGGGTGGAGAATGGATGGAGAGCGGCCCTGAGGAGAAGGACTTGGAGGTGTCGGTGGATGAGAAGCTCAACACGACCCAGCAATGTGCGCTGGCAGCCCAGAAACCCCCCGCAGCCTGGGCTGCATCCCCAGCAGCGTGGGCAGCAGGGCGAGGGGGGGATTCTGCCCCTCTGCTCCGCTCGGGGGAGACCCCCCTGCAGTGCTGCCTCCAGCTCTGGGGCACCAACAGCAGAAGGACACAGAGCTGTTGGAGCGGGGCCAGAGGAGGCCCCGGAGATGCTGGGAGGGCTGGAGCCCCTCTGCTGGGAGGACAGGCTGAGAGAGCTGGGGGGGTTCAGCCTGGAGAAGAGAAGGCTCCGGGGAGACCTTCCAGCCCCTTCCAGTCCCTCAAGGGGCTCCAGGAAAGCTGGGGAGGGACTCTGGAGCAGGGAGGGGAGCCATGGGACGAGGGGGAATGGTTTTAAACTGCAAGAGGGGACATCTAGATGAGATATTGGGAAGAAATTCTTTGGAGTGAGGGCGGTGAGCCCCTGGCCCAGGTTGCCCAGAGAAGCTGTGGCTGCCCCATCCCTGGAGGGGTTCAAGGCCAGGTTGGCCGGGGCTTGGAGCAACCTGGGCTGGTGGGAGGTGTCCCTGCCCAGGGCAGGGGGATTGGAACTAGATGATCCTTCAAGGTCCCTCCCAACCCAAACCATTCTGTGATTCTATGATTCAGCTTTCAGGACTGAGAACTGCAAAGATATTTTGCACTCAAACCCTGGCTGAGAAAGGGTGATAATAACAAGAGAGTTCGCCTCAGATGAGATCTTGCTCAGGACAGGCAAAGGCTAATGATAAGACTGACTCAAGGATCAGATCTCAGCCTGACGGACCTGCTCAAATTGCCCTGCAATCTATCTTGACTGGAGAGTCCGCTATCAGCGGAGAACACGGAAATCACTTCGATGCTGAAGCCAGACAGGATATAGCCGTAAGGGATGTTCTAGTTTTATTTCTCCATATGCACCTTTCAATCCGTTCTGTAACCTCCTTAGCTTTGCAATCCCATAGAACCAAGCAAAAGGCAGATGGAGCCCAAAGGTGGCACAGCATCAAAAGTGCTTCCCGAGAGGCTGGTGAATCCCAGAGAGCCACTGCCCAGGAGCGGTGCAGCAGGGTCCCACCACCACACTGAGGACAGGGGCTCTTGGGGGACATGGGAAGAGTGACGTCCCCAAGGATCTCCTCAGTGTTTCAAGGGTCACTGTGGAAGAACAACCAGCACGAGGGCAGGGATAGGAGCATCCCACTGGAAAGCATTAACCAGAACCTGTTTGGCATGTCACACCACAAGGGGAGCCGACAGAGAATAAGGGTCCACACTTCGCAGTGTAAGGCCTGCAGAGCAGAAGAAAAAGTTTCAGCAACTATTTTTTCACCAGGCAAGGACACAGCCCTTTGCAGATACCTCTTCCACGCACTCTGCCCTGCGACGGAGGCACCATTGGTCTGGGCACAAGCTCTACCCCTCTCGCCCAGCCTTCAGCGCTGCAGAGACGGATCCATGCTGCTGGAGGAGCAAATCAGGATCATGCCGCTCATTGGCCAAGTTTGTGAGCTTTCCCATGAATGGTGGCACTCTCTCTCCCAGCAGCAGCCTGCCCATCCACCCCAAGGGTCAATACGTCAGGGGAGGTTTAGATTAGATATTAGGAAACATTTCTTCACTGAAAGGGTTATTAAACATTGGAAGAGGCTGCCCAGGGAGGTGGTGGATTCACCATCCCTGGAGGTGTTTAAAAAAAGGGTAGATGGGGCACTTAGGGACATGGTTTAGAAGTGGCTCTTGTCAGGGTAGGCTAAAGGTTGGACTCGATGATCTTAAAGGTCCCTTCCAACCTCAACAATTCTATGATTCTATGATTCTATTTTACAAGGCCAACACTAAACAGGCTTTTTTTCCCTCCCCTTTGGTTAAGTTCACAGAAGGAGACAAGGTTCAGCTCCTTCTGACTTGCTACAAACGGCCAATTAAATAACACAGAAGTCACCTAAATTCTCAGCACCTTCGAATAGGATTAATACTCTGTCACTGGGTATTATTTCGCAGATATAGTCATATAATCCTGTGATATGAAATATCTCATTAGACAGGGATCCAAAAATAACGTAATGCCAAGCATTGGCAAACAGAAAAGGGGGATTGGCTCTTGAGAACGTGGACTCACCCTGCTGCTAATTATGATCTAACAATTTAAACCACTACATGGAATTCTATTGTCGCTACCTGCACAATCTACATCTATCTGCTCTCCATAGGTATGTAGACATTTAGGTACGTTAACCAGGGTTAGAATAAATCAATATCAGCTTACTCAGTTAATGACTGCCAACTTCTGGATGACTTCCAGACTCTTCCATGCACATCTGCTCCACACATTAACAAAACGTACAGCAACCAACGCCGCCCAATTCAACACAACAATTTAAATATTTTGTAGAATTAATTGTATGTAATTAAACTTAATATCATTACGTTTGTGTTCTCAGAGGCAAGTATTTTATAATTGCTGTAGTGTCAACAAATTACTTTTTTCCCCCTAGACCAGAAAACAGCTTGGTGAATGGTATCACCATACATGCTTAATAGTATTTGTTAAATACAGAACAGCAAAGAAACATCCCAATTCAGCTTCTCTCTCTATCCATGCTCCTGCCTTGCCATCGAGCACGTCACTACCACTATTAATGGTTTTCCGTGCCGGCTCCTCAGCACTTGCAGGCGAGGACATCGCCTCCTCCGCTCTCCCCGCCGGCCAGGAGATGGGCAGCGCTCCCAGGTTCGCCATCACTCAGCACAGCCGGAGCCGCGGATGCCGACCTGCCAACCTCCGCCAGGCAGGAATTTAATTAGCAGGCAGTGCTGAGAGAGCAGCTGCTCCGTGGCTCTTTCCTCCTTTATTTATAGCCGCACCTTTGCATCCCGAGTGTGTTGTTTTTTGAAACCCCCCATTCGATGATGGAGATGCATACAGTGCAACTTCACCGGCACCATCTCCGAAGACTTTCTGCACTTAAACTAATGGCCCATGTCATATATCACCGAGAATAGCAATGAAGAGATGTCAGTAAGATTTCAGTTTTGAGGCCTTTGTTCTATTGGACTGATTTATGAGGTAGTTATCTAATAAAAAGCTCTTACCGGCTTTCCTATGACCGCAGAAGTGTTGTATATTATGACCCGACCCCCTTTCTTTAATGGATAACTTGGATTCAGTAGCTGTCAATTCCTTACCATGACCAATTCTCCTACACTGCTAACCAACATCTACATTTCCCGATCTAGAGACTTTTAGAAAAGGTAGTTTTCATTTTGCAGATACCTCTCGTATTTCAAGTTTAAGTTTTGTTCTAGTCGGGGTAACTTGATCAAGAGTCAAATCCCTCAACGTAACAAGTTTCTGTGTGTCAGCAGACACAGGGCAAGCAGCCTGCGTACGTCCTAGCCTACAGAAAAAAAAACAAGGCGATATAAATGGTTTTAAGCCTGTTTCATTTCAGGCTCAACTACATCGCTCCTCCTTGCATTCGCCAGGGGTTAGCACCGTGAGGAGATTCACCACTACTGACTAAACACAGAGCCATCGCCCCTTCCTCTAAGTCTAAAATGAGCCTGGCATTAAAAATGAGCCTGAGACCGGTTATTTTAATGCCATCTCCTTGTCTTGGCTTCTCTCCGGAGCTCTAGGTACTGGCATAGTCCAGAGTTGCACTTGTCTCACTTTCTCATGCGAGGCTGAAGATCCTCCTCCATTCTTTAGAGCAATGATTTTACTTTTGCAACATGTCTAGAAACTAAGCGAATCTCATTTCAGTTCGGAAAAAAAAAAAAAAACCAAAAAACCTTAAAACAGAAGTCTTTAGCTGATTTTGGTTGCTTTTAGATGAGCATGGTATTCTACACCCCAATATATTCTGTGCTAGTTTTCTATCTAGTGTTTTAGCATCCTCTAAGAATTGTCAAAACCATTTAAGTTTGAGACACTCGCTTGACTTCTACTTTGTATTTTCCATCCACCAAGGCTGCACTGTAGTTTTTCATAAGTGCTTCCTTCAAAAACAACTCCTTTCTGTATTCTTTACTTACCATTTTGGGGATTGCATCGCAGTGAATGACCATTATGATGGTGTGATCGCACACTGTTGAATTACTGCTTAGAAATAGCTGCATCGCGGCACAGAAATGCAACATCTCACTGAATCTGCGTTTTAAGAAATATCTGGAAATACTCTCGATTTCGATGGTGAAGCTGCACCATAAAAGTGGAACACAGGACCTGGTCAATCTACTGAGACACCAGGAAGTTATGAAGTCCCTCCCGTACCACCATCACCTAATACACCTCCCAAACCCCTCAGCTACACAGCGTTAGCATTACTAACTTAATTCCATTATAGAGAGAACCTGAAATCAGCAGCGGGAGCAAATAAAATGTTAAATTAATAGTTTCCTCAATCCAAAAAGTGCCCTTCCTTATATGAAAATTACAGTTAATCAGTAGAACAGACATAATGATTAAGAGTCTGATCCCATCTGTACTGATAAGTCAAAGAAAGCGAATAGATTTAGTCTGGATTTGTGATTTGCATTTATATCACCTTTCTTCAAGGTAATCTAACTACCCTATTTCTTAGCTCCCTAAGATTAATTACTAACCCTCCAAATAAGCAGGTTTTTCAGAAGAGCTTTGTGAAATAAGAAAAAAATAAAGAATTCACAGCCACACGCAGACCTCCCTCCTACTGTAAATAGAGCCATATACGCTGTTGGCGACGGCGGCTGCAGCACCAAAACCCAGAGCTCTCGCAGAATTGTGACACTGAATGTTACACATATAATTTGCTTATAGTCTCCTCCGTCTATTTCAGGAGAATTACTCCACTTTAAATCAGGCCCAACTCAGAAAAAGACCCAAAATCAGGCCTTTCAATAGCTTCCTATGCAAGTCTATTACCGAGATCTTGTGAAAATTAAACAAGCCAAAGTTAAAAACTAAAACCAGAACAAAAATGAGAAGCCTAAACAGTGAAAAGTTTAACAGAGTGTAATACAAAAAAAAAACCCCTGCATCCCGTAATGGAAAACTTTGAATAACCTAAATAACAGGCAGCGCTCCTGGAACTAGTAACACAGCGGACAGAGTCCCAGCTGCTGCAAGCAGAATTTGTTTCTATAATCAACAGAAAATGAGCTCTAGTAAGAACTGCTACCTTCAAATTCCTGAAAAATTTAGGAAGCGGGCAACTTGTTCTGGAAACTGTCTCACACAAAAATAACGGCTTAATATTAATAACATTGGTTTATCCTGACAAGAGCCTGAGCAAATAACACAGCCTTTCCTGGGAAATCAAACGTAAATCAAACCTTCATCCGTACAAGTTTCAGGAACTGCAAGAAGAATTAAGGTTATTTAAAGCATCGTGGATGCAAACCTTCCAAAATGGCAAGGGTCACTTAAGAGATTCTGTTGCTAGGAGACCATAATTATATTTAAAAAAAAAAAAGAACATAAAGGTTGTTGTTTATTTTCATTTATAAAAAAATTCAGAAACGTACCACAAGGACTGAAGTGCCTAGCATCATATCAGGTTTCAATTCATAGCAGAGTCTAGAGCTACAATAACCAGCAACTAGATATTCATGTGCTACGTGTCTCCTCCTCCATCCTTTCAACATCCAGTCAACAAGACACGGGTAAATTACAAGAGCCAAATGAGGGGTTTAATCTTTGAGCTCAATCGAGTCATTCCGGGTTCTCCAGTCCCGGAGGTCTCAGGTTCAACCAGCAGCAAACATCCACTCCAGCTCTGGCCTCCCTCTCCAATAACAATAGCTGTTCAGCTTATGATACTTGCACGCTAAGTATATTTCTTTTATAACTACATGACACTTCTAGCAGAGACACTTCACCAAATACTCACGTACCGTACTCACATAAACTATTTAAATGAGAGGGGTTGGGGAGCAGAAGAAGAGCTGTGATTTTTCCTGTTGCGTACCTTAATCCTGAATAAGTTTTTCCTGGATTGTATCACCTGGAGTGTAAAACCTTCTGTTTTACAGAAGAAAAATAAGAGGTCTCTCTGCTTCGTCACCTACAAACTCCGCTGAACGAGCTTTAATTTATAGCGCTGAATGCATCTGCCTTAAAAAACTCAAGGTAATTGTTTGAAAGGCAAAAGGAGGTACATGGGTTAATGGAAAGAGGCAAGGGTTCAACTGCTCAGCATGGTGCATTCACCCTTTATGAGTGCTTCAATTCCACTACACAGCACAGAAAATTTATTCCTGCAGTCATGCATGGCGGATTTAAGGCTGGCAGATTTGTATTTATGGCATGTTGCAAAATAAACAACATAAGCAGTTTCATTGCACAGGTGGTAAGGGTGCTTTGCTTGAGAAAATACCTCCAAGAGAACCCAAATCTCCATCTGATTTGTATTTATTTTTATTTTTTTAAATTAGAATGGAAAATAAGAGTTGAAACTTCATCTGAAATGAGACATCTGCAAGTTTTAAAGATGAACATTTCAAGTTCAAGTTTTTGTAAATAATAATTTCAAGATTCCTGTTTATTATTCAAGGATTTCACACTGAATGCAAAGTGACTAAAATTTAATATGCTAGTTTTAGAAGGAACATTTGATCCTTCGGAATTTTTTTTTTTTTTTTTTGAAATTTATGGAATTCTTTGAGATGAGCTTGCCTTTGAACACTGAAGAACACTTCTGTGGAATAACACAGAAGCAGATAAGCCAGGGATGAAAATCCAGCTAATGGCTAAGGACAACTAGCTGAGAACAGGCTCATGTGAAGTTACAACCACTCACATGTTGAAAAAGAAATACAAAACAGTTGCTCAGCTGGGGAAACTGCACGGAATTCAAATCCAAGTTTACAGTGAGGTTTTGCCAATTGAAATGTATGAATTTTCACTCCTCTGTCATCAGCTTTTTTACCTATGTACATTCCTAGTGCATCTGTAAATCCCAGGAGAAAAATACAGAAAAATATTGAAGTATGCGCTATTTTGCATTAATAAGCTCATTTAGCAACTGTGACACCCCTCAGACCCTAAGGCTGGGTGAGACAGTTTCATCTTCTCAGCTGCTCAACTACCTAACAATTAGTGATTTATTAATTCCAAGAGCTTGCCTCTGAAGTAAGCATATCGTACGAGAAGGGAGAGCACAGCAACTGTTCCTAGGGCTAGCCAACCTCGCTGAACAAGTCTGTCTTGCTTATCGTTTGAATTTGTCTCATTTTAACTTCCAGCTGTTGGTTCCCAACGTTCTCTCCAGCATTAGGTCTAGGAACTCACGAGTTTTGGCACTTTTTGTCATCATTTTGCCTCTCAAGTCACTGAGAGCTGGAAAAAGTCCACCGCGGACCTTTTTGCCAACCCACAAATCAGGCTTGTAGCCCTCTATTATGTTTACCATGGTAAAAAAAACAAAGTAATGATAACCCACTATTAACTACACAATACTAGTAAAGACATCATTGTTAATATTGGATAGAAGGAAGACTTTTTTTCTCTTTTAAAGGATGCTAAACCAGAATATGCCTGAGCTAGGCATTTCTAAATGGCTTCCCAAATGGATACACCATCCAAGCTCTTTTGTCACGAAGCGGCACGCAGGCAGGTTTGGCAACAGGCTCTTGTATCTCCCAAAACGCTTCTCGTGCCCTTCGTTCCCACTGCGATATTGGCACCCATCTCGCTTTGTCTCCAGCTTGGAAACCGCGCTTGGGCTGCGATGCCGAATGGGAGAATCTCAATAGACCCAGAACTACATCACCTGCAACATCAGGCTGGAGTCTGAACAATTATTGGCAGATTCCTGCTCTCCAAGACTCAGAAATAATACCCTGTTCTGCTCAAAGAGCTATGTACATCCTTCCCACCTTCCCTCAAAGTTGCCAGAGGGAAAAGGGACCGTTTTCCTTCCAATAAGCACCACAGAAAGACAAATAATGCTCAAATAATTATAATTAAGACAGTCATTAGACACCCCTTCTCAATATCCTCAGAGCCAAGGCAGCGTTCAGACGGGAGTACTCCAGCATTATGTTCTCTGGTACTTCCATCTTCCTATTTTGCTCCAAACCAGGTTACAGATGCTCTGGGATTACTTTCTAGAGACAAATCTTACCTTCCCATCAAGACTTAACAGCCAGGAACGTGATCACAGGCAGAACAATGACTGAAAATCCTATTAGGCCACTAGTTTGCCCTAATTTTATACAGAAATGAAAAAAAAAAAAAAAAACCAAAAACAACCCAACAAACCATACAGGCTTCTTGGGTTTGGGTTGTTGGTTTGTTTTTTTTTTTGTGCAAGACAAACTCAATCTCCCTCCTTGGAAGCAAAACATTTTAGCCATTACCTTTAGTAAAAATCCCCACCATAATTTTTCCCCTCAATTACAGTAAGGCTGATGGCATTTAAGAGGCAGAGGAATTGCAAAGCTTGAGCCAGTCAGTTAACGGGCAACTGGTTTCAGGAGAAGAGAGCGTTTAACATATCCCTGGGTACACGTCCATCATCTTGGTGCAGCACGAGCCGTAAGGAAGCAAATTGTGCAGGACGACACGCACTTCCCATGGAAATGAGAGGGGTTTTTTTCCCCCCCCAGTGAAAGATCTGTCAGTTGCTAATACAGGATAAAATACCCAGAATCCATACACATAATTATACATCACAGCTTGACTGGGTTTAGCGCAGGTCATGCAGGCATCGCTTGACGTATAGACCGAAGAACATGCTCAGATAATGTAAAGAAAACCCCACGTACAGTTCGAGACACCCCTCTGCTTTTCATTTCTTCCCTCCCACCCTCCTTCTCCCCCTTCTTCTTGCATTCTGTAACGACTGCCCCAAAATAGAGAGCAACAAGATGGTGCCATCTCTGAAAAATGACTAGGATGGAACCGTATACATAATTTATGTTGTGTGATGTTCCAGAAAGCCTTATGTGCAAAATTGCATTTTGATACTAAACGGACCTGATTAGTTCAGTATTTCATCAAACTCTAGTCAGCAATAATCGTCTAATAAAAGTTTAATGACGGATGGCCCCAAAGTTGCAACAATGTGGTTTTATTCATAGTTACATCAATAAAGATAACACACATAAGGGATTCTTTCCAACATACCCTAAGGAAGAATTAACTGCAGCGCTAACCCAAGGGTAGCACGGGGCACGGTTTTTCTAAGAAGTTAATAGCAAATAGTGAAAAAAAACCAAACCAAAATACAAAAGCAACATAATATTTACATTGCAAGTTTTCACTTTAAGCTAATTTTCTGATTTAAAGGATTAAGGAAAAAAAAAAAAAGAGTTTAAAGCTAAGTTAACTCCAGAAATTTCCTGTTTGTAAAATTTAACTAAAATTCTTGGTGGTTTTGGTTTTTTGGTTTTGTCTGGGGTTTGCGGGGGGTGGTGGTGTTTTTTCCTGATGGCACATTTCATGTTTTCCCCCAAGTCCTCAAAGACTTGTTTAGAGGTAATGTTAAAATAAGCTTAGTTAACAAGATCTCTAAAGAGAACACCTTCAATTCAAAATTATTTAAGCACAAAAGTGTATTAGAAAACCCTGCTCTGTATCCCAGAGGGGCTTTAAAAATATCTCCCTTGGCTAATATTAAAATTCCATGGTTATCAACAGACATGGTCATTTAACCACTCGAGCGCTTTTGGATGTATAACAGAAACCCTGGGAATTGACATTTATTCAGCCTAAGAATACACAATTTGGACTTTTTTTTCTGCTCTTACTGCTTCAGAGATCACAGCAGGG
This sequence comes from Rissa tridactyla, assembly GCF_028500815.1. Taxonomy (NCBI): domain Eukaryota; kingdom Metazoa; phylum Chordata; class Aves; order Charadriiformes; family Laridae; genus Rissa; species Rissa tridactyla. The sequence goes on along the minus strand of NC_071497.1, from coordinate 85,703,861 downwards.
GGGCCCTTTAAAACAGGTTGCCACTGGCATTTGCCAAACTGCACTTAGCCAAGGATTTAGCATTTAGAAAGGCAACTTAGTTGCCCAGTAATTTGCATAATACCACATGCATCCCACTTCCCATGTCAAAATAGAAGAGACCGCTAACCCTTCCGGAGTGTAGAGAAGCACCACAAGAACCAAAGAAAGTGTGGAGACTATGGCTCAAATGAAATATCCTTCTGCGCAAAAGCGGAGCAGCATCCTGGTGACTATCTCCATCTTCAGCTTCACCCCCCAGATTAAGACCAAAGCAGTCTAAATTTGTCAAGACACCAATACTGACTGCATACATTGATTTTTCTCCTTGTTTGAGTGATTTTTTCCATGGCTTTGAACAAAAGAAAACATAAAACTTCTTTATTGCTCAGATTTCTTATGCCTGTTTCTAGACTAGCGGAAAACTCTGATTTGAAAGGTTTGAAGGGATCTGCTGTCGCTTGCTCTCAAACGTACGTGCTAAGAGACACCTTTTTTTCTCCTCTTTTTGAAGAGCTGTAGATAAACCCATGAGCATGGGCAGTGGCTGAAGTACCGTCACTGTTTTATAATGCTTTAAACTTCAAAGGAAGAGAACTTCTAGATGATTAAAATGCTTCGTAAAAGGACTAAAGAGAAAATATGCTACACAATTACGTGGGTGCGTGATTAGTAAAAATCTATTGAACATTTATGCTGTATGTGTTCTGGCAACTATTATAAGTAACAGCAGAAGTTTCTTTTGCTCTAAGTTTTAACCTACAGCAAGACCATAGTAAAATTTTTAAAATATGTATTTCCCTGAGGTATAATCCAACCATGCAAGTCTTAGTTGTGAGACCTTGAATAATGCCAGTTATCCACAGTATCCGTTGGAAAGTGAAGTCGCATCCTAACTCCACCGGGAGATACCTTATTGTCACTAAATGCTATTGAAAGAAAGAAAAACTTTAGTTGTCACGGAATCTAAAATATACCCAGAGTTTTGTAACAGCAAATGATGAACCAGGATGAACCAAAGACTTTATCAGCTTGTTTTAATAGAGTCCACTAGAGCCTACCTTGCTTAACCAAGACATCAGCCCGCGTTGTGCATGGCAGTAGACCATGATCAGCATTGGAAGGGAAGGTAAACAATATCCTGGCCAGGCAAAAAAAAGGTAATTTGAGTCCTGGAGATAACCAAAGTTTCAATTTTATAAGCATGCAGTTGTACCTCTGCATGCGGGGATGTTACGGCTCAATTTAGTTCCATATTGCCACCTTACGCAAAAACACGTACGGGAATTCTAGGGGTTGCCTCGCCGCTCTCAAGCATCGCACAAGAGAAGACCGTGGATTTCAAGTTTTAGTTGTTACCATTTGTATTTGAGTTCAGTGATACTGGGAAGGGGGGAAGCCACACTACGTAATTCCTGTGTCATCCAATTAACACAATTGTCCCTATCAAAAAAAAAAAAACCCCAGCAATAGCACAGAGAAATTTTAAAACCTTCTAATAGTCACTTCTCAGCTTTGTCTGAAAAAGTGCAGAAGCAGAATTAAGAAACCTGGAGATTTATCCTCTTCTACAGACCCCAAACTTAAGCTATTCTTAACAGATGGCCCCAAACTGAGTTCTGCATGTATCTAAATCATGTTTTATTTATTGTTTAATTTCGTGATTGTTCTAAACAGCACTCGCATTTGCAAAACAAAAGGTAGAACAAATGAGGGAAAAGGATAGGATGCTCATCACGTCTTACTGTGAAGACACAGTCTCTGATTTCCCCTACACTGCTCAAGAGCATCAATGAATGCGAGACATGGAAACAGCACAAGACAGCTAGAAATAGACTCTCCAAATACAAGATTCAAGGAAACAAGGAAACATTATCATTCTTAGGAGAGACTCTGTGCAATAGTATCTGGAATCTATGAAACAGAACTAAGCCAAACTTGTAAGAACAAAAATTATGAAAACTTGTGTGCAAATTCTAACAGTCAAGCTCACCACAATGCAGCATCTATCCAAGTTTCTCCTACAGAAGAGAAAATATGATAAGCTGAAAAAAACCCCAAAGTGTTGTCAGGACTGAAACAAGCAGAAGAAAAAGGCTGTCCCCTGAGGCCGTATGATGTAGCAGACTGATCACTGGGCTGTAATAACCTTGCACCTTTGCCACTGACCAGCCTTAATTTTCCTCCCATACATGCCAGTTCACAAACATTTAGTTAAGCCTCACAACACCTCTACGAAGCCGGGAAATGTTATTGGCCCCCGGGCGAATAACGGGGAAATTGAGGCTTAGCAAAGCGTCCTTCCTAAAAATCACACAACAAATCAATACTGTAACAAGGTCTTTCTAACTCCAAGCACCATCCTCCACTCAACTAAACAGTAGTACCCTCTGCATCTCCAGTTCGCTGCACTGGGTCATTTAACCTTCCCGTGTCCCATTTTCTCCCTATTTAGGGGGAGCGTGTTAACACTCAATTAGCTCCACAGCAATGCTGATGGTGGGCTGGTCACAGCCGCCTCTGTCGTGACACTGTGAAAGTGTTTCCTCTTGCAAACATTCTGGCCCCACAGAGTCTCTACACATCCCAGAACCTCACAGAATCCCAGACTGGCAGGGGTTGGAAGGGACCTCTGGAGATCATCTAGTCCAACCCCCTGCCAGAGCAGGGTCACCCAGAGCAGGTGGCACAGGAACCCAGCCAGGTGGGTCTGGAGTATCTCCAGAGATGGAGACTCCACAGCCTCTCTGGGCAGCCTCTTCCAGGGCTCTGCCACCCTCAAAGGAAAGAAGTTGTTCCTCATGTTCAGATGGAACTTCCCGTGCTCCAGTTTGTGCCCGTTGCCCCTTGTCCTGTCACCGGGCACCACTGAGAAGAGTCTGGCCCCATCCTCTTGCCACCCACCCTCTGGATATCAATAAGCAACCTCCATCAGCTTCTGCCAAGGAAGAACAGCCACAAGTACTCCTCCAGCTTAAGAGGAGCCTGTATCTTCAGGTCTTTCCAGACAGCACTGAATAACACTAGAGAATAAATGGGTGAGGATGATTCTCCATGGGCTTTGACAGACACTTCACTGTGATGCTTCTACCACCAACTACTGCTTCACTCTGACAAGAGACAACAAAATTGTTGTCTTCTCATCACAGACTTCCTTGAAAAAATCCACTTACAAAAGGAGTGATTTAGCAACATGTTATTTGCCCTTGTTGCCTCGGAAACAAAGCATTTCGACCTTCTGTAGGTTGAAGGTAGAAGCTGATACCTCCACTGCATCCACGTGGGCAGTGCACATAGAATCACAGAACAGAATTGCCTAGGTTGGAAGGGACCTTTCAGGTCATCGAGTCCAACTATCGACCTAACACTGACAAAGCCACCACTAAACCACGTCCCTCAGCACCACGTCCACGTACAAGCAGGCAAGTGTGTTTACACACAAGTACGTGCATGTTCTGCTCCTCCCCTTGGATCCACCAAGGCTAGAAGTCTGGAGCAGCCCAAGCTGCAAAGCTAAGAAAAACCTCTCTAATTGTGGCTTTATTAGTTATGAGGTCAGACAGAAGGACTTAAAACCCCAAACCATCCAATAGCTTAAATGTTTCATTAATGGCAGAGGGAATCAAGCCAAGCTGTTTCTATTTAACAGTACGAACTATCAGCCACAGCACAAGGCTATGAGGTGCCTTCAAAGGAGCCCTTCATTACTAAACACATATGCAGCTCTGAAAAACTATGGTCTACCACATAGCTTCAAGTCACTTGTCCTTCTACATGTCAATTATGGGTTAGCACCGCATGCGTTTCATGAGGAGCAACATCGGAAAGCTAACGCAGAAACACAAAGGAGGAGAATCACGTTGCTGACTTAAGTACGAGGCTCTGTTGCAGATAATAGTTGTGCAAAATTACAGTGGTGTAACTGGGAGAAGGATACGAGCACCTATCAAGCCTATGAAAGTTGAATCTAACACTCCTAAAAGCATTTGGAGATCAGAGAGACATTTCAAAGAGGTTCACTGGCCTACAGCCATGACCTGTCCCCGAGTTCTGAGCTCAGCCACTGAGTACGTTCTAACACATCATTTTAATACAGCTGCTAATAAAACGTTTGACATTTGAACTGTTACACCGTCCACTATCATTGTCGCCCCACGCGTATGAAACACATTTAACATTCACGTTTGTATTCCTCTCCCCATGTATATGATGATAGGTTTCTGACTAGATTTATTAGTATATTTGACAATGTATTTGCAAACATTTCAGAAAGGTATTTGATGGGCTGATACCGTAAAAACACTGTGGAAACTATATACATTATTCATGAGACTTGTGACAATATCCTGCCAAAAGGAGCAAGTGACAAACAGTAATAAATTTGAGAAGTAGCCACCAAATTAAGTTTATAGCCAGTGATAGTACTCCCTGCGAACACCGCACAATCTCGACTATTCATACACCGGCATTCACACCAGTTACTGGATCATTCAGATGCCTTTGACGAGCCTGGAAAAACCCCTCAACAACTAATGAAGACATTTAGAAGTCACCTCCCATGAACACATCTGAAGGGCAAAAGTTAGTCATCCAGAAAGAACCCAAAAGGAGAGGGTTTTTTGCAAGTAGAAGTGTCTGCCAACAACCGAAATTCCAACAGAGAAAACAAACTGTGGATTAACTGAAAGGGTATCACATCCCAAAGTGACACATTCACAGAGAACAGACAGTATTTATTTTAATTGCTGGTTTGGTTGTTCTATTCTGGCCATGCTAGGCACAGGATGCACCTGTAATAATTAAAAAAAAAAACAAAACCAAACAACTATCTGCCTTGCACAGATTTCAGTCTGAAGACAATAGAAAAAAACAATGCAGAAATAAAAGATTGTCCTAACTTTAAAGGTATACAGCTTGCTAAAAATAATCTGTCAAAGTCAAACCGAAATAAACTGATGTCCCCATTTAATTCCTTATCTATTCCAATAATCCTTCCTTTCAAAAACTGGGAGGAAGAACACCTGAAGAAAAGCATTATGATAAAACATTTTCAAAATGCAGTACTTGCAGAATCAGCATTTCATTCAAGATATATTACTTATACCAGGAAAAAAAAAAATGAACATTATTGCACAACAGAACTAAATTCCTTTGCAAACCACATACAGTCTCCGAGGAAAATGGTTCTCTGCTGCACCATGAGTTAAGGTTAGATAAGGTTTGAATAAGGATCCGCTTTATGGATGTGTTTAAGACTGAGCGCAGGCTCCCAAACCGCAACTCCTCACACATGTGGTGTGCTACATTGCACGGGGGGTAAAAAGAAGACGACGAGAGGATGGAAAATTCTGTATTTCAGATGACATTTGGCATGAGTTAAGCTGAAATTCATTGTAGTTCTGCTTGGGGAATGAAAAGGGCACTGAAGACCAGCATGGTTAAGCAGGGATATAGAGATTAGCATAATCAATCAGAAAGCTTTACAGAAAATACGAACAACTTTTGCAAAGGGTACTGAGGATCTACGGAATAAGGTGAACAATGTTTTAAGGATCTTTAGCAGAACAAAGAAGCACTGAATGCAGAATCACCGTTTCCAGGCATTTATTTCACCAGACGTGCTAAAACCCATATGTGCTTATTTCAGGAGTCAGGAAAAAAAAAAACAACTAAGGAGGGTATGCTCTGAAGTTACCACTTCATTCAATAGCCCTTTAATTAATATTTTTTCAATGGCTTTGAAGCTGTCTGGAGAAAAATCATCCCTCGCTCAGGAAGATAACGCCTGCCAATAGCTCCACTGCAGCCATGGAGAAGCCTGATGAAAACCACATAGGAAGATACAATTGTTTTTGTGAAATACCGGTTTTATTATCAGCTTATTTAACTTGATCACTTCGAGGGGTTTTTTTAAGTTTCTTATAACGCTCTTATTTTCCAGGCATTTTTGCATTTTCCTAATCACGATAGAACTGAGATTCCAGATGGAGCCTCCTCGATGACACAAGACATAAAAGTACGATATAAGGGAAAAAATCCAATAGTACTAACGCTGAGAAATCAATCAGTGTGCCCAAATCACCGAATGAGTCGCTCTACTGTAATCTTATACAAACAAGCCAAAAATATATATGCTTCAGTGATACAAGAGAACACAAGAAAATATTTGACAATAAAAGTAGGAACTTCCTTACTTCTCATTTTTGGGAGCCCTGTTCCTTTTGTATAACATTGACATTAATAAAATGAAAGCTACTAAAGTTTATTTTACAATGGTGAAAGATATCAGAATTAGAGATCACACTCCAAAGAATAAGTAGCAAAGATTTTCTAAACATACTTAGAAAAATTTAATCCGAAGCATTGTAAAATACTATGGTTTCAGCAGGGATTTTCTGCGATTTATTTCATTAGAGTCCTTCAGACATAAAAGCAAAGGTTTTAGGTGCCAATTCTCTCAAAATAAACTTCTAGAGCTCCACAAATGTAATAAAATTGATATTATAAAGCTGAGACACCTTCTAGAGCTCTTTGACTGAAACCAAAACCATAAAGGACATATTTCCAGTATGCTCTCTCATATTTCTCTATAGAGCCACAAGTGTACAGAGCAATCGTGAATCTACAGCTATAGATAACTATAACGGGTAATACAGTTCAGTTTAATATTATTTTCATTGTAACTCAGAACGCATTCGTTAATGAAATGCATAAATCGGAGACTGTATCTGGGAAAACATATATTTTAAATACAAAACACTAAATGGAACGGGTTTTTAATGTCTTTCGAGATTATTGTCAATAAAACTACTTAATATTCTCTATCATAATATATGAACCGCAGCCAAATAACGATGTGACATAATTACTGTGGTCCAATTCAGTTTCTCTAAATGAACCTCCAGAATAACGTGGCCATTTTTAACTTTCCCGAAATCTTTACGGCCTTCAGGGAAGTGCAAGGAAAGACAAAGTTTTGAAGCGTTCAGGGTTTTATTTCATTGTTTCCTCTATTACCTGTTGAAAACAAGCACTGTGCATGGTCTCCCCAAAGTAGAAAACCTATTTTAAGAGGAGTCTGGGAGAATAAATAAGGTTAAAATACCCATTTTTTCAGAAAGACTTTGTCCAGGTTGAAAACTCTGAATGGCACCTTGGACTTCCTCTGATTTTAATCAGCCACTAAACCAGAGTTATCAGGGCAGGTTATACGCTAAACATTTATGCCTGGTAAGACAACAAATAAAAACTTTTGCAAATTAAAGCGGGTTGTTGGGGTTTTTTCCCTTCCCCAGCTGCAATTAGACTTTTGACAGATCCACTGTCAAGGCAAAAGACCGAAAGCTGGAATCATTTTAGAGAGAGAAAGGAGAATGAGGCAGCAATGGCAGCCCATCTCGTCCATCCGTGCTGAAGTCAACTGGCAATGTTAAAACCCCCCAGTAGAAACCGGCTCTCTTGCGGGCAGCCTTGGAAGAGGAGCGAAGGACACCATGCCTATGGTACCCCAGATATCCTCTGACCCCGCAACGTGGCCTCTGGGTCAGGAATGAAACCCATCATTAGCCCGTCAGCATGCGAACAGCTGATAAGAGAAGAGATTATACCAAATCTCCATGGTTATTAATCCCGTCGCAAAACGAAGGGGTCAAGCTTGTTAGACACCAACGGCATTTCTGGAGCTTTGGAACAAAGACGCTCCAACGCTTCCAGGGGCTGCTTATCCAGGAGCACAAAAAGCAATTCCTGCCCTCCAAGCCCTTCGCAGCAAGCCATATTCCTTTAAGATCCCAGTGTAAAGACCACTAATATCCCTGGGCTTTCAAACAGTGCCACGCTAATATCATATTTCTTGTTTCTTTTAAAGACCTGAGGCTCCAACTACCCTTGGAGATTTTCACTTTCACACTTCCTTTGTTACAAAAATATTTTTATCTGAAGTCATCGCTATTGGGATTGCAATAAAGACCTTTTGTCCTCATTTTGAGAAACACCGGGTAGTGAAGAGAGCTATTTCCTACTACCCCATTCCCGTACACACAGGCATCTTTCATCTCTGAAAATACGGGCACATAAAAAAGGGAAATAGAAGCGTCAATTTATATTTAGGTCTAGAGGAACCTTCACAGTTTTAATTACAGGATGCAAGTCTCAACCGAGTCATTTAATTCTTGCTGGGATTTATGAGGATGCACTCATTTAACAGAGTTTGCGCTGGAGCACTTAAAAATACTTTATTGGGAGAATTTCATATTCATAATTTACTACGTGGATTTAGACTTCTCAGGGTGGTGTCCCCTTCCCCTAACGGCAAAGCCAAACTGTGGCCCTCGAAGGGAAATTTTTGTTTGGGGACCACGGGAGGATGCAACACATTTGCTGCCAGTCCGAGCAAAACAAAACCAGCAAATTCAAGTGCAACAACAACAAAACCCAGCGTTACCTGAGCAGCCTCTGGTTTGTGAAGGGAAAGGAAAGATCTTCCTAACGTACCTAATGCACCGTGCTTCTGCCTCGCCGATGAATTCCACTGTCCTCCCTGACTTTATGGTAAGCCTTAAAGCAGTCTTGCAATGAAAAGATGACACATCGCACTGCCAAACTCAACAAAATCATGGATTTGGACAAGAAAAATGCAAGGGCAACAACAGCCAGAAACTTGAAAACATGAAAACGAAAGGTTGAGTAGAAGGGAAATTAAAGCGTTGCTAGCAAAAATCTCTATCCAAATACAGTATCCTTGAATAACCTTGTTAGAAAATTGCATAAAATAAGCCAACGTATGTAATCCCGTTACAAACCGTTAGCTTACAGGCTTTATGCAGAGTCACTGTGTAATGAGATTAAACCACATAAACAAACATGCCCGGCTGTAGCTTGCCGAATTGGACAGTTAAAAAGAAACCTAAAACAAAAAGCCCTAAGCGGACAAATACCACATCATCTACTTTTCAGTCAAGAGCAATTAAGTAGGAAGATAGTGTGGCAATACAAACGCATCCTCACTTTTCTGCACATCCTTGTATAGTTTTCCTAGCCTCGCGTATTTCCTAATGGTGTTTTTATTATGTGTAAGTTATTTAGTTCTCAAAGGTACACAAAGTTGCTAATTGCTCTTAATGAATACTTCCTCTGCTCTCAAAAAGCAGTTTTCCCCCCTTTGTTCTTGTCCCTTAAACAGCACTATATTCCCAGCTGATCATTAAGGAGCATTTTGTGGGGTTTTCTCCTTTTCTAGCTGAAAACACCGCCCAAATAGGCCACAAGCATCAAGTCCCCTGCTTCCTTACTTGTAATCAGCAGTCACTGACACACACACACTGTTTTCTGACAATCCCACATCCATCTTTATCAAAAAGCAGAGAGGCAGAGCCTGCTCACAGCAGCAGGTTGCCAGGCTCAGATCCCTCTCCTTCATCACGATCTCCATCCACCAAAATAGGTGGTGACCATCACCCTCCATCTCTTTGCACTTCTCTATCTGACAATATACACTCCTTGCACATTTAAAGTGCTAGAAGCGTAAGTGAAAATAATTATCAAACTGAAGCGTTAGCTTTTTCCTCCCAAAATAAGGCAATTTGTGGTATTCTACTAGTTTTGCAGACATTCTGTTTTTCTCCCCCTCAGTACAGGTCTTTATCCCACAGCGTCCTCCATTTCAGACACTAAATTCAAGTGCGTTGTGAAGGTGAAAGTCTGAATTCAATATCCAAACAAGTAAAATCTCAATGAGACATTCAGACTAGCAGGAAGAATGACTTATCACAACATCAGCAGAATAACAAAGACTTTGGTAGCTTGAATCTTTTACAAGGGAAACAAAGCTGGGGTGTAGCTTGAACATCTACATGCAAACCAGGTGCCCAAGTCCCAATTACAGTCAACTAAAAAACCCAACAAGATCTAGACACCAATTTAATTGACCAACTTCTAGAAGCTGCCCATATGTGGACTTTACTTCCACTGGAGATGCCTTGTGATATCCTAAATCTGATGAACTTGAGAAAGTCCTCTGAATTCATTACTTAGGATGCTGACCACAACCATCTGGGTGTCTAAAGGTCACCGTTGTGTAATGTTTTCTGCACTTAAATGGCCTGCAGCTATTACAACTTCGACTTACAGCCTACAGTCTCGGGTCTCCCTTGCTTATACCAATAAAAACCTTATTATTTACACATCAGACAAGTTCAGAAGAGTAAACACTATGTTCCACAACTTCATAGATTACTCCAAAATCTCAGGTCTCATCTGATACTCATTGAAGTCATCAGAACCCAAATGAACGTCTTGTCCTATTAGAGCAAAGTTTTTTCAAACGGTATTACCTTCTTTAAAGCTCTAATGACCTTATAGACATTCACTGGCTTCTCATGCAGATCCCTGCCCTGTCCTGCAGTCACGCTAGGCAACAAAACCAAACAAAAAAAAGCCCCAAAAAGTAATCCCATGTCAACTGCCTACAACAGAACAGATATGGAGTGACTGATCCTGAGAAATCAGTTTTCAAAGGAAACAGATACTTCGGTAAAGCAGACTCATTTACCTCCATCTTTCATGTGTCTATAGCGGAAGAAAGATTTTCTAAAGATCTGAACTGTTCCAGAAGACAGCAAATGCCTTTCCCTGCCAAACTTTCACACCAATACACATGTAACTATTCCTAAAGCCTCGATATTTTTAAACTGAGAATTGATGTTTCAGTAGTGTTTGGGCTACATTATATTTTCATGAAAGCTGTTGTCAGGGGGGTGGAAGTCTGACATTTAGGTGACATTTTCTACTGAGCAAGACAGTTCATCCCTTTATTTAGCTGGTTTAATTTGAACAAAAGTATTTCAGTAGCAGCATCCTCATGGATGTTGTGTCCCATCACTGCCTAGATCCTAAGGTGGTACAAATCTTAGTAGAGTTCTTACTACATCTGCATTTTCTTATCAAAGGAACAACTGAGATCCAGTTTCAGATTATTTTTAACAGTTTTGTTAACAGGAGCATACATCTTTTTTCTGCAAAAGACAAGAACTTTGTTTTTGAAACAGCTCCTCAAGCTTCATATATAGGCCGTTTATATTTCTCAAGAGTTTCATAGAAATGATACTAACCTTTTTTACAGCAGCTACTGTTCTGCTACTAGAACAAACACAGCTTTGTAACCCAAGCTTAAGGGAAAAAGGAAGAGTGTCAAGGATATAGGAGGGAAGACACAAGGGAGAGCTGAAGATTTTCTAGTACGAGCAGTGATCTGTTCTACTGTGAACATAACTAGTGAAATGAAAAAGGAAGTGTCAAGAGAGTAAAAGAAAAAAAAACACACAAAATACCTTATCTAGAAATTACACACCCATCCACCCATCTTTGGAAGTAGTAAATTGTACTGCGGTGCCTGAAAATTAAACCACACACTTCTTTTGCTTATAAAATGCCACAGTAAGTACTTTTGAGCAGCTCTGGCTACCGTACTGTTTGTGGCAAGCTTTCAGCGTGCAGCAAGGTGACCACCCACACGCAAGCCAAGGGCGACTCTTGCCCCACGGTATTCTGCATTTCAGCTAAGACAATCATAGAATGGTTTGGGTTGGAAGGGACCTTAAAGGCCACCCAGTGCCACCCCCTGCCCTGGGCAGGGACACCTCCCACCAGCCCAGGTTGCTCCAAGCCCCGGCCAACCTGGCCTTGAACCCCTCCAGGGATGGGGCAGCCACAGCTTCTCTGGGCAACCTGGGCCAGGGGCTCACCACCCTCAGAGTGAAAAAATTCTTCCTCAGATCTCATCTCAATCTCCCCTCTTCCAGTTTGAAGCCATTACCCCTCATCCTATCACTACATGCCCTTGTAAAAAGTCATAGAATCATAGAATCTTCATGTTTGGAAAGGACCTTTGAGATCATCGAGTCCAACCATACACACACAAAAAACCACCCCTGCCACTAGAGCATGCCCCGAAGTGCCACATCTACACGTTTCTTAAACACCTCTAGGGATGGTGACTTGGCCACCTCCCTGGGCAGGCTGTTCCAGTGCCTGACCACTCTTTCACTGAAGCAATTCTTCCCAATATCTCATCTAAACCTCCCCTGCTGCAACTTCAGACCATTTCCTCTGGTCCTATCATTATTCACCTGGGAGAAATAGTATATAATAGTATACCTGTTACACATACAGAACCCAAACACCCATTGAGCTCATGAGCATTCCTGTTTCCTAATGGTCTCCTATTTATTTGCCTCATTCCCCACTACCTTCCATCGGTCACCGCCATCAGAAGCCAAATATGACCTCATGAAACTTTAAAACCCCCAGTGTTTAATTTTGATCCACATGTTTGAGACTACTATTTCATATCAGACCCTTGGCTACACATTAAAGGACCTCTAAATCAATGGTGTTAAATCCAATATGAACTCCCACGCAAGCCAGGACTACAAGAAACCCTATCAAATTAAACAGTCTAGTTACTCTGAGCTGAATTTGGCCCATAAACGCAACAGGTGAAAATCCACAGCAATTCCATCACAGAGATGGTGCACAAGCAGCTTTAATCGCTATTTGAAGCATGGAAGCATCCTGCAGATCAACTTGTCTGCATTGCAGCCAAGATAATCCTTCATTTGAGCTGCTTATCGGAGATCCACCCTGCTGTTTGGATAGGAGGATTTAGCTCTTAAGGGACTATTCTTCGAGATACTGAGCCGCTCCCAATGGATACTCAGCCTCCTCAGCCCCCAGTGAGATCAGAGCCGTGCCCAGGCCAGGCAGGACCGCACAGGATGAGGCCTCCCAGTTCATGGTAGCTTAAAAGAGCCACTTAACCAACCTACAGCACTGCTAAAGGAGAAATGGTTTTATTTTTAAATTCTAGCTTTAGTGTTACCATCTAATAAAGATATAAAAGCAAAAGTATTTTCCCATCGTTATCCAAATACCTTGTTTTGCTTAACAGGGGAACAAAACGACGCTGCCTAAAGCTATATCAAAATAAAGGAAATCAGTGTCTGAATCCATACCTTTCCATAAGATCAGGAGGTGAAAGCTCACAATTATCAGCTAATCCTCCCCTTTTTTTAAAAAAACCTTTTATGCCTTCTGATGACTTTAATTAACATTCTTCAAAAATATTTTGACGAATTTCTTCCCCATATTTGCTACATACTATTTTCCATTCTGAATATTATTTTTTTTATTAGCACCTAAGGGAATTAAGTAATCTTAAAATTAAGTTTTCTTGTGCCCACCGCTGTTTAATAACTGACACATAACATGGCTTTTAAGCAACAAGAGGGTGGTGCCTTTATATGTACTTTATGTAATTGCCTATACCAGTAAAATATTAAGTAAAGCAATGTACAGCCACGAATTTCACACAGATGATCTGTACGCTATTACTAAATGTTGAACTCAATGTAATTTATTGCATGTTGCCAAACAGTAAGCAAACACGCATCAAAAAAAAAAAAAGGATCATTTAGAAAATTGGCTCCAATTATGAAAATGCCCTGGAAGTTCAATTCTCAGGACTGGGTATTTAATCTTTATTTCAAGACAAACTCTGCAAAATAATTTGCAGTATCAGCTCCCAGTGGAGTAGAGGTTAACGAGTAACTCCTGGAATACAAGACAGATCCCAGAGCCCTGGATGACCCCAGCGGAAGTTATGGATGCTAAGCAAGCCTCTCGCCCGGGCACATACTCTATTATTGCAACTCAGTGCAAGTATTTACGATAACCCTTCATCGCAGGCTACCGAAACCTCAGAACATTAAAAAATTCTCCATGTTTCAGCACTTCACTCATCTTGCAGACAGATGCCACTCGTAGCTGCAGTGTTCGGAACAGAAACAGTCAGGTTACCCAACAAGGCTGGGCAGCCTGCATCTTCACAGGTTTTTGGAGACCCAACTGGTTAATCCCTGAACCTCAGGCAGAAGGTGGACTAGGTGACCTACGGGTCCATCCCCCCCCGCCCCGTCCCAGCCTGAACCAGCTGAAACAGTCACTGATGGATGAGCACAGTTGCATTCTTCAGGTATTTGCCCACCGTATATTGAAGCAAGAGCCATGTACAAGCCCTTAGAAACAACCTGCCTGTTGATGTCAATTATTGGTTTCTCACAACCTCCAAAGACATCCTTTATTGGATTACGTGATTGGATACATGATTTCTGTACTGGACTGCTACGTGCTCATGAACATTTCATGGCAAATCTCTGTAGGAAGTCTGTTTCTTCATCTTAAAAATAGGGATAAATGATACCGGAACCCCAGGCAAAGTAATTAAGGATTTACATTAAATCTCTAGTAATAAAAATATCTACCTGTTACTAACACTTAGTAAACTGTAACCAGCCCTAATAACTGGGCTGTAGCGACATGCTGTTTGTTGTGCAGCACTTCTTCCATAATCACCCAACTTTTGAAACGAGACAATTATGAACAAACAATTTTGAAGATAATATTTCAGGATGCCATTAAAAAAAACCCCAAAATTAGTATTTTCTTCTTGGGACATGTTGCCTTAGTTACATGTTTCCAGAACAGATAAGACTGACTTGAAATCAGGGCTACTGAAAAGCTGCGGGAAAGTAAACTTGTGACAACCACCTGAACGTTGCTGAAATTACAAGTAAACAAGACAATGAATTCCCCAGCAGAGAACACAAGCGAAGAGACACTGCAGTAGTTGAATCAGGGCCCTGTCAAGGGACTGTCATATATTCTGTATACTTTTGGCAAGGAGTGAGCAAAGTGTGGTTGACGTGACAGCAGAAAAACGCGTTCAGATTTTAACAGAGATAAACTATTGACACTAACTCTCTGCCTCTGCTCTCAGACACACATTTTTGTTCTGGACTTCTGATCATCAGGCAGCTACGCAGATACGTTCAGTAGATTTAATCCACTTGGGGCTTTCAACACTGTGCCTGAGCACCATATGATGCTGATAAAAATTGCAGAGGAGCCCCCTCCTAATCAATATTAAATGCAGTTTAGAGGGTATTTAATTAGCATACCCGGAACATGACTACACTTCTGTTTTTCCGTGTGAGGTAGGCTTAGTCATACACATTGGTGTATTTTGTATAAAACGCAGGCATCACAATTACGATGATAAACTGCTCCAAGACTCCCAGGCAGCCTTTCCATAATTGCTAGAAGACGGGAGCCCTGACCTCAGATGGCAACCTGTATCATTACCGCAGAGAAGACCTAAGCAACTCTATCGATCGGGTTTCTGAGGGACACCGCAGCAGGATGGAGTGCTGGATTAAAATTTAACTACTCCCATTATCCCTAATCAATTACGTCTTTAATCATGTAACATTCACTGTATGACATCCCAAATCAAGTCAAGACACAGCAATGAAAGATTTGGAGCGAGGAAGCAAACTAGAACCTGACAGAGCGGAGCCAGGCAGCAGTCAGTTAAAAAGAGAGAATTATGAATAAAGCGTGTATTATAGAAACGCCAATACACATCACTTCAGGCTGGTGGCTCCGGACAGTTTTGAACCTGTTTTATGGCATTTCATCCATTTGCTATTGAGTTGGGCTTACAATTACTTGCATCCTATACTTTTTTAATGCACTTTCATTGTCCTCAGCTACTCATCATTTCAGTAACATCCAAACAAGTAAAAAGCAGTAAAAAGTTTAACTTTTTCCCATCGCAGCTTACAATTACAGTTTCTTTCCAGTCAGATAGTATCTACGCTTAAACGCTACCGTGAGTTATTAGAGGGAAGTTGTGTTGTACAATCTAATGACAAGTTAATCTAAAGCAACCTCTGCCAACGACAATTTGAGATATTGCACTACAAAGCCTGCATTGTGAACAGCAGGTTTTTACTAAACAAACTCATTATTTTGAATGGCACGGTATTTCCCTCAGACTAACGAGCTACATTTGATCATACAAACAGAAAAACCTAACCACCGCTATCTGCCTCTTGAACGGTGACAGCTTAAGCTTCAGTTTAGCTTAGTTGCAAATAGGGATCGAATTAAAAATTCAAAAGAAAACAAGCTTTTCTTTCCTAAGAAGATATTCATAACCTGATGGGTAAACAGAGAATGAGACAACCAGGTTGGTAAACTTGCAAGTAAGACATTACACTGCTTCGTGCACACCCTCTGAAGAAGTTTTACTGTATTTTGCATGAAATTTATTCTGCCACTTCAAGGGCAATACTTGTTCACTCCCGCCTGTTTCCTTTTCCATTTCAAGATGAAGGCTTTTTCTTTTCACAGCCATCTTCCCTTTGTTTCTCAGTTTTGTTCTTTTAGGTTTGGGGGGCGTTTTGGTTGTTTCGTTTTGGTTTTTTTTATTATTATTATTTTTAAAGGTTTTTGAAACCGGCAATTAAGCATACACTATGCATTGCTTACAAAGACAGACAAAAAACTAGTTTCCCTATCCACAGGATCCACACATAGGTTTAATCCAAACAATTCTATTTCATCAAAACTTCATGCAGAGGAAATTAAAGCAATGCACAGATCCCATGCCTTGCCCAAGCAGCACGTACGTACTGCGCACAGTGGCCAACGTGAGTTGCAGTAAGAGAATAAACGGCTGGAAAAAAATTCACCGAGTCATTTCCTGGGAATTCTCTCCCTTTTCTTCCTCTCCTCAAACATCCCATCACTATAACAAAATGAATTCTGTCATAAGAGAGTTTGAGTGGGTTTTGTTTTGTTTAAAAGAGCTAAAGGGCACCGCACAGAGGTCAGAAAAACCCCTGATCTAAGACTCTTAACAAAAGGTCTCGCCATATGCCACCGTTGAGAAAGACCACGTCAGCTTCCGCAGTATTTTAAAGCAAAATTGCACAACTAATAAGCCTGGTCCTGCCAACGCACTGGGTGTGACCGAAGGATACGCCAATGGACTGGTGCCCTCAAAACTTAACAGGAGACACACAAGTGAGCTCTGGCAGGAGCTCAGCCTCTCAAGCCTCAGCTCTGGCCAGAAAGCTGAACTCCGAGGTTTGCACTGGAGGCATTAACCTTATTTACCAAGAAAAAAAAAAATAAAAATTGTGTTGATTGCTTCTAAAATACACTGGTTTCATTTTTACCCCGTCCCCAGCTCATGCCGTGACAGTCATCTACTTCCTCCACGGCGAACCTTATGCATAAAGACGCTATTTTGAATCTCGTTGCAAATATCTAAAACATATAGTGCAATAGTCAGTGATCTTGTTCTCAAGTTTAGCCATTCGACCCTGCAGCCATTACTGGGAAGAGGAGGAAGAGAAAGGATTAAATCCAAATCATAGCAATAGGTCACTGGCAACCCACAGCACGTCTCACTGTCTCCTACACGCATCCTTCCCAGCAGTGCGAAGGAAAATCCATATATGTTTTACATTTATACTTTAATTTCATTATGTCGTAAACTGAAGTGAAGGAACACGAGGTCCGGGTCAAATTCACTACTTCCACGAAGGAACAAAGCTAAGCTTCTGGGATTCGGGCTCCAGAACCTAAGTACGCTCCATGGAAATAATTTCAACTCCATCATCTAAACTGCCACGAGGACATGCTGCCTCTGTTGCCTCCACACTGATGATATGAATCAGTATGTTTAATTAAATAAGGTATGAGATATTGAAGTGGGGAGAGGGAACAGGATTCTCGCTTGCTATGGTCAACAAATTAAATTCTATTCCCAGTCACACCATTGTAATTTGTTTTAATTTCCAGTCAATGAGGCAAATATCTACCCTTACCCCATGAAAAGAGATAACATTTAGCATAAGTGAGTGCAAAATGTAACCCAGAGGATTTATTACAGACCTACAAAGCTGCGAGAGCAGAATTCGATCACCATCTTGTTTCTCCCCCTGCAGAAGCTGGGAACACTGCAGCCATGCCAGTTATTTCAGAATCTCCAGCCAGTAGGTTCTTTAACACGCTTTTCCCCGTTTTAAAATCCCGAGCCATGCTTGCCAGCAAGGAGGAGTGCAGAGAAAAGATTGAGTAAACATCCTAATTGGTGTGATAGCATATTTTCTGCATTGTGAGAAGTGACAGCAGTAATATTGACCGATCACTGCCAGCTGACAGTGAAATGTCAAGACAGGGTTGGAACAATATACTTCATAATGAACCAACTCTGAATACAAAGTCGAGCGGGGAAAGCGGAAATCAAGTGAGAATGAAAAAGTATAAACACTTCTGATTAAGAGCCAATAGCACCAGCTGGAACAGGCAATATAACAGTGCTGTTGGAGCAGAGGGTCAGCTCCACCGGTGACAGGCTTGGCAACACAACCTTGTTAGCAGCGAGATGAAACCTCATTTGCTCACAAATTTCAGAGGATGTTTCTCAGGCATTCACAGCAAATTGATGTTAGTATATGAAAATACATTTAGCCTCGACTTCCTGGCTCCCATCCCCAAAACCTCCAACCAAGCCGCAGCCACCTTCATCAAGATCACAACCAGCCGGCGAAAGCACATGGGAGATGCAGGTGCTCGATGGCACTTGTAGCAAAACAAGCCCAAGTTCTGTAGGATGACCAGGCTTCTTGCCATAAACCACCCACCACCATGCAAAGCTACTCCTCAGCAAGATAAAAGAGTAACTGAATGCTGCTAAACTTTCCAGCTCTATCGAGAATCCTAGACTGGCAGGGGCTGGAAGGGACCTCTGGAGATCATCTAGTCCAACCCCCTGCCAGAGCAGGGTCACCCAGAGCAGGTGGCACAGGAACCCAGCCAGGTGGGTCTGGAGTATCTCCAGAGAAGGAGACTCCACAGCCTCTCTGGGCAGCCTCTTCCAGGGCTCTGGCACCCTCAAAGGAAAGAAGTTGTTCCTCATGTTCAGATGGAACTTCCCGTGTTCCAGTTTGTGCCCGTTGCCCCTTGTCCTGTCACCGGGCACCACTGAGAAGAGTCTGGGCCCATCCTCTTGACACCCGCCCTTTAGATATTGCTGAGCATTGATGAGGTCCCCTCTCAGTCTGCTCTCCAGGCAGAAAAGTCCCAGAAACAGTGTTGTCAGACAGCTGACAGTGTTACTTCCATAAACTCTTCTATAAGTAGGCCTTAATTACAGACAGTTAAAAAAAATTAACCTCATAAATAATATAATGTCTGCATGGTATCATTCTATAGAAAGTACCTTGAAGAGGTCTCATTTTACAAATAAATAAACGGTCTCCAAAGTTCTCTCTTCAGCACCCCAGCTTTGTAATTACGCTTTGCATTTGTACTTTAGAGCTAAAAATCCATGCAGCATTTTAACAAGTAAGTACACCAGAATTAAAGGAACATTTCCCAGCAAAATGACTGCAAGCTATCAGCCACCTAGTTCTTCAGATTACTGCAATACCAAATGAGGAAAACTGGACTCCACAGCCTCTGTGGAGACTTTCATCAACTTCAATTTGGAACGTGAACCACAGTCAATGGGCAGATCCTCAACAGAGATCAACAGGGATAGCTCAATTGCATATCAATTATTAAAAAGCACTTGGAGATCTACAAAAAATATAACAGAGACCACGGTTATTACTCTGAAGCGCACAGAACGCTACAGGCCTGGAGGAGAATCTGCCTGTCCCGGAGCAGAGCCCAAGGGCAGCTCCATCCCCAGCAGCAGCTCAGGCTGCACAAGAGGAATTTTTTTTTTATTATTTAAAAAAAAAAAACACATTATGGAACAAGCTAAAATTTGATGAGCTTGCTTTTCTGTCTCATTGTCTCTTATCTTTAGTACACGTTGAAAAGAGACCGTAAGCACACCTTTAAGCTGCATGATGCCAGGAACCCCAGGGTGCAACATAAACGTTTCTGTTTCTTTCCCTTTTTCCTTCCTGCTTCCCCCTTCCCTCCCTCAAAGGTGTTAGTTTAACAACTTATTCAGAAAGGCCTGAAAATAGTATGTGAGATTTTCCTTTTGAGACAGTAAAGTTCCCACGTCCATTTTCCAGAGCCTGGTATTTTATATAATCATCTATATTTGCTAAGACATTTAAAAAAAAAAAACACCCAAACAACCTAAAAAAGCCCATCATATTGCAAAGACAGAGACAGCAAATTTTTCTCAACTGAGATCTCCTATAAATAGAAAACAAGTTCTGCCAGCACGTAAATGTACTTTTCTTGTCTGATGCACATTCTTTTTATTAAAAGAATGAGGAAATAATTGGTGACATGTCTGAGAATGACTGACTGCTGATTACAAACAATAATTTGTAATTCTCATTGGTCTTGTTTCATTTACTGCAGAGTCCATTAATGACTTCTTAAGGACTCAAATCAGCTGGGCATTACATTATTAAGAAAACAATTAATAGCCCCAACAACAATAACTGTAACCAAAATAGATACTAATATTTTATGTGTTTTCTCATTGGTACGACTGTTCTTATAACCTCCTGGTAGGGATTTATTCCGATGTTTATTTATTTTTCCTAGGAGTTCTAGGTAAGTAGAAAAAAAAAAAAGGGAGTCATGCAGCTGCACACAGACCCTTTAATAATAAGGCCTGTAGCTCTCTAAAGACAGACATCCTCTTGGGTACAAAAATCTTAGATTTCTAAGCTAGTACTTGCATCCTCTAACTGAAAAGACTAGAACCGGTGGCTTGTTTGCTCTTAGGAGCCAACAGAGCATCTAGAAAGAGTAGCGACTCATTAATCACCTTCTGAAAGTGGCTAAAAAATTAGATCAGAAAACTTTTTTCTAAACATTTTAAATATAAAAGCACTTTCAATTTGCAAATCTTCATCCAGAAGAACTTTGCTGGGCAAACTCTACCCGAGTTACCAAGAGATCACGGTGAGCCAGGAAAAGTGCGCTGAAGGTAAAGGTAGAAATTTCCAGAATTCAGCCCTCCACATCAGACCACACCAAGTGTATGAGAGACCGGGTGAAGCACCAGTAAAAAGCAGCTGCAATAAGCAGCTCACCAGTTACCCATCAAGCTGATAGGACAGGGGGGAAAAAAAAAAAAAAAAAAAAAAAAAAAACAACAACAACCCCACACCCAGAAGACAAACTGCACCATGCCTGCAGCCCAGCAGGGATTCAGATTCCACCTGCCCGGCTGAAAACACAGGGGACATTCAAAGTAGACTGGGATAAACGCACTGAGCTGTGTTTTAATCAGGATACTGGGATTAATTAATTGGAGCAAGGATTAAGAAAAAATGAATGTGTAATTTATTAGAGAAATGAAGGCTCGGTGGCTTAGTCTCCAGACGAGGAATTAAATGTCTTTCCACTTATTCCAGTGAGATTCTTAAATAACTCTGAATTAGTCAATAAATACCCATTTTAAAAATGCGGCGTTGCACAAGGAAACCCTGCCCTCTGGCTAAAAGGATTTCAGCTCAACCACAAGCTTTTCCACAGTAACACTTCACTTACCATAATTAAAAGTAAGGGAAATAATCAGTTCTCTTCCCCCCCTCTTTCCCTTATGCCAATTTAGAGATCAAACTCTTCAAGGCCGAGACTTGACCCCATATATCACACGTAAAGAATTATACTCCATAGGATGCAGGCGCTTGGCTTCCGTTTGGCATCTAGACGCCAGCACAACCCACGCTGTCCCCAGCGGCGCTCCTGTGTTTCCTCACAGAAGATCCTCGTGAGGATTCAACTTTTAAACATTTACAAAGCACGTGAAGAGTTCCCAGCACAGTTACAAAAGCTGTTGACAGGTTCTTGACCATTTAAAGGTTTTACCGTTTCTCAGCTTTCGCTTCCAGCTTTCCCAGTTCAACTGACTCCACTCCATAAACTCAGAAGAAAAGCGCTGGATTTGGTTTTATGCTCTCAAAGGCTACGAAGTTGACATAATTTTGAAGACAAAAACCCAATAAATCAACTCAGGCTGGTCTGAAGCATAACCTGTGCTCGTCTGAAAGGTCAGGGAGGTTTAGGGAATCTTTTGTCGTAAAAGACAGAGCTCAGGCATGAGCCAAAAAAGTAATAATAAAATGGCACCAGAAATCGAAACTCTCTGAACTTCCCTGTTTGCTCCTTGGGCCTAAACCCAAACAAGCCACACAATACCATCGAGTGATTTTCTGCACATGGTTTTCCCTCCCTCTTTCTGAAAAGATCAGGCTGCACACACCCTGCGTCTGAATATCCCTTCACCACGGGATGATTAAATTCCAGGACTGAGTTTTGATTCCAGCTGTAAATTAAACAAGCAGGTTCGCAGAATATATTATCAGCTGATCTATAGCCCCGCACTGCTCCACAGGCAACCCTCGATGCCAAAAGCTAATTTGTATGTAACATTTAAAAGGATTAAGCAGCATGAAGGGCCCCCACTTTGGTAACAGATTTGTTCTGTCTGGTCACCAGCGCTCCAGTTTCGTTGCTAAAAGGTTCAACAAATTTATATTTGCTCTTCCATTTATGGCACTATGCAAATATTATGAAATGGTTTCGTGCCACATGCGAGCTCCTAATGCTTTTTCTGTCTTCTTCCAGATAGTCTTTAATTAGTCAATAATTGCTTGAAGGCGCCAATTGATTGGCATTATAAACACAGGAAAATTAAAACAGTCCTTTTATTTCAGAGCTGTATTTAAGGTTTTAGTAGGATGTTAGCAGCGTATCATTAAGTAGAACAGAGCAAAGTAGCCTACAAAGCACATTTAAGCAGCATGACTAAACACCACCCTATCCTGCTTTACTTTTCAGATTAGGATAGTGACAAGTAGTAAATGAGGATTATGCATGTGCAGTTCTAGGAAGCCTCAAAATACTGAATCCTGTATTGTCTTGCCCATAAATACCCCCACAGCTCAGCAGAACCTGACAAGCAGCTGCAAAGGCTCAGCAGGTTTTTGGTGTCATTTCTGGAGAGATTTATGTTCTCTTCAGCTCTAGAATGCTATATGTTCATTTTACAAAAGCAGAAATAGGTTTCATCCGTGGTTCTGTTCCTGTGAATTCATTTATCTCTTGTCAGGGCCTAATGAAAAACATTTTAAGCTGGTATTTCTGGAGATGTCAAGCCACATCCATTTTCCAAACCTATACTTTTTCACTCTTCCTTTCTTCCCCCCCCCCCTTTTTTTTTGCCTCCTGTGGCAACCACAGCAGCTGAAGATCTTGCACTGATCACTGATAACAGACACACCACCTGACACTTTTAATCACCAAGATCTTGCTCATCAGTAGCATATATAATATTGTCATGAGGCAGCTGACTAACTCTAAACAGAAGGAAAGATTGACACAATTATTTTTCACTGCCTGCAAATAACATACTTCATGCTTCATTCAGGTTTAGATTTTTACCTGTGAAGGCCAAAATACATCTTTATGTAGGTGTAACTTATTTCGAAGCCAACTGAAATCTGTCCAGGCTTCAAGACCATCATCAGACAGATACCTACACAAAGTACCACGCTTGAGAGTTTTCTGCAGGTGTAAACCTGGAGCAGAAGACCTGCACAAGGAGGAGAGTAAGGTCAACTTTTATCTTCTCTCCCAGGCTAGATTAAACCATCAGCAGGAAACTATTGCTCAGTGGTGGTAGGGGGGAAAACCAACCAAACAAAAAGAACGTTTCAGAGCACTGTCAATATAAGCATTTTTATACAAGTTTTACCCGTAAGCTATTCAGCTCCAAAGCACATCAATACCAATAAGAGGATATTGTTTAAATCCCCACAGGCTCAGAAATCACAATCACCGCACACTGGTACCCCACAGCCCCCCCCCCACTTCCCAGCACAGTCGTGCTGGGACACCAGACTGACTGACCGGTGCTTCCCTCCTGGGGCTGCACCACCAGCCTGGCTCCATATCGCTTATTTTCTCTGTATTTTTCTCTAAAAGAACCAAGAAGCATTACCTATTGGACTATAACATCATTTAGCATGCCTTAACGTCCCATCCCCTCAGTGACAGCAATTAGCACCATGAAAAGAAAGCCTCTTATTCCATAAGCAGCCAAAACACAGCAAGGACAGGCACCAGACTCATGGCAGGCAGGGGCAAGTTATCCCCACACAAACACCACCCCGTCAACAGGCCGAGGGGACCCCTCTGCAACGAGGGGTCTCCAGCAAACCAAAAAAACCCCTTTCCCCGATTCTTACCCATCAAAGTTTTCTCTCCCCAGCTCATTTCACCTCCTGCAGCTGTAACCTGGGTGTTTAATTCCCCACAGCAGCACCAGAACAAGCTCACAGTAATTATCTTAAAGGCACCCATCTCACTCCTCTCCACAGTCCTTCCACGCAACATTTGGGCACTTGGGCCTTGCTCAAATGCTGACTTTGCAGCAAATTAACTTGCAAGCCCACTTCTAACTCACCTGCATTTACATACAACTAAAGAAAACCACTGCAGCGAGGCCTCAATACTTCTCAGCTATCGCAAAAAGCTAAAATAAAAGTACCCGTGAAGTAAAGAAACAGCTTTTTCTTTACCTTGTCTCTTCGCAAGCAACGCCGAGGCTCAGCCAACAGCCTCTCCCCTGCACAAACTGTGGAGCAGAGTCATGGCGCAGACACTCCTTCCTCTCACAAACCCCCCCAGGTGTGGGTGAGGCCTCATTAATGAGCTCCGGCTCATTAACAGCCAACAGGTGAAACTGGGAGGTTTCAAATGGCACCAGGTGAGGGCCCTCAGAGCACTGAGGGGACTGATTGCCCCAGGCAGCCTCACCTGGGCCCGACTCCCCCAGCCCCTCTCAGCAAGGCTGGCCATGGCCTCCAGGAGCGCCCCATGGGCCTAGGCCAGCTCGGACGGAGTGCTGTCCCCGGGGGGACACGGCCCCCCACCCTGCGTGGGGCTGCCATGAGCAGGGGGTGAAACGCACTGCTTACACGCGCAAAGGAGATGGTGTTCAAAAACAGAGCTGCCATGCTCTTGCCAGGCACCGAGGTGACATCCCCCTAACGCATGCCACCTTTGCTCATTGGTGCCTCTTTTTTTTTAAAGAAAAAAGATGTTGGGAGCTCTCAACAGCAGAAGGACACAGGGCTGTTGGAGCGGGGCCAGAGGAGGCCCCGGAGATGCTGGGAGGGCTGGAGCCCCTCTGCTGGGAGGACAGGCTGAGAGAGCTGGGGGGTTCAGCCTGGAGAAGAGAAGGCTCCGCGGAGAACTTCCAGCCCCTTCCAGTCCCTCAAGGGGCTCCAGGAAAGCTGGGGAGGGACTCTGGAGCAGGGAGGGGAGCCACGGGACGAGGGGGAACGGTTTTAGACTGGAAGAGGGGGGATTGAGATGAGATGTGAGGAAGAAACTCTTTACTGGTGGTGAGCCCCTGGCCCAGGTTGCCCAGAGAAGCTGTGGCTGCCCCATCCCTGGAGGGGTTCAAGGCCAGGTTGGCCGGGGCTTGGAGCAACCTGGGCTGGTGGGAGGTGTCCCTGCCCAGGGCAGGAGGGTGGCACTGGATGGCCTTATGGTCCCTTCCAACCCAAACCATTCTATGAATGAGCAGGCTGTAATATTCAGATGGGAACCTGATGGCGTGCCAGTTTGTGAAGTGGCAGGAGAAATTGCGTCCAGAGAGTGATGGGGGAGTGATGCTGAACAGAACCAGCTGCCAGTCACCGCCGCGTCCCTGCAGAGCCACAGTCCAGCCTCCCGCTGGAAGCTGTCTGTATTACAAGCAAGCCCTGGAGAGCCATTTTCCAGCATATTTCTCTTCATTAGAAGCTTTTTTTTCCCTTTTTTTAAGCGTATGAAAACACAAACAGTATTAGTTGGATAGCATTAAAAAACGTTATTCATTAACCATCCATCTTTGGAGGCTTTCCTTCATCAAGCTACAGCAAGGCATTAGGGAAATTAGGCAGCAGCGTTTCAATTAAATTTAAAATGTTTCAGATTTAGGAAAAGAAACAGTGGTTTATTTTGTGATAAATTAATAAAACAAGCTAAAGTCTTTAAATGGCTATCTTGTTCCTTGTCAGATGATTTCAAATGGGGTTTCCCCGATATGGCTGTAATGACGTTACGTTGTTCTAATCCTACAAGGTAGCTTTGACGTCCTAAACACATTTTCATCATTTCTCCCACCTACCACGTCCTATTTTCACCATTTGACAGACACTGTAGAATAAAAATGTAGAGCCCGTATGAAGCCAGCTCCTAGGCGGATGTAATGAAAATCAGAAACAGGAAAATGCAAAGCCAATCTAATAAATAGAGAAGGATCATAGAATCATACAATTGTTAGGGTTGGAAGGGACCTTAAAGAACATCCAGTTCCAACCCCCTGCCCATGGCCAGGGGCACCTCCCACTGGATCAGGTTGCTCAGAGCCCCATCCAGCCTGGCCTTAAAAACTTCCAGGGATGGGGCTTCCACCACCTCTCTGGGCAACCTGGTCCAGTGTCTCCCCACCCTCATGGGGAAGAACTTCTTCCTAATGTCCAGTCTGAATCGACCCGTCTCTAGTTTTGATCCATTCCCTCTAGTCCTACCATTACCCGACATCCTAAAATGTCCCTCCCCGGCTTTCTTGTAGGCCCCCTTAAGATACTGGTAGGGATTAAAGCGTTTTATTTTCATCTATCGCCAAAACAGATCCCACTATCACATACTAACAAATTTCATAATGAACTATTCTTCCTGGTTACAGCACTAGCGTTTGGCCTTGGAAAGGTCGGTTCTCTTTTCAGTTTTCCTGAGTGACCCTGGGTCACCCTGAGCGACCTTCCCATGCTTCAGTTTTTCTCATCTCTCAAATGAAAATAATTCTCAATATTCATCTCGCAGCAGGGTTCTGCTGTTTCATCAGAGCCAGCGCGCAGAATTTTAATACAAGCCTGAATTCCCCCGTGGTCTGTCGCTCAGTAGGACTGCAAGGCTGTGTTTGTAGTGGGTGCCACTGACTACATATATTTTTTATTGAAAATAATTGTTACCATTCTGCCTCTGCCCTGCGGATTTTGAGGACCAAAGCATCCTGACCAAAGGGGTACAGCATAAACAACAATTATTTCAGCATCTTCAGGGACTGCAGCTGTTCGGGGATGTTGAAGGGACATTCAAAGGAGCTCTCCTATCTTGGGGAAAACAGCTTTTGTGTACGAATAATTCCAATTTCCGTCTTTCAAGTCTGCATCTCAAAAGCGTTCATCAGTTCCTCAGAACAACTCAAAATAAGTTGTTAAGGCACAGATATCTTCCTTTCTATTCCAATTTATGCTCTTATTTATACGTGACACGCCAGAATAACCCCATGGTAAGTGAAATATTATTATACTTACTTTGCAGAAAGGAACAGCAGCATCAACCTAAATTGCAGACCCCCAAAGGAATCAATGACAATTGTACCTAAGCAGATTTAAAAAGCTGAAGTTACACAAAAAACCTGTAACAAAACTCAGAATTGAAACTTCTCCCAAGGTAACAACTCTCAAATGCCCTTCTCACAGTAGGAATATTGCAGCAATTCCTGATCAAATGTGTTCATTTGTTGTTTCTCATTTCCATGAATCTTCAAACCTTTTCTGTTCCCATAAACACTCATTTAACTCTTCCTTTTCGAGGGACACCCCATCACTGATGAATGAGGATGGAAGAGGAGTCTAGAACTCTGTGCTGTTTTGTCCCGTATGACCGTCACCGGAGCTCCTGTCCTGCTGACGTATCCAGAGAACACGAGACACCGTTTTTTCCCGAATTGTGAATTTTCATGTAGAAGAGGGCAACAAATGTAAAGACTACAAAAGAGCAGAGTGTCTTTTGCAGCGCAAGTCAGAGCCACACTGAGAACCAAATGGCCGCTGCGCTTGGAGACCATGACAAATTTTAAATATAAAAGCGTGGAGAGGAGAATCATTCCCTCAGAGCGTGAGATGTGGGTAAACACTGCACCAAGGGCAAAAAGGACCGTCTAGAAGTTGTACGTTTAGTCTACACTAGCTATGCGCATTCCCTTTATCTGTAACAGATAAGCGCTTCCACGTGGCAAGTGTCCCATCTATTTCTGGACAGGATTAATCACCCTTTCATGGGACCCGTATCGCTGACTATGGAGGAAGCTTAGACTATCAGCCATCTAGTCAAAGCCAAAGTCAGATGAGACCAGTCCCACCATAACTGATTTATCCAGACTCACAAAATGCACCTGGCAGGATCAGAAACAAAATGCCTGAATTAGAACTCAGGCCCATTATGGTACGGTTTTGCTTTAAACTGGCTCTGGGGGTTTATCTATCTCACATTATCTTACCTACGCCCTGGAACTGGAAAAATGTCGTGGATTAATAGAGTTAACCTCATTCCCCACCTACCTACCTGTGGTTTTTTCCCAATGTTCAGTTTAATTTATTTATAAAAGTGGGAGGGTTTATTTCAGATCATCTCCTGGCTTAAAACGGTAGCAGCCTGGCTTTTTTGCACGATACACTCTTTTTGGGGATGTAAATTTACACTTGAGAGGACAATGAACTAGGGAATTCTCTAGAGCTGCAGGGATAAAACACAAACTTAACCCAGCACTTACGTAGCAATTGTTCTCCAACCACCGTGTTGATTACTATAAGCTTGACTGCTTCTCTTCACAGCAGTTAAGTTTCTGAAGAGGTTCACGTTCCAACCCTTGTGATAGAAGTTTCTAAAGTAATGCTCACCGTTGATTCTCTTACACCCAGCAGAACCACTCGCTAGAGCAGAGCGGCAGGAAACATCCTGATTATTCCCTCTCCCCTCGGAAAAGCCGCGCGCCCTTCTGTGCCGAGCCAGGGCTCTTCCTCCTTCTTCAGCAGTCTTGTGTCATTGTTCCATCCGCAAATTAATTCTGAACCATAATTACTGCCTTATTTGCGTATCAATAATTACTCGGGCATGTTGTAATTGATTGTCTGCACCAACATTGGAGAGCACAGAGCCTGGGCTCCAGAAAATAAGCAACCGATGCTCTTCTGCGTCCTCTCCGACCTACAGACCATGGGCAGCGTTACAGGGGTTCGTAATGGTTTAGTTTCAACAGTAAATACTAAAGATTTTGTTATGACAATACACGTTATGTAGCAAATCAGAAGATACAGCTATCCTTGAAAGACACGAAGCTGTAAAACCCAATCTTTAATGTTACCTTGTCAAAAAGCTATCCAAGCTGCTTCACAGGCTGTCATTTTTCTCTTTGTTTCCTTGCAGTTTTAAAAATACCACGTATTGCGTAATAAGAGAGTGAAAGAGATCATCTTTTAACTCAGGCTTGGCTCTGCGAATCAAGAGACTTACGTACTATACTAGATTCTGCTACAAAATTCCTGCCCAGTCTTGGACAAGTCATTTCCATTTGTCACGGATCACCTTCACCGACAGTCAAAGACAGCTCATGATGATTTCGCATCTCAGTGTTCTTAAGTGATGTTCACAGGTTCATTCGTTCACCTTAACAACATCTCCCTGTGAGGGAAAAAAGGGTTGATGCTGGTCTGGACTTGGGAATGGATGCAGAGGTGTAACATAAGAAACCCCCAACAGCAGAAGGACACGGAGCTGTTGGAGCGGGGCCAGAGGAGGCCCCGGAGATGCTGGGAGGGCTGGAGCCCCTCTGCTGGGAGGACAGGCTGAGAGAGCTGGGGGGGTTCAGCCTGGAGAAGAGAAGGCTCCGCGGAGACCTTCCAGCCCCTTCCAGTCCCTCAAGGGGCTCCAGGAAAGCTGGGGAGGGACTCTGGAGCAGGGAGGGGAGCCATGGGACGAGGGGGAATGGTTTGAAACTGGAAGAGGGGAGACTGAGATGAGATATTAGGAAGGAATTCTTTGCTGTGAAGGGGGTGAGCCCCTGGCCCAGGTTGCCCAGAGAAGCTGTGGCTGCCCCATCCCTGGAGGGGTTCAAGGCCAGGTTGGCCGGGGCTTGGAGCAACCTGGGCTGGTGGGAGGTGTCCCTGCCCAGGGCAGGGGGGTGGACTAGATGATCTTCAAGTCCCTTCTAACCCAACCCATTCTGTAATTCCATAATGGAAATGAGCACCGGGTGTACGTTGGTAGCTATACACTAGCTTTGTTTTCGTAGCTCATAAGTGGATGTATTTCAGGGGTTGTTTGTTTTCACAGAGATCTTATCCTGCTAGAGAAAAATAAATACACTGGCTTTATTTGGCACAGACAAATTTCACCTTGTGAACACAGAAACTAAACTGGCCCGTGTAAACAACATTTTTTCAGTACAGCTATCTCCCAACTGTCCACGTATGGCAAATTTAAAGCTCTGCTTCAAAACTCCTTACTGAATGTTAATAACCATGTTGAGGCATATACTTTTTTTTTTTTTTTTTTTTTTTTATTTCACAGTATGTTACATATAAAGCTTCTGGAAAAAATTGATGGCTAAAACAAAACCGACAGGAAATCTTCAACTTTTCTTTTTCTTTTTTAAAAAAGAAAATATATTCTTTTCCTGCAGAAGATGACACTCACACAAAGGACCTTATCTTTGGTTCAACAAAGCCAACAGAGCGGTGAGGTCAAGATAAGTCACTTAGAAATGCTTATCTGAATTCAAAACGCAGAGATTATTAAACAGGAGGAGGGAGGGAGTCCAAGATGCCTTTAATGACTAATGTTGCCTCCAAAGCGACCGCTGATATAAGAACAACCAGGTCTTTTATAAAATTCGAAGAGGATGACAGGGACGATACGAGATACGGTGTGGTTTTCATTCCCAGGAGGGACTCAACGGGCTGGGACTCCTTGGAAGACAAACAGTGGTGTGGAGGGATCTACTGGAGACTTATAAAACTATCAGAGTTAAACAGGGAATGATTATTCACCACGTCATGAACACAAGAACGGAGAGGTCCCAGTGAAATCATTGCTGAATTTTTGACGTAAATAAACTGAATACTTTGTACGTGCCATGCATAACTAAATTCTGGAACTATGAGCTAAAGGACGTTATGGAGCCAAATGGTTCAAGAAGAGATGAGACAAATACAGAGGGACGATCTGATGATGCTATTGAACATGACAGACTGAAAGCAGCATTTAGCTCTGTTGTCGGGTCCTGCATGCCGACTGCCAAAGCGGGGAGGACGTGGCAAGCAAGACCACTCTAAACTTGTCCCTTGTCTCTTCTTTAATTGCCCATTGCTTCCCGTTCCAGGAGACAGGCTACTGACCTCGACAGGTTTTTTAATCCGATCAAATTTCTGGCCGTCTTACAGCCACCTTGAATTTACAGCTGACTACAAAACTGGGAATGACTTGCTCTCCCTTCCGCTTCTATTACGGGCACTGACGAGGCAGAGGCAAGTATCTGGGTCACTGGATGTGAGCTTTTGGAAATTACAGTAACCAGAAAAACCATGGTGACCCTACTGGTTCTCAACTCTCACATTCAGCTTTGCATAACTCTGCGTTTCAGTGCAGGACGAGCAGCTGCAGCAATACCGTCCCCGACAGGTTCCACCACATCTACAACAGGTTCAGCTCCTCCCGCAGCAGTGACTAGCAAGAATAACCTGCCCATCTCTTCCCAAATGCTCCTGGCAACTCCTGAAGTGGCCATAGCTCCCGGTTTTGCAGGCATTTTACAGCCAAAATTGTTTGCTGGTAGATTATCGGTTCGTTGCTTGCTTCTTTCAAAGAATTTCCCATTGTTTGTGGCACAGCCTGCTTGTTAGAAATATTGGACTTAATTCTCTCAGCCTGCAGAAGCGTTATGTCCCAAAGACCACGGAGCGAAGACGACTTGGTGCAGGGTATTCTGCGTTGGGATACCATACCTTGATGTGGAATTGGACAACTGCATGGCAACCAGAGCAGCACCCTTCTGAGCAGAAGCAAAGCAGGCAAGAAAGAGCTTTGTTCTCTATACAGCTTTAAGTCAGGGAGACCCGAGTTCAGCTTCCAGTACCAGCCATGGATTTTATTCTAGTTACTTACTGCCTAAAAAGAGAAAAAATATCTACAACTAAGGAAGAAGAGGGTCCAGGTACAGCAAGGAAGTTAATGGGAATTTTCCGAGCTCCAGACCTAACTCTCACCGTTGGAACAAACCCAATCCAGCAACCTCAGTCCGTATTACTTCAGAGAGACCCATATGGAGAACCGCAATTTCCTAATTTTTAATAGCAGTGTTCTTCTTCTCCCCAGAAAACCATGGCTTTGTACTGACTGAAGACATTTTGAAGAAACAGGAAGAAGAAAGGAAAGAGCAAAGCACACCGTTATACAGAATCAGTGCAGATATCCGCAGCTTCAACCGTGAGCACGTGGATAACAGATTCCGAGGGCGGCTAACACAAGGCACGAGAGAGGCAGAGCCAGCGCAGTGCACGAGCACAAATATTTACTATTATTACCAAAGGAAGCCCATTACTAGCATGGAGAGATTCGCCTTGATTTACTCGTTGAAAAAGGTGGCATATTTGCCAGTAAAACTGTTCAAACAGGGGAGGGTATACTCTCAGTGAACTGTGGCTCCGCCGTGATGCATTGTCTACTCTATTACAACCTGCAGCACAAAAGAAAAAAAACAAAACCCAACTTTAGCCCACCTCTTGACAGCAAAGGACAAGATGACTGACTATCAGTTTGTATCTTTAAACATAGCGAACCATGACGGCAAAAAGGCAACAGAGTTGTTGGAGTGAATTCATCCCCTACTCCCAGGGCTCCGGAGTTCTGAAAGTTTTATAGCGTTGAAATATTCCAAATCCAGGAAAGCACTGACTTGGCGGACTAGATTTATTTCCGTGAGATTTCTTGGTAAACCTAAATCTGTCCAGTTTTATAATTCACTCCCTGAGATTCTTGAACTCTTACACATTTCGGATTTTACAAACTATTGCCGTGCCTAACAATTTATGGAGACGGTTGCGTATGAGTTGAAACGGTGCTGAGGGGAGGAAAAAAAAAAAAAAAAAAAAGCTGTTGGAAAGAATTACTGCTAAAAAACTAAATTGACTTGGAAACCTTACAGATGTTGTGAATTCTGCTGCAGCCAATATGATTTTACTTGAGGAACTTGATTTTCACCTAGCCCTCCATACAGCTTCTATCGGCTGTTTCAAAATTCAAAACACACAAAAAAGGGACATTTTTTTTCTCTGTAAAATAGCGGTGCTACCTTTCTGAGCCTGTAATTAATTTCAGATACAGGCTGTAATAGTTACTTTGCAGGTGCAAGCTGATACGGCCATTATTGATACTCTCCAGAAACCTTGGGGTAACTGGGTAAGAAAGGATTTTATCACCTCAGAAACAGTTTTCAATTTACAAAAAAAAAAAAAAAAAAAAAAAAAAAATCTGCTTTGTGTCTGGAAAAAAAAAAAAAGAATCAAAATAAAACATAATCTGTCAAAGATACGCTCTAAAAGAAAGCAAGCCTCTGTAAAATCTCAAAGTAACCATTGCAGTCAAGGTGCTTTGCTAGGACGGGGGAAACCCAGGTCCAAGAACTTCGTTAGAATTAGGAGGAAAGGGGTTGGAATCTAAAAAAATTCACATCCCAGACCACGCCAAGGACAGATTCAACGATATGCTGAGCAGAAATTCAACATTTCTCAACAAAAGATTCAACAAAAAAAAAAAAAAAAAAGCCAACAGCACTTCTTCAACTTTACTCACAAAACCTAAAGACACGGCAAGGCGGCCATGAGCATATGCAAATAGCGTAACTATGGCCATGCGTAGAACGGTAACGACAAAAGTAACCCCTGGATAAGAAGGTACGTCCCTAAATTTCAATATATACCGTTTTATTGAAAATATTCCATGTACGTGTTCTCACTGCATTGTAGCCAGCCGTGATAGAGCAAGAACAGAAAAGTTTCCGTTCTAAGGATTTTAATTAGAAATGCATTTATGTGCGAGTTTATGATGTACGGAAGAAAATGCATGAATTAAAAACATACAGTTCCTAAGTGGATCAGTGACATGCATTATTTATTTATGCTCTAGGGCAAAGGGATTAATACCAGATTACAGTATGCAGGGTTCTCCCCGTGTGAGCGTGACCCTTCACATGTGTCCCTAGAAAGGATCACGCTCCTTCAATTGATCTTTCCTAACCATTCACTAATTGATAATGCATACTGTATATAATTAGCCTTCATGTCATAACCTATTAAGCAGAAATGCAGTCATTCCTCTCGAAAAATCCCAAACTGTGAATGCCACGTTAACCCATGCTTACACCACGACTATAAAATCGTCCGTACAAAACTCAGCAATTCCTACAGAATAGCAGTGCAGCCGTATACCGCGTAGCATTTTTGAGGATTTGATTTTGCTTTAAATCACTGCTGTTTGGACAACATTAGGACTGCGAGACATTTGGGAAGCTGAAGAGCCAACAGCTTAAATCAACGGCGCAACAAAGAAGAGGAAAGCGATCTCCGTGACTTTCATCCCAACATCCATCTCAATTTTATCCAGTCACTCACAATAATCACTTAATTCAACTGTATAGGAATCAGATAATTATGGGTTTGGACTCTTGTCTTTTATATGTAACGTGATAAATATATCTTTGATCAGTTCCAAATTTGGAAATACAGTAACATTTTCACATCCCTGAAACGCCAATTGAAGTCAAGCGATGCTGTGGGCGACCTTACCTTTCCTTTAGCCTCCAATTATTGCTGACGTTCCTTAGAAGAGCTGTTTGCTTTCCAGCAGAAAGCAGAAAGATGCCTGCAGAAAATCTTCTGCTACGTTGAAAGAGGTGTTTTACAACGTGAAACGCAAAGTAAAGGGAAAATGAGAACCAGGGCTATGTTACGCCCATAGTGTTGCTCCACTGAATTCAACACAGCTATGCCACCTGCGTACGCGGAATAGAATATATTTATCTTCTTTGGTGTTTAACGATCGCTTGACAATCAACCTGCCTCACAAGAATAGCTTTTAAAAATGAAAAACTTTTAAAAATGTAAGATTACACATGAATTCTTAATACAGTTCCAGAATGAGATGGTCGTTATAAATTGCACTACGGAGGAATGCGGAGAAATTGCACCATTCTACTACAAAGAATCAACTCAGAAAGACATTTTCCTCCAAAATATCAAGGGACAGAATTGTTTACAGCTTGTTTACCATCAAAATTTCATGCAGAAGCAACAAACTACGGTACCATTTAAAATCAATTTGATGCTTGGGATTGCACTTTTCTCGATTTCTGGTACAGGAACGCTCCTATTGTACATGTAGCTGCTGCTCCATGTCACCAGGCAAAACTTCCAGGGATTTCAATGTAAGAACCATTCAACGTGTCATCAGGACAGACTACCCAAAACGCACAACAAACAACCTAATGGAAAGGATGTGCAATTACTGGTCTCTTGAATTAATTGATACACAATTGGAGGTTCATCATTAGCCTGTAATATTTTATGAACTGAATTGTTTAAGTAAATGTGTTCGATAAATAGCCATTAAATTAGCCGAGTCCAAGCCGGTGTGCTTATCTAACGCTTATCTATCTAAGCTTATCTAAAACCACTGGAAGAAATGGTTTAACTGGTAAAGCTCAACAACAAATATGTAACGTTCAGTGCAGACAAAATGAATATAACATGTTCATTAATGGTCAGGAAGGAGATACAGCGCAAGAAGATGATGAAAAATATCTCAGGTACGCAATTAGAGAGAGGGACTGAATCCAGAACTATTTTTTCTATGAAATTATCAAAACACAGTAGTTCAAAATTCAAAACACACTATAATTAGATCCAGGCCACTCTGGACTCAACTCCAGTCAATATCGTTTTGTAAGAAAAGATGTAAAATGCTGCCATTCTACCCAATGCTGTAAAATATCTGATTTATAGCACAGCTTATACTGAGCTGCAAAATTACTTGCTCCACGCACGGAACCAAACTGTTACTGCAGAAGGAGCTGCCCTGATAGACCGTCAGGAAGGACCTTCATGAGACCTCATTCTTCCGCCCATCTTTGAGGAATCATCTTGTATGACAAGATGATTGCATGACAGGAGGTTTCAATCGCCAAGTTTCACATCACTTTGCGTAACAGAATCATAAAATGAACAGCTTCTGCATTTACACCACACAAAGAAAAGGATTTCAGTGACAAAGAAAGCACCAGCTTCAGCCTTCGCGGTTCAGAAGTCTTTTGTGACTGAACTACTTGCGGGCTGTCCAGACTTTGCCCCCTTGGCTCCAAAGTCTCCTTTGGCCTCCTGACAACCATAGAATCACAGAATGGTTTGGGCTGGAAGG